>NC_084820.1:26852276-27565609 GCF_958449725.1 Rosa rugosa | reverse complement strand
ACTATGTTCATAACTTCTTCTACTAGTTCCACCACTGGTTTCCTCCCTGTTACTAGTTCCAGCAGAACCACACCAAAGCTGTACACATCAATTTTCTCATCCACTTTCATTGTGCGACCATACTCTGTTCGATCATACATCACAACAAACACAGGCAAAGTGATTCAGCAATATAATTGATTCCTTACATGGTTGGTTTGTTACTATACCATTTTCAAAAAGAGTAAGATAACTGATGACTTTATGTTAAGAGATTACGCACCTGGGGCAATGTAACCAAAGGTACCAGCAAACGAAGACATGCAATCTGTTGGTCCTTGAAAGTACTTGGCAAGCCCGAAATCAGCAATATGAGCTTCGAAATTAGAGTCCAGCAAGATGTTATAGGACTTTACATCCCTGTGTATAATCAGAGGCAAGCAATCATGGTGGAGATAACACAATCCCTTTGCAGCTTCCACAGCAATCTTGTACCTCATTTCCCACTCCAAATGCCCTCCATTAGACCCATGCAAAAGCTGTCCCAAGCTACCATTAGGCATGTACTCGTACAACAACAAATTAGTGTCCATGTTTGACATGTACCCCAACAGCCTCACTATATTCCGGTGCTTGATTTGTCCCAATGTTTTAATTTCAGCCGAAAATCCCTGATCCCTCTTCAACCGCTTGATGGCGACATGATCACCATTTGGCATTGTCCCTCGGTAGACAACTCCAGCACCACCCCTGCCGATAATGTTCTCTGCGTTTAGGCACTGGAGAACGTCCTCTATATTGAGATCATGCTGTACTTGGAAAACTGTGAGCTTCCAAGAGCCACATTTCTCAATCTTTCTGATCTTTTGCTTCCTATAAACCCAGATAAGTACATATATGAGAAGCGGCATGAGTAGCAAAGTTACCAGAGCTCCAGTGAGTCCAGCAATGATGACTTTATGGTCTCGAGGTCGTGGGTGGTTATAGGAGCTGCATGAAACATTTCTCGGCAAACACAAATGTGGATTTCCATTAAATGAAGCGTTGTTGAACACTAAAAACTGACCTGCGGTTGGGATCCTACCAATGAAATTGTTATAGGAGAGATCCAAAGTTGTAAGGTTCGCCATGTATTTGAATTCCACAGGTATTGGACCTGTTAGCTTGTTCCTTGAGAAATTAAGAATGCCAATCTGAAAGAGTTTGCCTATCCCTCTTGGGATTTCCCCAACTAAAGTGTTTTGACTTAAATCTAGGGACGTTAGAGAGGAACAGTCAGAAATTGCAGCCGGAATTTCACCACCGAATTCGTTGGTGCTCATGTTGAGTCTGTTTAACGATTGTAAACTGAAGATTTCTTTTGGTACTTGCCCGGAGAATCTGTTGTTATCCAGCAAAAGAGTTTGTAAGTCCTTGAATGAACCAATGGTGGATGGGATTTTTCCAGAAATCTGATTCCGGGAAAGTGTGAGGCCTTCGAGTGGGGCACCCAACATCTGCATCGGAAGTTCTCCAGACAATTGGTTATCGTCGAGCATAATAAAGAACAAATTAGGTAAGCTGAAGATTCCAGCAGGAATAGCCCCTGTGAGTGTGTTTCTCATCAATTGGATATCCTCGAGAGACTTGCACCGGCCCAATTCCTCTGGAATCGAGCCAAAGAATTGATTATCCTTCAGAATCAACACACTCAACCTCCTTCCCTTGCACAGATCGAGAGGAATCAGCCCGGTGAGGCGGTTTCCGCTTACATCAATGTAAATAAGTCTTCCATTCCGGCCAAGACTCTCCGGTAGAGCAAATGTAAAGTTGTTGTTCCAAACTTGAAGCATCTCCAGATGAGGAAGATCACCAATAAAGTTGGGTATCTGGCCGTGGAGATTGTTCTTAAACAGGTTGAGAAGTGTAAGGTTCTTGAGCTTTGAGAAACTCTCTGGTATTTCACCGGTGAGTTCGTTTTCAGAGAGGTCCAGATTCATAAGTTTGGCCATACCCGAAAGTTCTGGAGGTATATTACCACTCAAACGGTTATCCCATATATACAGCGAGTGTAAGTTCTTCAAAAAGCCCAGAGTCGTCGGAATCGTGCCGGAGAGGTCACAGCCGGCCATGTCAAGCACTTGCAGCGACTCTAACATCCCCAACTCAGGTGGAATTCCACCGTCGAAATTGTTTAAGTACTGGACATGAAATTCCTTGAGATTCTTCAACCGAGCCAAGCTGGCCGGAAGTTTTCCGGCAAGCAAGTTACCGCTGAGGGCCAAATATTCTAAGTTATGAATATTTGAATAATTTCCGGGAATTTCCCCGGTGAAGAAGCTCCCGCCAAGATCTAGATATTTGAGCTTTTTGAGACTGGCGATCTCAAGGGGAAGGCTCCCAATAAAGTCGTTGTCGTAGGCGTCGAGAACCTCAAGCTCCGTCATTCGGAGTATGATTTCTCCAGGAAACCTTCCACTGAAGACGTTCTTGGAGATGTTCAAAAGCTTTAATGAAGTCAGGTTGGCGATCTCCAGTGGAAGACTCCCTGCTAAGCTGTCGTCGGCAATGGTGAGGTTGATGAGCTTGTTCAGAAGCCCAATCTCCACCGGAATCGAGCCAAACAGAGGAAAACTGGTCACGTTAAGAGCAACAACTCGTGATTGGTGGTCACATGAAACTCCAGAGAAGGAGCAGTAGTAGCGAGAAGAGGGCTCCCAGTCCTCTAGCCCCGAACCTTGGGGTCCAATCATGGATTTCTTGAGCATCAACAGTGCGTCAAGGTCACTAGAGTAGGAACAACATTGTGGAAGGAAAAGGAAAATGAAAGAAATGTGGAGGAGATTATGCCAAAAGCGGGAGCCTACCGGTACCATCCTCTTGTTCAGTATCATGGGTCGCTCTGTCTAATTATAATTGTAATAGGTAATAGTGCATGTTTATAAATTCTAGCAAAAGGATTGTGGACTCACTGGTAAAGGTGAAGTATCTCAGAAATTTAGAACAAATGTTGAAGGAACCAGACACAAAGACTTCGTCGTCGGCACCCGCGCGCTCAGATCTTGCTGTTTCAGCTTTTGCTTCTTCTTTCTTATTAATGGACGTGAGGCGCTCCGGTCTTCATGCATATCATGAGCTACCGATGGGAGACGTTAGAAACAGGGCCGTCTCAAACTTTTTGGAGGTCCTGTGCGAAAACTTTTTTTTTTTTAAAAGGCTTGGATAGGTAAGGAGGAGATCCTTCCTATCCGCTTATAATAAGAAAAGGAAAAAGAGAGTACAAAGGAGGGGAATCAAACCAAAACCTCCCAAATAAATTAGTTAAAGCAAACATGGAACTAATGAAAACTTAAAATGTTGCCCTCCAAGCTTTAGTCTTATATGAAATTTATACTTGAACAAACTCACAATAAAAAATCAAATAGCCAACAATGTATGATCAATGATACCTCATTAGATGAGCCTACAAAAAAGGCTAAATAGTCAATACAAGTGTAAAGTTTGCAACAAAAAATAATTACAAAAAGATGCTTGATCTAAAACCCTCAAAATAATACATTCTTCCAGCAGTGTTGATTGATATTCATTTGAAAATTCATCTCCTTGCATTCTTAGCTGCAAATTCAATGTGAATAAGAGAACATGATTCCTTGAAGATCAAAGACTCAGATGAGACTTTGAGTTTGCTCACTGCTCCTTCTCCAATTTTCTCAATTCCCAGAATCTCAGAAAATTGCTAGACAGCCAAGACCTTTGCAATTTGAAAACCAAATCAAACCATTAGGAATACTAAAGCAAACATTAATTTATTTGTAAATAACAAATCAAAGAATCATACCTAAGTGGCTGGGTAGTGAGGTATCGAGGTCGATGAGAATTGAGGAGTGGAGAGAGACAGAACGCAAGCCAAAAAAAAAAAAAAGAGAGGATGGGCATATTATTTTAGTTTTTAATATTTATTTATTTAAAACAAAGTCAAAAAAAGAAAAGAAAATTGGGCCCTCTCAATTAAAGAATGAGAACGCAGCAGAAAGAAGAGAAGAGTATATGTTGGTCCTCTGGCCCTTATTTTACATTCTTTACAGTTTTTAATATTGGGCCCTCTCAATATTAAAAAAAAAGTGGGCCCTATTTTATCTATTTATGAAAACACAAAACCTTAAAAAAAAAAAAAAAATTGGGCCCTCTCAAATTTGGAGCCCTGTGCTGTCGCCCTTGTTTGCACACGTTGAGAGCCGGCCCTGATTAGAAAAAATTAAAGGTAAAAAGTTGACCCAAATTAAACTCCAGTATGATGTAGTCTTTGCTTATGATGACCTCGTGAACCTCATTGTCTGAATGTCATTGATCGCCCTAGCTTTTTTACTAAAAAGCAAGATGCTAGCAAGATCTTAAACGTTTTTTTTTTTTGATGACCAAAATCTTAAACGTTTCCTCTACTTGTCTTTCCAACTATCAAACTACTGGAGTCTGATAACAAAGAGACAGAAATGACAAAGAAAATGAAGAAAAAGAATAGGCCTAGTCGATAAGTAGCAACCTGAAAGAATGAGATATTAATTCTGACAACTTATTGCAGAGTTGATCATTCGGACCTTCTAATTCATATTTTTTGATGACCTCGTGAATGTCATAGATTTGCCCTCTGTTAATTTGAAAGCAAGATGATAGAAAGATCTTAAACCTTTCATTAGTTTTCTTCAATTATCGCACAACCAGAGTCTGGTAATAATTTGACAGAAATGAGAGAAAAATTAAGCAAGATCCAGACCTTTATAAGTTGAGAGAAAAGGTGGAATGATGAAAAGCAAATTTTAATTTCAAATATAATGAAACGGTAAATTCACAATACTTACGAGTGGAGAAAATTTTTGAACAAATTGTTAAACCTTAATTCAAATTTTCCCTCGATGACTCTTGAGGAATAAGAGAGAAAGTAGGGATAGCATCCTCTACGTTGATGGGAGAAAAATCTTGCAGAAAAGTTCATGCCTCCGTTTATCCTGAAGCCTACATAGTTGGGAGAAAATTCTTGCAGAAAAGTTTAAGCCAGGAGATAATAATAGTTAACACACTCTACGCATAGATAGCACAACATCTAGTTTTTAGATGTACAAAATGTGCAAAAACATCCCAGAGTTACGAAATCGGTAGTTAATGTATGTCTGAACTTTTAAACTCGTACAATTCCCACTTCATCTTGTTTTATAAGGAAAAAGTTCTCAACTACAACATCTGAAAAAAGAAACCTGCATCACAACATCATCTGTCTGCTTAACCAGCTCAAAGACACAAACATCTCCTACTTTCAGATGATTCTGCCTAACAAACTTATTCCAACCTTGAGAGAACCTACTTGAGCGATAAACCAAGTAAAGAAATGCTCATTTGCATTAGTTTCGAAAGTGTATTAAAACTTATCTGTTCAGAAACTTACTAATTGACTCGTCAATATCCATAAGTATTGTTTCCATTCAATATCACTTGCTTCAGATTTGACAGAATAGTTCCTTGACTAGTTTTATATATATCCACCAGTGGAACCTTTTGAGTTCTCATAATCCATGTTCTGCTTTGGATGTCTAGTGGAACTGCCAACATACTTGAATTAGCATTTGTTATATGAATTTCATTACCCTGCCTCTTTTCAAGAGGTCTAAACTTCTCGTAGACGCCATTACAAACTCCTTTTTGCAACCATGTCTTCCGTATATGTCAACATAGAATTTTAAATTTCTAGGGTATCGGAAAATTAGAAACTCGTCAAGCTTTAAACAATTATCATGCACAAATTGCTTCCAACCCTTTTATAAATAGAACATACCGTTATCACTTTTCACATCAACAAGCCAAGTTCCAATAGGGTACCCTTCCATCAAAATGCTTATGAAAGCTTGTGGGATTCTCTATAAGAGAAGTGGTTAGGATGTGAATCAATTGATAATATTGACAATATACTCACTATACCAAAACCTAATTACAAAGGGAAAGAACTTCGCTAACCAACCCTGGTCAGGGTAGGCTGACCACAGCCACTAACAATTCGACAACTGTCCATTTAAAAAAAAAAAAAAATTGGCTAGTTGAAGCCCCAAACGGAGAAAACGGCTTTCATTTACCGTCTAACACATCCAAATCCAAACCTCTCTCTCTCTCTCTCTCTCTCCCCCAATACGGGTTTCCTTCTGCATTCTTTTACTGAATTATAGGGATTGGAAGCGATGTACTGGATTTCTTCAGTACCCATAGACATTCGACGATGGGTATTGGATCTCTGATTAGGTGGTATATAATTTTGTTTTAGTGTTCTAATCCAAAGAGTTCGATCATCAATTCTGGGTAATTAGATTTCGATTGTGTTCTTGTTTAGCTTCTTGAAACTCTTTCGATGACAAAAATTGGTTACTTGATTCTAATTGGATACTCTGTTGCAGGTTAATGGATAGTGAAAATTGTACAAGCTTGGGCAATCAACCAATAAGTGATTCCAATTACTTATAAGGTAAAGAGCAGTGTGATGATTCTCATTGTGAGCCTACTGATGATTTACATGTAGTGAATGAAACTGAAAACAATGAAGAGGCAATTGAAGAGGTCATACTTGGAAAAGAGTTTATGGATGTTGAGAGTGCATCTAAGTTCTATAAGAATTATGGTGGCAAACATGGATTCAATGTGAGGATAAGAAACAGTAGAAAAAACAGTGAGAATTTTGTGACATGGGTACGTTATTGTTGTTCAAAAGAAGGTTTTCAAGTAAAGGACAAGCGTCATACAAATGCATCTTATTCTCAACCAGTTACAAGATGTGGTTGTCAAGTGCATCTGACCATGCTACTTCAGAAGAATGGAAATTTCCAGGTTGTCTCATTTCAGAAAAGTCATAATCATGCCTTGATTAGTACTTCAATGAAGCATTTGCTTAAGGTCAATAGAAGTATATCTGAGGCACAAAAAGCACATGCAGATGATGCTGAACATTCTGGTTTCTCCATAAAAGCAACTGTGGAGTTGATGAGTAGAGAAGTAGGAGGGCCAGAGAACCTTGGATTTTCACAGAAGGATTACATGAATTACATACATAGAAAGCGAATGTCTAAAATGGAAAAGGGAGATGCAGGTGCTATAATGTAGTACTTTCAAAAGATGCAATCTGAGAATTCGTCATATTTTTACTCAATCCAACTTGATGAGGATGACATGATCACAAACATATTTTGGGCTGATGCTCGATCGGTAAGTGATTACAGTCTTTTTGGAGATGCGCTTTGTTTTGATACGACATACAAAACAAATGAATATGGTCGACCCTTTGCACCGTTTGTTAGGGTTAATCATCATAAGCAAACAACATTGTTTGGTGTAACTTTGTTATATGATGAAACAACCGAAACTTTTAGGTGGTTATTTGTGACATTCCTCTCTGCTATGTCTGGTAAGCAACCAATGACCATTCTTACTGATCAATCTGCTGCCATGGCTAGAACAATAAAAGATGTTTTTCCACAAGCTACTCATCACTTATGTGTTTGACATCTTTATCAAAATGCTGCTAAGAATCTCAGTCATGTATTTCATGGATCTTCAGAATTTGTTGATGATTTTAGCAATTTATGTATGGCTATGAGTTTGAGCATGAGTGGCTATTAGCATGGAATGATATGCTTGAGAAATATAGCCTCAAGGAAAACAAGTGGTTGAATAATTTATTTAAATTGCGAGAAAAATGGGCACTAGTGTATGGGAGACATATTTTCACTACCGATATGAAAAGCACACATACATCGAAGTGAATGCATCAATAGCTTAAGAAATATTTGAAGCCAGAGCATAATATTTTGCGGTTTTTCGAACATTATGAAAGAGTTTTGGATGATCGAAGATATCAAGAGTTGATTGTTGAATATAAGATGATACAAACAACTCTTGTCTTAGCAGTAAGTGCACATATGCTGCAACATGGAGCAGAGGTCTATACTCCAAAGGTTTTCTTGCTCTTTTAGAAAGAATTTGTGAGAATTCATAATTATAGTACTTACAAGGTTGGTAAGTCTGGGATGACATCAGAGCATATAGTATCATATAGTTCTGAACATAATGAGCACTTGGTTAAATATGAAGCTTCAGCACAAAATGTTAATTGTAGTTGTAAAAAATTTACTTTTGTTGGGATTTTGTGTGCTCATGCACTAAAAATGCTTGACAAGAAGAATGTGAAGAAGATTCCACCGCAATACATTTTAAAGTGATGGACAAGATAAGCAAAAATTATGAGTATTACTAGTTATCATCCTACTGAGGTTCACGGTAATCCTAAGGAGTCGATTGGCAAATGGTATGGCTACTTGTGCCGCACTTCTCGTGATATTTAACTGTTGTAGCACATGATGAAGAGTTAACGAGATATGCACATGAATGTTTGATTGAGATGCTCAAAGGCTAAAGAAAAATCGCACTGAGAAAGAAGGGAGAAGTTCTAGTGATAGCAGCGAAGTGAATACTACTTTTGGTGAAAGTGAAGAGGTTGAGGGAATAGTTCAATCTAATGCTTGTGAAACAACAATTTTCCGTGGAGTTAAAAGAAAAGCTACAATTGGCCGTCCACGTACTAGATTCAAAGACCCGGCTGAACAAAAAAAGAGAAAAGTACCAAAGAAAAGCACAAAAGCTCCCACAAGAAGGAAAATACCCATGCAGGTACAGTTCTAATCCTTCTAAACTGAATAAGTGAGTTTACTTTATAACTTTGATGAATTACATCTGTTTTCAAACCATTTGTAGGAATTTGAAAGCATTGGTGCCAGTTCAGAAACACAACAAAATAGTGAACATGATGTTCAACTATCTGGTGTTTTGACTCAAGTAAGAACATCTTCATATTATAACGTTATAATTTTCATGGCTTATTGTATGTCATTTGTGAGCATCTTCATAGTATATCATTATAAGTTATGCTGTTATAGTCATATTTAAACACTTGCAGCTACCAGTATGAATTGGACCTGAGTTATGCTATTATGCTGATTTGATTCTTTTATTTTGACTGAGGAGTTTTAGCTCAATTATTTGATCTGCTATAATGATTCTTTTATTCTTTTCTTTTGTGAAGATTGCAGAACACAAATATGTTATATTAAGCCCTCCTTTTCTTTAGCTGAAAGGATGAAACGATAAACTTTTCAAGGTAGATCTATTGAGGTCCAGACTTAGAGTCAGAGGGATGCATAATTATGCATATTGATAAATTCTCCAGCAAACTGCTAGCTAGCAGAAGTTAAGTGTCAATGAACTTCATTGCAGAATGAGTGATATACATTCATCTGCTATGTCGAAGATGATGGATGGCTTAGTGAATTAATATATAGCAATATTTCCTTTAGGTTTATTACTGAGCATTACTTTTGGTTGTGTTTTTTCTTGAGCATTACTTTTCTTTTATGAATTGGAAGTTATTCAGTAGCAGCGTCTCTTTAGACCAAAGGAGAAACTAGTAATGTTATAGATATTTACTGTCATGCTTTCTTGGAATGCTTAGGCCAATGACGTTCTCAGTGTTGCATTATTTCTCGAGAGAACATTGTTGTTAACTATTCGTTTCTTTGATAAACTATGTTTAGGAAGGTGAGATTGGAACTTGGGACCTCGGACATAGGGTGAATGCTGAGTAAAGAGGATGAGATTTTGGATCACGACCCTGCTGAAGCTTATTTGTCTATAGAAGATTCAGTCAACAGCTGATATTGTATTGAACTAGCAACCGTTAACTTTTCTAAATGGTCCTATTTATAGTTCAAGTTATTCTGGTATTTCCTTGTTATTCATGGGAAGATGTCAATATTCCTGAGATGTATCAAACTTCCCTTTTCATGTAATAAAAAATGGTTAAAACCATACTTTCATCAACACTATTATCTTCTTAGACTAAGTCCAATACCAATACCTGCAAAACAGAATAAAGGTAGTCAACATTCAAAGCATAATTTGTTCTTTTCCCTACATCTTCCCTCTGGGACAATTACTAAGTGTCTTAGAAGTCCTCTTGGATGAAAACCAGTAAAAAGTTTTAATGACTAAATTGTCACTTTGAACTTCTACTCTGTGTTTTTGCTGTAGAAGCAAATAATAAATACAATTGGCTATGCAGATTACTGCAACATTCTTACAAGATAACAACCAAAACCCCAAAGATTAAACAACCAAAATCCCAAAGATGTCAATATACATGTGAATCTCTAATAAATCTGAGAGCATTGATACACAAATTGCAAAGCAAAATTGAACCATCACAGAACAAGCATCGAATTCTACACGCATAATAGAGACTCATTTGTTCTTCCATAGAGCAATCCAGACTCATTTGTTTTTCAATAGAGCAATCCAGTACAATTTTCACTATCCATTAACCTGCAACAGAGTATCCAATTAGAATCAAGTAACCAACTTTTGTCATCGAAAGAGTTTCAAGAAGCTAAACGAGAACACAATCGAAATCTAATTACCCAGAATTGATGATCAAACTCTTTGGATTAGAACACTAAAACAAAATTATATACCGCCTAATCAGAGATCCAATACCCATTGTCGAATGCTTATGGGTACTGAAGAAATCCAGTACATCGCTTCGATTCCAATACCCATCGCTTCCAATCTAATACCCATCGCTTCCAATCCCTATAATTCAGTAAAAGAATGCAGAAGGAAACCCATATTTGAGAGAGAGAGAGAGAGAGAGAGAGAGAGAGAGAGAGAGAGAGAGAGAGAGAGAGAGAGAGAGAGAGAGGCTTGGATTTAGATGTGTTAGATGGTAAATGAAAGCCGTTTTCTCTGTTTGCAACTAGCCAATTTTTTTTTTAAATGGACAGCTGTCGAATTGTTAGTGGTTGTGGTCAGCCTACCTTGACCAGGGCTGGTTAGCGAAGTTCTTTCCATTACAAAGTACACATCTTGTCTCATAATCATAGTGGAAAAACGAAAAGCAAAATCTACAATAGGGACAAGGAACTTCATCTTAAAAAAGGGATACTTTGCTTCCATACTTGAACCAGTTTACAACTTAAAGAACCCAATAAGTTTCAGCTGATCTAAACCTCATATTTCAGTCAATGAGATTGCAAAACCCAATTTGATATAACAATGTGAAATCTAGAGAGAGCCGCCCCTGCAGTCAACAAAGAAAACCAATTCTCGTCCGGCGGCACGCCCTCCTGGCGTCGTCGTCGGATGGGTTATAGTGGACCTAATGTCAGTTAATGGGTGTCCTTTGAATAATCCCAATCAGAGGGAAGGCTGCTTGGTGTTGGTGATGCTGTCTAGGTTGTGAGGAGACGCCGTTAGTTTGGAGTGTAGACGATGGGATGGTGGCTGGTGGGCGTGGATCTCCCCAAGATTGGAGTGCAGACAGTAGGAGGGGAGGTTGCCTGGTGGTGACGAGTCGGTGGCGGGGAGGAGGGGATCTGAAATGCTCAGATCGGATCGGATTGTTTCTATCTGGTTTAGGCATGTTTCAATCTGATCCGGAGCAGCTGTGTGGAGAGGGGTGGAGAGGGTTGGGAGGGGAGGTGATGCTTGCCAGCGTGATGGGGATGAAGGACGGATGGAGGGACGGCCGGCGCTTGCTCGGTGCGACGGGTATGTCGCTGGTGGTGGGATGCCGGGGCCTAGGCATGCGAGATGGCAGCATGGTGACACGTGCAGCCTGTGCTCACGGATTGGGCTGGGAGGTTTTTGGGCCTGGGCCTGGGATTGGGCTCAGGTCTCAAAATGTTTTTACTTTATGTTTTATTGTTTTTTTGTTTAATTAGACGTGGCTTTATGCCGCCAATAAGTCCCTATAATCATTTGGTATGAAGACGTGGGCTTGGTCCTAATATGCGCACTCAGTGTGCCTTGTTTGGCCTAGTAAGGCGGCGAGCCATTTACTTGATCAAATGGACGCAACCTCCTAGTGACAAAATGAAATGGAGTGTCGCAGGATTTGTTTCCGTGCAACAACATAGTAGGAAAGGTGTGCTATTTGTAATGATGCTTCTTCATTATAGAGTTATCTTTTCGTTATGTCACCGCTTTATTAAAGCAAATGGAGTAGCCAGTCGTGCACTCTTTGCTAATTGGTGCATGTTAGAATACATAGATTTTGTGGAGGCTCCCGGTATTATTTCAGGATATTCTCTTTATGCTTATTGTAATATGGGGTTCAGGCTATATGTCCCCCCCTTGTATTCTGCAATTTCATTAATTAAGACTTAAGGTTTTCAAGAAAAAAAAAAAAAAAAAATAATAATAATAATAATAACAACGTGAAATCTAACAGGGATTTTTTTTGTACATGTATTAGAGAGGGACTTACCAGTTTGTCAGAGAAGTCATCTATAAGAACTTTGAAAAAGTAGCGCTTTCTTTTCCTTGCATGCCGATTTTGTGTTCGTCTTGTTCTTTGTCTTCGCGATGAAGCAAGGGTTCAGAATCCCTATCTAGTACTGATATTTTGTGTAGGTAAAAAGTCACAAACTGTGCTTCACTTAAATAGGCACTTTGGTACCTCCTTTTCTAAATCTATCATTTTAGTTACTCAACTTATTACTCCTGCCTAACATTCATACACGTATGTCGTTAATAACACCGTCAATTCAAGTGCTATGTGACCTTTTGTCATGGGTGTTCTCGTCCTTTAATGTTTTTCCCCCAAAAACCTCATAGCCTTTACCACATCAACTACTTCCCCCCCCCCCCTTCCTAAGAAAGTACCAGGCCCGGCCCTGGCCCAGGGCCCAAATTTTGCAGTAGGTGGATAAAAAAAAATGTTGTTTGAGAGGCTAATAGTACATCAAAAATGCAACAGTTGTCCAAAACAGACCCAACACTACTCAGCCGTAGCTTTTTAATTATATGAGAGACAAAGTCATGAGACAAAGAGAGAGAGAGTGTGTGAGAGGAGAGAGAGAGAGGGATGTGTCATCATGGGCCCAATTTTTTCATCAATATGAAATAATTTTGAATTTTTTTTTATATAAAGGGCCCAATTTTATTCTTCGCCCCAGGCCTTGAATTTCGCAGGGCCGAGCCTGGAAAGTACAACCGTACATAATCCCCTCCAGAATACATGTTCATTGCCTTCCATCTACTTGGCATTTCTCTTCCAAAGCCTAAACTGATGGAGTAGGAAACATGACACTGTACTGCTATTATGGTAATGTCTACCTTAAATAAAATTCATTACATTGACTGCAATCATTTGCAATATTGCCAAGTAAAGAAAAATAAACAAGCTTTGTTTACAATCTTATGCGCTTGCATTGCTTTAAGAGAGAACCATGTCCAAATAGATTAACAATCTCCATATGACATTTGCATTGTTTCAAAAGCACAACCATTAGTTACACAAAATTTTCAACTGAGCAGCATCATTTGTACATGCATAGTTTTCAAGCACAAAAAGATAATAAAATGCTACAAAAACAAATGGTCATGAATGTGACAAAAAATCATAAGTTTGCTTTAAGCATCAGTACTTCCAATGAAACAGATCTAGCTCTTAAATGTACGTAATATATTCTAGCAGCCCCATCTAGAAGAAACTAAAAGATGAAAAACATAGTACTTTGATAGTTTGCTAGCCTCGATTATTATTATAAAGACTTCAGAGCCACACATTAATTGGTGGAGTTGCACCAGATATGCTGCAGGCTATATGTTTTATAAATAGTTAAATACTTAATGAGCATAGCGTACAACATTTCTAATGGTTGGTCATGCCTGGAGCAGAAGGAGGAGGATTAGTAAGCAAGTAGACGACTTCCTTCATTGTAGGTCGTGCAGAGCTGTGATTCTCAACACACATCCTTGCTATTTTGAACACGTGCTTGACACCCAGCCAATGGGAACCCACTGAGCCTGGAGTCCACAACTGAGTGTACAGTGTTAGGATGTGATGAGAATTAATTAGGAAAGGCAAGTGCTAGTTGGATTTGGTTAGTCTTCCTAATTGGACATGGTTGATGTCAAAGTTTATTCCTATCAGGAATAGGATATTTCTCCTGTACAAGAAGGTTTGTTTTTCCTACTACCAATTGGATTATAATTGGGGTGCCTATATATAGAAGGCATGGGTAGTAAACCAAGGTATGGTCGGTGCATGCGATCATCCACAAGAGAGTGTATATCTCTTGGGTAAGGGAGCAGAGATGTCAAGAGTGAATACAGCTCTTGGGTGAGAGTGAGTTCTTGGGAAATTCTATGAGTGTGGGTGTACAAGGGTTATGGGTTTGGGTTATGGTGATTTAGCTCAATGTATCTTGTACTGTAATTATTCTCATAGTGAAGAACGGGTATCTCTCGGGAGGACGTAAGCATAGATTTATGCTGAACCTCGTTAAAGCTCGGTGTTCTCTTGTCGCTTGTCTTGTGGTTTGTTTACTTTTCTATCGGTCTACTCTGTGAGCCTTGATGGGAGGGATTCTAATTTCCTTAACATACAGATGATGCAGCGAATGACTGAGGAATTTGTGATGTGGTTTTCCTTACCCAACTTACTATATTCACAGCTTCTTCGACTAATTCTACCAGTATTGGTTTCTTCCCTGTTACTAGTTCCAGTAGAACCACACCAAAGCTGTACACATTGATTTTCTCATCCCCTTTCGTTGTCTGACCGTACTCTGTTCATTGATACCATCATAATGAACACAGGCAAAGTGATTCAGCAGTATAATTGAATCGTTACATGGTAGGTTTTGTTACTTTATCATTTTCAAAAAGAGCAAGTGAGACTTAATGGTAATGCTTGTGACATGAGCCTAAATATATGAGATTACACACCTGGGGCAATGTAACCAAAGGGACCAACAAACGAAGACATGCAACCTGTCGGTCCTTGAAAGTATTTGGCAAGCCCGAAATCAGCTATATGAGCTTCAAAATTAGAGTCTAGCAAGATGTTATAGGACTTGACATCCCTATGTATAATCAGAGGCGAGCAATCATGGTAGAGATAACACAATCCCTTGGCAGCTTCCACAGCAATCTCGTACCTCATTTCCCACTCCAAATGCCTTCTGTTAGACCCATGCAACAGTTGTCCCAAGCTACCATTAGGCATGTACTCGTACAACAACAAATTAGTGTCCTTGTTCGACATGTACCCTAACAACCTCACTATATTCCGGTGCTTGATTTGTCCCAATGTTTTAATTTCAGCCGAAAATCCCTGATTCCTCTACAACCGTTTGATTTCAATATCATCACCGTGTAGCATTTTCCCGCGATAGACAATCCCAGCTCCGCCCCAGCCGGTGATGTTCTGAGCGTTTAGACACTGTAGAAGGGCCTTTGCGTTGAGATCAAGCTGTTCTTGGAAAACTGTGAGCTTCCAAGAGCCACATTTCTCACATTTTCTGATCTTTCTCTTCCTATAAACTCTGATAAGTACATACATAAGTAGCGGTATGAGTAGCAAAGTAAGCATAACTGCAGCGAATCCAACAATGATTACTTTGTGGTTTTGGTGTCGTGGGTGGTTATCAGAGCTGCAAAACACCTTTCTCGACGAACACAGATTGGTATTTCCTTCAAAAGAAGAGATGACCCATAAAAATGACCCCCAGTCGGGATCCTACCAATGAAATTGTTATAACAGAGATCCAAAGTTGTGAGGCTCGCCATGTATTTGAATTCCATAGGAATTGGACCTGTTAGCTTGTTCCTTGAGAAATTAAGAAACTCAATTGCATTCAGTTTGCCTATCCCTCTTGGGATTTCCCCATCTAAAGTGTTTAGACTAAAATCTAGGGACGTTAGCGAGGAACAACTAGAGATATAAGCGGGAATTTCACCACCAAAATTGTTGGTCTTGATGTCGAGTTTTCCTTAGCAATTCTAAACTAAAGATTTCCTCTGGTACTTACCCGGAGAATCTGTTCATATCTAGCAAAAATGTTTGTAAATTCCGGAGAATTCCAATGCTGGATGGGATGCTTTGAAAAACTTGATTCCTAAAAAGAGCGAGGATTCTGAGTGAGGCACCAAACATCTGCAACAGAAGCTCTCCAGAGAAGTAGTTATCGATGAGCTCAATGATGACTACATCAGGTAAGTTGAAGATTCCAGCAGGAATAGTCCAGTTGAGTGTGTTTTTCATCAATCTGATATTGACCAGCGACTTACACCGTCCCAATTCCTGCGGAATCGGCCCAAAGAAGTAATTCTCCATCAGAACCAACGTCTTTAACCTCCCTCCTTTGCATAAATCCCGAGGAATCAGGCCGGTTAGGTGGTTTCCAGTTAATCGAAGTCTCGAAGCCTTCCATTTCGGCAAAGACTCTTAGGTAGTTCAAATGTAAAGTGGTTCTCCCAAACTCGAAGCACCTCCAGATGAGGAAGATCGCCGATGAAGTTGGGTATGGGGCCGTAAAGATTGTTCTTATGCAGGTTGAGAAGGTTAAGGTTCTTAAGCTCTGAGAAACTTTGTGGTATTTCTCCGGTGAACTCGTTAAGTGATATGCTTATATTTACCTATATTTCTATGCCTCTTAATCTTGGTTTTTATGTTTAGTTTTCTTGATTTATGATTCATTTACATCTTTTAGTGTTTTTGTAGGTTTGTTCCATAGAAAGAAGAAAATAAGCTAAAATGAGCTAAGTAGGATTGAAAGGCAATGTGCAATCTGAGACTGGGAATCTGTCTGTGCAGGACATCCAACTTCGCCGAATTACTGGGAGTTACCCAGATCCAATCAGACAATGAACCTTATATGCATGGAAAGCTATGGATGTCTACTTTCTGTAGAATTTTATGGATCTCGATTTCGATTCTTCTACAGCAAGTTATGATTATTTGAGTGAAGATAGGTCAGACAGGAAATCTGCTCGGGAATTTACAACCATTCGTGGAGAACTCAAGTTTTCGCGGCACAAGATCGTCAATCATAATGTTTCAAGGAAGTTAATTCAGATGAAGATTCAATGATGAACTTATTCCTACTTCTACAAGAGATATTTCAAGGTTTTCCCATTCCAAATGAAGAAATGAATCTAAACCCAAGTTTTACAAGGAAACATGAAGCCAAAGAAGAGCAGAAATCTTCCCTATATAAGGGAGCACGAATTTACATGAGAAAAGAGTCTCGGAGCACAATGTAGATGCCTAAGGAGCAGAGACAACTCATCCATCTTCCCTTTCTTTTCCTTTCCATTCTTTTTATGTTTTTTTTTCTATGTTTTACTTAGTTATCTTTTGGTAAAACTTTTGCTAGGGTTAGGATGATGCCCTATCATGATTGTTTATGTACTTTGATGTTATATTGATGAATTTATAGTTGCTTTATGATGAATTCTTAATCACTATTTGAATTGATGCTTTATGTTTAAGTTCTTTGATTGATCACCTTAGGGCTTTGCATATAGTAATTGGAAGACAAATTTGAAGCAGAGATGCAATATAATTTGATTAGCTTATTGTGATTAAGTGTGGTAAATTACATTATTACTTGAGAAAGACTAATGGTTTGCTTGATTCCCTTGTTTTCTAAAGCGTAATGAGTCTTGCATGTTAAATTTATACCTGAGAAGGATAAACTGCATAGTTAGGATATAAGATCTTTACCCGAGAGGGAGAGCATCATACACTTAAGGAAAATTATGGTCTAGAGTACCTGAGAAGGACATAGATACGGGAATTATCATCTAGAGAAACAAAAGAATCTGATAATTGCATTGAAACATAAATAGGATTGTTAGTGTTTGATTCTGAAACCCTAGGTTTTATCATTATTTGTTTGTTTCTTTAATTTTCACATTATTTGTTTAGTCGAAAACCTTAAAACCATATCTTCTTTAGTTTGATTGTTTATGTGTTTTTGTGTTTGGATTAATTAGGTTAGGATTTAAATTAATTATCAATCCTCAGTTTGAACGACCTCGTACTTGCACACTATACTAACAACGATTTGTGCACTTGCGAGTTTTAATTAAAATTTCACAACAAGTTTTTGCGGGAATTATCATCTAGAGAAACAAAAGAATCTGATAATTGCATTGAAACATAAATAGGATTGTTAGTGGTTGATTCTGAAACCCTAGGTTTTATCATTATTTGTTTGTTTCTTTAATTTTCACATTATTTGTTTAGTCGAAAACCTTAAAACCATATCTTCTTTAGTTTGATTGTTTATGTGTTTTTGTGTTTGGATTAATTAGGTTAAGATTTAAATTAATTATCAATCCTCAGTTTGAACGACCTCGTACTTGCACACTATACTAACGACGATTCGTGCGTTTGCGAGTTTTAATTAAAATTTCACAACAAGTTTTTGGCGCTGTTGCAGGTGATCGATGATTGATTTTGATTCTAACTTGATTACCAATCTGATTTTATATTTTTTTTTATTTAGTTTCTACAATTTTTGGTTTTAAGTTTGCTAAATATTTATCTTTTTGTGTTTCAGGTTCTGTACCTTCTCTGTGATATAGATTCTGGACATCTTACTGGAAGTTTTAATAGGCTTATTGCATATCACCGGAAAGCTACACGAGTCTAGTTTCCAACGCACCGAGCAGATCATCATTCCGAGCTGTGAGCTAAAAGATATTTGAGAAATACCGAACAGCGCTCAATCTGCGCGGAAATTTTTTTCCAACGACTTTGGCGTTCTTTTTGACTTCAACATCGGCTTTGTGCTATTCTTCACTAAATCCTAGGGAGCTCTAAACTCTTCTCTTTACTTTCTTGTTTTTATTTTTCACTTATGTCTTCTCCATGCTTTTATGTGCATTGCATGCTTTAATTCTTTCAACATTGAGGACAATGTTAGATATAAGTGTGAGGGAATGGATTTTGATTTTTGTTTCTATTACGTTGTTAGTTTTGTGGGTTTATAAAAAAAATGAAAAAAAAAAAAATTGTTTTCTTTGTTGTTTTTGCGTCTTTTTGTTTTTGTTTTTGTTTTCTTGAGTCTTAGGCCTTTCAACAACTATGATGAGTATATATTTCAGAAATCATGGCTTAAGAGGATCATAATATTGAGATGATGTTTGACTTTATTCTTTGGTTAATAAGGATGTATGATTGTCATATGTATGTGTAGTGGATGTGGTTTTGCTTACATGGTGCAGAACAGAGCATGTTAGGATAAGTTTTTGATTCATACATAACCTATGTGAGATATTTGAGCCATATGCCTTTTCTTTGTTGTGTGTTAAAAGAAAAAAAATATATATGTCATCTTATTTTCTTGGCGATGATTTTGTTGATCTCATTATTCTTTCATCTTGATTGATTGCTTGCCATAGATTAAGTTTAATGGACTATAGAATGCTAGAATTCACTCTTATACTTGTTGAGACTTTTATCAATACATGCTTGGACCTTGGAAAGGATAAAGGCACCCTAGGAAATTATCACCATTGCCAAATTGTCGTGTGTCCCTATTTGTGTGCACAAGATGTGCAACCCCCCTAGATAAACCCCTTTGAGACTACATTAAGCCTTTTCTTTCATCACCCACATAATCCTTAACCCCTAAACCTTAGTATAGTTACAACCTTCTCCTTTGTTCTAAAGACTTAGTGGAGCTAACTTTTGAGACATACAAGAGGTTTTTGATGTCAAGAATGAAGATGGAGAAGAGAAGGAGGTTCAAGTGTGGGGGTAAGACTTGTCCATAGAAAAAATATATATATGTATGTATATGCCGTGAAAAGTAAGAAGGAAAAAGAAAAGAAAAAAATTTAAAAAAAGTTATATGTGACGGCAAAAGAAAAAGGAGTAAGTGTTTATGGATTTTAGTCCCCCCATTGTGGATTTGGAGTTTGCTTTGAAGTGAAGGTCTATTCAAGAAAATTTGGTCTTTGTCCAATTCACAAGTGTTCAAAGGATGTTTAGAATGAAGCATGATCCCAACAATGATGACATTTGGCCCTTTATGAAGACTTTGAAGGAGTCTATGACGTTTCTATTTGGTGGAATTTCAAGATTGTCTCTCTACATCAACAGGAGCTCTACTAGGTTTTTAGGATACTTTGTGATTTTCCTATCCCTTCGTTTCTATAAACCCTAAACCTTGACCTCATTACAACCATAATTATAAGACCTTTTTGATCCTTGAAAAGAGCAACCTTTGATCTGTGGAGATGAGTTATAAGAATTGAACATATGGCTTGGGTCCATTTGTGCAAGCAGTTGGTATCCTTCATGAGATCATATTTGAAAAATATTTTCAGAAAAAGTTTTTTCTTTCTATTATATGTGAGCTATTTGTTTGTGTTATATATTATCTCTCTCATATATAACTTGAGTGAATATATGCTTTTGCATGAGCCAATAAATCTGAGAGAAGAAAGAGGGTAAACCGGTGAGGATTTGAGTCATAACTTGTTTGAAGCATGCTGAGATTAATATCACCAATGTTGCTCTCGTGTCCTACATGTTTATATGTTAAGTTATATGTTTTTGTTGACTCTCGAATAAATGTTGGATTGATTCTTGGTCGTTGTGCTAATCTTGATGCCACGAAAGTATGAAATTTTTTAGACTAACGTTGAAAGGCTTAGTGTGTTTTTGTTTGTTTTGTTTTGTGTCTTTGTGTTTTAGTTTTCATTGTTTTGCTCGAGGACTAGCAAAGTCTAAGTTTAAGTAAGAGATCCAAACTCATGAGGCTTTTCATTCCTGAAAGTTGTGGAGGTATATTACCACTGAAATGGTAAAAAAGACTCGTGTAAATTCTTCAAAAAGCCCAGAGTCGTCGGAATCTTGTCAGAGAGGTTACACCAGGCCATGTCAAGAACTTGCAAGGCCTCCAACATTCCCAACTCAGGTGGAATTTCACCGTCAAATTTGTTATAGTACCCGATGTTAATGCTCAAAATACCACCACAAGGTGTCGGCTTTAGGTAACTTGGACGAGGGTTCAATCTTCCAATATGTTGTGAGTTTACAAAGTCCTGCTATCTGTTAAGAGAAATGCAACGGCGTCAAGAGGGGAGACCGCCGCTTCGCTCCTCTGATGCTAAAGTTAGAGCAACTCTAACAACTTCCTTATAATTTCTGTATTATAGAGAAGCAAAAGTCAAAATTTTAGCCTCTTTTTCTTCTTCAACTCCAATCTAAAATCTCCATAATTCTTAAAATTTTAGAGATTGCTGTAAATTTAGGAAATTTAGTTTTCTCTTTCCTCACTATCCCTAAAATGGGGATTGTTATAGGGAATCTGTTGGAGCAAAAGAGGCTCATTTTTCCCTAAAATAGAGAAAAATTAAAATTTGGGGAAGTTGTTGGAGTTGCTCTTAGACAATGTATTTGTATTGACAAAGTAGTGGCTGATAGCTATTAAATGTCTAATGAATGAAGAGAGAGAAGTGGACATTTTATAGGTGGAATAGTGAGTTACCTCAGTCTTGTTTTCGATGTGGGACTGATATGCTTCAGTCTATTGACTTCTAATCCTTTCTACAGAGATGACTTTGGGTGGCGCGTGTCGGCGCGTCGAGGCATGTTTTGGCCTGGAACTGATTTGTCAGTAAAGGTTGGCTTACTATGTTCTCGGAGGTCACACCATCAAGACCAATCTGACAAAGTGAGATGGTCTGGTATAAGTGCTGATTACGGCCGGCAGATACCATGTTTGTACACCCGAAGTACAATTCCTTGAGATTCTTCAACCGAGCCAAGCTGGCCGGAAACTTTCCACCAAGGGAGTTACCGTTGAGGCCCAAATATTCTAAGCTTTGAATCTTTGAATAATTTTTGGGAATTTCTCCGGCAAAGTAGTTCCCGCCAAGATGTAGATATCTGAGCGTTTTGAGTTTGACGAGCTTAACAGGAAGTGGGCCATCGAGGTTGTTATTATAGGCGTCAACAACCTCAAGCTCTGTCATTCTTAATGTCATTTCCCCAGGAAATCTTCCACCAAAGAAGTTGTTGGAGATGTTCAAGAGCTTTAAAGAAGTAGGTTGGCGATCTCGAGGGGAAGACTCCCTGTCAAGTTGTTATCAGCAATGGTAACGAGCTTGTCCAGAAGTCCAATCTCCATTGGAATCGAGCCAAACAGAGGCAAACAGGATACGTTAAGAGCAACAACTCGTGATTGCTGGTCACATGAAACTCCAGAGAAGAAGTAGTAGTAGTGAGAAGAGGGCTCCCAGTCCTCTAGCCCTAAAACTTTGGGGCCAATCATGGCCTTCTTGAGCATCAACAGTGCATCAAGGTCACTATCGCAGAAACAACATTGTGGAAGCAAAAGGAAAATGGAAGAAATGTGGAGGAGAGAGTGGCAAAAACTGGTGCATACCACCATCTTGTAGATGTTATAAAGTCTACGTAACCTAAGGGATATATATAGTAGGCTAACTATTTTTTGGATTAGTGGTTTATTCTCTTTAATCTAAAGTTTGCACAACTACAAATTTCTCCAAAGCACACTGATTTGAATTAGTCCCTATTGGGACAAAGCACATTGATAACAGTGGCTAATGGCATCAGCCACTAATGAGAAATCAGTCCCCTCTATTGTAGATGTCATTGGGGCAATAGGTACTGATAAAACATCAGTGGAATAACTTCACCCAAGGTAAAGACAACATCAAAATTCACACTGATATTAGTGGCTTCGGAATGCCACTGATATCAGTGGCAAATTTATGAGGTTGTATTAAAAAAATAAGGTGGCAAATTTATGAGGTTGTATTAAAAAAATAAGGTGCCAAATCATTCTTGTACTGTACTTTATATTGTATTTTAAAATATATAATACAATAAATGTACTAACTACAAATTTAAAGATGCACCCATCAATATATAAACATCAAGACACTTCATCCCACACCTGCAGCTCTTCTTTGATGCGAACAACCTGCACATTATACCAAGTAGTTAGTTCTTATTTTGATAATTACAGAGACCAACATCTCGACATATAAAAAACATTACAGTGAAGCTAGAGGTGTCTCTTTGGTTCTGAACATGTAATATACAAGGATATAATATATCACTTATTACAGAAATTTAGCATTCGAATAAACATAACTATAGATTGGAGCACTGATGCTTTTAATGTTCCACTTAAATCTTATATTCTCCAACTCTGCCTACTGTTCCATCACATCATTCTGAGCCATCAACATTGATGTTGGACAGATAAAATTTGGCGAAAAAAGAAAAAGAAAAAAAAGAAGATAGTTTTGAAGACTTGGCTGAGACTTGAGAGTGTGAAAAAGAACAAGGCTAGTTGATAAGTAGCAACGTGAAAGAATGATATATTAATTATTCTAACACCTTAGTGCAGAGTTGATCATTGAGACCTTCTAATTCATATACTTTCGATGACCTCGTGAAACTCGATCAGTCTGAATGTAATAGATTTTCTCTTTGTTAATTGAAAGCAAGATGCTAGTAAGATCTTTAACCTTTCTTTAGTTTTCTTTAACTATCGCACTACCAAAGTCTAGTAATAATTTGACAGAAATGAGAGAAAGATTAAGAAAGATCCAGACCTTTATAAGTGGAGAGAAAAAGTGGAAGATGAAAAGCAAATTTTATTTTCAGATATAATGAAACAGTAAATTCACAACATTTTCTAGTGGAAACAGAACAGAAAACTTTTTGAATAAATTGTCAAACCTTGAAAATGGCAAGGAGTGCAAACCCACTA
The DNA here is from genome assembly GCF_958449725.1 of Rosa rugosa. NCBI lineage: Eukaryota > Viridiplantae > Streptophyta > Magnoliopsida > Rosales > Rosaceae > Rosa > Rosa rugosa. The sequence continues at coordinate 27,542,015 of NC_084820.1, read as the reverse complement.
CTACAAATTTCCCCAAACCCCACTGATTTGCATTAGTCCCTATTAGGACAAAGCACACTGAAAACAGTGGTTAATGCCATTAGCCACTATGCAGCAACTAATGAGATATCAGTCCCCTCTATTGCAGGTGCTAATGGGACATTACACACCAATAACTTAACAGTGACATAACTTAAACCAAGGCAAGGTTGCATCAAAATCAGTGCCAAAGCAACCATTATCAGTGTGTAATGGTGGTTTTGGAATGCTCACTGATATCAGTGGCAAAATTATGAAGCTGGATTAAAAAAATAAGGTGCCAACTGGCATTTCTACATTAATGTACTGTATACTGTATTTTAAAAAGTACCAAACTACACAAACTAAAAAATTACTAAACCCATCAAAATTTAAACATCAAGACTGTTCCTCCCCAAGGCTGCAACCCTTTGATGCTGCAACACTTCCTAACGAATAACCTGCAAGATAAAATTTGTAATTAGTTCTTATTCTAACAATTATATAGAAAAGTGATAATACATTAATGCTCATAATATTCATTAAGGTAGCAAAGAAGACAAGCATAAACCAGATGCAGATGTTTATCAACCAGACAAGGATAAACCAGATGCAGTATAGATGCACACCAAATGATAAAAGTACATCTGTTGTTCAAGTACCTCAAGTAGGAGGCTCATGGCAGTACATAAATCTTAATCTTATACCACAGAAGTCGTCTCCTGTCAGTAGCAGCTGCAACTGCATTATAAATGAAATGGTCAGAAAAAGAACAAGTATGTCTAGTTATTTAGAATCAAGCTTTCAGGAAGAGAATGAGCTAAAAGGCAAGAGTCCTTAAATTATGGCACATAAATGTATATTTTTCCCCAACTCTTTAATCTTGATGATTTAGTATACTTTGTCCGAATCACAAAAATGACAACTTCTTTTTGGTCAGATTGAACAGAAAAGGTCATTTCTAATACCAAGACCTACCAAAAGTGCCTGACATAATCTAGTCCATTACTCTACAGGTGTTTGGTGTCAACCAAAACAAAAACAATCAGAATAACAATGAAAACTTTCACTCATGATCCTACTGAACTGAAATCAGACCAAAACAAGACAAGTCAAACAACAGGAATACTTGAGCAAATCATAGTAAAATTTCAATATCTAAACAATACAAAGAATCAATAAAACGCCATCCAAATCATAAAGTCCTTAAGTGAAACATGTATAGAAATTAAAATACATGTAGGAAGTGAACTAAGAGACCTGAGCAGTGCAGGACCATAAGACTTTGCTGGAGCCAATTGAAGTTGCTTCAATTATCTCTTCATATTTAACATCAACCCTTGCAAACTATAATTAATTAATTTAACTAGATCAACAAGGTCCTCACACAAAAGCACAATAATTTAGAAATCTTGTATTACTAGCATTTTATTTCCAGGGCAATATAAGCAAAACTCATACCAAGTAGAAGAAGGTACTAGTATAGAAACTGAAGTTTGATTTCAGTTAAATATCAAATAAGCTTAAATAACCCATTCCATCAGACACAAGTTATTTTGGAGCACAAGCCAGAGCTCGTGTGTTAAAGCACAAAGCAACAAGTTTATATAACTAAAGGAGACAACAAGCAGCAAGTGACATTTCTATTTCACAAAAATCAGAACTCCTTATATATGATGCATATACCACAAATAGATCTCCCTAAGGACACCAATGGTTACAGTGCCTTTAGTTGTAGTTCCAGCAATGGGGTGTGTGTGAGAGAGAGAGAGAGAGAGAGCTCATATTAAATTTTCAACCTGTGAACAAATTATAACTTGGGGTGTAATACCTTTAAAGTTCTCCGGCCTCTCCTTTGGAACCGAAAAATCATTGTATAACTGCAAATTTTTTTAGAATTGAATCATCCAACTACTGTTTAAGAGAGATAGCATTAGTATTGTGCTATTAAAAAGCCTTCGTGCATGAATAGAATACCTTTAGATAAAGCTCAGCTCTTCAAGCTTCCAAAATTGAGATGATTTGTGAGTGGAGTCATGCAACTTAACTAGGTGATAATAGTACTCAGAAGCAAATCTTACATGACTCCTCCATCACAGAACAACCCTGAAAATTAAAGCAGGGAGGCATCAATTATAGATCTAGACAATAATAAACTAAATTTTTTATTTTGGACAATGATGAATAATAAAGAATATAAACTCCTAACAAATCCTAGGAATAACTCTCATGAGTAGCTCACTCTTTCAACTCAAAGATCTTTATACTAGACAATTATAGGATTCGGCACAAGGGATATTGCATGTCTATTACCCTCCAGAAAGCCATTGATTATTCCATACTATAAAGCTAAGCATGTTTGGATATTACAAACCTAAATCCCCAGACCAATGACCAAAATATCGAAGATCGAGGAAATATCGACCATCCAAAAAATGGAAATTTCGAGAAAGTATCGATATCGATAAAAATTCGATAAAAACTATAAAAAATTTAAATTAAACTTTAGAATATGTCTATTTGATCAATTATCTACTCTATTTTAAAAAACTATATATTAAACATTATTACATAATAAATTAGTATAATTTAAAGTGCATTTGTATATAACTATACATTGAGCAGACATTTATTGAAATTTAATTTAGTGAATATTTATAATCTTGATACTTTATTAATTCTCATACATAAAATTAGTAGTTTATTCATATACAAAGTATTTAAAATAATAAATCTGATTAATTACAATAAAATAAACTATTGAAAAAGAGAATACAAAAAAAGAAGAGATTTATGAAGAAACAATATATATAAAAAGATATAACGAAATAACAAGATCCTTTCCCAGCAGCAATGGATGCCTTGTTAGAATGTACAAGGAGCAACCGAGGTTCGAACCTCCTCGAGGAAGTTTGCCCCTTTTTTCGGAATTTTGATTCCAAATTGGCAAATTGGGCCCGATTTGGGCTGCTGAAATTTCGTCCAAATTTCTGAAATTTCCGGAAATATCGCACGAAATTATCATGGTATATGGCGAAAATATCGCCAACCCGAGAAAACGAAAATTTCGCCGATATTTCGGCGAAAATCTCGATTTTTAAGTCCTTGCCCGAGACCACGGAATAACTCTCCTAATCTGAAGCATATAGCTTAACCTAAAAGTTCCTACCCCGGAAATTTCAATCAAACTTAGGCAAATCCATGTCAACCAAATTCAATGAATAGACATACAAAACACAAAACAACATAGTATCATCCTCGATAAAGTTTTGAAATTGAGATTGTCACTTGGGTTGAGAGAAGATAGTATGAAGCCATTCGCGTGTCTCGCCGACTTCAGACGCTGTACCTACATGTACGTTACAAAGCATAATTAGCTATAATCAGACACACTCATCGTACCGCCAGAGATACCAACTACCGTCAAAGGAGTAACCCACAGATAGGCAGCCAGGCGGGCCACGGCCTGAGCACAAGAGTTCCCCGGGATCAACGCTGACGCGCCGCCACGCACTCTGCCAAGACGGCATCAGAAGCTACTGGAACTGGGAAACTGAAGCATATCAGTCCCACATCGAAAACAAGGAGAAGATCAGACCTCTCCTCACCTATAAAAGGTCCTCTCTTCTCTCTTCATTATTACGCATTAACTACTCATTTATTACTGTGCTGCCTATATATCAACTGACTTAGGCATCGGAGAAGTGAAGACCGCCCAACGCGGTCTCCCTCTGACGCCCTGTCTTTCATTTGGCAGCCAGCAGGAATCACCAAGTATACAGAGTAGCGGTCCGCCCGCCGGACCGGCGTTAAACGAAGGTTTGGCTACCGCCAGACTTTGAGCATTAACATTGGCGCCGTCTGTGGGAATCCTTAAACAAGAGGTCATCCCATCACAACTACCATGACTAGCGGTAGCGGGGGAAACGCCGATAAGCAGGCAGACCAGTCCGCCATCCCCCAACCATCCAATCCAGCGGTAGGTGTTAACCGCGCACTGTTCAACACCCCAACCAACCCCGGCGGTGAGACGGATCCAGGCAGCAGCCGCCCACCAGGCCAGGACCTCGCCGCCATGTACGAGTTGGCACTGGCAGACCTTCACAAGGCAAACAGAGAACGTGAAGAGGAGCGCAGAGAGAAGACTGAGGCCCAAAAGCAGGTGGCTGCGCTGATGTCACGTTTTGATGACCTGAAAAGGACGTTGGAAAGAACCGCCAACCCGGTACAGAGCGAGCATTCGCATAGTACAAGGCGTAGTCATCCCAACGCTGGTACATTGGGACCAAAACCAGTCGTACAGATGCAAGTCCCGCTGGACCCCCCTGAACTACTGGGGATGGGACCACCGCCCATTCCCCAACTCATGTTGGAGCAGGAGGCAGAGTCGGTACCACGCACCAACCGCTCGGAAATTAGGGCAAGAACTGAGGGTGATCCGCCTGCGCCAAGGCATAGGCAGACCCAGCGGAGTACATATGCCGGACCCGCCGGCGACGCAACAGCCCAAATTCTGGAGAGGATGCAGCAGTTGGAACAAAGGTTGGTCCGGGCGGAGTCGGGCGCCGCGCCGTCAACTCAAAGTCCACTTTTCACGTCCAGACCAGGACCCTTCACCGCTGCAATCCTACAAGCTATCAGGCCTGCGTACGCAAAAACTCCAAAGATGTCGCATTACAGCGGTACAACCGACCCCTTCATCCACATGGACACCTTCAAGAAGGTCACCAACAACAAGGGATTTGACGACCCCACTCTGTGCCACTTGTTCAGCGAAACACTGGACGGAGAAGCAATGAATTGGTTCTTCGAGTGTCCGCCAGGATCCATTGACTCATTCAACGCACTGTCACATACCTTCCTCTCCCGGTTCATCTTATTGTCCGCCGGGCATCATAACACGAGTCAGCTGTTCAGCGTCAAGCAGGGAGAGAATGAATCACTAAAGGCATTCGTCACAAGGTGGCGAGCGGCAGCATCTCAGTGCCGCGATCTGGACAAATCGATGGCATCGGCGGCCTTCAAGCAAGGACTCCTCAAGGGGCCGTTCCTCTATCACCTCAACTACAATCATCCAAATGCGGCATATGACCATATCATGAGTGAGGCGGTCATTCACGCCCAGGCGGAATTCATTACATATGGAGAAGTCCCACCACCACCGGCAACGCCAGCAAAGGCAACACAGCCCACCTCAAGTCATCATGAGACCGTTAACAAAGCACCCGCCGCATCGCCAACTGACAAGAAGAGGGAATGGCCACAGGGCCACTACCAGAACAAGCGGCAGAAGGATCAATACCACAAGGGCAACCGCCCAACACAGGAAGATAACCGCAACAGACAAACGGAGTCTTCTCAGCGGTATGCAGTGTTCACGGTCCTCACAACCTCGTACGAGGAAATATACAATCAGTGCAAGGATCAAATCCCGCCACCTCCTCCAGCAAAGTACCCAAAGACGGGCAAACCCAAAAACACCGGCAGATGGTGCAAATACCATGAGGACAGCGGTCACAATACCAACAGCTGCAACGCACTGAAGACGGCAATTGAGACCTTGTACCGTGAAGGCAAGATGGAACAGTTCAAAGTGCGCCAACCGCCACCCGTGATCGCCAACGTAGAGACGTTGGGCCGCATTAACACAATCGACGGCGGTGCTCCAATCACGGGCTTGTCTCACAGAGCCAGGAAGCGTTACGCACGCATTAATCACCCAAAAGAGGTCTGCCATATCCGGTACGAGAGATCCGCTAAAGTCCCAAAGGTGGGTTGGGAACCTATTACATTCTCTGAGGAGGAGGAGCGCGGGGTGCGCCTACCCCATGATGACCCCTTCTTGGTCGACGCCATTCTTGGTAGGTTCTCAGTGGGGAGAATATTGGTAGATAGCGGGTCCGTTGTCAACGTCATTTTTAACGGTTGCTACAGCCATCTCAAGCGGAATAACAAGTTGCTCCAGGACCATGAACCACTGCTCAACTTCTCTGGTGACGTCACGCAGCCGCTCGGTTCTGACTATATGCGGTTGACTATTGGCGCTAGTCCATGTATGGCGGAGGTGCATACAGAATTCATAATTGTTGATTGTCTCAGCTCATATAATGCCATCCTCGGACGACCGGCGCTCAATAAGCTTAAGTGCATTATCGCCGGATACATGCTTCTCATGAAGTTCCCCACACCTAACGACACGGGCAGTGTGAGGGGAAGCCAGCAGTTGGCACGCGAGTGTTATTCAACGACCATGGCACGGTCAGTACACCGCCATGATGTCCTGACAGTGGGAAACCAGGCACCGCCACCGAATATTTTCGAGGATCCTAGGGATGAGGAAGAGAAGTATGTAAGGAAGGAGCCAGTCAACCCGGACACATCTTTGAAAGTTGTCTGCATCTCGGAAGAACACCCTGAGCGGACGGTCCGCATAGGCGCCCAACTAGACCCGGAAGTAGAGGCAGAACTCATTCAATTCCTACGTCATAACGCCTCCGTCTTTGCATGGTCCTACGCGGACATGCCAGGTATCTCCCCTGAGATTATCACTCATAAACTGACCATCAAACCCTCTTTTTATCCCATCAAACAGAAGCGGAGGGCCTTCGATGAGGAAAAATACCGGGCAATCGGAGAAGAGGTCGCCAAACTCCAGGACATTGGATTCATCCGCCAAGTCATCTATCCCCAGTGGATCTCGAATTTGGTGATGGTCAAAAAGCCCAGCGGCAAGTGGCGGATGTGTGTTGACTTCAAAAACCTCAACAAGGCATGCCCAAAGGATAGTTTCCCGCTACCCCGTATCGATCAGTTGGTCGATTCCACCGCCGGACATGAGCTCCTCAGCATGATGGACGCTTTCTCCGGGTACAATCAGATCAAAATGCACCCCAGCGACCAGGAATGCACAACCTTCACCACCGACAAAGGCCTCTACTGCTACAATGTCATGCCTTTCGGTCTGAAGAACGCCGGTGCCACTTACCAGCGGTTGATGAACGCCATGTTCGCGGAGCATCTGGGAAAAATCATCGAGGTCTACGTGGACGACATGCTAGTTAAGAGCATAAAGGCCGGCGGACATGTGGCAAACCTCAGGATCATAGTAACCATTCTCTTGGCCTATGGTATGCGCCTCAACCCGGAAAAATGTTTCTTTGCAGTCACCGCTAGCAAATTCCTGGGATACATTGTCAGCGAGCGGGGCATCGAGGCTAACCCAGACAAGGTCCAGGCCATCCTTGACCTGGCAGACCCGGAGTATAAGGTGCACGTCCAGTGCCTCCAGGGCAAGTTAACCGCCCTTTCTCGATTCATCTCTCGACTCACTGACAAGTGTGCCCCATTCTTCAAACTCCTCAAAACAACGCACAAGAAGGTCATCGACTGGAATCCGGAATGTCAGGCGGCGTTCCAGGGCCTGAAGGAATATCTGGCGGCAGTCCCTCTCCTCCCTGTCCCTGTCCAAGGAGAAACCCTATTCATATATCTAGCGGTATCTGCATCAGCGGTAAGTTGCGCAATTGTCAGAAGGGAAGGCCAGGATGAGCTCCCGGTTTTCTACGCCGGCAGAGGCATGAACGGAGCAGAAACAAGGTATCCTCCCTTGGAGCAACTGGCCCTTGCACTTATCGTTGCCGCCAGGCGCCTCCGCCAGTACTTCCAGGTACACACGATCCATGTGTTAACCAATCAACCGCTGAGGCAAGTGATGCAAAACCCTGAACACTCGGGGCGCCTCAGCAAGTGGGCCATCGAGCTCAGCGAGTTCGACATAGAATACAAACCAAGAACCGCCATAAAGGGCCAGGCAGTGGCGGACTTCATCGCTGAACTCACCGAACGTCAACCTGAACCCGGTGTAGAGATGGTACCCGGAGCGGAAGTGGTAACCGTCGGGGAGGCAAGTCCCCTCCAGTCGGATTGGAACCTACATGTGGACGGATCCGCCAGCGCCAAGGCCAGCGGCGCCGGAGTCATCCTAACAGGACCAGGGGGACTGAACGCGGAGTACGCGTTGAAATTCAACTTCAAAGCTTCAAACAATGTGGCGGAGTACGAGGCACTGATTGCCGGTCTACTCCTCGCCATTCACTCAGGGGCTGACAACGTCAACATATTCAGTGACTCTCAATTAGTCGTTAACCAGGTCAACGACAGCTTCCAGGCCAAGGACCAGCAGTTAGCGGCATACTTGGGATATGTCAAAACGTTGCTAAAAAAGTTCAACTTCCACACCATCACACAAATCCCCAGGGAAAAGAACGCCAAGGCTGATTCCCTCGCGAGACTGGCAACCACCCAGCCACATCAAAGTCCAGCGGACACAAAGGTGGAATGCCTTGACAAGCCAAGCATCACAAAGACCCTAGCAGAGATCTTCAACATTGAAATCAACCCCAGCTGGATGGACGAAATCACTGCATACAAGCGCAGCGGCACACTACCAGAGGATAAGGTCAAGGCACGCCAAATTCAGCGGAGAGCAACCCGCTACAATATCCAGAATGGCAAGCTTTACCGCCAGGGGTTCACTCACCCCAACCTCCGCTGTTTAACCCCGGAGGAAGGAAAGCTCGTGCTGGCAGGAATCCACGGCGGGGAGTGCGGAAACCACTCGGGCGCCAGATCCCTGGCCAATCGTACAATGCGACAGGGCTACTTTTGGCCTACGCTTGGTGAGGACGCCCGGCAGGTGTCCAGATCTTGCCATAAATGCCAGCAGTTCGCCGATCTCCCACATGCGCCGGCGGAACCACTTTCAGTCATCATCGGTCCATGGGTCCACTCTACATGGGGCCTCGACTTGATGGGAAAATTCCCAACCGCCAAAGGACAGTTCAAGTACATCATTGTCGCTATCGACTACAACAGCAAGTGGATAGAGGCAGAGCCACTAACGGCCATCACTACCGCCAAAGTCATTCACTTCCTCTGGAAAAACATTTACTGCCGCTATGGTGTCCCACACACAATCATTACAGACAACGGCACACAGTTCAACAATGAGGAACTCATTTCATTCACCGCCAATCTGGGCACCAAGATGAGCTTTGCCTCTGTCGCCCACCCCCAAACCAACGGCCAGGTCGAAGCGGCAAACAAGATAATCAAGAAGCTGCTAAAAAAGAAACTCGACACTGCCAAGGGCTTGTGGGCGGAAAAGCTTCCAGAAGTGCTATGGGCCATCAGGACGACTCCATCCTCCGCCACTGGTGAAACCCCCTTTTGTATGACGTTCGGAACAGAGGCCATTCTGCCTGTCGAGGTAGCTCAACCCACCGCTCGGGTCGAGTGCTACCACCCAGAGACCAACGGCGATGGCATCAACCTGGACTTGGACCTCCTAGAGGAAAAACGACACAAGGCTCATGTGTAAAACCTGCAAAACAAGCAACGAGTATCGCGTTTCTACAACGCCAGAGTCAAGGCCCGGAACCTCCAACTGGGGGACTGGGTAATGAAGGAAGTCATTCCAGCACCAACAAAACTCCGCCCAACTTGGGAAGGTCCATATAAAATAGTAGAAGTCGTTAGCCCAGGCACCTTCTACTTAATGGACAAGGATGGCGTCACTACGACCCACCCTTGGAATACCGAACACCTTCGGTATTACTACAAATAGTCATGTCGCTACCCAGGAGCATCTTGACTTAGCTAAATTTTTGTTCAATATTTAGCTAAGGGAAGCTACCCAACGGGTACATCCCCACTTTTGTTAACACTGACCAGTCAGTTATCAATGAAACGAGGAATTATTCAAACCATTGTTACCAAGTCTAGCACTAAGGGCAGCTGCCAACGCCAGCAATCGTCAGCGGACCTCGTCCGCTACGCTGTGCACTTGGACCAATCTTAATTCCTTTAATTTTTCATTGATTGCAAAAGAAAATCCTTAAGTCAAACTCTAGCGGTATAGACATATCATCACACAACGTCAAAAATTCCATACTTCATATATTCAGGGCTGGGACTCCCCACCCAAAAATTGTTCCTTACATTCAAAAAAAAAAAAACAAAAGTACATATATTTTCAGCCTCAGCGGCTACACAATCAAAACAGAGCACGTCCGGCATGTCAGGGGTTGGCCCCGGCGTCGCCTACTTCGGACTGCGACGGCTGTCCGCAGCTTGTTTGGTCAGTCCCTCGAGTGGTGGGACTTGGCGTCTCTATGGTCCCATCCGCCGGAGTGTGATACCCGCTGCCTGAGCTGCCGCCACCTGCTGGGGGACTGGGTACTGGCGGGGGTTTCTTCGTCGGCGCTGCATTTTTTGCTTGCGGCGCCTTGGGCAGGGACGCCTTGGCCCAATCAATGGCACCCTTCGCTCGCAACATCTCGACATTCGCCAGGACGCCGGCCTTCGCCGCTTCATTCATCGCGTGTTTGTATTCCGCCGACTGCTTGAAACTCTCCACAGCGGCGGCAGCGGCTCGGCTTCCATCGTCCCTCAGCCGGGTCACCTCACCCTCCAGTCTCTTCACTTCCCCTTGCCTGGCGGCAGACTCCCGCTGCAGGATATCAATTTTCTTCTCCTTGGCAGCCACACGCTCTTGCAGCAAGGCCTTGTCTTGCTCCAGCTGGGAGACTTGATCATTTCGTTCTATGTCCCGCTGGATGGCCACGTCTAGCTTGCCTCGAGCGTCCGCAGCATCACAGTCCGCCTTCATCAGGCGTCGCTCCACATCCGCCAGCCTGTCCTTGGCCTCCGCCAGCTCCCTCTCAAGCCTCTTAACCTCCTCCCGGAGCTGTCCCTCAATTCGGGGTTGCTTGGAGGCCGCCAAGAACATTTCGTTCAGCCCAACCGCCAAGTGCCCAAAGGCTGAGCTAAAGGGCGACTGCTCGATCGCCGTTGGCCGCGTCATCCCTGCCAGACCGCCGAACCCCAACCGCTCGCACAAGTGATAGAGAAACTCCCGGTCACTGTCGGTCATGAACTCGGTGAAGGCAGCGAAAGAGTCCAGATCGCTCACGGGCATCTCTCTCTCAGCCGTCACAGGAGCCTTCGACGGATCTTGTCGGCTCCTCTTCTGCCTGTGGACCTCGAGGGTCTCGTCATCATCCTCCTCCCCGGCCGAATCACACTGGCGCCGCCTCCGCAGGATCGACCGGGTATCTCCAGTGGGCGCAGCCCTGGTCCCCTTCGGCAGTTGTCTACCCACCGCGGTAGCAGCAGCCCCCACTGGCGCCACGACTTTTTCTCTCTGTGGCCCACGTCGAGTGGCAACCACTCTTTCCTTCTGCGGCCCGGAAGAGGATCCCTTTTTTCCCCCGCCCGCTTGTCCATCCGCCTGCACGCTGGGCAGACCGTCGGCCCCTAGGTGAGAGTGGTGCGGCATGGGCAGCGTCACCGGAACCTCGGATGCGCTCACCTCCAGCGTCTCCGGGTTCACAACTGTCATCTGGGCCGCCTCGCCTGAAGCATACATTGTCTCCAGGAAGTTCTCTATCTCCGCACGGTCCATGGCTTTGTCAAAGGCGTCACGGCTCGCTTTGTTGCCTGGCGGAGTCTCTGAGAACATGCAAACACCTGTCAGCTTTAACCAAGTTATCAAGAGATACAATGTGGCGGAGGTCTCTTACCAATAGCGCGCGTTAGCTGCTGATCGACCAACAGCTCCCAGCCGGTGAGGAGACGGAAGTCCAGCAAATTGCGGTTCTTCCAACAACCTTTGATACGCGCAACCCGGCACTCTTCCTCACGCGTCAGATTGTAGCGCAGGCCCGCTGTAAAACAAGAGACAAGGTGTCAGTCAAACGATTGCAACATATATACCATAAACCGCCAACTATGTTCAGCGGAGATCGACGGACAACCTTGGATTGGCTGAAACTCCGACTTAATCCTAAACGTCGGCTCCCCCTGGTTGGACTCCGCTTGATACTCCCACCCCGTCGTTGCCACGCAAAACGTCCCCCGCCAGTAGGACATCGAATCCCTCAAATTCTCTATCAGCATGGGCGCTCCCTGCCAGCGGCTCAAATTTACTTGCCCCCTACAACCTTGGCGATTAACGTACACCAGTTCGTAAAAGTGCAAAACCTCCGCCACCATCGGCCCCTCGCACCCGGATAGCCGCCACAAGGAGTTCATCGCCAGCATCAACCGCCACATGTTGGGACAGATCTGCCCAAAGGCGACGCCAAACTCGCACACCAGGATCTGGAGGTTGGGTACAAGCGGCAACGTCACTCCTTGGCGGAATATTGCCTCGTGAACGGCGGCGAACCCCGCTGGAAGAATTGAGGCCTTTTCGTCCGCAGTCGGTTGACAAAGTTTCACCACTCCCGGCAGCCGGTATGTCCGTTTCATCCGGTTGACTGCGGCGGCAGTCATCCGCCCTCCCGCCTCGTCGACGGGGGTCCCATCCGGGAGCACCCACGCCGATTCTGTTTCCTCCCCCGTCACGTTTCCCCCGTCAGCAGAACCACTGGCGGCACTATTACTTGCTAGCCGCTCCTCACTCCTCTCCCGCGCAGCAGCTTCCTCACCCGCCCTAGAACTCTCCGGACGCGACGTACGGCCCATGACAACTTCCCAGGGTATGGTTTGCAGCGGCTCGATGTCTAACGGCTCTGGCAGTGAGGTTCCTGCACGGGCAGACGGACGCAACGAGTCAATAAAAACCCTATCCGCCGCACTAATTGACACGTCAGACCCGGAGTCCTCACTGCTCGAGATCTCTACGACGTTGGCCATCCCAAAACCCTAAAACCCAAATCAGTTAGCCCACAGAAGGATCTAACCTATCCCTATATCAGGCATAGCAAAGCACCACGAACAGCTACCCAGAAAATACCAAAACATGAACAAACCCCCCCCTCAACCCAGATTCAACCATCTAGCAAAACCCTAACTGTCAACTCTCTGTCAAAGCACCGTAACCTACCTCAAATCTCATCTTACACCCCCGACGAGCATCAAGAAACCCAGTTCACACACCAATCCCAGACACAAATACCAAACCCACAAATCGACAAAAACACAAAACCGAAGAGAAGGATAACCCGAACACTAACCTCAGTCGTGAACTCGCCGGCGTACTGATGCTCGCTATGCCCCGACGACGGAAATTTTCGTCTCTCCGACCACGAGAACTCCACCAACGCACGGCACTCTCTCTGCAAATCTCGGCTGGGCAGAGCTTGAAGACGACAAACAGTTCGAATGGATTTTCTGATCTCCCTTCTCAATACGTTCCCCCCCTTTTATGTCAACGTCAGAGGCTTTTGGGCCGTCCGCTAGAAAACGACATCACACCCCAGCCGTACACGTGTCCCCTGTCCGCACTAACCCTCCGGGTTAACCGAGGCGTCGCCTCGGTTACGAAATCCATCATTACTCGCATTAATGACGAGAAGACGGCCGGACTGAGGAGACGCGTCTCCACACGCTAACCCTCTAGTTATTTGCCACGTGTCAAGGCGTATCACGGAAGCAATCCGAGGTACGCCCTTCTCCAAGTAACGGTCTCCGCTGAGCGAAACCCCGCCAGCGGAACTTCTCACTTGTCCTCTCCAAGTGACGGTCTCCGCTGAGCGAAACCCCGCCAGCGGAACTTCTCACTTGTCCTTCTCCAAGTGACAGCCTCCGCTGAGCGAAACCCCGCCAGTGGAACTTCTCACTTGTCCTTCTCCAAGTAACGGTCTCCGCTGAGCGAAACCCCGCCAGCGGAACTTCTCACTTGTCCTCTCCAAGTGACGGTCTCCGCTGAGCGACACCCCGCCAGCGGAACTTCTCACTTGTCCTTCTCCAAGTAACGGTCTCCGCTGAGCGAAACCCCGCCAGCGGAACTTCTCACTTGTCCTCTCCAAGTGACGGTCTCCGCTGAGCGACACCCCGCCAGCGAAACTTCTCACTTGTCCTCTCCTAGTGACGATCTCCGCTGGGCGGAACCCCGCCAGCGGAACTTTTCACTAGCTATTATTTACGAAGTCTCCTAAAAGCGGCACTTCTCCCTTGTCATCATACAAACGGGGCACCTTCCGCTACGCACCTCTAGCGGAAACCTCTTTTATCTGGCAAGTCGCGTACTTTATTCAGCGCGGTACCGCTCAATAAAGTAACGCCAAGCACGTCCACTGGACGCTGTTTACTGCTATGAACCAGCGGGGGGACTCCCGCCAGCGGCGGATCCCGAGGCCACGCCTCATTCTGACAAATGACCGCCACGCGGCATTACAGTCAGATTGTCCCTACGGGACACGGGGACTAGTCAACAGTCTACGACGACCCTGATCAGGTACGTTGACCCCCGTCACTCGGGTACTAAAGATTGGGTTCGCTACCCAACACCCTCTGCTCGGTGCAGCTCCCCCTCACCAAACAAATTTTGCGACCATCCGGAGGTCCATCTTAGCCGGGGAGTGGGGGACTCCCTGGGGGGCCTAGCAGGGGCCCACCCGAAAGGGTATAAAGCGTTTGCTCAGTAATATCCATGGTTGACAACGCACTGACGCTAATTATGCTTTTGCAAAAGTCTAGCGGAAGAAAACGCTTCAAACCGCCGATCAACTCCCCAACCAAGATTGCCCTCCTTGACTGGGGACTTGGGGGACTTGTACCTACATGTACGTTACAAAGCATAATTAGCTATAATCAGACACACTCATCGTACCGCCAGAGATACCAACTACCGTCAAAGGAGTAACCCACAGATAGGCAGCCAGGCGGGCCATGGCCTGAGCACAAGAGTTCCCCGGGATCAACGCTGACGCGCCGCCACGCACTCTGCCAAGACGGCATCTGTTAACGTTAGTGATCCGTGGGGATCTCTAGTTAGCTATAAATAAAGAAAGAGAGAGAGAGATTGACACAAGATGTATAGTGGTTCGCCTCCGCATGAGCGGGAGACTACGTCCACTTGAAAGCTATACTAGTGTGTCGAGCCTTGCGACCTAACAAGATTACAAGAGGTGTAATGAATGTGTTGAGTTGTGGGAGGAGGGCATTCCTTTTAATAGATGAAGGAATGCTCTTTCTCTACTTGTTCTTCGATGTGGGACAAGTACCCACATAATTCTAGTCTAGAAAGCCTAGAAGCATGTAGAAAGTCATGTTGTGGCGGCATCTTGGCAAGGGCGGGAAGGTGGCTTCCCGGTGGCGGATTTGCGACTTCCGAATACCGCCGCGTAGCCTGAACATAGGGCTACACAATGTATGTCTTGGTTGGGCCTTGCCATGTCTTGTGGATGTCCCAAAGTGGGTGTTACTTATGCTTGGTGACGTAGTAAATACTCCATATTATTGGAGGTATGTACAAGTCCCCGAAGTCCCCAAGTAAGAGGAGCTTCTTGGTTGGGGAGTTCAAATTATGAAGTCATCAAGCATAAGTAACCGGGCGGCACGGAGCCCCTACAGCATCAGAAGCTACTGGAACTGGGAAACTGAAGCATATCAGTCCCACATCGAAAACAAGGAGAAGATCAGACCTCTCCTCACCTATAAAAGGTCCTCTCTTCTCTCTTCATTATTACGCATTAACTACTCATTTATTACTGTGCTGCCTATATATCAACTGACTTAGGCATCGGAGAAGTGAAGACCGCCCAACGCGGTCTCCCTCTGACGCCCTGTCTTTCATTTGGCAGCCAGCAGGAATCACCAAGTATACAGAGTAGCGGTCCGCCCGCCGGACCCGCGTTAAACGAAGGTTTGGCTACCGCCAGACTTTGAGCATTAACAGAAGCGCAACCCAGAAGAGAAAATATTAGAGAGGAGAGAGAGCAGGAACGGAGCTAAAATGAGGGAAGAAAAAACTAGATCTTGTTCAGGTTTGAACTCCGAAGGGGGGAGAGAGAGAGAGAGAGAGAGAGAGAGAGAGAGAGAGAGAGAGAGAGAGAGAGAGAGAGAGAGAGAGAGAGAGAGAACTAGATCTGGTTTTAGGTCTGAACTCGAGTCTCGATAGAGATTAAAGGGAAAGGGGCCTTGTGTCTATTGAGCATTCGATCAGCTCTTCACTGATCCGACGGCTATCATAGATCACCATAGCTGATAAAAGGATTAAAAACATGTGTGTCAGCTCCTCTAGATACTTACTAGCAAGAGAACCCGCGCGATGCCGCGGGATAGTTTTCTTTCTATTTTAATTTTTTTATGTTCGGTTTTAAGTTTTCGGTTCAGAAAAAAAAACCAAGATGTATTTAAATGAAATAAAAAATATGCGCTAAACGAATTTTTCAGAATTTAGTTTACATTGTATGAATCTAATTGAAGCATGTACAAAGCGTTAATATGAGCATTATATCTTTACAATAAATTAGGATTATAACGTACAACAAAATTATTTCCAATTTGTACATTATTTTTTATTACAAATTTCGTATCATCATGACGATGTCTATATATTAAAGGAGCATTTGTTTCAAATATAGTATTTGTATTACACTGATATATCAAGCCTCCTTTTCTCATAGAATAACTTCTTATGAAGGTCAAGCATCTGTTCATAGTTAATAAACTGAAATGCACAACATGTTCCAATAAGGTCTAAAGTCAAAAGACATGGATTCAAGAATCTATTTTAAACAACAAATAAAAATATAAAGTAGCAAAACCAAGGAACAGCAGCAAACTAATGAAGCACAGGCTACTTTGCATAAAGTTTTTAAAAGGTGAACAAAACTGCAACAAAATCATCGAATTAGTTATATACTTATATATGGATGAAAGCTAATCTCGACACAATATTCTTATAGGGCAAAGCAAATGAGACAACAAAAAGGGGGGAAAAAAAGGAAAAGAATAACTCCAGGCTGAAGCGGAATACACTATAAATAAGATCAAACAAATTCAATCATAATTATATACAAATGATAATTAAGTGTATCATTAATCAAAACACGGACCACTTAATCAGTTTAATTTCAGAACAATAATCTAGAATCAAAAGTAAAAAAATAGCTACAAAATAGCTAGACCAATGACCCTGAATAAGGAATAAAAGATTAAAACCAATTGAATGACACTGAAACTGAAACTATTTAGCCTAAGAAACCATCAACTAAATTAGCTAGGAAATACAGGTAGAAACAAAGCATGATACTATAGTGTGCATTTGATGAATAAAAAGAACTAAAAAGAAATCAGCTATACTTTACCTAGAAACCAATTTGTAAAGTAAATCGAGAACATATACTAATATCAAAAATATATATCAGCATGACAATTGAAATTAACCAAAAAAGCACAACAATAACTTCTTTCAACAAAATGTGAAACTTTATGCAATGAAGCATGTGCTTCATTAGTTTGCTGCCGCTTCAAAAAAGCTTTCCCCATCTGAAACAACATTAACACTGTCAGTGAGTATCTAAGAAGCACCGATACGGGTACCAGTACCCGGATACTGTACGGTGCGATACGGCAAATCTTAAATATAATAGGATACGGGTACGAGAAGGATACGTCAATATTATATATATATATATATATATATATATATATATATATATATATATATATATATATATCTTCTTGGGTGCGGACGTCCGTACCGTGCCGACGGTACGGATTTCCCGTTTTCCCCCACTTTCCGGCCACATTTTCACATCTTAACCGTTCAGTTTTTAGGTCATAATGTATAGATCACCTCTGAAAAATTTCAGCCAATTTGGTGATCGTTAAGGCATCCAAAACTGCAATTTACCATTATAAATACGAACGGTTCCGGTTGGACAGATTCAGTCCGTTCGTGTAAATTGCAATTTTGGATGCCTTAACGATCAGCAAATTGGCTGAAATTTTGCAGAGGTGATCTATACATTAGGACCTAAAAACTGAACAGTTAAGATGTAAAAATGTGGCCAGAAAGTGGTCGAAAACAGGAAATCCGTACCGAAATTTCGGTACGGACGTCCGCACCTGAGAAATATCCTATATATATGTATATATATATATATATATATATATATATATATTTTGAATAAATATATATATATAATTAGAAGAAGAAAAAATGTGAATATACATCTATCCAATAAAAACAAATAAGTCAGTAATAATTAATCCAACAAACACTTGCAGATATATCAGCCATGTTATCTTTACCAACCATGTCAATTTTTTGTCTCCTATCTCTCTTCATCAAGTCCCACATTCACTATAACCTTGATCCCTCCGTCTCTCTCACGAGCATCATAAAAAATGAGGTCCAAGCCTCAATGTGGCATCAATCTCAAGACTTCTCCTCTTCTGCTCCTTTCTCCTCCTCTTCCTAATCTTAATACTCAGATCAAACCTCTCATCTCCTCTGAAAACCCCATCTTCATCATCCACCACGATCTCAGAAACCCACCTTTCAAATTCAACTACTGATCAACCTCAAGTCCCAAAATGCCCATCACTTGAATGTACCCGAAGTGAGTCTGATTGAAGCTCCAAGCTCCAAGCAAATCGAAGAAGAGGAGAAGTCTGATTGATCAAAGAAGAGGAGAAGTCTGGATCAAGCTGCGACTTGCGAAGAAGCGGAGAAGAGAAGTACTCGGTCAAAGCAGCGCTGAGATCTCGATCTCGATCTCTAAGTCTTTTGTTTTTTTTTTTTTCTCTTTCTTTAAGGGTATAAAGTCAGTATTACCCCCGCGTATCTAGTTTATTTACATAATTACGTATCTGCATAGGATACGG
Source organism: Rosa rugosa (assembly GCF_958449725.1). Classification (NCBI taxonomy): domain Eukaryota; kingdom Viridiplantae; phylum Streptophyta; class Magnoliopsida; order Rosales; family Rosaceae; genus Rosa; species Rosa rugosa. The sequence continues at coordinate 27,523,394 of NC_084820.1, read as the reverse complement.
ACGTATCCAAACCGTATCCAAATAGGATCCGCGTATCCGAGCGTATCGTACCCGTATCCCGGATCGATACGGGATACGAAGCCAAAATGGCGTATCCGTGCATTGTAGGTGAGTATAAAATCCTAATAAATTCGGAGACCAAATCCAACAGTACTAAATATTAAATGTGAATAAAATCAAAGTAAAAACTTATGGTTTCAGAGTTTTCCATTAAAAACCATGAACTTAAGCATTTACTAAACAATGAAAAAGATAAAATTCATGTTTGTTGACAAACATATGAATTTGTAGTAAAAGATGAAGCTCTATCATATTGTTAATAAAAGAGCCTAGATAGAATCAAAGGTACATGCAACTAAACAAAATATTATGATGAGGAGAGAAAAACAGGACATTGTATTAAAGGGATTATGATCTAAGCGGCCAAAATTTCGTTGAAAATTAATGTAGCTTTGTGTGATTTGCTGGTTAATGCAATAGCAAACCAAAACGCTTGCATAGCTACAGCTTAGTTAATATCCCTGTGTTCTTTTTGTTTGGTCTTATGCAGGTATTACTTATGTTCGGATCTTATAAGTTCTAGTTTCCCTTTGTTAATAAACAGAAACACATGAGAAGCTCCCAACTAATAATCATCATCAGATTAGCCACAAAAGATTGGAAATATAATTTGATAATGCATATGAACTAAAGGAATGTAGAACAGTCGAAATTAGGAAAGAAAAAAAACTGTCAAAAGAGAAAAGCAAAGGAAATTAACAAAAAAACTATTCTACAGAACATTAGACTAAACATCAAATTAAAGGAAAAGAAAAGGCCACTAAATGCCCATTCAGTTGAATTTGAGTAATATGAAGCGATAAATAACCAATTAAAGAGATATGAACTACTTACCATTCCAAGTTAAAAACATCATGGCAAGAGCTGCTACTGTACACAATCCTGCACCTGATAATGATGCTTCTGTCAAATCTCTTGCAATTTTTCTGCACATAGGGCAAGCTGTAGTATATATATTTTTTAAAGTATCAGGGAGAAGTCAAATTTTACAGAAGAAAGTTTATCCCAGGTTTATTTATATATCTACTTTTTTCTTCTGTTTTCAAATAGACACACCAAACCTCAGATCACTATGTAGATACCTCAAAAAAAGAATCAGAACAGTCCCTCTGCCATTGATTCTACCAAAGCGGTCTCTGAAGACTCGTCACACTTGTTGTATCTTGCAATAATTTGTTTCATACTGTAAAAAGTTGGAACAGACGTATAAAATGACTGAAAAAATTGTTTAGCTTCTTGGTTTTATAATGTATAAATTCGCAAACAGAGAGCTGCTTTGTGTATCAGAATGAAGAAATTGACAATAAATGTATAACTAAGTGATAGAAAATGTAAAGACCAAAATATAATTACAGGTATAAGGGGTATAGAAATGAGGGGTATGTAGCTGGCCTCCATCACATTAACCATTCAGGATGCTCAGTTCACTAATACTATTGTTTCTGACTGTCATCAAAGCTTGTCATTCTCCAATATTAGTCACTTGATATAGTGTCTGATTTTTTTTTTTTTTTTTTTTAATATCTACATATGGTCATTCATTCCTATCACTTTGCTACAAAAGTAACTGTGAATGACCTGAGGTAAAATATAGTCACCCTTCTAATGTGATTTTGGTATCTATATTCAAGCGCATCTTATTGTACATGTTGTATTAGAATGAATTCAGTTGGATCAAGTTTGTTTCTTGACATTCATAACCAATATGAAAAAAATGGCAGAAAAATAAAGGAAGAATTCAGAATTTCAATCAAAAGCTCAACACTTGTGACAAAATTTCAAAACAGAAACTAATTTATTTAAAGACAGCAAAATATAAACCAGGAATACGTGTAGATCATTGCTAAGGAATCAGAACTGTAATAGTACATCACATAATTCACAATTAATCAAGATGCAAGATCGCACATAAAGGATGATACCTTGAAAGCAGACTGAATAGATGAGCAATACAATTGACCTTGCTACTGATAAACGGTATCTGCTGATCAGCTGCCAAACAAAAATAACTACTTTGGTTATAGTTAACGTCGTGAAACACAGCTTGCATCATGTTTTAGACATTGGTCCAAATAGCGATAAACATAGGTAGAAATTTTAGTGACTTTATTAAACATAAACACTTTTCCGCTCGATTTTGACTGGAGCTGATAGCGGAGAATTGAAAATAAAGTGAAATCATATAGCGATTACAGTAGTCATTTGTTAGATAGAACGATGATACGAAATACGACGCTTACCGAGATTTTCCTGATCTTGATTTTGACTGGAAGCCTGTTGTCCGTTAACAGGAACTCTAGATAGCGATGGAGGCTTCTCGAATGCGACAGATGCTGGGTTGAGGCTTATATATACCTGCTATTTCATGGCAAAACGGTAATCCTAAATTCAACCCCTTTCTACTACTGTTTGTCCCATTCTAGTATCTGGAAACATCACGAAAGTTTATGCTCTTCGGACTGTATAATGACTTCAGCTTCATTTTTCTTTTCAGGAAAAGAAGGGCAAAATGGACTTTTCTCAACGATTATGGCAGTCTGAGATTTTGTGGGTGAAAATCAAGGGCATAACCGTCACTCCACTGTTACATGAATAGTTGTGAACAGTTAACTCATCTTTCATATATAGTATAATTTTACAGTTTTGACCCCATTAACAGTGTCATATGGATTAAACAATTAATACTTTGCATCTACTGTGTACTATACACACTGATGATCAGTGAGAGGGAAAAAAAACTCACCAATCTTTTATATCAGTGTAATACTATTCATTTTGGCACTGATGATTTTTTAGTGGCTAAAAAAAGGGTGCTAATGGGGAAATTTTTTGTAGTGACCCTTCCATCGAGGACTCTGTGGAATCAGAAAGAAAAGTAGCTAGGGGGAGCATCCTCACTTCCACCAAGTCATGCGCCTCCATTATCCTGAAGCCTATAGTTGGGAGAAAAATCTTGCAGAAAAGTTTAAGCCAAGAGATAATAACAGTAAACATACTATACACATAGATTAGCACAAGACTAGATTTCAGATGTACAAAATGTGCAAAAACATCACAGAGGTACGAACTCGGTAGTTAATATATGTCTAAACGTATAAACTTGTCAACTCCCACTTCATGTTGATTTATAAGGAAAAAAAGTTCTCAACTACAACATCTGAAAAAAGAAACCTTCATCACAACATGCATCATCTGTCTGCTTAACCAGCTCAAAGACACAAACTAAAGGAGATTGGGAGAAAATGTTTTTCATTTATTCTCATATGTTTCCACTTATATACATGACTGATGATAAATCTAGATCCTAGAGCAATTACAATGAGTAGAATCAATACAATTAAGATCTAAGATTAAGCAATTTACAACTAAGGAATATTGATACTGATGATTGATAATCAGAGAAATAAAGATGGCAATCAAGGTGACGTAAATGCAATTCGTGCTAGAACCATGCCCATAGATAGAAGGGCTAGAGAAAGTACCGTGGCTATTGGGGCGATTTGAGCCTAGTTGAGGTCCAGGGAATGAACCACGGCTCCGAGTTCCACCATGCCAACAGGGTGTTTGTGAGTGAGGAGAGCAGTGGTGGTGGATTCCAAGCCAACAAGAGCATGATTCTTCAAGCAACTTTCAGCTCTCAATAGCAATGCCTCAAGAGCATCAGAGGTAATGGGTTTTTCACGGGCCTGAGTAGAGCTTATAATATTCTCATATAGAGGTCCAACATTATTAATAATAATGTAGATTAAATCAGAATCATCAACATAATGGCCAGATAAGGCAAGAGTATCAGCAATTTGATTAATTTTGTCCAAATAATCAGAAATGGACAAATCACCTCGAGTTGTGTGGAGCAGATTTCTGCGAAGTTGGAAAATTCGATCGTGATGTTGAGAAGCACAGCACTTTGCTAATGATGTCTAGATGGTGTGCGAGGCGATGGAGCATGAGACGGTGGCAAGAACAGAAGGTGTGAGGGAGTCATTGATCCATCTAAGGATCATTTGATTAGTAGCCATCCACTTTTTGTATGCTGGGATGACCGTCTCAGTTAACTCACCAGCTTTATTAATGAGAAAGGCCGCGTGACAAGGTTTTTTGCCATTAACGAAACTCATGGGGTTGTGACTCTTGAATAAGGGTGTTATTTGAGCTAACCACAGAGAGTACGTAGTTAGTTCAATCAAGCTTAATGGTGAGGAAATTGGAGGTGCGGTGGTGGTGGTGGTGGTGGTGTTATTGGTGTCGGTGTTGGTGTTGGGAGTGGCAATTGGATTTGGAGGGAGGAAACAAAAGGAAAAAAAAAAAAGGATGTAGGATGTCCTTTAGATATATAGAGGCTCTTGATACCATAAAGGAGTTTGGGAGAAAATGTTTTTCATTTATTCTCATTGATATGTTTCCACTTTATATACATGACTGATAAATCTAGATCCTAAAGATGCGCAATTATAATGAATACAATCAATACAATTAAGATTTAAGATTATGCAATTTACAACTAAGGAATATTGATACCGATGATTGATAATCATAGAAATAAAGATGGCAATCAAGGTGAGGTAAATGCAATTCATTGCTGTGCATTAATGGATTGATTATCACAAACATCTCCTACGTACTTTCATATCATTCGATCTGCCTAACAAACTCATTCCAACCTTGAGAGAACCATGTTAAGCGATAGTCATTAATCCACATCACAGACCACAACCTCTTTGAAACTTGAAGCTTGGATGTGCTTTTCTTTCTCTTGATGTAATCTTTCATAAAGGTACTTGGTATATGCTGCAAAGGTTAATTAAAGGGTCCTTGACCCAAAGCACCAAAATGAACAAAAGTTATCCTACTTACCCCACTAACAGATTTTTATTCTCACTAACCCAATTTAAAATAAAATGACAATTCTGCCCTCCACCTAATTAAACAACAACTTTATGCCACTCTCCTTTTTCATTCGATCTCTCTCTGTCCTATCTATCTCTCTCTTCCCTCTCTCTCTCTCTCTGTGCTCTGTTTCTGCAAAGGATGAGAAGCCGGAGCCGGAGGCAGAGCCGCGCCGGAGGCGATTTCGCTCACCTCTCTCTCTCTCTCTCTCTCTCTCCAAAATCAAATCCCGATTTCGCAATCCTCCGATCTCAGCCGGCCATACAAACAGTGGCAACTCTCAGACCAGCAGAGGTGGGTTAGGATTGCGACGATCGGAGTTCCGCCGAGGTCGAGGAGGAAGGCGACGTAGGGGATGAGCGCGACATTGACTCTTGCTCTTCCTCCCTCAAGATCGTCTTTGCCAGCGTCCATTAGACGTTTGCCCAGATTCTGTTGCAGCACGCCCAAGCTCGGCCGGCGCTGACAACGACGACCATACGACGTCTTCGATGGCCTCCTGGACGCCTCGCCGTCTCCTTGGCGTCGCCTATAGCTTCCTAGACACCGCTGGTGCTCGACCCAGGCTATGGAGGAGATTGGTGATTGGGTGCCCAAGTAACGGGACAAAAGGATAGAAAAAAAAAGTTTTGAATGTCTATTGCCCCCTAATAGACGTCTATTACCCCTCTATTGGAGGGCAATAAACGGCTATTGGGGGCAATAGACGTTTTGAATTGATGTAATCTTCTTGTTTTTTTTTTTCTGTAATCAAAGTTTTATTTGTCTAAATTTAGGGAGATAAGTTCCCATTCTGGCAACTGAAAGTCCTATTGGGGGGCAATAGACGTCTATTGGGGGACAATAGACGTCTATTGGGGGGCAATACATGGCTGATAGTCGTCTATTGGGGGGCAATAGACCTCTATTGCCCTTCTATTAGGGGGTAATAGATATCTATTGGGGGCAAAAAAACTTTCCGGTGAGATTTTCAGTAAATTCCGGTGGACGGTGCCAGTGACCGGAATCCGGCGAAGTCTCCCATGGTTTCTCTCTTCCATTTTCTCTCTCTCTCTCTCTAAGTAACAAATGAGTGAGGGCAAAATGGTATTAAAAAAATTAAAAAACAAAAAAAAAATCTTAATTGGGTATTAGGGAAGACCTCCTTAGAGTGTTTTGGGTAAGGGGGAATTAAAAAAACTTAATGGGGTAGGTGGGAAAAAAATCTCTAAAAATGGGGTAAATGGACAAAAACCCTTAATTAAATAGGTAAATTAGTGCATACTGTGGACCAAATTGATGATGACCAAATAAAGAAATAAGCTAGAGTATAACAGCTCAAGAATCCAAGATAATTGATGAGGGACAACAATATTTCTCTGCCTGGTAAGGACAAAAGTTTCATAGAAGGAGTAACAATAGTAGTTCTCCAAATACTTGTGAGAGTTAAAACAAAAAACTGTATCAATATGTTCTTTCTAATCAAGTTTGACTTCTGCATATAACCATGCCAGTGTAGATAAACTCCATGCTCTCAATCATTTTGATCCACCGAAAGACCGAATGAAACTTATTTATTGAGAAGTTAAAATCCAGATATGGATGATTACAACATTATTTGTGAACAAAGTTATCAAATGTGGGGTACATTCGATCATGTTCATACCACAATTCCTTTGAAAAGAGTTCTACAGCAAGAATGCTTTTGTTGGAGAGGAAAGATCCCATATTAACAGTGACAAAAGAAAATATAACTTATAAGTCGGTGGCTCTTACCCAATTATACCGAGGCCTTTTGTGATTAAAACACAACACCTATCGGGTGGTTAAACTAGGACAGTATTGGTATAATAGTGAGCCACGGGCCACACTTGTTATTGTTTAACATGGTGTCAGAGCGGGTCCCTCTCAATTGCGTCTCCAATTGTCATGGGCCTGAATTTGGGTTCCTTATATGGCCATCGAAAAATTCCAATTGGATTGTTACCAAGTACCCGATGTAGGCCTTGGATTGTTATGTTGACCAAGTTGCCGAGATGAGACATGTGTCCCAATTTCTAATGTGGAATTGGACTTGTTAATTGATTGCGCATGCAGACCTAGAGTTACGTTGCACGTGATGAGGCGTATTGGAAAGGAAATATCTCACATAAGAAAAGTGATAAAAGAACATATAACTTATAAGTGGGTGGCTCTTACCCAATTGTACCGAGAGTAATGACAAAGTGATGATTAATTGATGGTTGTGTGAGGGTGAAAAAGAAGTTTATGAAATTGAATATGGTGTCTAAAAATCTAACAATGTTTAAGGAAAATAGATAACAAAGAGATTGTAGAGAGAATTGTCGTAACTTTCATTGATAATAGGAGCCTCTATATATAGAGGATACAAGTACATAATCTTTGAGTACAAGGAATCCTATTCTAATTAGAACTAGGAAACAAGAACAAACTTTTCCTATTAAAATATAAAGTAATCCTAGTTTGGTAAGGCACACATAAATTGAATATCCTTCAACACTCCCCCTTGTGCTGTCCAAAAATGATGTCACCTTGACATCCTACCGCTTCTAGTGTTGTCTCGTTAAAAATCTTGTTCGAGTAATAAAAACCCCTTGGGACAAAGACAACCTCGAGGAGGAGAAAAAGAGTACAACACGCCATTCATTCTTCGAGATCAAACATGTAGACATCATGTCTCCCCCTCATGTCGAGATCTCCCCCTGATTGCTACAATCATATGAGTTCGGATAATTTATGCATTCTGATAATCTTCACATGTTTCTCGAAAGTGGATTTAGGTAACGACTTAGTGAATAAGTCCGCTACATTATCTTAAGAATGGATTGGATTCACTTCAATCTTTAGAAGTGTTTGTTGTTGCTGATATAAAAGAACTTAGGCAATATATGCTTGGTGTTGTCGCCCTTGATGAAACTTTGCTTCATTTGTTCAATGCAAACTACATTATCCTTATAAATGCATGTAAGCTCATCTGTAGTAGACTTCAAATCACAAGTTCTTCGAATATGTGAAACTATGGACATTAACAATATGCATTCACCAACTACTTCATGAAGAGCAAAAATCTCTGCATGATTCGAAGAAGTAGCGACAAACGTCTGCTTCGTAAACCTCTAAAATACCACGGGGCTTCCTATGATAAAGACATAACCAGTTTGGGAACAACCTTTGTGAGGGTTTGAGAGGTACCCTGCATCAGCAAAACTCATCAAAACATCACCATCATTTTGACGGATGGAGGGAGGACGCCGGCCACCCTTAGTGGCAGCGGAGGTGACGGTGACCTTTGGGCCTATGGAGACCGATTCCATTTTCTCTATGTGGGGTGATAGGAGCATTTTAATGCGACATTTTAAATGTTATTTCCTCATATTTACTTAGTTTTTTCCTTAAATAAATCCTTCTTGATTAGGAAAGTTTCCATCTTTAGAAAGTTTCTATTTTTAGTAATTTTAATAAAAGTTTCTATTTTCTAGGTACTTTGGAGCAAATGGAGAAGAAATGAGCTTAAAGGCACATGAGAAGCAAGGGAACGTTGGAAATGATAGAGGAAAGGCACAAGGCACTAGGCCAATAACCTCAATATACAACACTTTTTACACAACGAAAAAAAAAAAGATGTTGTGTGATGATGGAAAGTCAATCACACAACATGATTAAGAACCATACGTTGTAAAAGGCCATAAAATTTTTGGTGTTTTTATGGAGAAGGTGATTGCACAACACTGATAAGAATATTTTGTTGTGTGAATGATAAAAAAAAGAGTGGCAGATTTCCCTCCTAGCCTAACACAAATTTGGGTCCAAATATCTACTACATTGTACAACATCATAGTTATACCTGTTGTGTGATAGTAGCTTGCAAATTATCATACAACAGCTTTTGACTTTCTGTTGTATGATTAAATTAGATATTATTGGCAATTTGGGATGTGCCTCCAAATGCTACTCATTCTCCCTCAGAACTTACAATTTTGGAAAACATATATGTCATGATTTGAGAATCCTACAACATAAAAACTTTATTTGTGTTGTCTGAATGAAACATGTTTAACCTAGCCCCAATACTATTGCACATAGCGCGGGAACTTTCCCTCCTTGGAGCCTAAGCTGAAATTTAAGTTGTACACAATCAGACAAAAGAAGGGGATGTGTTTGTTGTCTGATGCATTAATAAAAAAATAAAAAGAGTGTTGGAGTGACAAATTGACTAGGGTTTGACTTCAACAAATTAATAACACACCAACACCACCGGCCGTTTTCTCACACTTAGACAAAATAACTTCTACCAAAAACCAAAAACTCAAAACACACAACCTCTCACCAGCCCCGAACCACCACCGTATCTCTCACCATTTTCAATTCACCACTGTATTCTCTGATCAAAACACCATCATCAGCAGCCCGCAGCCTCTCCTCAGTTCGATTTTGGACGGTCTGATTCTACATCATGGATTGGGGTTCGATTTGGGTTTGATTCTTCTCAGTTTGATTAGAGTTCGACTCAATTCGTATTGGGAAGAAGGTGGAGGAAAAGGGGGTTTCGATTAGGGTTCTTCATTTTGGGGATTTCTGGGCAACTCGATTTAGGGCTTTCTCGTAGTAATCGATTTGGTGAGTTAAACTTTCTCATCTATTCTTTGTCTTTGTTTAGTATGTTTGTTTTCGGCTTCTTCAGTTAAGGTTATTTGTAGTTTATATATTGGGATTTCTCTGAGTTATTGAATATTTTGTTTGAGAATAGATTTCATCAGTTGTTCAGAAGGTGAGAAGAAGAACTGGAGCCGCATCTTTTAGAAGAAGAACTGGGGCTGAACTTCTACAAAATGGGTCTCTGAGAAGAAAAAGGCATGTGCTTCTGTTATATGTAGATTTTGTAATAATAGTTGAAATTGTTTGCACAGCAATGCATGTGAGGTTGATTCCATGAAGTTGGATAATGTCATAGAGAAAGAAAACAAAAAGCATATATACACCTTTGCTTCTTTTTCTGAACTTGCTTGCCTTTCTTGATAATATTCTTCTTTCATGTTTGAAAATATTTCTCATATTTTATAATATTGCTAGAAATATTTTATATCAATGAAAAGAAAATCGATTGTTTTCTTAGTATCATCATTTGCATGCAGCCTAGAATTTTCACTCTTGAGCAATTTATTACATCAATATTAAGAAGAGGAAAATCTGTATGTTTTCTGGAATGTTTGTAACTTGTAACTAATTCCCACTCATGTTGTTGTTTATGGGAGTGTTTCAGAAAGAGGTTGAAACTTATACCTTTTTAGAATGATTTTTTTAAATAGGGAGCTGCGGGGGGCGCCGTAATACGTTAGATAGAGTTTTCTTGTTGGAGTGCTACTATTGCTGGTTGTGCTGCTATTGCTGGAGTTGGAAGGAGCTAGCTTGACTGGTGAGTGTTGCTTGACTGATATTCTTTGCCTTTGTTTTGTTGAATGCATTAGTTGAAGCTGGAATGCATTTGCTGATATTATGAGTTATATTTGTTGAAGCTGGAATGCATTAATGTTCTGTGTTGTGATGGTTTTATGCATCAAGTAGTTGCTTTGATTTTCAATATGGTGTTTTCCAAAGAACGCGTTTGTATAAGCTATTAAGCTTGCATGGGATAATCGATCAGTTGGGGGAGTGGGGATATACTATTACTGATTAATTAAGGAGAACAGGATTGTGATATAAAGTGTTTCTCTTTGACTCATATTAAAGTATGTTTTGGTTGGTTTCTATTTTTTTTTTTTTTTTTTTTTGAAAAGGGGTTTTGATTAAAGTATGTTTTGATTGGTTTCTGTTTCTCAAATTGAGCAGCTTTTTCTGTTTTTGTTAGGATTATGGAACTGAATGAATGCATGTAGGATATGTCAATGGGGTTTTGTTGATAGATGACTTAGTTTTGGTTTGTGTTTTTATTTTAATGTAGATGAATAGGTCATGGATGCATGCTGATAGGAGGTCTTATGAATATAAGTTAGGGGTGGCAGAGTTTTGTGAGTTTGCTTTGAGAAATGCTAGAGACTCTAATCGTATTTGTTGTCCTTGCACAAACTGTGGAAATGTGAAAGATTTTTCTGCTAAAGTGATAAGGGATCATTTGTTTGTAAATGGGATTGACACGGGATATGAGAAATGGACAGAACATGGGGAGGTTGTAGTAGAGTTAGGATCAGATACGGATAGTGAAAGCATTGATGAAACAGAGTCTAGTGAGTCTGACACTGTTCAGGGCAACATGGGGGCAGATTATGAAGTACAATTGGATAGTGATGTGGACTTGGAAGGTGATGAGGATGAGCAGCTTTCAAGTGAGTGTAATGAGTTCAGGAAGTTTGTTGATGATGCCAACAAACCCTTGTTCCCTGGTTGCACTAGGCACACCAAGATGAATGTGATTGTGAGGCTCTACAACTTGAAAGCAAAGCATGGTATGAGTGACGCGGCTTACTCGGACTGGCTGATTGCTTTTTCTGAATATCTTCCCGTAGGAAATGATATACCATCCTCTGTTTACGAAGCAAAGAAGACTTTGAGTGCATTAGGAATGGATTACACCAAAATACATGCCTGCCCTAATGACTGTATTCTCTATAGAAAACAGTTTTCCGATGACATTGTCTGTCCTACATGTGGTCTTTCTAGGTGGAAAGTTTGCAAAAACGGTCAAGAAAAAGAGGGAGTGCCTGCAAAAGTGTTGTGGTACTTTCCTCCTATTCCCAGGTTCAAAAGAATGTTTCAATCAATTGAAACATCAAAGAATTTAATTTGCCATGCTGCCGAGAGAAACAAGGATGGCTTAATTCGTCATCCTGCAGATTCAGCTTCTTGGAAGTTAGTAGATGAAAAATGGCCAGCCTTTGGTAATGAACCACGAAACCTACGACTTGCATTGTCGTCAGATGGATTCAATCCCCATAGTTCTTTGAGCAGCAAGTACAGTTGTTGGCCCGTAATTTTGGTAACCTACAATCTGCCTCCATGGCTGGTAATGAAAAGAAAACACATGATGCTTACCTTATTGATATCAGGGCCTAAACAACCGGGAAATGATATTGACGTTTACCTTGAACCGTTAATAGATGATTTGAAGTTATTGCGGGAAGGAGTGAGTGGAGTTTATGATGCTATTAGGAATGAAACTTTTACTGTTAAGGCTTTACTATTCTGGACAATCAATGACTTTCCAGCATATGGTAACCTTTCAGGGAGTATAGTTAAAGGCTACAATGCATGTCCTATTTGTCTTGATAAAACAGAACCGACAAGGTTGGTTCACGGAGGAAAGATGGCCTACACCATTCATCGACGGTTTTTAGGGAGACACCATCCCTATAGAAAGCAAAGGGCTGCTTTCAATAACCGTCCAGAACATTCACCAGCTCCGGTTCCATTGACCGGAGAGGAACTGTTGAGAAGGTTGGAAGAAGAAGTTCCACAATGGCATTACGGGAAGAAATATCCTCCTCCTCCTTACAAGGGTGCTGAAGATCAAACAAGGCCTTGTTGGAAGAAGAAGTCGATATTTTTTCAGCTTGAATATTGGAAATATCTCCCTGTTAGGCATTGCCTTGATGTCATGCACATTGAAAAAAATGTGTGTGATAGTCTAATAGGGACGTTGTTGAACATTCCCGGAAAAACAAAGGATGGACTGAAGACTCGGTTAGATTTGTTGGAATTGGGTATAAGATTAGGATTGCAGCCTAATCTAGATGGTCCGAAAAAGAAGCGGTTGCCATTGGCAAGCTGGAACCTAACAGTAGATGAGAAAAAATGTATGTGTGGCTGTTTTAATGGCATGAAGGTTCCTGAAGATTATTCATCAAACATTTCCAGTCTTGTTTCGATGGAGGATTTAAGGCTGACCGGGCTTAAATCCCATGATTGTCATGCCTTAATGCAACAATTACTCCCTGTTGCAATCCGAGGTGTGCTGGAAAAACCTGTTAGAGTTGCTGTAATCCGGCTTTGCATGTTTTTCAATGAAATCTATAGTAAAACCATAGATGCTTTAAGGCTGCCAAAAATCCAAAGTGATCTGGTAGAAACTTTATGTGAGCTTGAGAAGTATTTTCCCCCTTCGTTCTTTGACATAATGATACATTTAACGGTCCATTTGGTTAGAGAAGTTGAATTATGTGGACCGGTTTGTTTTCGGTGGATGTTTCCTTTCGAAAGATATATGAAGGTGTGCAAAGGATACGTGAGAAATAGACGTCTTCCGGAAGGGTGCATTGCTGAATGTTATATTGCTGAAGAAGCGGTTGAGTTTCTAGCTGAACTTTTCTTCGACGACAAGACTGTTGGCATTCCAGAGGCCCCCATCACAGATGACAAACCCACCTCAGGTGCTACTGTTATGTCGGTTTTCGGCAAGGATTTTGACCAAGCTCATTTGTGTGTGCTTCAAAATACCGATGAATTCAGAAGCTATTTTGTGTAAGTCACTACCCCTTTATTTACAGTTTTGCATATTTTCTGCTTCTATTGGTTTTCCTATTAATAATCACTGATTTTGTGTGTAGGGAACACAAGGAGTATTTGAAAAGGGAGTTTCCAAAGTACAAAAAAAATGAAAAGTGGCTGGTCGATAAACAAAACCAGACTTTTGCTGATTAGGCGAAGGAAAGGGTAAGTAGTTTCAGTTTAATTGAAGTTTACATAGTAGAGAATTGTGTGTTTAGTGATTGTGAATAGCTTGTTTTAAACATTTTCTTTATTTTGCAGGTTGCTTTTCAACTTAATGAACCTGGTGCTGATATCCCTGAGATTGTGAGGTGGCTAGCAGATAAACCAGGGAATGAAGTACCAAAGTTTAGCGGTTATAGAATAGGGGGAGTGCAATATAACACAAAGATGCGCGATGATCTTCGTACTACACAAAGTAGTGGGGTTTACTTGGTTGCTAAGACACCTCAAGTAGCTAGTGCTAAGGATAAAAATGTGGTTATTGAAGACATGAGCTTCTATGGGGTTATTGCTGAAATATGGGAGCTTGACTATGATCATTTTAGGGTTCCGATCTTTAAGTGTGATTGGGTAGAGAATGAGAAGGGTGTTCGAGTAGATGATCTTGGGTTCACTTTGGTGAATTTAAATAGGAAAGGTCATGTAAAAGACACTTTTGTCTTGGGAAAATGTGTGGAGCAGGTCTTTTATGTTCAAGACCCTATAGATCATAGGTGGTCAGTCGTATTAAGTCCCCCAAAGAAAGATTACATCGATTCTGTTCAGGTTGATGATCAGCTTGGGGAGACCGTTATTTCCCACCCTCCAATCGCAAGTACAATGCCATCTATCCATTCACTGGATGACTTGATCGATGAGGAGCCAGTGGGTTACATGCGTGTAGGAGACGAGGATATATTAGTTGATGGAGAATAGAACAGTTTCATTTATCTGTATTTGCTTTGGTTTTTGTTTAATTTTTTTTTTCTTGGTGATGGTACTTTGGAATTCTGAGTTATTGTGTCCTTTTAACATATTCAAGCAAACTAAATTCGTATTTATCCTACTGTTTATTTATGGCTTGTGCTACTTATTTGTCCTGCAATTCCATAGTTTTATTATTTGTTTCGATATACTACTTCTGAAAGTATTGAAGTCTAATGTGCCTTGTGTGTGTGTAGATAATGGCCTCATCAAAATCTGCAAGTGTAGCGAAGAAGTCAAAGTCCAAGGAAAAGCGACACAAGCATAAGAAGACAAAGTCTTCCAAGACTTCCACATCAACAACATTTTCTGATGCATCTCATATGAAGAAGAAGGGGAGTTCTAAAAATGCAGAAATTGAATCAACCGGAGGTCTCAAGCTGCTGAAACGGCATGCGGTTACTATGTCACGCATTACAAGCCGCAAGAGTCGTAGACAAAAGAAGATGGTTCTGTTTAACAGAAAAGGTACACCTTGTGGGAAGGTGGCTAAGGAGTTGCAGTCCTATATAGGCGTATTGGCACGAAGGAAGGTGCCAATAATAAGAGAAACATGGAAACAAGCAACAACCGATAAGAAGGGCAAGATCTGGTCACGTGTTCAGGTACAAAACCGATGAGTTTATATAACTATTCAATTTTGTTAGTAAATGAAGTTTATTACTGATGCTTAGCCTTGAAATAATGTTAACAAATTCCATTTGTGCTTGGTCCTGAAAATAAGAAGATGGTAATGGACTCTGCTGCAAGCAAGTGGAGGGAATTCAAGTCTCGACTAACTTCAAACTATATTATTCCCTATCTGAATGACCCTGAGGCGTTGAAGTATCCTCCAGATGATTATCCTTTCATAAATGCAGATCACTGGACAGCTTTTGTCAAATTGAGGACAACGCCCGCATTCTTGGTATGAAAGCAACAGATCACTGTTGTTTAATTTAGTTGTATTCCTATCTTGCATTTGTAAATATGAAAAAGTTATTAAATGAGTGCCGGTTTTTGCAGGAAAAGCGTGCTGCGCAACAAGAAAGACGCAAAAAAAATAAATACCCTCATAGACTGTCCCGTAAGGGATATGCTGGGTTAGAGGCAGATCTGGTTAGTAAAAACTTGTTTTTTTAACTACTTGTGTGTAGTTTTTACCATAAGAAAGTTGGCTGATTAAGTAGTTTTTGTTGTAGGCTGAGGAGATGGGTGATGAAGAAGTTGATAGGGCCACACTCTGGATCAAGGGACGGCAGTCCAAGGATGGCAGTTTCAAAGATGAAGGGACCAAAAAAACTGCTCTCAAAATAGTAAGTATAAATAACCAAAGTATGTGTATGCAGTTTGCGTAGGTAGAACACTAATACTTGTACTATAAATATGTCAGGAATCATTGAAGAAAAGAGTTGCTGATGGAGACCTATCTATCGAGGGAAGTGACGATGTCTTGACATTAGCATTGGAGACTCCTGAACATAGGGGAAGGGTGCGTGGAGTGGGAGGTCATATCACTCCTTCTTCCTACTTCCATATGCCTAAACGGAGAAAGGAGAGTTTAGAAGCAACAGTTAGAGTTAGTGTGCAAAAAATACTGTTGGAAGAGAAACAAAAGATAGTAGAGGAGGCAAGGGAAAAGATTATCGAGGATGCAAAGGAAAGGATTATTGCAGAGGAGCGGGCATTTTGGGCGGCAAAGTTTGCAGAAATAGAATCAAAGATAGGTGCAAAAGAAGCTGGGAATTGTGCTACACCTAATAATACATATGTTTCTGGTCAAGGAAGTTGTTCACGCACAATAGATGAGGCTGCTCAAGAACAAGTACCAAAACCGGTGGAAGAAGATTACGTGGACCGTGTTGGTTTCAAGGCAGTGAGAGGAGCTTTAGATCTTATTGAACAAAAGACCATGCAACGTACAAGGAAGGGATCAAAGGTGGTGAAGGAAGGCCTTTTGGATGTATCTCCATGCTCCAAGGACCCTACTGAGTTTACAAACATGGTTGAGAAAGTAGTTGTCAAGTCTGCATTGGATAAGCATGTGAGAGAGACTGTCGAAGAGACTTTGGAAGACAATGTTGTATGTAAGGAGCCAGAGGATGAGGATGGAGCAGAATATGTGGATTTGACATTGATTTCTGCTTCAAAAAAGGTAAGTTAGTTCCACTTTACAGCAATAACAAGGAGTGTTGATATCGTGATTGTTTCATTAGGTTAGGATCTGTTATAAATTCAAAGATATATAGGCACCAAGTCTAATATTGTTTTTTCTTCTTTTCAGTCACCTAGTGCTGAGATTAAATGCAAGTTGGCATTAGGTTCTGTTGACCATATTGTTTCCTATGCCACTGTTATGGAGTGTCATGATAGCTCCCAAGTTATTCATGGTGCTCCACTCGGCGATGGCAATATGCGTGTTTCCATCTATGAGGCGGTTGAGGAAAAAGCAAAGGTCCCATTCCCTGTTAAAGATGAAATTAAAACTGTAAAGCAAGCTATGGGGAGTTGGGTAGCATGGCCTAAAGACCTAATCATAAGGTCACTTGTGAAGGTAAGAAGTTAGTATAATTTAAGCTACTAAGATTACATTCACTTATTAAAATAAATTTGCTTAATTTTAGATCAGATATATAACATATACCTTGCATTTATTTTTGTTCTAGAAACCTGTCTTGGATAAAGCTGAGAAGAAGAGGAAAAAGAAGGAGACAGAGGAACAAGAATCAGAGGTTCAATTTAGCTTGGCATCAATGGCATCTAAATTACCAGAATCATTGAAGATGTTATGCCAATGGGCTGAGGACAAATTCAGAGATGGACATATCATCAGCTTCCACATAGAACCTGAAGTCTTTGGATTTTCTCGCAAGACCTTTATAATGGGATCAGATGTTCGACGACTTGCAAGCATGAGGGAAGTTTCTGGAACTTGTATTGTTGTGTACCAAAGGTAGAAATTAAACATTCACTTGATCATTGGAAATATGGTTGCTGAATTTTTGTTTGCTGAAAGTAATTTGTTTGGTGTAAATGGTTGATGCTTAGGTACCTCTATGAGCAGATGGTTGCTTATAAAATGGTGGACATGGTTGCATTTGTTGATCCTTCACTAATTGGTGCAAAAGGGTCTGGAACTGGAACTGTTAGGGCCAAACACATTAGAGATAGGCTTGTAACTGCAAAACCTGGACAGATGTTCATGTTGCCATTCAACTCGGGGTAAGTCCATGAAGGTTTTGTTTTTGTTTATTATTTGCAATTAATTTTAGCTCTGTTGAACATATATACTTTATGCATGTAGTGATCACTGGGTGTTGACAATTATTGATCCGGACCAAAGCACTGCCTATTTTATGGATCCTCTTAAAAGACGCTTGCCCACCGGAGATTGGATGAAGATTGTGGAATCGTAAGTCACTTGTATTGATCATACATATTGAGATCATTAGATATATTTAAAAATAATTGTTTCCTTCTTTAGTTTTTCTCAAATCTTTATTTTCTTGTTCTGGTATAGTGCAATAGCTATGTTCAATGCTGAAAGGCAGAAGAAAGGTCGGAGTTCAGTCTTGTGGAAAAATTTGGCAGTAAGTTTCACCTAATTAGTATATTTTTGTCTTGAAAATACTGGATTTGGCTCATTTTTTGACTTGTTTACACATAATTTGTTTTTAGGGTATTCCTCCCCAACCCAGTAACAAGGAGTGCGGGTACTTTGTCATGCGTTACATGAGAGACATCATTGAGGATAAAGACTTGACATTGTTTCCAAGAAAGGTACAAGTGTAGTTTATAAATGTAGTCGATCACTTTAACTTGGTTTATATTGACTCTTTTATGTTCATGCCTCACTTTCATATAATAAATTGATTCAGTGGGAGAGGAGAGGCAACAGTCAATATACCCAAGCAGACATAGATATGATGCGAAATGAATGGGCAAAGTATGTCGTGAAGGCGTATGTGTAGGAGCTAAAGGAAAGCATAAGAGGAAGTAGGTTGCTGAAGCAAAGCATCATTTTTGTGCTTCTCTGCTGGTACAATATTCATGCACTGTGTGGCATGTTTTGTAACAAATAGTTTGTATTTGTATCAGCTTTTGATGTCCCAAGTAGATGGGCATGCATTTGAATGCTTTTCTTCTTTCAATGTTGGCTTGGATGATTGGGAAATCCTCCCTTTTAAAGTTTGAATGCTTTTCTTCAAATAGTATGAGTTGGATTACTGATCATTTCATGGATTCTAGTGTCTTTTCTTTACAATTAGTCACTGTTCATTAGGTAAAATGGAGCATTATTATCAATGCACAAAATCGAGAAAAGACGATTATCACACAACAGAATTTCTAATGTTAATAATGTTGTCTGAAGTAATAATTTGGATGTTCACACAATGAATCCTTATATAACATGCAACAGTTCTAACAAACATACGTTGTCTGATTTACAATCACACAACTGTAATAACTAGAATACGTTATCTAAAACTAACACACAACAATAAAATTTCCAAAAGTGAAGTGTGATGATAACTCATACAACAGATAAAATAAAATGCTGTTGTCTGATTCGCCTTTCATACAACGGCTCGGAGACAAACATCGTTGTGTGAATTATGCCAATGACATGTGCAGCATGACTGCGCGGCAACTATGGCTGCCATCTGCCGAGAGAAGGCACAACAGTTTTAACCAAATAAGTGTTGACTGTTTGTGATTCACACAACCGGTTTCCACCGTTGTGCCATTTTTCATCACACAACGCTCCGATACACAACAGAGATCGTCCAAATCACACAACGAATTTGGTCCGTTGGCTGATCGCTTTTTTGGCCTAGTGAGGGCTACAAAAATGAGCTTAAATGAAGAAATGAAGTTTTCCTGATTCAACCAGGAAATCCTGTTCAGAATAGGAAACTTTGGCAAAGCAAGACTCCTGAGTCAACTAGGAAGCATGATCAGAAAAATAAAGGAAAATGGCAAAAAATGAGAAGTCCTGATGACAATAGGATACCTGGGTGGACTAGGAGAGCCCAAGAACAAGCTCAAACGTCCTCTACAAAGGTGATATCGATTGGGAGTCATTTTTGGCAAGAAAAGATGGTTAACAATCAGATTTTGGGTCCGTATTAGACACAAATTGATTTTGGCCGAATTTCAAGAATATATATGGATAATGACATCTCAATTAAATCCTAAATGCATCTAAATATGATTATGGCCAAAGGGAGACTTCGACAGATAAGGAAGGAGAATTTCAAGGGATTGCAACAAGCATAAAGGTTGAAAACAGGTCCAGATACATTCCTTGATGTCCACATTCATTCTTGGCTGAAATTGAGGAGACAAATCAGAAAATAATCATGTAATTAATGCAAAAACAATCTCCCTAAATCAAGGTGTTAAATTGGAGGTTTCTCATTGGTTGGATGACATAGCAAAGCTGACGTGGAATTATCTGATTGGCTAATGCTGTGTGGATCAATCTTGAAGACTTGGAGACTAAGTTGCCATCCTCCTATAAATAGGAGCATCATACACACCACTTCACACACCACTTCTCACACAATTCTACACATCAGAAAAAAAGTTCTCTCCATTCTCTAGTCTTCAGAAGCTCTGCGTCTCAACCAAGGAGGAGAAGAAGTCATGGAATACATCAAGATCCTAGCCGCCATCCACCCTTGTGTCGTCCCTAGAAGATTGCTTGCTTTCAAGGTCTTCAAGTTCTTCGTCTTAAGGCTTTGTCATTCATCTCTCACGGTGTATTTCATACTTTCTTTTATTTTCCTTTGTTTGATTCGTAGAGTTATGAATTCTAGTTAACATGACGTTAAGGGCAAAGTTTAAAGCCCGTTTATATGTTTTGAAATAAAGTTGCAATTTCTTTTTATGTTGCTTATGTGAGATTGCTTGATTGATTTTGGATTACAGAAAACTTTTGCATGTTTATGTTCTTTGGTGGCCAACTTAGGATATATGCATGTAATTAGAGCTAGATTTAGGTAAACAATTCACCTAATAGTTTTGTGAACCTATTTCATAAGTAGTAAAGGCTTTGGACAAAAGTCGAAATCAATTAAGGAGGATTGCAAATAGATGAACTTTTTCATACTAGGTTGTGCACTTTGGTTGACATCCTTTCTTTGTTCTTCATGCATTGAATGTGTTCTTGATTAGCTAGCTTTCTAGACTATATTGCATGTTCAATAGGTTTAATTTAGGTGCTTTCACTTAGAGTAAATATTGAAGGAAAGTAAAATATGGGAAATCGTTTGCTTATTAACGTTTCACATGGTCAACTTCTTTCTCATGACATAGAAAATCAACTATAGAAATTGTATGTAATCGGATTTCTTGCATGTGGATGTGGTTTTGATCTTTGTTCCTTGCGTTCCACCCTTGTACATGTGTTTTTACATTTTCTTTATTTTATTTATTTTAATTTTTAATTTAAAAATCCTAAAACCCCCATTTTACATTAACTTGTATGTATTTCTATTCTTTGTTTTATTTTTGTAAATAATACTTTATACTTTTATTAGTTATTTACTTGTTTTTGCAATTATAGGTGTACCCTCAATCCCCGGCTAGAACGATCCCTACTTATTCTATACTGACAACTACATTTTGCAGGGTTAAATTGCGCGTTTACTTTTAGCGTATCATGGGGATAAAAGAAGCTCATATCTATTGTACCCTTTAAGTATCGAAAGATTGTCTTTACACCAATACAATGGCGTCGCGTTGGCTCAGGGTTACATCTAGCGAACAAGTTCACAACAAATGAGGTGTCCGGTCTTGCATTGTACTAAGTACAATAATGCACCTACTATACTCAGGTAAGCACTTATGCTAATAACACGTCTTCGTCATTGTTAACGTTAGAGATCCGAGGGGCCTCTAGTTAGCTTTAGAGAAAGAGAGAGAGTGTGACACAAGATTTATAGTGGTTCGTCACGTCCACTTGAAAGTTTAACTAGTGTGTTTGGGCTTTGCGGCCCAAAGGAATTACAAGAGATGTAATGGGATGGAGTTTAAGTAGGAGGAGGGGTCCCTTTTATAGATAAGGGAACCCCTCTCATTTACATTTTCTTCAATGTGGGACAAAGAGTTCCCTTTCTAGTCTTCAAAGGCATGTTGTGAAGGTAACTTGGTAATGCCGGGGAGGTTGCGTCCCCGCAAGGTCTTGGCCGCTTCCGACTACCACGGGGTAGGTTGTTGTTTCTAGTGGCTTCTCCGGGTACCTCACACAAAATGCTATACCGTCCGGGGTACCGATCCAACTCCTAGATCCTGAATCAAGAATACAGCGTTAAAGGGGTAAACCGTACCGGATGGTTTACACCTCTCCGATGCCTGAGTGAGAAACTAATATATAAATGTATCAAGTAAATAGTGGATAAGGAGTTATTACCCGTCAAATGTAGTTGTGCTAATGCCCTTATACTCGAGCATGGGGAAGGAGTCTCCCCTATCTTCGATGTGGGACATAGGTTGTTCTTCTGATGCCATATCAGCTCTCTTGTTTGTGTAATTAGATGGGCTGTGCCAGCCTTGCCCCGGGCCCTGGGTGGCCGGGGTGACATCCCATACGAGTCCTGCCATGGTGGGTCGTGAACCCGGCCCATGGTATAGTACTGGGGAGTACCGAAGGATCTTAATTGATAGTGCCAAACCTAGTGGAGACTTCCCTAGTATGTACAAGTCCCCAAAGTTCCCGTTCAAGATGTTTCTTGGGTGGGGACTTAAAATATTTAGTCACAAGGTTTGGCACTAGTGTGCCTGTAGGGAGTCCCCCAAGTTCCCGTGCAAGAGATGTCTTGAGCGGGTTACGCTGTAGGTAGCTAATCTACAGTGCTCTCAATTTAACCCGTAAAGGTTAAAGAAAACCTCCGGGTACCGCTGGGGGACTTGAGCCTCCGATACCCGATGGGGTAGAATGAGGACTGGAGCCTCTGGTACCCGGAAGGGTAGAATGAGGGTTTGGGCCTCTGGTACCCGGAAGGGTAGAATGAGGGCTGGAGCCTCTGGAACCCAGAAGGGTAGAATGAGGGCCGGAGCCTCTGGTACCCGGAAGGGTAGAATGAGGGCTGGAGCCTCTGGTACCCAGAAGGGTAGAATGAGGGCTTGAGCCTCTAGTACCCAGAAGGGTAGAATGAGGACTTGGACCTCTGGTACCCGGAAGGGTAGAATGAGGACTGGAGCCTCTGGTACCCGGAAGGGTAGAATGAGGACTCGAAGGGTTGGTGGTGCATGTCCTCCACGTGGGGCAGACTGGGTTGCGCAATAAATGCATGTGTCCCATCAACTGACGGTTTTCAAGACGTGGGACACGTGTAGTGATCCTGTGGTTGAGGGCCTTTCGGCTTCAACGGCCATGATGCTTTGGAGATTGAATTTAAGAGGGAAACAGACTGTTTCCCTTCGCACAAATTGCAAATTTCTGAAAACACTGAGAATCTGTGTTTTGCCTTTTTCTCTCTGTTTGCTTCTGCTGTTGTCGTTGTGAAGAGTAAAGACGAAGGCTTTGAGGCTCAATCGTGGAGAAAGCTTTGGCCAGAAGAGCGACTGTAGAAAAGAGGTAAGAGAATGTGGTTTGGGTTTTTTTTTTTTTTTTTTTCCAGTTTGCTCAGTTTGGTATGTTTTTGGGTTTGCACTTTTCTGGGTTTTGTCTGATTTGCGTGGGATTTGTGTTTCTTCGATTTTGCTTGTGTTTCTGGATCTATTTGGAATGAATAGTGCGAAAGTGGGTAAACATTGCTATGGCCGATTTGTGTATTCTGGGTTTGTAGGTGTTTCTGGGGTTGTTTTGTTGTTTTTTCTTCTTGTTTGATTTTCTGGGTTCTGAAAGTGGGGGGTGATCCGCGCTTTCACCAAGTCCTAGATCCTGAACTTAGGCTAATCCTTGTGTTTCTGATTCCAGATATAGCGAATTTTGAGGTCCCGGTTAACATAGTTCTAGGATGGAATCAGAAACCAAGGCCGGGGATGCGGGATAGTCGTATCAGTCTTCTGCGAGGCAAGCGGAAGCGGATATCGACCGGTACTTGGCGTGGAGTAGAACCGGGAAGGAATTAGCGGAGAATACCGGATCCTCGACTGGGGTGTTCTCGGAGAGTAGTGAGGAGACCGATGAAGGTGAGAGCGAGGATGGATCTGCGGAGGCGCCGGTAGTCACAGTGGCTATTCCCGAGGGCATCCCGAAACCTAGGTACACCTTAGTGGACGGGACCGTATGCGACGAACCCGGGAGAAGTATGACTATGAAGGAGATCATCGCCATGAGATTGAAGTGGGGTATATCGGACGAGGTAGAGCTTAGGCCTCTCAAGGCTAGAGAGATGGCTGCGAATCCTCCCCCGAAATGGGTGGCGCTGCACGAGAACCAGCTCCACCAAGGGCTATCGCTACCGCTGCCCCGGTGCCTACAGTATCTTTTGCGGATGCTGAACCTGTCACCGGGGCAGTTGACCCCGAATGCAGTTCGACAAATCTTTAGTATGATGGCCATGTGGGACTTGTGCCAGCAAGGGTGGCCTTCCATAAATGAATTCCGCGCGGTACACAGGGTTCTGTACTCAAGGAAGCAATCGTGTATAGGTACCGTGACGTTTGCCGCCAGGGACTACGAGCCCTTAGTTACCGATATGCCTACCTCAATGAGCAAAAGGTGGAGGAATAAAGTATTTCTTGCTGGAGGGCGGTGGCAAATTAAGAATAAGAAGTGGCACCTGACCGGTACTTTCCAAGCTATCGGGGACCAGGCCTATTCATTATCCGAGTTAGAAAGGAAAAGGATAGCCCGGGTATACGCTGTTTGGAGTGAGGAGGAGAGAAGCTCTTATAGATTCATCCGGTACTCCATACTTGATAGGCTAGGGCTAGGGAGACTCCCCGGTGAGGCTTATATTTCTGTTAATATGTGTATGTGTATGTCATCGTTTCCTTTTTACTTTAGTGACTAACTTTCGAATTGATTGTAGTGAAAGTGCCGAAAAGGAAGCCCCGGAAAGGTAAGGAGGACGACAGAATGGACGACAACCAGTTGATGGACATGTTGATGAACCAGGGAGAAGATGCCCTTCACATTGAAGTCGACCTGGAGTCGAAGGCTACGGGTCGCTCTGTTGAAGAAACCTTACTAGAGATCGCTGATGGAGGATACGGGGAGCCTGATCCTGATGCTCCCGTGACCCAAGTCGAGCAGCCTTCTGCCGGGAATGTTGTCACCATAGCTGATCCCAGAAGGGAAAAGGTACCGCCCTCTGTATCTCTCTCTTCTCGGTCCGCGGGAAGCGATGAAGTCTTGCTTCCAGGTGAGAAGAAGAGATCATATAGGCACCGGCACCGAAGCGAGGATAAGCAGGAGGTGACTTATACCGGCCGGGATGTCAAAGAATCTGTGGCGAAGAGGCAGAAGAAAAATCATCCGGGACCAGAGTCGCCGCTCTCGCTTGGCATGTTGTCTCCTGCCATACCGGTAATCCCCAAGAAGCCCATTAAACAACTGTTGAGCGAGTACGGGGTTGCTGATGAAAAGTTCGTGCGGTCCATGCTCGCCGACCTGAAGGATATAGACCTCGATCGGGTGCGGGCCAAAGACAATACCCCGCAAGAGAATCGTCGCCTTGCTCGGGAGTCAATGATGCTGGTATGGGACTGCTTTACCCTTGTCTAACAACTTTTTACGGTGTTGCTAACGGTATGTTTGCAGGCACTTTTCAATGTGTACGCGATTGATGCCAGCGAGGAAGATACGCACCTGAAGGAGGAGGTTAGCAGTCTCTCCGTGCAGGTGAAGTATCTGCATGGGGAGAAGGCCAAGCTGGAGAAGGAGCGGGACTCCTTGAAAGAGAAGATTAAGTCCTTGACTCCGATGGTTACCGAGCTGGATGCTGCGAAGCGACGAATCGCGGAGCTTGAGGGCGAGATGTCTGAGGCGAGGGATGAGGTGAAGAGTGCCCGGGACTCTGAAAAAGAAGCTGCAGAATCTGCCAAGTCATGGAAGGCGAGGACATATCATCTGGAGGAGCGCCTTCCCGTGGAGAGGCACGAGGCCGTGGAGGAGTACAAGGGCTCCCAACAGCTCATTGATATGTTAGCTGCTGCTCAAGACAAGGCCATGATCATGAAGTTCAAGGAGTGGGTGGTAGCCGGGTACCTAGATGAAACCAAATTCAGGCGGGGACTTCTTGAGAAGAAGAAAAAAGACCAGGAGGCGACAGCCAAGTCTGGTGTCGGTGGATCCCAGAGTACCGCTCGCGAGCAGTAGTCCTTAGGGAACAGATATTTATATAACCATCACTTTTTTTTTCTTTTTAGTAGAAATTATCCTTGCCCTGAACAATGGCTTAATTCCTTTGCCTGGTAGTCCGGGTTTTTTGTGAATGGAAATTTTTGAACTTGAATGGGAATTGGAAAGGAATTAAAATTTCTAGGATTTTATACCTTGCCTTAAGCATTTACTTGCATCACTTATTACCGGAATAGAGTAACTAACAATAGCTATGTCCGGGAATGCCCGGTGTAGGTAAAAAAGTGCTAGAAATGGTCTGAATAATTCATTTTTCCATTCAAGTACCACATGGTGGTTAATACAGAATGAGTACCCGATGGGTAGCATGCCATAGCTGTATGGTCAAAAAGCAAAATCTAGGACAAGATGCTCCGGGAGCTACTTGTAATAGTACCGTAGGCGCTGGGTATTCCATGGATGCCGGGAAACGACTCCGTCCGTGTCCCGGATGTAAAAGGTTGCGGGGCCTACCTCTTCGATGATCTCGTAAAGGCCTGTCCAGGATGGATCCAGCCCGCGGGGCTCTGGGTAGACCTGCTTCATGACCCAGTCCCCCAACTTCAATGTCCGGGATTGTACCTTGGCATCATAATAACGAGCTATCCTCCGCTTGTTTGCCAAGTTATGCATGTGTGCCACATCCCTTCGTTCCTCGAGTAAATCAGCATCGAGCTGTAGGCCCTCTGAGTTGGTACCCGCATTGAAGTATTCGATCCTGGGACTCTGGATTTGTGTTTCAATGGGGAGAACCGCTTCAGATCCGAAAGCCATGTAGAAAGGGGTCTCCCCGGTGGCCTCCGTTTCCGTGGTCCTGATAGCCCACAACACATCTGGGAGTTTAGCAGCCCAAAGACCCTTGGCTTCATCGAGCTTCTTCTTCAGTATCTTCTTGATTATCTTGTTGACAGCCTCGACCTGACCATTGGTCTGGGGGTGAGCCGGGGATGCATAGAGGATTCTAGTGCCCAAGTTTTCGGTGTAAGCCCTCAACTCAACATTGTCAAACTGGGTACCATTGTCCGTGACTATGGTGTCCGGGACTCCAAACCTGCAGTAGATGTTCTTCCACAGGAAGTTTTTTACCTTTTCCATGGTGATAGCGACAAGAGGTTCTGCTTCTACCCACTTTGTTTGGTAGTCTACAGCGACAATGGCGTATTTGAATTGTCCCACTGCTGTGGGAAGTTTAACGATTAGGTCCAGGCCCCACTGGTAGAATGGCCAAGGTGCAAGGAGGATGGAAAGGGAAATGGGCGGTGCCCTTGGGATATTTGCATACATTTGGCACTTGTGGCAAGAACTAGATATTGTTTGAGCTAGGGCCGACATGGTTGGCCAAAAATATCCTGCCCTTAGGGTCTTGTGTGCAAGAGACCGGGCTCCAGCATGGTTACCGCATACACCAGCGTGTATGTCCTTCATTATTTTGTGACCATCCTCATGTGTTACACACTTCAGGTTGGGGAAGCAGTGACCTCTTCTGTATAATTTTCCGTTCATGATCGTGTATCGAGCTGACCTTAACTGGAGTCTCCTGGCCTCGACCTTATCGTCCGGTGCTAGACCGTCGACCATGTAATTTAAGATTGGGTCCATCCAGGAGGCTGTGTGGTCCACCGTGAATATTTCTGACACCGTTTTAGAAGTGCTAGGCCTTTCTAGTATTTCGACCTTGGTGGCCTCGTAAGTAGGACTTGGAGAAGTTGCCGCAATCTTAGCAAGGGCGTCTGCCTTGTCGTTCTCTGCTCTCGGTATTTGAGTGAAAATGTAGGAGGTAAATCTATGAACCAGTGCCCGGGCTAGGGCCTGGTAAGAGGACATGTGGGGCTCCTTTGCCTCGAAGTTACCGCTGACCTGGTTCACGACTAACTGAGAATCACTGAAGATATTGAGGTGCTGGACACCTAGTTCCCGGGCGATCTGTAGACCTGCTATGAGTGCCTCGTATTCTGCGGCATTGTTGGATGCCTTGAAGGCAAATTTGAGGGCGTACTCGTAGACTTGATCGTCTGGGCTAATTAGCAAGATATCGGCGCCACTTGTCCTTTTGTTAGACGCTCCATCAACATACAATCGCCAAGTGCTTGGTGGAGGTGGATCCGGGGCTGGTGGCCCAGGTGATCCCGGGGGTGGGTTATGAGAGGGAATTGACTCAGAAATAAAATATGTCGTTGCCTGGCCCTTAATAGCTGTCCGGGGTTGGTACTTGATATCGAATTCCCCCAATTCGATGGCCCATTTAATTAACCTGCCCGATGTCTCTGGCTTCTGCAAAACCTGCCTCAATGGGTGATTAGTGAAAACGGTGATCGAGTGTGCCTGGAAGTAATGTCTAAGCTTCCGGGCCGATACTAGGAGGGCCAATGCTATTTTTTCAATGTCCGGGTATCTGGATTCTGCACCAGTGTAACCTTTTCCAGCGTAGTACACCGGGTACTCGCAATCGGAGTCCTTCCTAATCAGAGCTGAGCTCACGGCTGTCGAAGATGCCGCAAGATATATGTAGAGCATTTCTCCTGGGACAGGTTTGTAAAGTAGAGGTACCTCTGCCAAGTATGCCTTTAGGCCAAGAAAAGCAGGTTCGTGCTCAGCGGTCCAAGCTATTACCTCAACGTACTGGGTTTTTAGCAGCCTGAAGAAAGGAGTACACTTGTCCGTCAGCCTGGAGATGAATCTTGACAGGGCGGCTACTTTACCTGTAAGAGATTGGACCTCGTTCCGGTAGGTTGGGGATACCATGTCTAATATAGCCTACACCTTCTCTAGATTGGCCTCAATTCCCCTGTGGCTAATGATGTACCCGAGGAACTTTCCTACCTCGACCCTAAAGATGCACTTCTGTGGGTTAAGCCGCATACCATTGCGTAATATGATGGCGAAGACAATTGACAAGTTGGTTACGTGATCCTCTAAGGTTAAACTTTTTACCAGCATATCGTCCACGTATACCTCCATGATAGTACCGTTGACTTCTTCAAACATGGAGTTGACAAGTCGCTAATAAGTGGCGCCTGCATTCTTCAATCCGAAGGGCATGACCTGGTAGCAATAGAGACCTTTGTCTGTGGTAAAGGCAGTGTGCTCCTCGTCTGCCGGGTTCATTCAAATTTGGTTGTATCCACTGAACGCATCCATGAAACTGAGTAACCGGTATCCAGCAGTGGAGTCAATTAGTTGGTCAATTCGTGGGAGCGGGAAGCTATCCTTAGGGCATGCTCGGTTGAGATTTGTGTAGTCCACACACATGCGCCATGATCCCAGAGATTTCTTTGGTACCATGACCACATTGGCTAACCATCGGGGGTATGTCACATCCCTGACAAAGTTGATGGCCATCAACTTCTTCACTTCAACCTGGATAGCCCGATACTTGTCATGTGTGAAGGCTCTTCGCTTTTGTCTTACCGGTGCCGAGAAAGGAATAATGCTAAGGTTGTGCGTGGCTATCTCAGTTGGTATACCGGGCATATCCTCGTATGACCAGGCGAAAGCGGATGCGTTAGAGCGGAGGAACGAAATCAACTCTTCCCTGATAACCGGAGGCAGCTTGGTGCCTACCTTAACAGTCCTGTCCGGGAACTGCTCTGATAGTACTACCTCTTCAATGTCTTCCACGGCACCAGGTCGTTCTTCATCAGAGTCGGTATCATCTCTGGGATCCTCGTACCTGTCTGTCAGAGGGTTAGTAGCTACGGGCAACATCTCAGACTTTCCCTTGCCACGAGATACAGTCAAAGAATAGCATTGCCTCGCCGCAGCCTGATCACCCCGAATGGTGGCGATGCCAACCGGGGTTAGCACCTTCATTACTAGCATGTGACCTGCAATGAAGGTTTTCAAACGCCAGAGTACCGGTCGACCTAGGATAGCATTATAGGATGAGGCACAGTCAACTACAATGAACTCTGTTTTGATGGTTGAACAATTTGGACTCTCCCCTACCGTGATCGATAGGTAATCTGATCCGAGTGGCTGGACGATATCTCCTGAAAAGCTAATGAGGGGCTCATTATCTTATGACAGCTTGGCCCTTCCTCTGTTCAAAGCTTTGTATGCGTCGCGAAATAATACACTAACCGAGGCCCCGGTATCCACGAGTACCTGGGACATTATGTAATGGCCCATTTGGAGCGTGATTAGGAAGGGATCATCATGGGGCATCTTTAGATCAGCTTCCTCCTCCTGCAGGAATGTGACAGATTTCCCCCCGGTGCCTTCGTCTTGTTGCGGGGCCTTGTGGAAATTGAAAACTTCCAGGTGACCGAAACTAGAGATTGGTATTGTGCCCAGCATCCTCGTGATATGTACAGAACCTTCCGGTATCCTGTTGGGTAAGTTTACTCTTTGGGAACTTCCTCGGTGGTGGTCCAGGTATCTCATCCTTGTTCTCGTTCCAAATAGTCTCGTATGAAGCGTTGAGGATAGTGAACACCTCATACCGGGGTGGTGGTGGTGTTCGCGGGGCCTGCTGTGCCCTTTGCTCTCGGTGAGGCTGAGTGGTCCCATAACTGTTGGACCTGGACGAGGACTCTTTGCTTCTCTTGCTCGAGGTATGGGGTGACCGGTCCTGACTATGAACCCACTCCCTCTTTCGTGGCTCATCCCTGGCCACCGGGGCCGGGGTGGAAACCCTTAGCTCTGGTCTGGGGGTGTCCCCATACGTTTCGAATTCAGCCTGGGCGTGTTTGATGGCCGTAGCCATCAGCTTGTCGTAGTTAGCCGGAGGGTTATGATTAATCCCGTAGAGAAATTCTCCACGCCTTAAGCCCTTCCTAAAAGCCAGCTCCGCCAGTTCCTTATTAAGATCCCAGCATTTAGCAGTAGCCGCCTACCATCGATTAACAAAAGACTTCAAAGTTTCATTCTCCCCCTATTGGACCTTTAGCAGGCCCTTTAAGGTGTGTATCCCATCGGTACGTAAGATGAATCGAGCTACAAACTTGTCAGCTAGTTCCTTGAAGTTCCCTACTGAACCGGTCAGCAGTTCATAGAACCAACTCAAAGCCTCCCCTGACAAGGTCTCCTGGAACATATTACAACACACCTCATCCGTATATCCCTTGGCGCTTGTTTGCGATCGGAAGGCCTGTAGGTGCTGGTATGGGTCTCCAACTCCCGTATAGTCAATCTTCAGTGGTTTTGATATATTCGCTCGAATGGCGCCTCTAACTTGTTGGGTGAAAGGACCCTGACGGTCCTCGTACGTGGTCATGGCTCTCCAGGTGTCCCTATTCTCTGTGGCCTCTACCCTTGCCTGCAGGGCATGAAGAGTTGCTCATTTGCAAAAGCAACGCCGTGTTTGGGTCGGTTACCGGTGGGTCACTTTGAACTGGCTGTGGTAACGGTGGTGGTGGCAGATGCCTCAAGCTTTTAGGGAACAAGTCTACCGGTACCTGGATCATCCGGTGACCGCTTTCCGTAGACGGGGTTGGGGCGAGGTCGGGGCCTACCGTTACCGGAGCAGCATTTACGTCTGTTGCTACTTGGGATGCTCTAGCCAGGGCTTGGGTGAGTGCCTCATTGTGCTGGTGCCTCCTGTCCAGTGCCCGGGCCAGCGCAGTGTTTTCATCTTCCAGCTCCTGCAGTCTTTGTTGCGAAAGGCGGTTTGTTTCCCTATCGGTTCTTTGTTGTTCTCGATCAATCCTGGCTTGTTCCCGGAAGGCTGCGATCTCCGCTTGCATAGACTCCAACTCCGATACCGGAGCTACCTGATCTGGGGCCTGCGGGTGCTGGGTGATTGGTGGATTGCCCGTGCTCTGTGGATCCAAGAATCCGAGACCATGCGTTTCTCTTCCGACACTTGGCGTTTCTGCAGATGAAGTACCTGGAGAGAATATCAGTGCCTGGGCGACACTTCTACCCTCTCCTGCCGTTTCTTCCGGCTCGGTCATGATGGCTCACCCCTTATCTGGCGCGCCAATGTTTCTGGTGGCTTTCTCCGGGTACCTCACACAGAATGCTATACCGTCCGGGGTACCGATCCAACTTCTAGATCCTGAATCAAGAATATTGCGTTAGAGGGGTAAACTGTACCCGACGGTTTACACCTCTCCGATGCCTGAGTGAGAAACTAATATATAAATGTATCAAGTAAATAGTGGATAAGGAGTTATTACCCGTCAAAGGTAGTTGTGCTAATGCCCTTATACTCGAGCATGGGGAAGGAGTCTCCCCTATCTTCGATGTGGGACATAGGTTGTTCTTCTGATGTCATATCAGCTCACTTGTTTGTGTAATTAGATGGGCTGTGCCAGCCTTGCCCCGGGCCCTGGGTGGCCGGGGTGACATCCCATACGAGTCCTGCCATGGTGGGTCGTGAACCCGGCCCATGGTATAGTACTGGGGAGTACCGAAGGATCTTAATTGATAGTGCCAAACCTAGTGGAGACTTCCCTAGTATGTACAGTTGTATGTCGGGCTACGGCATGCATGTCGTGGTTGGGCCCCACCATGGCTTGTGGGCCCCCTAAGAAGGTGTTACTTATGCTTGGTGAGATAGCAAACTAGTCATGCTAGTGAGAGGTATCTACAAGTCCCCGAAGTCCCCAAGTAAGAGGAGCTTCTTGGTTGGGGAGTTATACACATGATGTCATCAAGCATGTTAATGTCTAAGATCTAGTGGTAGCTAAACCTCGGTTAACGCTGGTCCGATGGGCGGACCGCTACTTGTGATATTCTTAGAGCTTTTGCTACATGTCAAGTAAAATACAAAGGGCGTCAGAGGGAGACCGCGTTGGGCGGTCTTCTCTTCTCCGATGCCTAAGTTAGTCAATGTATTTATATTGACAAAGTAACAGTAGGTAAGTAGTAAATGCGTAATTAATGAGGAGAGAGGAGAGAACCTTTTATAGGTGTGGAAGAGGCTGATCTCTTCCATGTTTTCGATGTGGGACTGATATGCTTCAGTTCCCAGCTTCTGGAGCTTCTTATGCTATCTTGGCGCGACGCGTGGCGGCGCGTCAGCGGTGATCTGGGGGTAAGCCGGGGCTCAGGCGGTAGCCTGCTTAGCTGTGTTCCTGTAGGTTACTTCTTTGGCGGGAGTTGGTATCGCTGGCGGTAGCATGAGCGTGGTTCATTATAGCTAATTATGCGAACAAATGCTCATGTAAGTACAAGTCCTCCAAGTTCCCAGTCAAGGAGGGCAATCTTGGTTAGGGAGTTGCCTAGCGGTTCGAAGCGTTACTTCCGCTAGACTTGCAAAAGCATAATTAGCGTCAGTGCGTTGTCAACCATGGACTTACTGAACAAATGCTTTATACCCTTTCGGGTGGGCCCCTGCTAGGCCCCCCAGGGAGTCCCCCACTCCCCGGCTAAGATAGACCTCCGTTTGGCCGGTGTATTGTTTGTTGAGGGGAGCTGCGCTGAGCAGAGGGTGTTGGGTAGCGAGCCCAATCTTTGATACCCAAGTGGCGGGGGCCAACGTACCTGATTAGGGCCGTCGAAGACTGTTGACGTGTCCCCTTACAACGCCGTGTGGCGGTCGTTGTCCATGTGAGGCGTTGCTTCGGGAATCGCCGTTGGCGGGAATCCCTCCACTGAGAGTAGGCGGGAAGAAGTGTCGCGGAGACTGTTGTTTTCGAGAAAGACATCTGCTAGCGGTATTGCGCTTAGCGGAGACTCTCGTTTTCAAAGTAAAAAGGGAGAAGTTCCGCTAGCGGTGTTGCGCTTAGCGGAGACTCTCGCTTGCAAGGTGAAAAGGGAGAAGTTCCGCTAGCGGTGTTGCGCTTAGCGGAGGCTCTCACTTGCAAGGTCAAAAGGGAGAAGTTCCGCTCGCGGTGTTGCGCTTAGGGGAGACTGTCTCGCTTGCAAGGTGAAAAGGGAGAAGTTCCGCTCGTGGTGTTGCGCTTAGCGGAGACTCTCGCTTGCAAGGTGAAAAGGGAGAAGTTCCGCTAGAGGTGTTGCGCTTAGCGGAGACTGTCTCGCTTGCAAGGTTCAAAGGGAGAAGTTCCGCTAGCGGTGTTGCGTTTAGCGGAGACTCTCGCTTGCAAGGTCAAAAGGGAGAAGTTCCGCTAGCGATGTTGTGCTTAGCGGAGACTCGCTCGCTGATTGGTATGTTTGCCTTCTTATGGTTACTTCGAATAGACACTCCGTTTGATGGCGCCCGACACGTGGCCGTCATGCTGGGTTAGCGTGTGGGATAACGACTCCATAGCACGCCCGTCTCTTCGCCATAAATGCGAGTAATTATTGATTTTGTAACCGAGGCGACGCCTCGGTTAATCCGGAAAGTAAGTGCAAGCGTGGGGCACGTGTACGACTGTGGTGCAATGTCATTTTTGAACGGACGACCTAGATGGGCTTGATGTTGACCTAAAAGAGAGGGAAACATAGTGGTTCAACACTTTGCACTTTGAACTAATATTTAGGGGTCATCATTTAGCCCGTGGGCCTCGTGGGCCGATGGAGGCCCGCAGGCCCGCAGGGCCAAAAGCCCGGCCCGGCCCGCCAAAAAGCCCGTCATAGGCCCGGCCCGGTGGGTAGAGGGCCGGGCTTGGTTTAGGGGTTTGAAACCCGGCCCGGCCCGCTAAAAGCCCGTTAGGCCTGGCCCGTAAAAGCCCGCAAACAAAAAATATTATATAAATAACACAGAAACTCTTGTGCAGAAAACCCAAATTCGCTGAATTACTGGGAACTTCTCGGATAGAATTAGGAGTTGTAACCTATATGCACGGAAAACCCCATGTGTCTAGTTTCTGAAGAATTTTACGGTTTGTGATTCCGACTTTTCTAGAATGAGTTATGGCAATTTAAGTGAAGACAGTTCAGCTTGAACGAGAATCTGCAATACAGAAACTGTTGTGCAGAACACCTAACTTTGCTGAATTACTGGGAACTGCTTGGATGTAACTAAGAGATGTACCCTATATGTACGGAAAGCCCCATGTGTCTAGTTTCTGAGCAATTTTACGGTTTGTGATTTCGACTTTTCTAGAAGGAGTTATGGCAATTTAAGTGAAGGCAGTTCAGCTTGAACGAGAATCTGCAATACAGAAACTGTTGTGCAGAACACCTAACTTTTCTGAATTACTGGGAACTGCTTGGATGTAATTAAGAGCTGTACCCTATATGCACGGAAAGCCCCATGTGTCTAGTTTCTGAGGAATTTTACAGTTTGTGATTCCGACTTTTCTAGAAGGAGTTATGGTAATTTAAGTGAAGGCAGTTCAGCTTGAACGAGAATCTGCAATATAGAAACTGTTGTGCAGAACACCTAACTTTGCTGAATTACTGGGAACTGCTTAGATGTAATTAAGAGCTGTACCCTATATTCACGGAAAGCCCCATGTGTCTAGTTTCTGAAAAATTTTACGGTTTGCGATTCCGACTTTTCTAGAAGGATTTATAGCAATTTAAGTGAAGGCGGTTCTGCTATGACTTTTCTATAAGTCATACAACTCTAAAGAGGCAAATTGGTATAGGCCAAGGTATTTGTAATTAAAATTGAAATTTTTATCTTATGTCCACGCACATCCATCAATGAAATATTTACAAACGTGATGTAAAAAAATAAGCAAGTTTTGTGGTCATCACGCCATCGGTCAATCAAGAAAACATACAAGCGACTACGGTTGACCAATCCGATCGGGTTTGAAACTATGGTGAAATTGACTAAATTTTTAACCACACTCATAATTTATTGTAATAATCACATCCAACGGCCAGTTTTCCCATTTTCTTTGAATTGATAGAGATTGCTCTTTGGAGTGTGTAATATATAAATATAGGTTTATAAGAGTACCTAGGTTTGACCTAGTTGATCGAATTCAAAACGGGAACCAAATTGGCTGGATTTTTTACAACCACCATAAAATATTACAATCTCTCTATCAAACGGTTGGTTTTTCCAAATTCATTTTCCACTTCATGGTTGCTTTAGAATGAACCTCAACAATTTAAATGTAATGTATAAGTCATACTACTTTAAAGTGGCAAATTGGTATATGCCAATGTATTTGTAATTAAAATTGAAATTTTTATCTTATGTCCACGCACATCCATCGATGAAATATTTACAAACGTGATGTAAAAAAATAAGCAAGTTTTGCGGTCATCACGCCATCGGTCAATCAAGAAAACATACAAGCGACTACGGTTGACCAATCTGATCGGGTTTGAAACTATGGTGAAATTGACTAAATTTTTAACCACACTCATAATTTATTGTAATAATCACATCCAACGGCCGGTTTTCCCATTTTCTTTGAATTGATAGAGGTTGCTCTTTGGAGTGTGTAATATATAAATATAGGTTTATAAGAGTAACTAGGTTTGACCTAGTTGATCGAATTCAAAATGGGAACCAAATTGGCTGGATTTTTTACAACCACCATAAAATATTACAATCTCTCTATCAAACGGTTGGTTTTTCCAAATTCATTTTCCACTTCATGGTTGCTTTAGAATGAACCTCAACAATTTAAATGTAATGTATAAGTCATACAACTTTAAAATGGCAAATTGGTATAGGCCAATGTGTTTGTAATTAAAATTGAAATTTTTATCTTATGTCCACGCACATCCATCGATGAAATATTTACAAACGTGATGTAAAAAAATAAGCAAGTTTTGCGGTCATCACGCCATCGGTCAACCAAGAAAACATGCAAGTGACTACAGTTGACCAATCCGATCGGGTTCGAAACTATGGTGAAATTGCCTAAATTTTTAACCACACTCATAATTTATTGTAATAATCACATCCAACGGCCGGTTTTCCCATTTTCTTTGAATTGATAGAGGTTGCTCTTTGGAGTGTGTGATATATAAATATAGGTTTATAAGAGTGACTAGGTTTGACCTAGTTGATCGAATTCGAAAGGAAAACCAAATTGGCTAGATTTTTTACAACCACCATAAAATATTACAATCTCTCCATCAAACGGTTGGTTTTTCCAAATTCATTTTCCACTTCAGGTTTGCTTTAGAATGAACCTCAACAATTTAAATGCAATGTACAAGTCATACAAATTTAAGAGGCAAATTGGTATAGGCTAATATATTTGTAATTAAAATTGAATTTTTTATCTTATGTCCACGCACATCCATGGATGAAATATTTACAAACGTGATGTAAAAAAATAAGCAAGTTTTGCGATCAGTCAACCAAAAAAACATGCAAGTGACTACGGTTGACCAATCCGATCGGGTTCGAAACTACGGTGAAATTGACTAAATTTTTAACCACACGTATAATTTATTGTAATAATCACATCCAACGGTCGGTTTTCTTATTTTCTTTGAATTGCTATATGTTGCTCTTTGGAGTGTATGATGTATAAATATAGATTTATAAAAAATTAGTGTCTTTAAAAATTTATTTATCAATAAATTAGTATCTATATATAAATATAGATTTTTTTGGGTACAATATAGAATCATAGATCTGTTATCTTTGGTTGTATTTGATCATTATCCAATGAATTTCCAAAGCTTGATTAAAAAAAAAAAAATTTGTGTCTTTAAATATTTATTTATAAATAAAGCCCGCAAGGCCCGGCCCTAAAAAGCCCACAAGGCCAAGCCCGGCCCGGCCCGAAAAAGACCGCAAGGCCCGCTTTGTATGGACGGGCTTGGATCCTTCGATTTTTAATAAAGCCCGGCCCGGCCCGGCCCGCCATTCTTTAAAAATATAGCAAGGCCCGGCCCGTTGACGACCCCTACTAATATTGTCGTCTTCAATCTTCGCTCTGAGATCCAAGAAGAAGATTCTGCCATTCTGTGAAGTTGTCGATCTTTGGAGGACGAAGACCTCTTGAGCGAAAACGAGCACCCTCGAGCATACCAGAATTTCCATCTTTGAGGTTGGTAGCCTAAATCTTGTCCCTGTTTTTTTGGGTTTTTTGTTTGCTTTTGTCAGTTTCTGTTTTTGGTATTTGGAGTGATTCCTGCCCTTTCCTGGTACATTTTGAGGGTGTAGAATGATGCTTAGTGATGGGTTTAGGTGTTTTCCAGGGGGTTGAGGTTTCTTGCGTTGCTAGATGGTCGAATCTGGGTTTTAGTGTTTATGCGTTGTGTTCTTGTTTTGGCACTTTCTGGGTTTTCTGGGAATGGGTGTTCTTGGTGTTCTTGGCTATAATCTGACGTAGGGGCAGTTTAGATCTTGTTGGAACTGACTGGTTTGGGTATTAGGGTTTGTGATGGCTAACGTCGTAGAGATCTTGAGCAGTGAGGATTCCGGGTCTGACGTGTCGCTCAGCGTGGCGGATAGGATATTTTTTGACTCGTTGCGTCCGTCTGCCCATGCAGGAACCTCACTGTCCGAGCCGCTACAGACCATACCCTGGGAAGTAGCAATGGGTCGTGCCAGACATCCAGAGAGTTCTAGGGCAGGGGAGGATGCCGCCGCTCGCAATAGGCGTGAGGAGAGGCTAGCGAGCAACAGCGCCTCTAGCGGCTCCGCTAACGGGGGAGATGTTGGCGGGGAGGAGATTGAGTCGGCCTGGGTCCTCCGTGACGGTACCCCAGTTGATGAGGCGGGAGGCCGATAACTGTGGCCGCCTTTAACCGCCTTAAGTGGGTGTTTCGCCTAACTGGAGTGGTGAAGTTGCGCCCGCCAACCGCTGATGAGAAGGCTTTCGTTCTGCCAGCGGGGTATGCTGCCGTTCATGAGGCCATCTTCCGCCAAGGTGTCACCTTTCCGCTACTCCCCAATCTCCAGATCCTGGTGTGCGAGTTTGACTTTGCCTTTGGGTAGATTTGCCCCAACATGTGGCGGTTGCTGATGGCGCTCAACACGCTATGGCGCTTGTCCCGGTTGCAAGGGCCCAACCGTGGCGGAGGTGCTGCATTTCTACTAGTTAGTGTACGTGAAGCACGAAGGTTGCAGCGGGCAGGTGAACTTGAGCCTCCGCTAGGGGGCGCCCAAGCTAATCGAGAATTTGAAGGATTCCATGTCTCCCTGGCGGGGGACCTTCTGCGTTGCCACTGAGGGATGGGAATATCAAACAGGGTCGAATGAGGGGGCACCGACATTTAGGATTAAGTCGGAGTTCCAACCTATCCGAGGTTGTCGCTAGCCTCCGCTGCTCAGAGTTGTTGGTTTTGCTTGTATGATATGCCTCTGTACCTTGTTCTAACCACTACTTCGTTTTTCTGTGTAGCGGTCCTGCATTTTAACCTGACGCGGGAGGAAGAGTGTCGCATGGCAAGGATTAGAGGCTATTGGCGGAATCGCAACCTGCTTGACCTTCGTCTTCTCACCGGTTGGGAGTTGTTGGTCGACCAACAGTTGACGCTCGCCCTTGGTAAGTAATTTCCGCTGATCTGTGCCCCGGTTCAGTTTGTACCAGGCTAACTCATTGTTTTGTATAGATTCTCCGTCGAGCAACAAAGCGAGCCGCGACGCTTTTGCCAAATCTATGGACCGCGCAAAGATAAATAATTTTTTGGAGGGCATGTACGCCGCTGGGCTGGCGGCCCAGCAAACGAAGGTTGATCCACAAACACTGGTGGTGAGCCAATCCGATACTCCTGTGGTGATGCCAATGCCGCACCACTCACACCTCACTCCCGCTGGCCAGACCGTGGCGGCAGTCGAGGGTGGCGATGAGCAAGGGGCCGCTGGAGGGAGCAAGGCTCCTGCCGCCCCTGTGCAGCAGAAGGAGAGGGTACCTGCCAATCGGCGTGGGCCCCTCAAGGAGAGGGTGGTGTCGCGAAAGGAATCTACTACTCTTGCGGGGCTGGAGCCGCAGGTGACCTCAAGGCCTGTCGCCGCTGGTGCTACACGGGCGGTTCTGCAGAGGAAGCGGCGGCAGAACGACAGGGACGAGGAGGACGAGGTCGCTGACGCGGAGACCATCGGGGCCCGCCAACAGAAGAAGGCCAAGCAAGCCTCGTTGCCGGTGACTGTGGCTGTCGCTGGGGAGACGCAGCAGGACGACCTGGACTCGTTCTCTGCCTATGCTGAGTTCCTGACCGACCCCGAGTGGGTGTTTCTCTTCCACCTCTGTGAGCGGCTCGGGTTCGGCGGACTGGATGGGACCGCTCGGCCGACGGTCATTCAGCAGTCTCCATTCAACTCGGCATTTGGACATCTGTCCGTCGGGCTGCACGAGCTATTCGTTGCCGCGTCGAACCAACCTCGGATTGAGCGGCAACTGAGGGAGGAGGTCAAAGGTCTCTAGAGGGAGTTGCAGGAGGCCAAAGATAAGGTGACGGATGTTGAGCGGCGCCTGACCAAGGCAGAATGCGACGCTCTAGATGCCCGCGGCAAGCTGAATGTCGCCATTGAGCGGGATCTCCAGCAGAACGACCATGTCTCCCAGCTGGAGCAAAATATATCTCTGCTGAAGGATCAACTGGCGGCTAAGGTTAAGAAATTTGAGATCCTTCAGCAGGATTCTCCTGCTAAGTCTGCGGAGGTGAAGAGGCTGGAGGGTGAGGTTGCCCGGCTGGAAGCGGAGAGGATCTGCATGGAGGCCGCCGCCGTGGAGGCGTTCAAGCGGTATGCGGAGTACAAGCAGGCAATGATGGAGGCGGCGAAGGCCGGTGCCACCACCAACCTGGAGTTGTTGAACCAGAAGGGCGCCATTGACTGGGTCAAAGCGTCCCAGTCCGCCGGGCCGTCGGGTCAGCGGGAACCTGCTAGCAGTGTGGTTCCTACTCTAGCTGAAGGTGCCCGCTCAGGTAGCGGAGAGAGTGGTGAGCGTCCGGCGGATGACTCTCAGCGGACTCCACCGCCTACTCAATCTGAAATCTCCCGTGCTGGCTTCATGGCCGCCCATACTCGAGCGGATGGTACCATGGTGACGCCAAGCCCTACCGCTCGTGGGTCCGACCAGAAGAGCCGCCTGGCTGAGCAACAACCGCCGCTGGAGGGTGAGGATGTCGCTGCTGCTCCCAAGAATCCATGAAGACTACTCCATAGCTTTTGTAATGCCGCTGAGGCTTTTATTTTTTGTATTGTGACAATATTTTTTTTGGGGGGGGGGGGGGGGGGAGTCTCGACCCTCAATAGATGCAGTTGGTATTTGCTTTTGAATTTTCCTTTCGATGATTGTGTTGTTTGCATGTTGCTATACCGCTAGAGTTTTGACTTGTGCTTTTGTTAATCAACGAAACATTAAAGGAATTAAAATTGTTCCAAGTGCACGATGTAGCGAACGTGGTCCGCCGAATATTGTTGGCGTTGCCAGTTAACTCTTGTGCTTGGACTTGGTGACAATGGTTTGAATAATTCCTCGTTTCATTGATAGCTGACAGATCAGCGTTTTACAAAAGCGGGGTTGTACCCGTTGGGTAGCTTCCCTTAGCTAAATATTGAACAAAAATTTAGCTAAGTCAAGATGCTCTTGGGTAGCGGCATGACTATTTGTAGTAATACCGAAGGTGTTCGGTATTCCAAGGGTGGGTCGTTGTGACGTCATCCTTGTCCATTAAGTAGAAGGTGTTGGGGCTAACGACTTCCACAATTTTGTATGGACCTTCCCAAGTTGGGCGGAGTGCCGTTGGCGGTGGAATGACTTCCTTCATTACCCAGTCCCCCAGTTGGAGGTTCCGGGCTTTGACTCTGGCGTTGTAGAAACTTGATACCCGTTGCTTGTTTTGCAGGTTGTGCAAATAGGCCTTGTGTTGTTTCTCCTCGAGGAGGTCTTTGTCGAGGTTGATGCCCTCGCCGTTGGTCTCAGAGCAGTAGCCCTCGACCCTAGCGATAGGATGGGTGACCTCAATAGGTAGGACGGCTTCAGTTCCGAACATCATGCAGAATGGTGTTTCCCCTATGGCGGAAGTTGGGGTAGTCCTGATGGCCCACAGAACTTCCGGGAGTTTCTCCGCCCATAAACCCTTGGCGTCGTCGAGCTTCTTTTTTAGCAGCTTCTTGATTATCTTGTTTGCTGCTTTGACTTGGCCGTTGGTTTAAGGGTGAGCGACAGATGCAAAACTCATCTTAGTGCCCAGGTTAGCGGTGAAAGATATGAGTTCCTTGTTGTTGAATTGTGTGCCGTTGTCTGTGATGATTGTGTGGTGGACACCGTAGCGGCAGTAGATGTTCTTCCAGAGGAAGTGAGTTACCTTGGCGGTAGTTATTGCCGTCAGCGGTTCCGCCTCTATCCACTTACTGTTGTAGTCGATGGCGACAATGATGTATTTGAACTGGCCCTTGGCGGTTGGGAATTTTCCAAGCAAGTCCAGGCCCCATGTGGAGTGGATCCATGGGCCAATAATAATTGACAGTGGTTCCGCCGGGGCGTGGGGGAGGTCAGCATATTGTTGACATTTGTGGCAAGACCTTGACACCCTTCTGGCGTCGTC
This sequence comes from Rosa rugosa, assembly GCF_958449725.1. Classification (NCBI taxonomy): domain Eukaryota; kingdom Viridiplantae; phylum Streptophyta; class Magnoliopsida; order Rosales; family Rosaceae; genus Rosa; species Rosa rugosa. The sequence goes on along the minus strand of NC_084820.1, from coordinate 27,481,474 downwards.
GCCGACCGTGGGCCAGAAGTAGCCTTGTCACATTGTGCGATTGGCCAGAGATCTGGCGCGCGAGTGGTTTCCACATTCTCTGGCATGTATCATGGCAAGAACGACTTTTCCCTCTTCTGGGGTCAGACACCGGAGGTTGGGATGGGTGAACCCCTGGCGGTAAAGCTTGCCATTCTGGATGTTATAGCGGGTTGCCCTCCGCTGTTAACGTTAGAATCCGAGGGGACTCTAGTTAGCTATAAATAAAGAAAGAGAGATAGAGAGAGAGAAAGAGTTGACACGAGATGTATAGTGGTTCACCTCCCGCCTTAGCGGGAGACTACGTCCACTTGAATGTGTACTAGTGTGTCGAGCCTTGCGGCCTAACAATCCTTAGTAGGAGGAGCAATCCTTATATAGGTGAAGGATTGCTCTCCCTTTACATTGTTTCCGATGTGGGAGCCAAAACCAACTATTCCTTAGTCTAATTAACATGCAGAAAGCTATGTTATGGAGGCATGTTGGCAAGGGCGGGAACACGACTTCCCGGTGTCGGATTTGCCTCTTCCGGATATCGTTGCGTAGCTTGAACATAGGGCCACACGATGCATGTCTCGGTTGGGCCTTGCCATGTCTCGTTGATGTCCCAAGGTGGGCGTTACTTATGCTTGGTGATGTAGTAAATACTCCATGCATAGTGAGAGGTATCTACAAGTCCCCGAAGTCCCCGAGTAAGAGTAGCTTCTTGGTTGGGGAGTTCAAATCATGAAGTCATCAAGCATAAGTAATATCCGAGGGGCGCACGGCCCCTACAAGTCCCCGAGCTCCGCAAGCAAGAAGGGACTCGCTTGATCCTGCACAATGAGACAAAAAACGCGCATATGTAGAATGCTTGTTGTATTGGTTACCGTTCGTATTAATGGAATGCGAAAAGAATTCGATTTGTAGTGAGCAACAAATGGTAGAAGAATTCAATATTCCATTAATGTGTACGAACATGTAAAATATTGATAGTTGTATATGTGGATCTTATGGCCATATAACACGCACAATAGATAGTGACAAGTGTAATGGGTGTCCAAAGTAATTTTGTGGGAGTAGTCCCGGTGACATAGTATGAAGCGTTTGTGAACTTGGGGCTTAAGTAAAACATGTTGGACATGATCGAGCGAGTTGGGTGGAGTTGAGTGTGTAGGCGCTGTGCGAGCATGCGAGGCGTGGCCCAAGCGCAAGTCGTGGCCATACTCGATACCCAAGCAAGTCGTTTATCCGAGCATGTTTTAACTAAGTCGTAAGTGTCACAAGCTTCTAGATGAATGTCACAAGTAATTGAATTTAAGCATGTATGTGTGTAGCATGTACTTGTAGTAAAGTTGCTAATAACATGTTGTAGGCATGCTTAAGGGTTTATAGAGACATGTATAGTCATGGCATCAGCGGTAGCTCAACTTGCAAGAGCGTAAGAGATAAGAAATAGTGACTTATCTTGTGCCAATTTGGAGGCTAGCGGAGTTGGAATTAGAATTGATATGAGTACCCAAATCATGTTGGAGTTGTCCAAGTATGACCGCTCCGTTGCTCCGGCGAAGTTCCTTAGTAGAAGGGTGATGATGCTTTTACCGCTTGAGGGGGTGATCGGTGATTTTGCCCCTTAAAACAAAATAGGTGATTATTACAGAAGCATGTAAAACCAATGCTAGTATTTTGCATATGTACTTTGATGAAATTTTAAGTAAAGTGTATATGCAAAATTGTAGTTGACAACAAATGGCATATTTGATGATGTGCTCTAATATGCATGTTGATTTGGCCATGAAATTTGTTGACATGAGACAGTGAACTTATAGACACAAGAAGCATACATAGACGGAATGCATTTGTGTCAAAACATGCATGAATAACTAGTTGCTCACATGATGACACAATGGTGAAACAATATTTGAATATTGGAGGTAAGTAATAATCATTGTCATGTTGACAAGTGATGAGCTGTAGCCCAAGAGGTATGCACTCTCAATGTGATGGTATGCACATAGAAGCTACACATAATTTTATGAGCTGCCAGAGTACTTTGGATTTATGAATGCAGACCATACGTCCTAGTGGTGCAGTGGGTTATAAAATATGTTTGAAGCATCTAAAATGTGTGTTGTAGGTGTGCAGACGTAGCCAAACATATATATATAACTTTATTTTATTTTTTTGGTGCATGCGTGTCATCAACTTGGAGTATAGCAGACCACACGTATGATCTAACCCACGACAAGTGCACTCTATGCTTGCAGCAGCCATGTTACTTGCATGTGATAAACTTGGAGAGATCGATATGTGTGTAAACATGCTTTGACCTTGCGCAACAGTGAATAGAAGTTAAAAACTTATCTTGTTGTTAGCCAAGCGTTTGGACGTGCTGTTGTGCCGGAAGAGTTAGGAACTCATGTCAAATCGTTGAAGAGCACGAGAATGAGCCCAGGTGAATCTTGGGCGGAGAAGCAAGGAAGGCGAGCGAGCACTGCAACTGCTTGGCAAGCGCTGCAGTTGCCTGGCAGTGGCGCTGCTTGTGCTTGGCGGTGGATTGTTTGGCTAGCGGTGATCGCCGCTGAAGCTAGAGGTGCCAATGTTTGACACGGAGGCCGGCGGAGAGTCGAAGCTCGGTAGAGAGTTGGAAGGTCGGTGGTTCCGGCGACTGTTTCCGCTAATGGAGCTTAGCGGAAGAAGATTGCTGCAGTCGGAGAGTAGCGGAAGAATATGCCGCTGAACGCCCTTAGCGGAGGATTTTCCTGGCGGAAGCTGCTGCCGGACTTGGCGGAACTATCGGGCCTGGCGGTGCCTACCCCAGGCGGTGAAACTCAGCGGAGAAGTTCGGCGGAGGTTGCCCAGCGGAAATTTTGCTCCGGCGAAGCCGCTGTTGCTGGCGGATCCCTTGATAGATTGGCTCGTTGTTTGGCGGTATATAGGTGCGAAGTGTGAGCTGGAATGGCCAGCGGTGGTTTGCCTTGCCGCCGGTGCCATCTAGCGGAGTCTCTTGCCGCTGGCATGAGCATGGTGAATGGCAAGCCTAGCGGAATGGAGATTGGCGGGGGTTTCGTCCGCCACAAAATTTCGAAGCCAGAAACCAAAATTAAGGTCTGGTGCTTGGTGGAGGTTTTGCCGCTAGCGTCTCCTAGCGGTGTACAGTGTGGCGGAGGTTGGCTAGTTCGGCGGAGCTTTCTTGGGCGGATGGTGCCTGCTCTAGCGGAGCACAGTCCTGCAGAAGGTACGGCGACCTCAGCGGAGGCGCTGGGCATCGAGTCCGGCGGAACTGGAGCTTTGACGGAGACATAGGAACTGGCGGGAAAAGTTGAAAAAGGGAGGGGTGCCTAGAGAAGTTTTCTAGGTGTCCAGAGAAGTTTGCCTCCAAATTTTTTTTTTTTTTTTTTTTTTGAGATGGTCGTTGACCATCATGGGTTGGGCGTTGACCAACCTTGACTGGCGTTGACCAGGGGTTGACTGGACCCTATGGGCGTTGACCAGCCCCGCCGGGCGTTTGACCAACCCCAATTTGATGTTGAATGAGCGTTGACTCGACATTTTTGGGTCAAAGTTCGTGGTAGGTGACGAAGCCTTTGTGTTGGCTTCTCACAGACGGCGCCAATGTTAACGTTAGAATCCGAGGGGACTCTAGTTAGCTATAAATAAAGAAAGAGAGATAGAGAGAGAGAAAGAGTTGACACGAGATGTATAGTGGTTCACCTCCCGCCTTAGCGGGAGACTACGTCCACTTGAATGTGTACTAGTGTGTCGAGCCTTGCGGCCTAACAAGATTACAAAGTGTGTAATGGAGTGAATTTCTAAGTGGGAGGAGCAATCCTTATATAGGTGAAGGATTGCTCTCCCTTTACATTGTTTCCGATGTGGGAGCCAAAACCAACTATTCCTTAGTCTAATTAACATGCAGAAAGCTATGTTATGGAGGCATGTTGGCAAGGGCGGGAACACGACTTCCCGGTGTCGGATTTGCCTCTTCCGGATATCGTTGCGTAGCTTGAACATAGGGCTACACGATGCATGTCTCGGTTGGGCCTTGCCATGTCTCGTTGATGTCCCAAGGTGGGCGTTACTTATGCTTGGTGATGTAGTAAATACTCCATGCATAGTGAGAGGTATCTACATCCGCTTAAGTTGCCTTGCTTCGATCTTGTCAGCGAGTAGCGTTCAATTGCGCTTGTATTCGATGATTTCATCCATCCAGCTGGGATTGACCTCAATGTTGAAGATCTCCGCTAGGGTTTTGGTGATGCTTGGCTTGTCAAGGCACTGCACCCTTGTGTCCGCTGGACTTTGGTGTGGTTGAGCGGTTGCTAGTCTTGCTAGACAATCTGCCTTGACATTCTTTTCCCTAGGGATCTGTGTGATGGTGTGAAATTTGATTTTTTTGAGTAGTGTCTTGACGTACCCCAAGTATGCTGCCAACTGTTGGTCCTTGGCCTGGAAACTGTCATTGACCTGATTAACGACTAGCTGGGAGTCGCTGAATATGTTGACACTGTCAGCCCCTGAGTCGATGGCGAGGAGTAAGCCGGCAATGAGCGCTTCATACTCCGCCATGTTGTTTGAGGCTTTGAAATTGAACTTTAACGCGTATTCCACGTTCAGTCCCCCTAGTCCCGTCAAGATGACTCCGGCGCCGCAGGCCTTAGCGTAAGCGGAGCCGTCCACGTTGAGGTTCCAATATGACTGCTGCTGGGGGGCTGGTTCCTCAGCGGTAACCATTTCCACGCTGGCCTCTGCCCTTGTATTGGGTTCATTCTGTCGCTCGGTGAGCTCAGCGATGAAGTTTGCCACCGCCTGGCCCTTCATGGCGGTTCTTGGTTTGTAATCAATGTCGAACTCGCTGAGCTCGATGGCCCACTTGCTGAGGCGCCCAGAGTGCTCAGGGTTGTGCATTACCTGCCTTAGCGGTTGGTTTGTTAAGACATGAATTGGGTGGGACTGAAAGTATTGGCGGAGGCGTCTAGCGGAGACAATGAGTGCGAGAGCGAGCTGCTCCAGGGGAGGATATCTTGTCTCCGCCCCGTTCATGCCTCTGCCGGCGTAGAATACTGGGAGCTCCTCCTGGCCCTCTCGTCGTACAATGGCGCAGCTTACCGCTGATGGGTATACTGCTAGGTATATGTACAGTATCTTACCCTGTACAGGAATAGAAAGAAATGGGACCGCTGCCAAGTACTCCTTCAAGCTCTGGAACGCCGCCTCACAGTCTGGGGTCCAGTCGATTACTTTCTTGTGGGTCGTCTTCAGAACTTTGAAAAATGGGAGGCATCTGTCGGTGAGTCTGGAGATGAACCGAGAGAGGGCGGTTAGTTTGCCTTGGAGGCTCTAAACGTACATTTTCCATTCCGGAGCCTTCATGTTGAGGATGGCCTGAACCTTGTCAGGATTGGCTTCTATGCCCCATTGACTGACGATGTAGCCCAGAAATTTGCTGGCAGTGACGCCAAAGAAACATTTTTCTGGGTTGAGGCGCATATCATAAGCCAAGAGAATGGCGAATATGATTATGAGGTTTTCCACGTGTCCGCTGGCCTTGATGCTTTTTACCAACATGTCGTCCACGTAGACCTCTATTATCTTGCCGAGATGCTCAGCAAACATGGCATTCATCAACCGTTGATAAGTTGCACTAGCGTTCTTCAAACCGAAGGGCATGACATTGTAACAGTATAGGCCCTTGTCGGTGGTGAAGGTGGTGCACTCCTGGTCACCGGGGTGCATCTTGATCTGATTGTAACCGGAGAAGGCGTCCATCATGCTGAGTAGCTCGTGTCCAGCGGTTGCATCGACCAGTTGATCGATGCGGGGTAGCGGGAAGCTATCCATGGGGCATGCCTTGTTAAGACCCTTGAAGTCGACACACATCCGCCACTTTCCGCTAGGTTTCTTGACCATGACCAGGTTGGAAATGCACTGAGGGTAATTGACTTGGCGGATGAATCCAATGTTCTAGAGCTTGGCGACCTTTTCCCCTATTGCACGATATCTCTCTTCATCGAAGGCCCTTCGCCGCTGCTTGACATGATAGAAGGATGGTTTGATACTCAACTTGTGTGTGATGATCTCAGGGGAGATGCCTGGCATGTCAGCGTAGGACTATGCAAAGACGGCGGCGTTGTCACATAGAAACTGGGTGAGTTCAGCCGCTACCTTTGGGTCTAGCTGAGCGCCGATTCGGACCGTCCGCTCAGGGTGTTCGTCAGAGATGCTGATAACCCTCAAGGATGTCTCTGGGTTGACAGGCTCCTTTTTGACATACTTCTCCTTGTCATCCTTAGGATCCTCAAAGATATTTGGTGCCGGTGCATGGTTTCCTACTATTAGGATCTCATGGCAGCGCGTCGACTGTGCCACAGTCGTGGAATAACATTCTCGTGCTAGCTGTTGACTTCCTTTCACACATCCCGTCCCGTTGGGTGTGGGGAACTTCATGAGAAGCATGTATCCGGCTATGATGCACTTGAGCTTGTTGAGTGCTAGTCGACCAATGATGGCATTATATGAACTGAAGCAATCGACAATGATGAACTCCGTATGTATCTCCGCTGTGCATGGACTAGCACCGATAACTAGTCGCATGTAGTCAGAACCGAGTGGTTGCGTGACGTCACCGGAGAAGCTGAGCAGCGGCTCATGATCTTGGAGTAATTTTTTGTTCCGCTGGAGTTGGTTGTAGCAACCATTGAAGATGACATTGACAGCAGATCTGCTGTCAACAAGGACCCTTCCCACTGACCATTTGTCGAGTATGGAGTCGATCAGGAATGGGTCGTCGTGGGGTAAATGCACTCCACGCTCTTCCTCCTCCGAGAAGGTAATGGGCTCCCAACCAGACTTTGGGAGTTTAGCGGATCTTTCATAGCAGATATTGCAAACCTCTTTGGGGTGGTTAGCGCGTGCATAGCGCTTTCTTGCCCTATGAGACATGTTAGTGATTGGAGCACCGCCGTCGATGGTGTTGATGCGGTGCATGGGTTCGATGTTGGCGACCATAGGTGGCGGTTGGCGCACCTTGAATTGTTCCATCTTACCATCACGGTACAATGTCTCAATGCCGTTTTGAGAGCATTGCAGTTGTTGGTGTTGTGACCGCTATCCTCGTGGTATTTGCACCATTTGCCGGTGATCCTGGGCTTTCCCACCCTTGGGTACTTTCTTGGGGGTGGCGGTGGGATTTGGTCTTTACACTGGTCGTATATCTCTTCATACGAGGCTGTGAGGACTGTAAACACTGCGTACCGCTGAGAGGACTCCGTCTGTTTGTTACGGTTATCCTCATGGGATGAGCGGTTGCCCTTGTAATGCTGGTCCTTCTGCCGTTTGTTCTGGTAGTTTCCCTATTGCCACTCTCTCTTCTTATCAGTTGGCGGCGTGGCAGAGGTTTTGTTAGCGGTCTCCTGCTGGCTGGAGGAGGGCTGAGTGGACTTTGCCGGTGTTGGCGGTGACGGTGGGGTTTCTCCATATGTTATGAATTCTGCCTGTGCATGGATGACGGCCTCGCTCATGACATGGTCATATGCAGCATTTGGATGATTGTAATTGAGATGATAGAAAAATGGTCCCTTGAGGAGTCCTTGCTTGAAGGCTTCCAGCGCCATTGTCTTATTCAGATCTCGGCATTGAGACGCCGCCACTCGCTACCTTGTGACAAATGCCTTCAATGTTTCCTCTGCACCCTGTTTGACGTTAAACAGCTGACTTGTGTTGTGGTGTCCGGCGGACAATAGGATGAACCGAGATAGGAAAGCGTGTGATAGTGCGTGGAATGAGTCAATGGATCCCGACGGGCATTCAAAGAACCAGCTCATTGCCTCACTATCCAACGTTTCGCTGAACAAATCGCAGAGGGTGGCGTCATCAAATCCCTTGTTGTTAGTGAATTTTTTTAAGGTATCCATGTGGACGGAGGGATCAGTCATGCCGCCATAATGTGACATTTTTGGTGTCTTTGCATGTGTTGGTCTAACGGCTTGCAAGATCCTGGCGGTGAATGGTCCCGGTCTGGACGCAAAGAGCGGATTTGGAATTGGCGCTGGGGCGCCTGCCTCCGCCCGAATTAACCTTTGCTCTAGTTGTTGCACTCTTTCTAGGATTAGGGTGGTTGCGTCGCCAGCGGGCCCCGCGTGGAGATTCCGCTGAACCAGTTCTCGCCTGGGGACAGGTGGATTACCTTCAGTCCTAGCCCTAGCCATTGAGTGGTTGGTGTGCGGCTGTGACTCCGCCTCCAGTTCCATCATTAGGTGGGGCAGGGGAGGTGGGCCCATTTCCAATAGTTCTGGTGGGTTTGGTAGTACCTGCATCTGTATGATTGGTACGAGTACCAATCCTCCGGTATTGGGTCGACTACGTCTGGTGCTCCGCGATTGCTCGCTCTGCGCTGGATTAGCGTTTGCGTCCAGCGCCTTTTTCAGTTCGTCGAATTTTGACATTAGTATGGCTACCTGCTTTTGGACCTCGGCCTTCTCTCTACGCTCCTGTTCGTGCTCCCTATTTTCCTTGTGGAGGTCCGCCAATGCCAGCTCATACATAGCGGCGAGATCCTGGATCGGTGGGCGACTGCTGCCCGGTCGGGACTGCTGCCCGGTCGGGTCTCCGCTGCAGTTTGGGTCAGCGGGACCGGGGATGAGCCCTGGGGTTGTGGTGACCCGAGAAGGGCGTCCCACAGCGCCGCGACCTCGAGCCAATGAGAAACTGACATGTCACGAATGACATCCCGATAACTCATCAACCCGAAATCGCAAGGCCTTTTGGGTTCAGACTGTTGGTTTACAAAACACTTTCTTGGACAAATCATTCTAGCAACCGAACAACATATTTTCAAAAGCGGAATTTGAAATGGGCTATGAGTTTTGGGCTTACAATCGGAGCCCAATTTGGAAAACAAATCACTAAGTAACTACAAGTGTGAGAGACGCGCCCCAGGGTTACGGGCCTCTCGAAGTTTTGGTAAACGAGTAGGAAATAAATAAAAAGTAAATAAATAAGCTACTTCAAAACCCGATAAGGGGCTAAAACCTTCTTTTAAATAAGTCAAAGAAGAATGCGCCAAGCCGAGCCATATGCCCCCTCTATACGCTCCCCGACCACATGCTCGAAACCTGCACACTATTGTATGGGTGAGCTTTCGTCCTCGCATGCCCAGTAGGGGCCGACCCAACCATGCTAGGTTTGAAAATAATAATAATAATCGAAAATATTTACTACATAATATTGTGCACGTTTATCGAAAATACTTTAAAAAGAGGCAACCACAAACATTTATTTCTTTTATAAAGCATATGCAATATGCATCACACAATTTGGAGCTCCGAGATACTTACCTGCCGGCTAAACTCAAACAAATCGGTGACCGACCTGGTTCGTCATCCTTCGAGAACCAGCCAACTACTCTGTAGTCCTTATGACTACAAGTAGCGAAAGTGTCCATTTCCTGTCCCTGAGTCTCCTATGACTGGTTCACTGTCTGTACTCACTCTTCCTCGACAAACATAGGAGCACGGCCCCCTCCGGAGGTTCACGGTTATCAACACTGTGGGATTCCTAGGAATCTACGCGTCTAGGTCCCATTCACTTTCAGGTCACAAGTACAAACATACAATGGGTACAGTATCTCAACATGCAAGTCTAGCCCCGGTTTTTGCAATAAACAATTATCAGTTATGGAAACACAGGTATCACGAGGCATCAACTAATGATCAACCAAAAACGTACTTGCAGGCAACATATTATTATACTAGAGCATTCTATATATAGAAAAGCCTCTAACAAGGAAGGGACAGCTCACCCTACCTAGATATGGAGTGTTTGCCCAAACTTGGCTTCGTTTCTGACTTTTAGTACTTCGTCTAATTCCATGCGCACAAGCCCAAGTCCTTTATTATAAAATCGAATCAATGAGTAAGTTGATAACATTACAACTCAACTAACTGAGCAACCCAAATATTTTACTCAATCCCTTTTTAAGTGCATTGAATTATCTTTTGATCAAAACAATGATCCCGAACTTATGCTTGAAGGAATTTCCTTTTAGTAGATTTTATCACCCATTCCCAAACGATCCAAATGACGTAACATTTGATCATTTGGGATATGGTGATCAAACTTAACACTTGTGTCCATTAAGCATAGTTCGGCTCAACTTATTTGACCTTTCTATTTTTTTAGCATTCTTTCGATAAGGAAAACAAAGGATAATTTACCATTCCCGAATGATTTTGTTTACTAAGTATATTCATTCCGGGATATGATAACTAAGAGAATACTTTAATTGTATTTGTTTCAGTAACTTTAATAGAATAACTTAATCATATGGAATCCACCATTTTCTTTACCAACAACTTCTCAATACTAACATCAATCACAGCATTTAGTTTACGTCGTAAAATTGATCCAATCTCAAATACCAAACTATTTAAGCATTTAACCCAAAATAAAAAGTCAACTCAATTCAACCTCCATTCTATCCCATTTTCCAATCATCTGACAACATGCTCAATTAAACCATATTTCACATACTTCGTAAAACCATAACTTCGATCAGTACACCCAGTTCCTGTCCAAACAGATCCAAAATACAGTCCCTTACCGTTCTTCTTTTCCAGATTGGGAATCAAGTCGTCGCTGCTGCAATCCACCATCGATAACAGTTTGAACACCTAACGAGCATAACAAAATTAACAATCCATCTCTTCACCAATACTTGTATTCAAAACATAATTCGTGAGCACTCCTTACCCTTTTTCAGTCGTAATCAAAACTGACGCAGTGGCTTCGTCGTTTCCAAAACTCCCAAAACTGTAGAAATCCATAACCTCACACAATCCGGAATTCAAACGATAGAGTTAGGGTTCTTTGTCCAAATCAAACTAGAGGTTTCAAGTATGGGGAGGTGTGACGAAATCTAGCTTACCATATGGAAGAGCAAGCCGGTGGCACTCACGGCGTATCTGGGTAACTCACGTGCCAGTGGTGGCGCGTGAGGCGCGTGCGGGGGTTCTGGCCGAAACCGGAGGTCCAAAGTTTGGGTTTTGGGAGGTCGTGAAGCGATGATGGTATCCATGCCAGTATTGTAGCCCGGTTCGAAATGGAAATTAGAGATTGGAGACAGGCTGTGGCAGGGGCTCCGGCGTGAGGCGGTGCAAAGCTTCGGGGTTTTTGAGTGAATGGCTTGTTCCGAATCGATTTGTGATGGCGGTGAGGGGAGAGAGTGGTCGGAAGTTGCGTTTCCGGCTAGGCATGGCTGTGGGAATTATGGTGGTTGCATGCGGTAGCTGGAGGCGGTGCATGCCGGTGGTGAGGCTCTGGCTTGGGTCAGATTTGGGCGCTGCATTGATTGGTGGTGGCGATTTTGCGAGGTGGTGGCCGGAGATTGTGTTTTCTGGTGATAGCAGAGAGAGTGAGAGGAAGAGAGTGTTCGGGGGGGGGGGGGGGGAGAGAGAAAGAAGAGTACGGCTGAGGGAGAGAGAAAAATGAGGGGAGTGCTAGGTTTCCTCAAGTTTATAACCCGTGTGCATTGACGATTTTACCCTTCCACCGAATTATAAAACTCCTCTAGCTAAATGCTTTCAGTTTTGAGCTCGTAACTTTTCTTTAATTCGTTTTTCGTCTGAAACTTCCCAAATTAATTCTTGACTTCGTCCTAGGCCCAAAACTCGATTTCGTTAAAACTAAAAAAATTCAAATCTTTACTACAATTCAATTCGCCTTCCTTTCAAATTTGCTTCGACGATCTTTTGCTTCAATGAACTTTAGTAACCTTCTAGGCCCAAACTTAAATCATGAGGCCCAATAGGTGGTCTCGACACCAAAACAATCTCCGAAAACGATTCCTTCACTTAAATCACCTTGCGAAAAATCTTATTGGTGAAAAATTACCTTCGAAAATTAACTAAAATTTTTCAGGGGCTCACAGGGGTTCCGCGCTGGGGTTGACTGGAGTGTTGAATAGTGCTCGGTTAACGTTAACCGCTGGGTTAATGTTAGCCGCGGGGTTGGTGGGGTGGGGGTTGGCAGATTGATCCGCTTGCGCTTGCTCCTCAGCGCTTCCCCTGCTACCGTTAGTCATGGTGATTGTTGTGGTGGGATGGCCTTTTGTTCAAGGGTTCCCACAGACGGTGCCAATGTTAATGTCTAAGATCTAGCGGTAGCTAAACCTCGGTTAACGCTGGTCCAATGGGCGGACCGCTACTTGTGATATTCTCAGAGCTTCTGCTACCTGTCCAGTAAAATACAGAGGGCGTCAGAGGGAGACCGCATTGGGCGGTCTTCTCTTCTCCGATGCCTAAGTTAGTCAATGTATTTATATTGACAAAGTAACAGTAGGTAAGTAGTAAATGCGTAATTAATGAGGAGAGATGAGAGAACCTTTTATAGGTGGGGAAGAGGCTGACCTCTTCCATGTTTTTGATGTGGGACTGATATGCTTCAGTTCCCAGCTTCTGGAGCTTCTGATGCTATCTTGGCGCGGCGCGTGGCGGCGCTTCAGCGGTGATCTAGGGGTAAGCCGGGGCTCAGGCGGTAGCCTGCTTGGCTGTGTCCCCGTAGGTTACTCCTTTGGCGGGAGTTGGTACCGCTGGCGGTAGCATGAGCGTGGCTCATTATTGCTAATTATGCTTGCAAATGCTCATGTAAGTACAAAGCATAAGTGACGTCCGAGAGGCGCCTAGCCCCTACAAGTCCCCGAACTTCGTAAGCAAGAAGGGACTCGTTAAGCTGCACAACAGAGACAAAAGCGCACATATGTAGAATGCTTGTTGTATTGAGCAACGTATGTGACTTGCATTGATAAGCATTGGCATATACGAATGTACGAGGTGCATGATATATTATGATGTATATATGTAAATGGCGCCGAGTATAAACGAGTATGACGTATAAACTCGAGAACGCATGTGGTTGTATGAACATATGAATTGCATATGATAAATGCGTGATGCGCGCAAGAAAACGAACGAGGTCGAGTTGACGGGGTTACGCTCGTGAGGTGTAAGTTGCATGAGTGCTACGAAGGCAAGAATTTGTAACTCATGAACAATGAATACGCAAACGTTTGTGTTAGTTTGGTTTTCGCTCGTGTTAATGGAACGCGAAAAGAATTCGATTGTTGCAAACGACAAATGGTAGAAGAATTCAATGTTCCATTAACGTGTACTATTTCAAGGGGATATGAATGTAAAGCTCGAGAATTCCGGGAAGGCATGAGCATAAAACTCGGGGTTGCCGGGAAGGAGTGAGAGTGAAAGCTCGGGAATGCCGGGAAGGCGTGAGCGTGAAAGCTCGGGGATGCCGGGAAGGCGTAAGCGTGAAAGCTCTAGGGTGCCGGGAAGGCGTGAGCGGGAAGCTCGGGGGTGCCGTGAAGGTGTGAGCGTGAAGCTCGGGGGTGCCGTGAAGCTCGGGGGTGCCGGGAAGGCATGAGCGGGAAGCTCGGGAGTGCCGGTAAGGCGTGAGCGTGAAAGCTTGGGGATACGGGGAAGGCGTGAGCGGGAAAGCTCGGGGGTGCCGGGAAGGCGTGAGAGGGAAAGCTCGAGGGTACCGGGAAGGCGTGAGAGGGAAAGCTCGGGGGTGCCGAGAAGGCGTGGGCGGGAAGCTCTGGGGTGCCGGGTAGCAGTGAGCATTAGAGCTTGTGAGCTGGAAGCTCGGGGGTGCCGCGGAGGCATGAGCATTAGAGCTCATGAGCGAGAAGCTCGGAGGTACTGTGAAGGCAAGATCGCAGAGCTCGAAGGTGATGCCCTGAGGCATGAGCGTGATTGTTGCTAATTATGCTGGGCTATACGTATAAGTCCCCGAAGTCCCTAGTAAAGGAGGGTTTTCTTGCGGGGTTGATACCAAAGCGTAGCTTTGTGCCGTATAACGAGCATAATTAGTGCAAATGCGTCGTCCATCTAGAATTTTGTCAGAGCGAACGCTTATGCCCTTTCCGGGGGGCCCTGCTAGGCCCTCCGAGGAGTCTCCCACTCCTGGCTATAGACCTCCGTATGGTCAGAAAATTGTTTGATGAGGGGAGCTGCGTATAAGCAGTGGCCGTTAGGATGCGAACCTAATCTTTGATACCCAAGCATCGGGGGTTAACTACCGAATCAATGGCTGCCGTGGGCTGCGTTAACCGATCGCTTTACTCTTTTCCGGAGGAAAGAAGCTTGGCTGCAATGCCGCGTAGCGGTCATTGTCATTGTGAGGTGTTGCCTTACCGCTTTGCAGTTGGTCGTGGACCACAGACTCGTGGAGTCTAGACCCGTTTAGGTCTTTTTCCCGTGGGGAGAGTTTGACAAAATATGGTGCCCGAAGGCTAGACAACATATTTGCATATAGAGTATATGTAAAGTTTGTAATTGTATGAACAATGACAAGTAAGTATAGCAAGTAATAATATATGGATCTTATGGCCATGTGACATGCATATTAGATAGTTGCAAGTATGATGGGTGTCCATATAAAATTTTGAGAGTAGCTTCGGATGAAAGCTATGAAGCATTGTGAACGTAGAGCTTAACTAAAGCATGTTGGATATGTTTGAGCGAGTTAGGTTGTGTTCGAGCAAGTTTGGTGTAGTTGAGCGGGTAGGCGCTGTACGAGCATGCGGGGCGTGGCCCAAGCAAGTCGTGGCCATGCTCGATACCCAAGCGAGTCGTAACCCGAGCAAATCTTTATTCAAGCATGTTTAATTAAGTCATAAGTGTCACAATGCTTCTAGACACGGCATAGTTTGTTTAAGTGAGTGTCACATTAAATTGATTTAAGCATGGCATATGTATATAGCATGTACTTGTAGTTGCTAATATCATTTTTGCATTGTTGTAAACATGCTAAGAATCATTGAGATATAAAGCATGGCATATCTAGCATGGTAGACGTACTAGTAACATTGCTACATAGCTAGTGTACACATGCTTAAAGTCATAGAAGCATGTAAATGCATATCAAGTGAGATATATTGTAGGCATGTTTAGAAGTAGTAAAAGCATGTAAAGGCATGGCAATAGCTCTAATTGCAAGAGCATATATTGAGATATAGTTACTTATCTTATGTCGATTTGGAGTGGGTTTGAATTGGAATCATTGTAAGTACCCAAATCATGTTGGAGTTGTCCAAGCATGACGCTCCATTGCTTCGGCAAAGTTCCTTAGTAGAAGGATGATGATTTTGCTAATTGGAGGGGTGATCGGTGATTATGTCTCCTTGAAACAAAATAGGTGATTAGTACATGAGTATGTGAAATCAACAATAGGATCTTGCATATATACTTTGATGAGATTTTAAGCAATGTTGTAGTTGACAACAAATGACATATTTGATTGCCTCATACAAATTTCAAATTTGGCAATGAAATTTGGAGAAGAATTTTTGATGAAGTTATCATATATGATTCGTTTGCTAATTAACATGTCAAATGTTTATGTCTAATAGATAACAAGATATTGTAGAATCGCTGTAAATCTGTATGTAATTAGGATTTTATTTAATTAGAATATCTTATAATTATGGAAAGATTGTTTCCTATTAGAGTTAGACTACTCCTTTGTACTTGTATATATACCCCCATTGTGGGATGAATAGAATTATCGAATTAACCCTGAATTGAAGTATTCTTTTCTACTTGGTATCAGAGCAGGTTCAATCCTTTGAACTTGCACTGCATCCTTTGAATCCTGAATCCCGAAAAACACCACAAACCGCTGCGTACCACCACCGTTGAAATCAAACCATCCTGAATTTCAAACCACGTACCATCACCCTACCTTTTTTCGAAAAAAAGAAGAAGAAAAAAAAAAACTTTTTTTTCCAAAACATTCATATCCATCTTGAAACCTAGACAATCCAATCCTGCAAAAATCCTGAATTCCTCAATGGTGCAATCACAGAAATAGTCTATGGGGCATTCTGCAACTACCGAATTTACTGTTATGGATCAACGCAGACAGGGTCCTCCTCCAGGCTTCTCAGGACATTCTCCACGCCGTCCTCTACATAAACCAAATCCATATGCAAACAAAAGGTGCATTATCTGTGGGGAATTAGGTCATAGCAAGGAGCGGTGTTATGAAGTGATTGGTTACCCTGATTGGTGGGACTTCACCAAGAAACCGTGAAAGAATCCGGGCAAGATCGTTGTTGCTATTACAGAGGAAGTTTACCTAGACAATGCCTCCGCTAATGTAGCGCAGTCAGGTATGAAGGGTAAGGTTACTTTTAATAGTACATGGATAATTGATACAGGTGCATCTGACCATATGACCAATGACCCAAGTCTTGTGAAAAACCTTAGACGTTCCCCTCAAACCGTTGTCTCTACTGCTGATGGTACTCTAACTCCGGTCATCGGAGAAGGTTCTATTGCTTTATTTGATACCTTAACCCTTGAATCTGTCTTAGTTGTTCCATCACTAGCTTATAATCTCCTGTCTGTTGGTCAAATTATTTTAGCTCTTGCATGTATTGTGACCTTCTATCCGTCTTTCTGTGTGTTTCTGGACATTCTGACTCGACGGATTCTTGGTTATGGTGTTAGAAGGGGGAAATTATACTATCTGGATATAACAGAGACTGGAAAGAAACAGAAGCATTTTTTGGGACAAGCTAATCAGATCAACAGGGCAAAGAATGCGAAGGAAGCTGTATGGTTATGGCATCGCCGTTTAGGTCATCTATCCTTTACTTATCTTAAGAAGCTGCAACCTCATTTGTTTTCAAGTGTTAGTGATTTGGATTTCCACTGTGACATTTGTGAACTGGCCAAGAGTCACCGTATTTCATATTCACTAAGTCTTAATAAAAGTCATGTTCCTTTTATGAAGATTCACTCTGATGTCTGGGGTCCTGCGAAAATTCCTTCTCTTTCTGGAGCTCGGTATTTTGTAACGTTTATTGATGATTGCACTCGCATGACATGGGTGTCATTACTGAAGAATAAGAGTGATGTATTTGGAATGTTTACCGAATTTCACAAAATGGTGGCAACTCAGTATCAACAATCCATCAGAGTGTTTCAGTCTGACAATGGTGGAGAGTTTGTGAATGGCCCTATGATTAAGTTTTGCCGGTTACATGGAATTCGTCATCAAACCTCCAATTCTTATACTCCTCAACAGAATGGTTTAGCAGAACGGAAGAACAGGCAGTTGATGGAAGTTGTTCGTGCTTCCTTGTTTGGCATGAATGTACCTCGGTCCTATTGGGGAGAAGCAGTGAAATCAGCAGCATATCTTATCAACCGTACTCCTTCACGGGTGATTGAGTTTCAGAATCCTCATAAGAAGCTTCATACACTTTTGACCATCCCTTCTATGCCTAATTTGGAGCCCCGGGTGTTTGGGTGCACAGCTTATGTTCATATTCCCAAGCCTCAACGAAGCAAGCTTGATCCTCGTGCACGTAAGTGTATATTTGTTGGTTATGCTGACTTCCAAAAGGGTTATCGATGTTATGATCCTCTTACTGGCACTATACATATCTCTCTTGATGTTGCTTTTCGTGAATCCGAGCCTTATTACTTAGGGGGAGCTTCTCAGTCTTCCCTTCAGGGGGAGAGAGGTTGTGAAGGGAATCCTCGGTCGATTATTGATTTTGATGCCTTTGAAGACTTGGAAAATTTGGAGGAACGATTTGAAGGTAGAAATTCCGAAACAGAAAATGCAACTGCCGAACAGAGTGTTGTGAATTCCGAAACAGAAAATGCGACTGCCGAACGGAGTGTTGTGAATTCCGAAACAGAGAATGCAACTGCCGAACAAAGTGTTGTAAATTCCGAAACAAAGAATGCAACTGCCGAAACTGCAGAACAGAGCGTTGTGAATTCTGAGACAGAAGAGACGACTTTTCTGGATAGTTTGAATCAAAATCAAGACGTATCCGAAGCTCACACACAAGATATTCCCCCTTCTGCATCACCAACTGAAGATCCCGGTCAGAATGATCCACCTCAGGTACCTCTAAACTTTAATGAGTCTTCTGGGTTAGAAAGTGTCGAACCTAGGAAATCACAAAGGGTTACCAAGGGAATTCCTAAGAAACAATATGAACCAGATATTAAAGCCAAAGCTAAATACCCTATAGCTAATTTTATGTCTAACCATAGGATTTCTGGGTCACATGCACTTGTTGTTGATCAATTATCTACTGTATCTATTCCTAGTAACGTGCAGGATGCATTGACTGATCCAAAATGGACAAAGGCGATGAATGAAGAATTGGAAGCTCTTCAGAAAAATGTAACATGGGAGCTAGTACCTATGTCGGTTGGAAAGAAGACTGTAGGATGTCGTTGGGTATTTACTGTGAAGCTTAATGCAGATGGAACTATTAATAGATACAAGGCGAAGTTGGTTGCCAAAGGATATACACAACGCTATGGGATTGATTATGAGGAGACTTTTGCACCTGTGGCAAAGATTAATACTGTCCGGATTCTAATCTCACTTGCAGCAAACAAAGATTGGCCCTTGCACCAGTTTGATGTGAAGAGAATGCGTTTCTTAATGGGAATTTGGAGGAAGAAGTGTACATGGATATGCCCCAGGTGTTAAGAATTACCCAAGTGATGTTGGCAAGGTGTGTAAATTGAAGAAGTCTTTGTATGGCCTGAAGCAGTCTCCAAGAGCTTGGTTTGGAAGATTTTCAAAGTCCATGAAAGCCTTTGGATACAGAAAGAGCAATTCTGACCATACCTTGTTCATCAAGCGCAAGAATGGTAAGATTACAGCTCTTATTGTGTATGTTGATGACATGATTGTTACAGGGGATGATCCGAAAGAGATAAATGAATTGCAAAAGTATTTGTCAAAGGAGTTTGAAATGAAGGATCTGGGACAACTGAAGTATTTTTTGGGTATTGAAGTTGCAAGGTCTAAGAAGGGGATTTCACTTTCACAGAGAAAATATGTTCTTGATTTACTTGCTGAAACGGGGATGCTGGACTGCCGACCCATCGAGACACCCATTGAGATGAATCACGGACTTGCTATCTATCCTGATCAAGTTCCAACTGATAAAGGGAGGTATCAACGTCTTGTAGGAAGGTTGATTTATCTTTCACATACTAGACCTGATATTGCTTATGCTGTGAGTGTTGTTAGTCAATTTATGCATTG
The DNA here is from genome assembly GCF_958449725.1 of Rosa rugosa. Classification (NCBI taxonomy): domain Eukaryota; kingdom Viridiplantae; phylum Streptophyta; class Magnoliopsida; order Rosales; family Rosaceae; genus Rosa; species Rosa rugosa. Next base: position 27,462,379 of record NC_084820.1, on the reverse strand, counting down.
TCCTAGTGAAGAGCATATGGATGCAGTCTTTCGTATTTTGAGGTACTTGAAGAGGGCGCCAGGTAAAGGGTTACTGTTTCAGAAAAAAGATGAATTTGGAAGTTGTTGGGTACACAGATGCAGATTGGGCTGGTGATAAAACTGACAGACGTTCTACATCTGGGTACTTCACTTTTGTTGGAGGGAACCTTGTCACTTGGCGTAGCAAAAAGCAAAAAGTCGTTGCCAGATCAAGTGCAGAAGCTGAGTTCCGAGGTATGGCACATGGAGTATGTGAAATATTGTGGATTCGTAATGTCTTGAAGGACCTGGGTTACAAGCTTAAAAAGCCTATGGATTTGCATTGTGATAATACAGCTGCCATTGAGATTGCACATAATCCAGTTCAGCATGATAGAACAAAGCATGTGGAGGTTGACCGTCATTTTATTAAAGAAAATCTTGACATAAAGGTTATTCGCTTTCCATTTGTAAACTCAGAGGAGCAATTAGTTGATGTTCTTACTAAAGGAGTGTCAAGGAAGGTATTTGACAGCTCGGTTGACAAGTTGGGCATGATAGACATCTATGCACCAACTTGAGGGGGAGTGTAGAATCGCTGTAAATCTGTATGTAATTAGGATTTTATTTAATTAGAATATCCTATAATTATGGAAAGATTGTTTCCTATTAGAGTTAGACTACTCCTTTGTACTTGTATATATACCCCCATTGTGGGATGAATAGAATTATCGAATTAAACCTGAATTGAAGTATTCTTTTCTACTGATATGTCCGTAGGAGCATATATGTGAGATACAGTGGACATGAACTAAGCATTTTGAATGTGAATCAATTGGAGCCCATGGATATATATGTATCATGAATGTCAAACATTGGCAAGTGGACTAGACGGACCATTTAAGCATGGGACATAAGCATTTATGAGAATTTTGACTTATTCTTACTGGAAGAATAAGAGGCATGCTTGGATAGCTAGGTTCTAAATGAGTTTGCATAAAGTGAAAGACATGAATATGTAGTATATGTGAGGTCACCGGTGACGCCCTGTCAATTGCCTATAAGGTTGGTGAGTCAAGTTTTTCATATACTGACACACGTGTTGTTATATGCACAATAGCTATACAATTAAGTTAGTTTCCATAAGAAGACAAGATAGTGGCATCAGTGCTTTGTGTCTCATGCTATGGGACATGCTTTAGAAATCAAGTATTATAATGAAAGCGTGCAGTACATATATGGTTAGGTGTGTATGTGTTTGTATATGCATGTAGCAATTCCAATACTTAATTAAGACATGGCACGTGCTATGGTCAGATGGTTGCACCTAGCAATTTCAACACTTCATCAAAATATGGTCGCATGTGCCCAGAGGCTCATATGGAGGTAGATAGCATGTGCTGCGTCTCTACTTCATATACAAGTGGCCTTCATAATTTAGTCATGCTTTGGTTTGACAAAGAACTTGGTTGTGCGAAGCACGTGGTGGTCATAGGTGTATAAACAAAGGCTGAAGCAGAAAACTTAACTTTTTCAGTTATGACGAGTTGCTGCGATCCCTGGGTAGTCGACGAAGCGGGTTCTCATAATTAATTTCTCCGGCTGGTGCGGGGAAAACCGAGAGGAGAACTCAATCTGCTGATGATTGGTGGATAAGTTTTCCAGTGCTCGGTGAAATAGAGATGGCCGGTGTTGGTCAGAGATAGTTGTGGGTGTCCAGAGTAATTCTGGGTGTGTTGGTGAGAGCAGAGGTAGGAAGACCGGTCTCTAGCGTGAGCGGCAGCGATACTTGGAGAATGAGCGAACGACCAGAGGCATGCTTTCGCTTGTGGATTGGATGATTATGATCTTGTGCCTTGAATTGGTCGCTGCTCACTCGGCGATGGTGGTGTGACAGCCTTGGGCGCTGAGAATGAGGGTTAAGGTCGTGCTTGGCGGTGCCGTGCCCGACAGAGGTTGGCAACGAGCCAAGAAGTCTAGCGGTGCTGTTGCATAGCATTTGGCAAAGCTTTGTCTAGCGGTGTTGTGTTTTGGACGAATAATTACTCAAAACGTTTCATTTTCGAGGGGTCAAAGAGTTAACCTTTTATTCGTTGAGTTTCTCTGAAAACTTCTTTCATGAAAGTCGTAGAGCACGTCGATACGAGTTCGTGTACATGTGGCACCCAAAAATCAAAGTTCGTATAAAAAAGTTATGGTCAGCTGAAGATTTTACTTTTTCAAAAATTTTCTGATAAATATGATCTTTCCAGAAAATCTGGCATAATTTCCAACTCTCTAGAAAACCCTGACCCGACCCGGATCCCATCTGACCCGACCCGGTTATGTCTTCGCTATCCGGCGACCTTCGGCAGTGCCACCGGTCCAAATCGACTCACCGGCCTCTCCTCTTCCTCCCTTTGTCATTCTCCAACGTCATTTCCACCGGAAGCAGCAGATCGAAGCCGACATTTTGGAGGCAGCGGACCCGGTTCAATTTTCCAATTCCTACGGCGGCTGGGCTTGAAAGTTACCAAGTTTTGAATCTCTTCTCCTCCTGATCACATTCATATAAGCCTTGCAACTCGATTTGAGGTGTGGTGGCTGGAATCACGATTTGAAGTTCAACGGTTCAGATTTTCGAGCTTGATCTAGGCCGAATTGGCCTTAGCTCCAGGTATGAAAGTTGCTCCTCTCATCAATATCTACATTCTGGACGGTTGGATCAACCTAGTTTTGAGGTTGACCCGGCGGCGCGTCTGGCCACTCTTTGTGCTTCTGTTACCTCCATTATCATCTGCTCATTGATACGAGTATTTTGGTATGTGATTTGTAGCATTTGGAGATCATATGAGCATGTTAGGATTTTTAGTGGTTTCAATTATCTCGGTTTTCGATCCGTGAGGATCCAACCGTTGGATCATCCTTTTGTTTGGGCGATCTAATCTCAAAAACAATATAGAAATCAATTTTATGATCTCATAAATATATTTGCCTCTGTCACTACTGTGACACCAGATCTGTAGACCAAAAACATTTAAAAAGTCCACATGACTCAAAATGTTACACCACAACTCAAAAGTCCCACATGACTCAAAATGTGACACCTGGTCTCCACAAACCAGAAAAACATTTAAAAAGTCCCACATGACTCAAAATGTTACACCACAACTCAAAACTCTCACATGACTCAAAATGTGACACCTGGTCTCCACAAATCAGAAAAATATTTAAAAAGTCTCACATGAATCAAAATATTACATGACAACTCAAAACACTCTTTCAAAACAATATAAATCAACATTCTCAATATATATTGTTTTCCCGTAAATAGTAAAATCACACAACACTATCATGAATAAAATCATAAATATTGTATTCACCACAATACTACACAGTAGCGAAATTGTACTCTTTATAATAATCGGTTTTACAATCTAAAACCAAATCAAAAGGATGATCTCTAAAACATAAATATTTATGATCTCAAAAACAATATAATAAAATTGATTTGGTTTTACAATATTTATGATCTCAAAAACAATATAATAATCGGTTTTACAATCTAAAACCAAATCAAATCCTTTTGTTTTGATTTGGTTTTAGATTGTAAAACCGATTATTATAAAGAGTACAATTTCGCTACTGTGTAGTATTGTGGTGAATACAATATTTATGATTTTATTCATGATAGTGTTGTGTGATTTTACTATTTACGGGAAAACAATATATATTGAGAATGTTGATTTATATTGTTTTGAAAGAGTGTTTTGAGTTGTCATGTAATATTTTGATTCATGTGAGACTTTTTAAATATTTTTCTGATTTGTGGAGACCAGGTGTCACATTTTGAGTCATGTGAGAGTTTTGAGTTGTGGTGTAACATTTTGAGTCATGTGGGACTTTTTAAATGTTTTTCTGGTTTGTGGAGACCAGGTGTCACATTTTGAGTCATGTGGGACTTTTGAGTTGTGGTGTAACATTTTGAGTCATGTGGACTTTTTAAATGTTTTTGGTCTACGGATCTGGTGTCACAGTAGTGACAGAGGCAAATATATCGGGATACCAAGCCTTTGGCCGGGTGATTGGTTACGGTTCAGTTAGACCTCTAGTCTGTCTGCCATTGTATGTCATGAGGGTAACACGTAGGTTACTTGCGACTCATGAGTACACGTTTTTAAAAGAGAGTTTCGGGTGGTTTCTTTCTTTTATTGTCCATGAGGGACATTGGTGTAATATTTAAAAGGTGGGAGTTTTCACTGGAGTTGAAATGGTGATTCATTGGTTTTAGCGTGAGTTGTTTGATTTTCTTATTTGTTTTCCTTTTTCATTTCTATTTTTTATTTTAATGTAATCTCCTGAACTAAACTATATGCATGGATTACTATGACTTTTATTGTTTGATTTTAATGTAATCTCCTGAACCAAACTCTATGTATGGATTACTAGTGTTTTGGATTGTGTGTTTTTTTGGTGATCTCCTGAACTAATTTTCTATGCAGGGATTACTTGTATTATTTAGTTTAATTTATGAGTGCAGTTGTGGTTGAGACTCGTAATGAGTTGAGAAATTCTTTATCATGTCTTTATGGTGATAAATGTTTCCGGTCGAGAGCAAAGAAAAGTGATTTCTTGGATTTGTTGTTGAGATTTCAAATGATTTGGTTTGTCACGGTGGTGACATGTGTTTTCCTTCAAAAGAAAATGATTTGATTTTGAAATAATCATTGAGTTGATTTATTGTCCTTGAGTCAGAAAGGTGATTTGTGGTTATTTGGGTTTACTCAGACGAGCTTGCAAAAGCTTACTGGGCTTGTTGTTTCAACCCGGTGCACTATTCCATGGTATAGGAGTTATTGTGCAGGTCAAAGTAACGAGTAACTATCATTGAAACTGAGGTTTTGTTGCTGTCATAGCTTGATGGTACAAGTACTTTTGGTTCTAGTCTTCCGCTGTGTAGCGAGAACCCCCACAGTTCCCCTTTTAATCAAAACCACGTTATAAGAAAGGTGGGATGTAAAAGAAGGGATTTTGGAAGTCCCCGAAGAAAAAAAAAATTAAAATTAAATTCTAAAAGCGGGAACTTTAATTTAAAACTTGTTGTTTTGAAGCTCAAAAGTCTTGATGCACGAGCGTGTTGATGCATGCATGCTAGAGTTCACCGCGGCTGCTAGGCGTGGCCGGCGGCTGTCGATGCTGGCCGGAACAGGCAAAAATTGGCTAAAAACTACTTTTGCCGGTTTTTCTACAAGCGGTTCAATTGCTTTGCAGTCTGGTTCAACATTTCTTAGACCAGTTCTGTAAGGTCTGCTACCGATTCCTGAATCCTGGGATTGAGACTCTGCAGGTGTACAAATTTGGCCATAGAAGGCGGTTTGGAAGGCAGAGAACCAACGGAGGTTTTGTTGCGGGCGATCTGGAGCTTCTGCTGGCCAGTTCGGTAGTTTTCTGGACGGTTCTGGTGGTCTCTATAGAAAAAGAGATAACAAAGAGATTGTAGAGATCATTGATAATAGGAGCCTCTATATGTAGAGGATACAAGTACATACTCTTTGAGTACAAGGAATCTTATTCTAATTAGAACTGGGAAACAAGAACAAACTTCTCCTATTACAACAATAGAAAATAAATTGAATACCCTTCAACAAAAGAGTTTAGTGGAAATCCAAAAAAAAAACAATTTCAAGATAAAACGAGAGATTTCTCTTAAACCTAGCCATGACGTCTCTCCTTGGGATATGTTTTGTTTGAGAGAAGGGAGTTCAATATCGCTGCAAGAGCATATTGACTTGGCATTTGCTCCGATTTTGTCTCTTATGATCGGTGGTCCCACAGTAGTCTTGGTGTGATAGGTGAGTCGACAAAACGGTTGGGATTTTCTCCAGTTTGGGATTTTCTGGTTCAGAGGCAGTTGAAAACCTAATGGGTAACTCTAGGGTTCTTCAGATCTTTTGGCAATGGTGGTTGTTGCTTTCGGCGGAGCAGTGGATTTGGGATTGAAGGCAAAAATGTCAAAATTGGGGCTAAGAAGGTAATTAAGAAGGGCGTGTCTCATCTACCTCGTCCAGGGATTCTACATCGTGTCGTACGGCTTGGGGATCTACCTCTTCAATTTGCTCATCGGCTTTCTCTCTCCTCAGGTCGACCTGGAGATCCACGACCTTATCGACGGCCCGGGCCTCCCGACCCGCGGATCCGACGAGTTTAAATTCTGGTAGTTTTGCCTTTGAGTTTTGAATTTTTTGAAAATGTGGTGGTTTGATTTCATTTTTAGAGACGCTGTTCATTCTAATTGAAAAAAAAAAAAAAAAAAAAAAACCCAACGCCAAAGGTCAGTGCCGTAGTTCTTCCCCAATCTAATTTTTTCGAATTTGAACTGAATTTCAAGCACTTTGTTTGCTAATTGGATCTGAATTGTGCGTGTGATTCTCAATTTTTGTTGCAGAGGCGCTTCGGGAAAGCAAGAGAGAAGTGGCTAATGCTTATAAAGTTTGTTGATTTTGAGGTCTGGTGATCATTGATCCTAAGGTTAACTTCAGAGCATGGAAATTGTAATGTCTGTATTGTGTTTGTTAATTATATTGGTGGATTGTAAACTATTGTAGTAATTGAGGAATTGGGTTTAGTTTTGGGATTGCAATGCATGAATAGACTGGATTAAATTTTGTGACTAGGTGGGTTTGAACTATGAAGTACTCTTATCTCTTGAAGTAGTTTACTTTTTTCGGCTAGACCAGTGTGTGTAGACATGCATATGGATAGTCTGGAGTTGAATATTGTCGGCTTGTTATGATGCATTTCCATGATTTTGCTAGAATAGAATGGATTAGATTTGCGGTTAGGTCTGTTACTTAATTAAAGCATATAAATTTGTCCAGCTGATTATAGCATCGGGTGGATGTATACAAGATTTAACAGGGATAATAGAGTTAACTAATTTATCTCGTGTGCATTGCATTGACAGGAGAGAGGGCCACTTCATCTGATAATACATCATCTCCCTATTGCAGTAACTTTTGCATTCTTCAGTTATGAGAGCAGTGTGGTAAGCAATTTCATCTGCTTAGCAGTAGATTTCTTACCACTAGTTGCTTAACATTTACTGGGTTTACTACTCTTTATTAGTTCTCTGCTCTCTAAAAAACAAAACATATATAACAGATATATGTATTATGTATATATGCAGTATAATATAGGTGTGTGTGTGTGTGTACAGGGCCCTTCTAGTGAGGGATCCCTTTTTTGGGTCTTTTTTAGGGATAGGGCATTATACCAACTTTTCGATCATGTTTTGGCATATCAACCGTTCAGTTTTTAGGTCCTAATGTGAAAATTTGCAGAGGTGATCTATACATTAGGACCTAAAAACTGAACGGTTAAGATTGCAAAATGTAATCGAAAAGTTGGTCTAATTCCCTATCCCTAGAAAAGACCAAAAAAAAGATCCCTTAGTGGAAGGGCCCTATATATATATATATATATATATATATATATACAGTCCGGCTACACTAAGGACGTCCTTACCTAGCCTTTGGTACGGATTTCCGGTTTTCACCCACTTTCCGATCACATTTTCACATCTTAACCGTTCAGTTTTTAGGTTCTAATGTATAGATCACCTCTGCAAATTTTCAGCCAATTTGGTGATCGTTAAGGCATCAAAAAATGCAATTTACCATTATAAATACGAACGGTTCCGGTTCGACAGATTCGGTCCGTTCGTGTAAATTGCAGTTTTGGACGCCTTAACGATCACCAATTTGGCTGAAATTTTGCAGAGGTGATCTATACATTAGGACCTAAAAACTGAACGGTTAAGATGTGAAAATGTGATCGACAAGTGGGTGAAAACACAAAATCCGTACCTAAACCTTAGGTAAGGACATCCTTACCTGAGAAAAATCCTATATATATATATATATATATATATGCTTATGACCATAATAGTATAAATTTCTTTTATACTTGAAAGAAATTTGGTTCATTGCAGCTTCATGTTTTATATAGCATCAGTTTTGTATTACCTTAGACAGAGGACTATCTATTACTATTGGTTGAGGTTCAATGCCTTATTCTTGTCTATCTTGCATGTTCTTATGACTATATGTGTGCAATTTCTTATCTATCTTGCATTCTGGATATTAACTTATTAAGCTAACATTGGTTTTTCTATGTTGATATTACAGATTCTCATGGCAAAAAGAGCAAAGCCAATGAAAGCAAGTGCAGAGCTCACAAAATGAGCTACCCTACCATTGAAGCTACATGCCTTGCAGTAAACATGGTATGAGGGCTAGTTCTTTTCCCCTCCCTCTTCTTCCTTTTACATCTATTATTAGAAAGTTATGATATGTGCTATGAGGGGTGAGTATATATAACTTATTTCTCTTAATGTGGTAGTTGATTGAATACTGGGAATGAATGTTATCATTCTTTCATGTTTTCCCTTAATTAGAGAACAGCATATATAGCACTACTTGCTGTTATTGATCAAGAACTTAATTGATAATGTGCTGAACAAGTCTTTTGATAATATCTTAAAATGTTTGCCTTTGTCTTGGCATATGCTTGCATCTGCTTGTTTTCTAAAACATGTTTAGTTTCATGTACTACTTGAGTGTTCATTTGTTCTCTCTCACAACTCCCCACTGCAAGTCAATCTCTCTTAATTTCTGAATTTAGAAGCACAATTCTCAATTTCTTTTTGGTTTTTCACTCGTAACTTTTGATTCTTTGGTGTATTTTGTGTTTTCTCTTTCAGGTTCTCTTCGTCTCTCTTGAATCCACATTCATTTTATACTGATACAGGTAATTGTCATCTCTCTTACTCTTATTGGAATTGTGTATTTGCATTATAGATTTCTGATTTAACAGAAATATGTTTTGTTAGGGTTTGATAATGTTAATGTCTAAAAGTTCGGCGGTAGCTGAACCTTTGTTAACGCTGATCCGGTGGGCGGATCGATACTAGTGGTACTCTCAAAGCTTCCGCTACCTGTCAAGTAAAATACACAGCGGCGTCAGAGGGAGACCGCGCTGGGCGGACTTCAACTCTCCGATGCCTAAGTTAGTCAATGTATTTATGTTGACAAAGTAACAGTAGGTAAGTATTGAATGCGTAATTAATGAGGAGAGAGGAGAGAACCATTTATAGGTGAGGAAGAGGAGGTCCTTCTCTTTGTTTTCGATGTGGGACTGAAGTGCTTCAGTTCCCAGCTCTGGGAGCTACTGATGCCATCTTGGCGCGGCGCGTGGCGGCGCTTCGGCGGTGATCTGGAGGTGATCCGACGCTGAGGTTGTTGCCCGCCTGGCGGTGTATCTGCATGTCATTCTTTGGTTGGAATTAGTACCTTTGGCGGTACAATGAGCGTGGCCCATTATAGCTAATTATGCTTGCAAATGTACATGTATGTACAAGTCCCCCAAGTCCCCAGTCAAGGAGGGCAATCTTGGTTGGGGAGTTGTTCGGCGGTTTGAAGCGTTTTCTTCCGCTAGACTTGCAAGAGCATAATTAGCGTCAGTGCGTTGTCAAGCATGGATTTAGTGAGCAAACGCTTTATACCCTTTCGGGTGGGCCCCTGCTAGGCCCCCCAGGGAGTCCCCCACTCCCCGGCTAAGATAGACCTCCGGATGGTCGGCAAATTGTTTGTTGAGGGGGAGCTGCACGGAGCAGAGGGTGTTGGGTAGCGAACCCAATCTTAGTACCCGACTGACGGGGGTCAATGTGCCTGATCAGGGCCGTCGTAGACTGTTGACAAGTCCCCGTGTCCCGTAGGGACGGTCTGACCGTAATGCCGCGTGGCGGGCGTTGTCAGAGTGAGGCATGGCCTCAGGATCCGCCGCTGGCGGATATCCCCCAGCTGACTGTAGCAGGAAGTAGCGTCCAGTAGACGTGCCTGGCGGTACTTTATTGAGCGATATTGCGCTGAACAAAGGACGCAGCTTGCAAGATGAAAGGGGGTTCCGCCAGAGGTGTGTAGCGGAAGACGCCCCGCTTGCAGGATGGCAAGGGAGAAGTTCCGCTGGGGGGGTTTCGCTCAGCGGAGACTTCGTCACTTGGAAGATGACAAGGGAGAAGTTACGCTGGCGGAGTTTCGCTCAGCGGAGACTTCGTCACTTGGGGGATGACAAGGGAGAAGTTCCGCTGGCGGGGTTTCGCTCAGCGGAGACTTCGTCACTTGGGAGATGGCAAGGGAGAAGTTCCGCTGGCGGGGTTTCGCTCAGCGGAGCCTTCGTCACTTGGGAGATGGCAAGGGAGAAGTTCCGCTGGCGGGGTTTCGCTCAGCGGAGACTTCGTCACTTGGGAGATGACAAGGGAGAAGTTCCGCTGGCGGGGTTTCGCTCAGCGGAGCCTTCGTCACTTGGGAGATGACAAGGGAGAAGTTCCGCTGGCGGGGTTTCGCTCAGCGGAGACTTCGGACGGTTGGGGAAGTCATCCCAAGTGGTTACTTCCACCAGACGCTTCGTCTGGTGGTGGTTGACACGTGTCCAACCCGTAGAGGGTTAGCGTGCGGAGGCTTGTCTCCTAAGCCTGGCCGTCTTCTCGCCATTAATGATAGTAATTATGGATTTCGTAACCGAGGCGACGCCTCGGTTAATCCGGAGAGTAAGTGGAGATCCTCGACACGTGTACGGCTGGTGTGTGTTGTCGTTTTTTAGCGGACGGCTTAGAACGCGTTGACGTTGACATAAAAGGGGGGGAACTTTAGCGAGATTTGACACTTTGTGAAAACTTCAAACCTGAGTCGTCGTCTTCAAGCTCTGTGTGATTTGCGAAGAGAGTTCTGTGGGACGAAAGCTGCTAGAGTTATCGGATCTTGGGGACAAGGCTTCTACCGGTGAAGACAAGCGCCTTCAATCACATCAAATTTCTCTGAATCTCATCCATGTTCCATTGAATTTCTGTGTATTTGTTTCTGTCAGTTTTCTGGGTTTCGTGAATTTGGGGTGTTCTGAGTGTGTAATGTGGGTTTTGGGGATGGGCTTTGGTGTTTTTGACACAGTTGGGATTTTTGGATCCACTAGATGGTCGAATCTCGGTTAAGTGTTTTCGGGTTGTTTGTTCTTGTTTTGGTGTTTTCTGGGTAAATTGTTGCTGATGTTCTTGGCTATAACTGATGTAAGAATAGGCTAGATCTGTGTTTGTGCTAACTGGTGTGGGTTTTAGGGTTTGGGATGGCTAACGTCATAGAGATTTCGAGCAGTGAAGATTCCGGGTCTGACGTGTCGTTCAGCGCGGCGGATAGAATACTTATTGACTCGTTGCGTCCGTCTGCCCATGTAGGAACCTCACTGCCAGAACCGCTAGAGGTTGAGCCGCTACAGACCATACCCTGGGAAGCAGTCATGGGTCGTGCTTCAAGTCCAGAGAGCTCTAGGGCGGGTGAGGCCGCTGCTGCCAAAGCTAGGCGCGATGAGCGGTTGGCCAGCAACAGCGCTGCCAGCGGCTCCGCTGGGGAAGAAGAAACAGCGGGGGAGGACGCTGAGTCGGCGTGGTTCCTCCAAGATGGCACCCCTGTTGACGAGGCAGGAGGGCGGATGAATGTTGCCGCCATTAATAGGATGAAGCGGACGTTCCGGCTGCCGGGCTCGGTGAAACTGCGCCCGCCGACGACGGATGAGAAGGCGTCGATTCTCCCGGAGGAGTTTTCCGCAGTACACGAGGCGATATTCGGCCAAGGAGTGACACTCCCGCTGGTGCCCAACCTTCAGATTCTGGTGTGTGAGTTTGGCCTTGTCTTTAGTCAAGTCTGCCCCAACATGTGGCGGTTGATGCTGGCGCTAAACTCTCTGTGGCGGTTGTCCGGATGTGAAGGGCCTATTGTGGCGGAGGTGCTTCATTTCTACGAGCTGGTCTATGTAAAGCGCCAGGGTTGCGGAGGGCAAGTGAACTTGAGCCGCCGCCAGGGAGCGCCCAAGCTGGTCGAGAATCTAAGGGACTCAATGTCCTACTGGCGGGGGACCTTCTGCGTCGCCACAGAGGGTTGGGAGTATCACGCTGGGTCGAACGAGGAAGGGCCGACATTTAGGATTAAGTCAGAGTTCCAACCCATCCGAGGTTGGTAACCGGTTTCCGCTGAACGTAGTTGGCGGACTCTTGTATTTGCAGACTTGTATTTTTACTAACGATTATTGTGTTTGTGCAGCGGGACTGCGGTATAACCTAACGCGCGAAGAAGAGTGTCGCGTAGCAAGGATCAGGGGTTGCTGGCGGAACCGCAACTTGCTGGACTTCCGACTTCTGACCGGTTGGGAGTTACTGGTCGATCAGCGGCTAACTCGCTCCGTTGGTAAGAAATCTCCGCCACAGCGCTTTTGTTTTATAATAAGTAACCCAGGCTGACTGGTTTTTTTTTTTTTTTTTTTTTTTTTTTTTTTTTTAGAAACTCCGCCAGGTAACAAATCGAGTCGCGACGCTTTTGAAAAACCAATGGACCGTGCGGAGAAAGACAACTTCCTGGAGACCATGTACGCCGAGGGGCTGGCGGCCCAGAAGACACTGGTGAACCCCGAGACACTGGCGCTGAGCCAGTCCGAGGATCCGGTGGTGCTGCCAATGCCGCACTATTCCCATCTTGGTGACGACAGCTTGCCCGTCGTCCAGGCGGGGGCCCCCGTGGCGGGCGGGAAAAAGGGGGCCGCAGCAGCGGCTTCTCAGAAGGAGAGGGTACCTGCCAACAGGCGTGGCCCTCAAAAGGAGAGGGTAGTGCAGCCGGCGGAGACTGTCATTGCGCTAAGGGTGACGAGGGCCGCCGCCGGGGAGGGTGACGAGGGCCGCCGCCGGGAACCCAAGGGCGCTGGAGAGAAAGCGCCGGCAGATTGACTCCCGTGACGAGGAAGAGGGGGAGGACGTGGAGACAATTGGGGCCCGCCGACAGAAGAAGGCCCGTCAAGCTCCGTCGAAAACTGCTGTGGTGGAGGGAGAGGCGCCCGCCGCCAGTGACCTGGACTCATTTGCCACGTATGCGGAGTTTATGGCGGATGGTGAGCGGGAGTTCCTCTTCCATCTCTGCGAACGGCTAGGGTTCGGCGGCCTAGCGGGTATCTCGCGCCCCACGGAGATTGACCAATCGCCCTACAGCTCGGCGTTTGGTCAAATATCAGCGGGGCAGCACGATATGTTCGTGGCGGCGTCAAAGCAGCCTCTGGTCGAGGGGGAGCTCAGGGAGGAAATCCAAGGCCTCCAGAGGGAGTTGGCGGAGGCGAAGGAGAAACTTTGCGGAGGTAGAGCGGCGCCTGGCGAAGGTGGAGTGTGACTTTGCGGACGCTCGAGGCAAGCTGACGGTGGCCATCGAGCGGGACTTGGAGCGGAATGATCACGTCTCCAAGTTGGAGCAGGACATCGCCCTGCTGCAGGAGCGGATTGCCGCCAAGGACAAAAAACTCATTATCGTGCAGCGGGAGTCCGCCGCCAGAATAACTGAGGTGAAGCGGCTGGAGGGTGAGGTTGCCCGCCTAAGGGCTGAAGGGAATACTGCCGCGGCCGCCGCTGTTGAGGCATTCAAACAGTCGGCGAAGTACAAGAAAGCTCTGACCCAGTCGGCGAAGGAAGGGGCCCTAGCGAACATAGACATGCTGAAGCGGAAGGGCGCCATCGACTTCGCCAAAGCGTCTCAGCCCGACGTGCCGCCGGCTAAGAGTGCCCCACCGGAGAAAGGCGTCGTACCTGCCCCCGCGAAAGGTGCCCGCTCAGGTAGCGGAGAAAGTGGCGCACGGCCGGCGGAAGGGTCCTAGCAGACTCCTCGTCCTACCCAGTCGGAGGTGTCACGTGCTGGCTTCCTGGCGGCGCACACCCGGGCGGACGGCACGATAGAGACACCAAGTCCCACAGCCCGAGGGTCTGACCAAACGAGCCGTGCAATCCCGCCGCCGCACGCTGAAGCAGAAGATGCCGAGGGCCACCCCTGATGCTCGAACCTTCACTATATTTTCCTTCTTTTACTTTTGTAGCCGCTGAGGCTTAAAAATTTGTACCAAACATTTTGAAATGGAATGAACTTTTGAATGTGTTTGTTATGATGTGTTTGTACCGCTAGTATTCTGACTTAGATTTTTCTTTTGTCAATCAATGAAACATTAAAGGAATTAAGATTGGTCCAAGTGCACCATGTAGCGGACGAGGTCCGCTGATGATTGCTGGCGTTGCCAGTTGCCCTCAGTGCTAGACTTGGTAACAATGGTTTGAATAATTCCTCATTTCATTGATAGCTGATTTATCAGCGTGTACAAAAGTGGGGTAGTACCCGTTGGGTAGCTTCCCTTAGCTAAATATTGAACAAAAATTTAGCTAAGTCAAGATGCTCCTGGGTAGCGGATGACTATTTGTAGTAATACCGAAGGTGTTCGGTATTCCAAGGGTGGGTCGATGTGACGCCATCCTTGTCCATTAAGTAGAAGGTGCCTGGGCTAATGACTTCCACAATTTTGTATGGACCTTCCCAAGTTGGGAGGAGTTTTGTTGGTGGCGGAATGACTTCCTTCATTACCCAGTCCCCCAATTGGAGGTTCCGGGCCCTGACTCTGGCGTTGTAGAAACGCGATACCAGCCTTTTGTTTTGCAAGTTGTGCAAATGGGCCTTGTGTCTTTTTTCTTCTAGGAGGTCCCTGTCCAGGTTGACGTCGTCGCTGTTGGTGTCTGGGCAGTAGCCTTCGACCCTAGCGGTAGGCTGAGTTACTTCAACAGGTAGGACAGCCTCTGTGCCAAACATCATACAAAAAGGAGTTTCGCCGGTGGCGGTAGTTGGAGTTGTCCGGATGGCCCATAGAACCTCTGGAAGCTTCTCCGCCCATAAACCCTTGGCGTCGTCGAGTTTCTTTTTTAGCAGCTTCTTGATTATCTTGTTTGCTGCTTCGACCTGGCCGTTGGTTTGGGGATGGGCGACAGATGCAAAACTTAACTTGGTGCCCAAGTTGGCGGTAAAGGAGATGAGTTCCTTGTTGTTGAACTGCGTGCCGTTGTCTGTAATGATTGTATGTGGGACACCATAGCGGCAGTAGATGTTCTTCCAGAGGAAGTGAGTTACCTTGGCGGTAGTTATTGCCGTCAGTGGCTCCGCCTCTATCCACTTGCTGTTGTAGTCGATGGCAACAATGATGTACTTGAACTGGCCCTTGGCGGTTTGGAACTTTCCCATCAAATCGAGGCCCCACGTGGAATGAATCCATGGGCCGATGATAATTGACAGCGGCTCTGCCGGTGCATGTGGGAGATCTGCAAACTGTTGGCATTTGTGGCAAGACCTCGAAATCCGCCGGGCGTCATCACCAAGTGTGGGCCAGAAGTAGCCCTGTCGCATTGTGCGGTTGGCCAAGGATCTGGCGCCTGAGTGGTTTCCACATTCTCCGCCATGGATTTCCGCTAGGACGACCTTTCCTTCCTCTGGGGTTAGGATGGGTGAATCCTTGGCGGTAAAGCTTGCCATTCTGGATGTTGTAGCGGGTTGCTCTCCGCTTGAGCTGTCTCGCCTGGACCTTATCCTCTGGCAATGTGCCGCTGCGCTTGTATGCAATGATCTCGTCCATCCAGCTGGGACTGACCTCAATGTTGAAGATCTCCGCCAGGGTCTTTGTGATACTTGGCCTGTCAAGGCACTCCACTCTTGTGTCCGCTGGACTTTGATGTGGTTGGGCGGTTGCCAGTCTCGCCAGTGAATCAGCCTAGGCGTTCTTTTCCCTGGGGATTTGTGTGATGGTGTGAAATTTGAATTTTTTGAGCAACGTCTTGACGTACCCCAAATATGCCGCTAATTGCTGGTCCTTGGCTTGGAAGCAGTCGTTGACCTGGTTAACGACTAATTGAGAGTCGCTGAATATGTTGACGCTGTCAGCCCCTGAGTCAATGGCGAGGAGCAGGCCGGCGATGAGTGCTTCGTATTCCGCCATGTTGTTTGAAGCCTTGAAGTTGAATTTCAACGCGTACTCCGCGTTCAGTCCCCCGGGTCCTGTTAAGATGACTCCAGCGCCGCTGGCCTTGGCGCTGGCGGAGCCGTCCACATGCAGGTTCCAATCCGAGTGCGGGGGAGTTGCTTCCTCAGCGGTTACCACTTCTGTTCCGGGCTCTGCCTCGGTACCGGGTTCTGGCTGACGCTCGGTGAGCTCAGCGATGAAGTCCGCCACTGCCTGGCCCTTCACGGCGGTTCTTGGCCTGTAGTCTATGTCGAACTCGCTGAGCTCAACGGCCCACTTGCTGAGGCGCCCTGAGTATTCAAGGTTCTGCATCACTTGCCTCAGCGGTTGATTGGTTAACACATGGATGGTGTGAGCCTGGAAGTATTGGCGGAGGCGTCTGGCGGCAACGATGAGTGCGAGGGCTAGTTGCTCCAAGGGAGGATACCTTGTTTCTGCTCCGTTTATGCCTCTGCCTGCGTAGAACACTGGGAGCTCGTCTTGGCCTTCCCGCCGGACAATGGCGCAGCTTACCGCCGATACATAGACCGCTAGGTAGATGAACAGTGTTTCTCCTTGCACAGGGACAGAAAGGAGAGGGACTGCCGCTAGGTATTCCTTCAGGCCCTGGAACGCCGCCTGACACTCTGGGTTCCAGTTGATGACTTTTTTGTGAGTCGTTTTGAGGAGTTTGAAGAATGGGGCACACTTATCAGTGAGTCTGGAGATGAATCGAGAAAGGGCGGTTAACTTGCCCTGGAGGCACTGTACGTCCACCTTATACTCGGGGTCCGCCAGGTTAAGGATGGCCCGTACCTTGTCCGGGTTAGCCTCGATGCCTCGCTCGCTGACGATGTAACCCAGAAATTTGCTGGCGGTGACTCCAAAGAAACATTTTTCTGGGTTGAGGCGCATACCATAGGCCAGGAGAATGGTTACTATGATCTTGAGGTTTGCCACATGTCCGCTGGCCTTTATGCTCTTGACTAGCATGTCGTCCACGTAGACCTCGATGATTTTTCCCAGATGCTCAGCGAACATGGCGTTCATCAACCGCTGATAAGTTGCGCCGGCGTTCTTCAGACCGAAAGGCATGACATTATAGCAGTAGAGGCCTTTGTCGGTGGTGAAGGTGGTGCATTCCTGGTCGCCGGGGTGCATCTGGATCTGGTTATATCCGGAGAAAGCGTCCATCATGCTGAGGAGTTCATGTCCGGCGGTTGCATCGACTAGCTGATCGATACGAGGTAGCGAGAAACTATCCTTTGGGCATGCCTTGTTGAGATTTTTGAAGTCGACACACATCCGCCACTTGCCGCTGGGTTTCTTGACCATTACCAAATTGGAGATCCACTGGGGATAGATGACTTAGCGGATGAATCCAATGCCCTGGAGCTTGGCAACCTCCTCTCCTATTGCCTGGTACTTTTCCTCATCAAAGGCCCTCCGCTTCTGCTTGATGGGATAAAAGGAGGGTTTGATGGTCAGCTTGTGAGTTATAATTTCAGGAGAGATACCTGGCATGTCAGCGTAGGACCAGGCAAAGACGGCGGCGTTATCACGCAGGAACTGAGTGAGCTCCGCCGCTACCTCTGGGTCTAGCTGGGCGCCTATGCGGACCGTCCGCTCAAGGTGCTCGTCCGAGATGTAGATGACTTTCAACGACGTCTCCGGGTTGACCGGTTCCTTCTTTACATACTTCTTCTCCTCATCCCTAGGATCTTCAAAGATATTTGGTGCCTGATTACCCACCGTCAGAATTTCATGGCGGCGGGCTGACCGCGCCATAGTCGTTGAATAGCACTCTCGAGCCAACTGTTGACTTCCTCTCACACAGTCCGTGCCGTTGGGTGTGGGGAACTTCATGAGAAGCATGTATCCGGCGATAATGCACTTGATCTTGTTAAGCGCTGGTCGTCCAATGATGGCGTTGTACGAACTGAAACAATCAACAATAATGAATTCCGTATGTACCTACGCCATGCATGGGCTAGCACCAATAATCAGTCGCATGTAATCCGACCCCAGCGGTTGTGTGACGTCGCCGGAGAAGCTGAGCAGTGGCTCGTGATCCTGGAGTAGTTTCTTGTTCCGCTTGAGGTGGTTGTAGCATCCGCTGAAGATGACGTTGACAGCGGACCCGCTGTCCACCAAGATTCTCCCCACTGAGAATTTTCCAAGAATGGCGTCGACCAAGAATGGGTCGTCATGTGGTAGATGCACTCCGCGCTCCTCCTCCTCTGAAAAGGTAATAGGTTCCCAACCTGCCTTTGGGAGCTTGGCGAACCTCTCGTAACGGATGTTGCAGACCTCCTTTGGATGATTGGCGCATGCATAGCGCTTTCTTGCCCTGTGAGACATGCTGGTGATTGGAGCACCGCCATCGATGGTGTTGATGCGGCCCAAGGTCTCAACGTTGGCAATTACTGGTGGTGGTTGGCGTACCTTGAACTGCTCCAGCTTGCCGTCACGGTACAAGGTTTCAACGGCCGTTTTGAGAGCATTGCAGCTGTTGGTATTGTGGCCGCTGTCCTCGTGGTATTTGCACCACTTGCCGGTGTTCCTAGGTTTGCCCTTTTTGGGTACTTTGGAGGGGGTGGCGGCGGGATCTGATCCTTGCACTGATTGTAGATGTCTTCATACGAGGCCGTGAGGACCGTGAACACTGCATACCGCTGCGAGGACTCTGCCTGCTTGTTGCGGTTATCCCCATGGGTTGGGCGGTTGCCCTTGTTGTAATGCTGGTCCCTCTGGCGCTTGTTCTGGTGGTGGCCCTGCTGCCACTCCCTCTTCTTGTCAGTTGGCTGTGCTGAAGGGGTCTTGTGAGCAGTTTCCTGATGACTAGAGGATGGCTGTGTTGGCTTTGTTGGAGTTGCTGGTGGCGGTGGGGTTTCTCCATATGTGAGGAATTCCGCCTGGGCATGGATGACGGCCTCACTCATGACGTGGTCATATGCCGCATTAGGATGATTGTAGTTGAGATGATAGAGGAATGGCCCCTTGAGGAGTCCCTGCTTCAAGGCCGCCAATGCCATTGTTTTGTCTAGGTCACGGCACTGAGACGCTGCCGCTCGCCACCTTGTGACGAAGGCCTTCAGTGACTCGTCCGCCCCTTGCTTGACGCAGAACAGCTGACTTGTGTTGTGATGTCCGGCGGACAATAGGATGAACCGAGAGAGGAAGGCGTGTGACAGTGCATGGAATGAGTCAATGGACCCTGGCGGACACTCGAAAAACCAGCTCATCGCCTCACCGTCCAATGTTTCGCTGAACAAGTGGCACAGGGTGGCGTCGTCAAATCCCTTGTTGTTGGTGACTTTCTTGAAGGTGTCCATGTGGACGAAGGGATCAGACATTCCGCCGTAATGCGACATCTTTGGGGTTTTTGCAGACGCTGGTCTGATAGCTTGCAGAATCGCAGCGGTGAAGGGCCCAGGTCTGGAGGCGAAAAGTGGATTCTGAGTTGGCGCTGGGGCGCCCGACTCCGCCCGGATCAACCTCTGCTCCATTTGGTGCATCCTTTCCAATATCTGGGCGGTTGCATCGCCGGCGGAATCAGCCTGAATAATCCGCTGGGTCTGCCTGCGCCTCGGCGCAGGCGGATTGCCTTCAGTCCTCTCCCTAGCTTCCGAGCGGTTGGTGTGCGGCAGTGATTCCGCCTCCTGCTCTATCATTAGCTGGGGGATGGGCGGTGGTCCCATCCCCAAAAGTTCAGGTGGGTCCAGCGGTACCTGCATCTGTATGACTGGCCCTGGTAACAATGTGCCAGTGCCTGGTCGACTACGCCTGGTGCTACGTGACTGCTCGCTCTGTGCTGGGCGGGCGGTGGCCTCCAGCGTCCTCTTCAGTTCCTCAAAACGTGCCATGAGCGTAGCCACCTGTCTTTGGGCCTCAGCCTTTTCCTTGCGCTCCTCCTCACGTTCTCTGTTTGCCTTATGAAGATCCGCCAGTGCCAGCTCGTACATAGTGACGAGATCTTGGCCCGGCAGGCGGCTGCTGCTTGGATTTGCCTCGACGCCGGGGTTGGCTGGGGTTGTGAATAGTGCGCGGTTAACGCCTACCGCTGGTTCGGAGGGTTGGGGGATGGCGGAATGGTCTGCCTGCTCTTCAGCGTTTCCCCCGCTACCGTTAGTCATGGTGATTGTGGTGGGATGACCTTTTGTTCAAGGGTTCCCACAGACGGCGCCAATGTTAATGTCTAAAAGTTCGGCGGTAGCTGAACCTTTGTTAACGCTGATCCGGTGGGCGGATCGATACTAGTGGTACTCTCAAAGCTTCCGCTACCTGTCAAGTAAAATACACAGCGGCGTCAGAGGGAGACCGCGCTGGGCGGTCTTCAACTCTCCGATGCCTAAGTTAGTGTTAATGCTCAAAGTCTGGCGGTAGCCAAACCTTCGTTTAACGCGGGTCCGGCGGGCGGACCGCTACTCTGTATACTTGGTGATTCCTGCTAGCTGCCAAATGAAAGACAGGGCGTCAGAGGGAGACCGCGTTGGGCGGTCTTCACTTCTCCGATGCCTAAGTCAGTTTATATACAGGCAGCACAGTAATAAATGAGAGTTAATGCGTAAATAATGAAGGGAGAAGAGAGGACCTTTTATAGGTGAGGAGAGGTCTGATCTTCTCCTTGTTTTCGATGTGGGACTGATGTGCTTCAGTTCCCAGTTTTAGTAGCTTCTGATGCCGTCTTGGCAGAGTGCGTGGCGGCGCGTCAACGGTGATCCTGGGGAACTCTTGTGCTCATGCCGTGGCCCGCCTGGCTGCCTATCTGTGGGTTACTCCTTTGACGGTAGTTGGTACCTCTGGCGGTACGATGAGTGTGTCCGATTATAGCTAATTATGCTTTGCAACGTACATGTAGGTACAAGTCCCCCAAGTCCCCAGTCAAGGAGGGCAACCTTGGTTGGGGAGTTGATCGGCGGTGTGAAGCGTTCTCTTCCGCTAGACTTTTGCAAAAGCATAATTAGCGTCAGTGCGTTGTCAACCATGGATATTACTGAGCAAACGCTTTATACCCTTTCGGGTGGGCCCCTGCTAGGCCCCCCAGGGAGTCCCCCACTCCCCGGCTAAGATGGACCTCCGGATGGTCGCAAAATTTGTTTGGTGAGGGGGAGCTGCACGGAGCAGAGGGTGTTGGGTAGCGAACCCAATCTTTAGGACCCGAGTGACGGGGGTCAACGTACCTGATCAGGGTCGTCGTAGACTGTTGACTAGTCCCCGTGTCCCGTAGGGACAATCTGACTGTAATGCCGCGTGGCGGTCATTTGTCAGAATGAGGCGTGGCCTCGGGATCCGCCGCTGGCGGGAGTCCCCCCGCTGGTTCATAGCAGTAAACAGCGTTCAGTGGACGTGCTTGGCGTTAATTTATTGAGCGGTACTGCGCTGAATAAAGTACGCGATTTGCCAGATAAAAGAGGTTTCCGCTAGAGGTGCGTAGCGGAAGGTGCCCCGTTTGTATGATGACAAGGGAGAAGTGCCGCTTTTAGGAGACTTCGTAAATAACAGCTAGTGAAAAGTTCTGCTGGCGGGGTTCCGCCCAGCGGAGAACGTCACTAGGAGAGGACAAGTGAGAAGTTTCGCTGGCGGGGTTTCGCTCAGCGGAGACTGTCACTTGGAGAGGACAAGTGAGAAGTTCCGCTGGCGGGGTTTCGCTCAGCGGAGACTCACTTGGAGAGGACAAGTGAGAAGTTTCGCTGGCGGGGTTTCGCTCAGCGGAGACTGTCACTTGGAGAGGACAAGTGAGAAGTTCCGCTGGCGGGGTTTCGCTCAGCGGAGACTCACTTGGCGAAGGGCGTACCCTGGATTGCTTCCGTGATACGCCTTGACACGTGGCAAATAACTAGAGGGTTAGCGTGTGGAGACGCGTCTCCTCAGTCCGGCCGTCTTCTCGTCATTAATGCGAGTAATGATGGATTTCGTAACCGAGGCGACGCCTCGGTTAACCCGGAGGGTTAGTGCGGACAGGGGACACGTGTACGGCTGGGGTGTGATGTCGTTTTCTAGCGGACGGCCCAAAAGCCTCTGACGTTGACATAAAAGGGGGGGAACGTATTGAGAAGGGAGATCAGAAAATCCATTCGAACTGTTTGTCGTCTTCAAGCTCTGCCCAGCCGAGATTTGCAGAGAGAGTGCCGTGCGTTGGTGGAGTTCTCGTGGTCGGAGAGACGAAAATTTCCGTCGTCGGGGCATAGAGAGCATCAGTACGCCGGCGATTTAACGACTGAGGTTAGTGTTTTGGTTGTCTCCCTCTTCAGTTTTGTGTTTTTGTTGATTTGTGGGTATTTGTCTGGGATTGGTGTGTGAACTGGGTTTCTTGATGCTCGTCGGGGGTGTAAGGTGAGATTTGAGGGTAGGTGACGGTGTTTAACAGAGAGTTGTCAGTTAGGGTTTTGCTAGATGGTTGAATCTGGGTTGAGGGGGGTTTGTTCATATTTTGGTAATTTCTGGGTAGCTGTTCGTGGTGCTTTGCTATGCCTGATATAGGGATAGGTTAGATCCTTCTGTGGGCTAACTTATTTGGGTTTTAGGGTTTTGGGATGGCCAACGTCGTAGAGATCTCGAGCAGTGAGGACTCCGGGTCTGACGTGTCAATCAGTACGGCGGATAGGGTTTTTATTGACTCGTTGCGTCGGTCTGCCCGTGCAGGAACCTCACTGCCAGAGCCGTTAGACATCGAGCCGCTGCAAACCATACCCTGGGAAGTTGTCATGGGCCGTACGTCGCGTCCGGAGAGTTCTAGGGCGGGTGAGGAAGCTGCTGCGCGGGAGAGGAGTGAGGAGCGGCTAGCAAGTAATAGTGCCGCCAGTGGTTCTGCTGACGGGGGAAACGTGACGGAGGAGGAGACAGAATCGGCGTGGGTGCTCCCGGATGGGACCCCCGTCGACGAGGCGGGAGGGCGGATGACTGCCGCCGCGGTTAATCGGATGAAACGGACATACCGGCTGCCGGGAGTGGTGAAACTGCGTCAACCGACTGCGGACGAAAAGGCCTCAATCCTTCCAGCGGGGTTCGCCGCCGTTCACGAGGCAATATTCCGCCAAGGAGTGACGTTGCCGCTAGTGCCCAACCTTCAGATCCTGGTGTGTGAGTTCGGCGTCGCTTTTGGGCAGATCTGTCCCAACATGTGGCGGTTGATGCTGGCGATGAACTCCTTGTGGCGGCTATCCGGGTGCGAGGGGCCGATGGTGGCGGAGGTTTTGCACTTCTACGAACTGGTGTACATTAATCGCCAAGGTTGTAGGGGGCAAGTAAATTTGAGCCGCCGGCAGGGAGCGCCCAAGCTGATAGAGAATTTGAGGGATTCAATGTCCTACTGGCGGGGGACGTTTTGCGTGGCAACGACGGGGTGGGAGTATCAAGCGGAGTCCAACCAGGGGGAGCCGACGTTTAGGATTAAGTCGGAGTTTCAGCCAATCCGAGGTAGTCCGTCGATCTCCGCTGAACATAGTTGGCGGTTTATGGTATACATGTTGCAATCGTTTGACTGACACCTTCTGTTGTTTTACAGCGGGCCTGCGCTACAATCTGACGCGTGAGGAAGAGTGCCGGGTTGCGCGTATCAAAGGTTGTTGGAAGAACCGCAATTTGCTGGACTTCCATCTCCTCACCGGCTGGGAGCTGTTGGTCGATCAGCAGCTAACGCGCGCCATTGGTAAGAGACCTCCGCCACATTGTATCTCTTGATAACTTGGTTAAAGCTGACAGGTTTGCATGTTCTCAGAGACTCCGCCAGGCAACAAAGCGAGCCGTGACGCCTTTGACAAAGCCATGGACCGTGCGGAGATAGACAACTTCCTGGAGACAATGTATGCTTCAGGCGAGGCGGCCCAGATGACAGTTGTGAACCCGGAGACGCTGGAGGTGAGCGCATCCGAGGTTCCGGTGACGCTGCCCATGCCGCACCACTCGCACCTAGGGGCCGACGGTCTGCCCAGCGTGCAGGCGGATGGACAAGCGGGCGGGGGGAAAAAGGGATCCTCTTCCGGGCCGCAGAAGGAAAGAGTGGTTGCCACTCGACGTGGGCCACAGAGAGAAAAGGTCGTGGCGCCAGTGGGGGCTGCCGCTACCGCGGTGGGGAGACAACCGCCGAAGGGGACCAGGGCTGCGCCCACTGGAGATACCCGGTCGATCCTGCGGAGGCGGCGCCAGTGTGATTCGGCCGGGGAGGAGGATGAGGACGAGATCCTCGAGGTCCACAGGCAGAAGAAGAGCCGACCAGACCCGTCAAAGGCCCCCGTGACGGCCGAGAGAGAGATGCCCGCGAGCGATCTGGACTCCTTCGCTGCCTTCACCGAGTTCATGACCGACAGTGAGCGGGAGTTTCTCTACCATTTGTGCGAGCGGTTGGGGTTCGGCGGTCTGGCAGGGATGACGCGGCCAACGGCGATCGAGCAGTCGCCCTTTAGCTCAGCCTTTGGGCACTTGGCGGTTGGGCTGAACGAAATGTTCTTGGCGGCCTCCAAGCAACCTCGAATTGAGGGACAGCTCCGGGAAGAGGTTAAGAGGCTTGAGAGGGAGCTGGCGGAGGCCAAGGACAGGCTGGCGGATGTGGAGCGACGCCTGATGAAGGCAGACTGTGACGCGGCGGACGCTCGAGGCAAGCTCGACGTCGCCATCCAGCGGGACATAGAACGAAATGATCAAGTCTCCCAGCTGGAGCAAGACAAGGCCTTGCTGCAAGAGCGTGTGACTGCCAAGGAGAAGAAAATTGACATCCTGCAGCGGGAGTCTGCCGCCAGGCAAGGGGAAGTGAAGAGACTGGAGGGTGAGTTGACCCGGCTGAGGGATGATGGAAGCCGAGCCGCCGCCGCCGCTGTGGAGAATTTCAAGCATTCGGCGGAATACAAAAACGCGCTGAATGAAGCGGCGAAGGCCGGCGCCCTGGCGAATGTCGAGATGTTGCGAGCGAAGGGTGCCATTGATTGGGCCAAGGCGTCCCTGCCCAAGGCGCCGCAAGCAAAAAATGCAGCGCCGACGAAGAAACCCCCGCCAGTACCCAGTCCCCCAGCAGGAGGTGGCAGCTCAGGCAGTGGGTATCAGACTCCGGCGGATGGGACCATTGAGACGCCAAGTCCCACCGCTCGAGGGACTGACCAAGCAAGCTGTGAACAGCCGTCGCAGGCCGAAGTAGGCGACGCCGAGGCCAACCCCTGACATGCCGGACGTGCTCTGTTTTGACTGTGTAGCCGCTGAGGCTGAAAATATATGTACTTTTGTTTTTTTTTTTTTTTGAATGTAAGGAACAATTTTTGGGTGGGGAGTCCCAGCCCTGAATATATGAAATATGGAATTTTTGACGTTGTGTGATGACATGTCTATACCGCTAGAGTTTTGACTTAGGATGTTCTTTTGCAATCAATGAAAAATTAAAGGAATTAAGATTGGTCCAAGTGCACAACGTAGCGGACGAGGTCCGCTGACGATTGCTGGCGTTGCCAGCTGCCCTCAGTGCTAGACTTGGTAACAATGGTTTGAATAATTCCTCGTTTCATTGATAACTGACTGGTCAGTGTTAACAAAAGTGGGGATGTACCCGTTGGGTAGCTTCCCTTAGCTAAATATTGAACAAAAATTTAGCTAAGTCAAGATGCTCCTGGGTAGCGACATGACTATTTGTAGTAATACCGAAGGTGTTCGGTATTCCAAGGGTGGGTCGTAGTGACGCCATCCTTGTCCATTAAGTAGAAGGTGCCTGGGCTAACGACTTCTACTATTTTATATGGACCTTCCCAAGTTGGGCGGAGTTTTGTTGGTGCTGGAATGACTTCCTTCATTACCCAGTCCCCCAGTTGGAGGTTCCGGGCCTTGACTCTGGCGTTGTAGAAACGCGAAACTCGTTGTTTGTTTTGCAGGTTTTGCAAATGGGCCTTGTGTCGTTTTTCCTCTAGGAGGTCCAAGTCCAGGTTGATGCCATCGCCGTTGGTCTCTGGGTGGTAGCACTCGACCCGAGTGGTGGGTTGAGCTACCTCGACAGGCAGAACGGCCTCAGTTCCGAACGTCATACAAAAGGGGGTTTCACCAGTGGCGGAGGATGGAGTCGTTCTGATGGCCCATAGCACTTCTGGAAGCTTTTCCGCCCACAGGCCCTTGGCAGTGTCGAGTTTCTTTTTTAGCAGCTTCTTGATTATCTTGTTTGCCGCTTCGACCTGGCCGTTGGTTTGGGGGTGGGCGACAGAGGCAAAGCTCATCCTGGTGCCCAGATTGGCGGTGAATGAAATGAGCTCCTCATTGTTGAACTGTGTGCCGTTGTCTGTAATGATTGTGTGTGGGACACCATAGCGGCAGTAAATGTTTTTCCAGAGGAAGTGAATGACTTTGGCGGTAGTGATGGCCGTCAGTGGCTCTGCCTCTATCCACTTGCTGTTGTAGTCGATAGCGACAATGATGTACTTGAACTGTCCCTTGGCGGTTGGGAATTTTCCCATTAAGTCGAGGCCCCATGTAGAGTGGACCCATGGACCGATGATGACTGAAAGTGGTTCAGCCGGCGCATGCGGGAGATCGGCGAACTGCTGGCATTTGTGGCAAGATCTTGACACCTGCCGGGCGTCCTCACCAAGCGTAGGCCAAAAGTAGCCCTGTCGCATTGTACGATTGGCCAGGGATCTGGCGCCCGAGTGGTTTCCGCACTCCCCGCCATGGATTCCTGCCAACACGACCTTTCCTTCCTCCGGGGTTAAACAGCGGAGGTTGGGGTGAGTGAACCCCTGTCGGTAAAGCTTGCCATTCTGGATATTGTAGCGGGTTGCTCTCCGCTGAATTTGGCGTGCCTTGACCTTATCCTCTGGTAGTGTGCCGCTGCGCTTGTATGCAGTGATCTCGTCCATCCAGCTGGGGTTGATTTCAATGTTGAAGATCTCCGCTAGGGTTTTCGTGATGCTTGGCTTGTCAAGGCATTCCACCTTTGTGTCCGCTGGACTTTGATGTGGCTGGGCGGTTGCCAGTCTCGCCAGGGAATCAGCCTTGGCGTTCTTTTCCCTGGGGATTTGTGTGATGGTGTGAAAGTTGAACTTTTTGAGCAACGTTTTGACATATCCCAAGTATACCGCTAACTGCTGGTCCTTTGCCTGGAAGCTGTCGTTGACCTAGTTAACGACTAATTGAGAGTCGCTGAATATGTTGACGCTGTCAGCCCCCGAGTCAATGGCGAGAAGTAGACCGGCGATCAGTGCCTCGTACTCCGCCACATTGTTTGAAGCTTTGAAGTTGAATTTCAACGCGTACTCTGATTACACGCATTTATATGCATGTAATTGTATCTAAAACACTAGAAATAAGCTAATTCTTGAGCCAATTATTATGTAATTAATCTATTTTTAATTATTTATAGGTAATAAATGGAGTTCTGGAAATCGTGATAAAATGAGGCGAAATTGGAGTAAATTGGATCTTTCCGACAAAAAGACGAAATAGTCGGTGCGGGTCAACCGTGGTCAATGCCATCATGGGAGCGGAATCCAAGTGCATCCGACTCCAATAGCATATGCGGAAGTGCATTGAAAAGAGAGAAGAAGAAAGCAAAAAGAAGAAAAGAAGAAAGCAGAGAAGAAAAGAAAAAAAGAAATGAAAAATGGCTCTGCTGACGTCATGATGACGTCAGCATCAGAACCCCCCCCCACACACATGTGCACGACCTCAATCTTTTTTTTCTTTTCTTTTTATTTTCCCTCTCTTCCTATCATGTGTTGCCACGTGGCACACATATCCTTTCTCTCTACAACCACACATATAAATTGTCATTATCCCATTTTGGCTGGAGGCCGAGACCACACACCCAGATATAATCTCTCTTCTCCAACATAGCCGACCTCACCCCCCTTACCCTCTCTCTATCTCTTCCTCTCGGCAACACGACCAAGAACCTCCTCACCAATTTCTTCTCCTCACCAAGAACCTCCTCACCAAGATCTATTTTCCTCCTCACCAATTTCTTCTCCTCATCAAGATCTACCATCTACCACCAAGACCACCATCTCTCTCTCACCTCTCATTATTCTTCACCATTCCTCAATCAAATTCCTTCATTTTGTCAAGAATCCGGATTTATAGGTACAAGAGAGAATGTAATTCCAAGCTAGTCATGCTCACTCTCTAGTGTTGTTGTGATTAGTATTGGTCTCTCCTTCTTTTCTTAACTCTTTTCTTGCTTTAATTTCTTGTATTGATGAATTTCTTTGTGGGTATGTTGATGGATTGTGAGTAGTTTCTTATTTGGGTCTAGGGCTTGAAGCCCTAGCAATTTTTACCATGTAATGACATTAATTTTTGGTGCTTAATGAAAGTGTGTTGTGGTTTTTGTTCATGACTTTGCGTAATTTTCTATGGGAATTTGTTATAGAAATTAGCCAATTTTATGACTAGTTCTTGTCCTCATCATGAAATTCATTTAATTAGTGGCTTAATTTTATGAATGAGTGTGTTGTTATGAGCAAATTGTTAGTCTCTAAAAATTGACTTAATGCCATTTTATGCATGTTAGGAGCCCTAGTCCGGTCTTAATGTGTGTGTGATGAGAATGTGAATGCCCTAGCCCGGATTTGCATTATTTTTGTACTATGAGAATGTGAATGCCCTAGTCCGGATTTGCATTATCACTCTAAGGCCCTAGTCCGGCTTAGAGTTAGGGATTGCGCCATTTCCCTTTTGTTGTGTGCCAAAAATTGTGTTGTTACGGTAAATGATTGCTAGAGTGGATGCCTTAGTACCCAAATTTTGTCCATTGTTTTCCAAACCTTTAAATTTCTAGCACTTTACTTTTTTGCAAATTTTAATTTCCTAGTTTTTAATTTACAAAACCAAAAATCAATTCCCCCAAATATTTGCTCACATTTTTCATTGTAAGTACCATAAGGCCTTGAGCCTACCAATTTATTTTGGTGAGTTCTTGACTACTTTTTGGCTTCGGGAGACTTAAGTCGTGCATGTGTGAGACTTGGTGTCTCACTTAGCCATTTTACATTTTCTTTTAGTTTAGCAAGTGACTTTTGTGACCCATAAACCATTGGATTTGAGTTAGCTCAAGATCCCCGAGGTACGATATTTCCGGGTTTAAATATTTCCCAATTCTTTGATGACCGTGTCCTTGTTGCGCGTAAGTTGCATTTTAGGCATCAAATCAAATGGCGCCGTTGCCGGGGATTAGAGTGTAATATCTCTAATCCCTTGGTTTTAGGTTGTTAGGTCATTTGCATTATTTTCTTAGTCGTAGTTAATTTTTCTTTTTGTGTGTAGCTTAAAAAAAAAATAATAATAATTTGGTGATTGTTTGTTTTACTTTGCTTATTTTTGTTACTTTTTACTTGTGTGATTTGTTTGTTGAGACATTGTGGTTATTTCTATCGAAGTGACGGGCCTTGTATTACTTTGTAGTACATGTAAGACATGAGCATCGATAGCGATCATCACTTGGCTTGACTTGTTTGCTAGCTTTTTATTACATTTTCTAATTAGTCGTTAGTTTCTTGAGTTGTTAGATTTTCACTTATTCTTTGCTTTAATTTATTTTATTTTCTTGTTTAATTATTGTCTTACCTTATCTCATTACATCTCCCATTCATTGTGAAGCGTGAAATTGGATTCAAATTGCTTATTTTGTGAATTCTTGAGTATTTCTTACGTGGTCATATTTTTGCGAGGTGCATGAGTGAAGCTCCAAAGAGACAAAGAGGTCGTCCAAGAAAGCGAGCACCTCCTAGACCAAGAGTACATCCAAGAATCCTTTCACCGAGTCCATTAAGATCACAACCTACAAACACCATGGGGGAGCAAAAGACAATGAGGGAATACACTAATCCCACAATTGTTGATCATCCTTCTTGTATTGTGCTCCCTCCATGTGAGCATCATTTTGAGATCAAGCAAAGTACTTTGAGCATTCTACCCGTATTCCATGGCATGCCCTCAAATAATCCCTATGATCATATTACGGAGTTTGAAGAAGTGTGTACTACCGTTCAACTACATGGTCTCAATCCCGATGGTTTAAAGCTTAGATTGTTCCCTTTCACACTCAAGGACTATGCGAGGAAGTGGTTAAGTAAGTTGCCTCCTAGATCCATACGCACATGGGTTGAGATGCAAGAAACTTTCTTGGGAAAATATTTTCCTCCTTCAAGAACTTCCAATGTTAGAGATGAGCTTGTTGCATTCCGACAACTCCTACAAGAAAGTTTTAATGAGTGTTGGGAGCGATTCAAGGACTTGGAGATGTCATGTCCTCACCATGGGTTAGAGAAGTGGTTCCTTGTGGACAAGTTCTATAGAGGATTGATGCCGGATCAAAGGCAAAGGGTTGACACTTTTAGTGGTGGAACTATTGCAAGTAAACTCCCGGATGCCGCTTGGGACACATACGAGGAGCTTTCTCTCAACTCCCTTCAATGGGATGATCTTGATACAAGGAGACACCAAGTGCATAACAAGGAGAGTATACCTAACCGAGGTGGTATTTATGAGGTTAAAGGGACATCAACCGGGCCTTCTATGCATGAATTCAAAAGGTTAGAAGGCAAGATTGACCAATTTCTAAATCAAGTTAACCGGAACACTCCTCAAGCACAAGTCAAGATGGCAACTTCTACACCATGTTTGCTTTGTGAAAGCCTAGCACATTCCACTCAAGAGTGCCATTTATCTTCTCAATATCCGGAATTTATGGAGGAGCATGTTAACCAAGTGGGTAGTTTTGTGCCAAGGAACCCAAGAAATGATCCATACTCCAACACTTATAACCCCGGTTGGAGAAATCACCCCAATTTTTCTTGGAAAGATCAAGGTGGAGTTTCTAATATGCACCAAGGAGGAAAGCAAGGCTTTGGAGGCAACCAAGGCCAAGGATCATCCAATTTCATGCCCCATGGCAATGTGCACCAAGGAAACACTCATTTTATGCCTATTTCTTCACAAGGGCAGCAAGCATATATGCCTTATTCTCATGGTCAAGCCGCTTTTTCACAAGGATTCCAAGCTCCAAATGTCTCTCCCGGGTTTACACAAGGTATTGGCTATAGTGGTAGCAAGTTTCAAGGCAATTCTAGCTCATTTCAAGGTTCAAATCAAGGCGAGAGCTACAATTCCCCACCTATTCTTCAAGGCATGCCGATTCAAGCTCCAAGTGAACCAAAGAAGCCTAATTTTGAAGAATTGATGGGTGAGTTCCTCAAGGTTCAAACTTCTACCAATGTGGAGACCAAGCAAAACATCTCTTCACTAGCTCAAGGGTATCAAAATCTACAACAAAGCATGACTAAATTAGAGATACAAATGGGCCAAATAGCAACCAATTTGAGTGAGAGACCAATGGGAGCTCTTCCTTCCACAACGGAGAAGAACTCGAAGCATTTAGCCAAGGCTATTACTACTCTTCGAAGCGGGAGGACATACGACAATAAGGTATATTTACCTTCATCTTCTCAATCCCCTTTGCATGTGAATGCCCCATTTAATGCTCCCTCTCCTACTATATCACCTTCTCTTGGTAATTGTGTTTCCCCTTCCACACATGTTCCCAACTCTACTTCTCTACATTCTAATGATGATTATGTGTTGGTTGAGGAATATGATAGTGATAATAGTGATATGCATGATGGTGTCACGAGGAAAAAAAATGTACCTCGTGGCAATTTGAATAATGATTATTTGCATGCTTTTAATTCAAAGGAGGATGGGAACCGGGGGGAAGAAAATGTACCCCCGGGAATTGGAGTGGGTGATGTGGCTTTGAATGCAAAAGGAAGGAATAAGGGGGTGGATAAGGTAGCCGGAGGGGAAGAAAATGTACCCTCCGGAGGAGTTTCTAATGTTGACAAGCCTCACACTAGCCAAGCTTCAGTTTCTCCCACTCTTATTCAAGACAAGACTACAAATCCTTCTATTGTGCAACCGATGGTTTCTAGTGATGTCGTAGATCCTAAGAATGGGAATTCCATGGCTCTTGATAATTTGGGCGAGGCTATGAAGGCTAGGGACCCCAATGAAGCCGTGAGTAACCCTAGGGATCCATCAAGTGGTCAAGCATCTACTCAAGCTCAAAAGCCAAGAAAGGGTCCAATTTGTGTGCCTCCTCTAGATATGACGGATTATGAGATTCCATTGCCTTATCCTCAAGTGAAGCGGAAGCAAGAGTTAAAGAAGAAGCAAGAAGCACAAACGAAAGAGTTCATTGAGTTGTTCAAGAAAGTCAACATCAATATCCCTTTGTTGGAAGCCATAAAGCAAGTGCCTTCTTATGCTAAGTTTCTAAAGGATGTGTGCACAAACAAAAGAGCATTTAAGGAGCATGAGCAAGTTTGTCTAAGTGAGAGTGTATCGGCTATTCTTCAAGGAAAATTGCCTCCTAAACTTAAAGATCCCGGTAGTTTCACCGTGCCATGCACTATTGGGTCAAGATACTTTGACAAGGCGATGTTGGACTTAGGAGCAAGTATTAATTTGATGCCATATGATATTTATCGAACACTTGGTCTTGATGATCTTAAGCCTTTAAAAATTTCATTGAAAATGGCAGATAGGAGTGTTGTCTACCCAAGAGGGATGCTAGAAGATGTGCTTGTGAATATTGATTCTCTCTATGTGCCGGCGGATTTTGTTGTTCTTGATATGGCTAAGAGTATTGATGTTGAGGAGGATGAATCTCCCATATTGCTTGGTAGAGCATTCATGGCCACCGCCGATACCAACATTAGTGTAAAGAAGGGAATCTTAACGATGACCGTTTTTGATACTACTATTGGCTTCCGAATTTTTGATGCCATGAGAAGTCCTCTTCACTTAGGTGAGTGTTTTCGGGTAGATGTGGTTGATTCCATGGTGGAGAAGACTTTCATTGAAACAAGTGCCAAGGATTCTTTAGTAGCTTCTATTACGCATCATGGAGAAGAGTTCAATGACAAAAGTATTGAAGAAGATGATTCCACTATTGAAGTTGCTATGCCCACCTCTTCCTCACACACTCCTATTAGCATGCTTGATCTTCAACCGAAATTGTTGCCCTCTATTATTTCTCCTCCTACACTTGAGCTAAAGCCTCTCCCATCTACTCTCAAGTATGCATTTTTGGGACCTAATGACACATTGCCGGTGGTTATCTCTTCCAAGCTTTGTGACGTTGATGAAGCCAAGTTATTGAAAGTGTTGAAAGAGCACAAAGGAGCTTTGGGGTGGACTATAGCGGACATAAAGGGAATATGTGCTAGCAAGTGTATGCATCACATTTACATGGAGGAAGGTAGCAAGCCCTCTAGAGATGCTCAAAGAAGACTTAACCCTCCTATGATGGAAGTGGTTAAGAATGAGGTGACAAAGCTTCTAGATGCCGGTGTGATTTATCCTATTTCGGATTCAAAATGGGTTTCTCCCGTACAAGTAGTTCCTAAGAAAGGAGGAATGACGGTGGTGAAGAATGACAAAGGAGAAGATATTCCTCAGAGGGTGCAAAATGGTTGGAGGGTATGCATAGATTACCGGAAGTTGAATAGTGCTACTAGAAAGGACCATTTCCCTCTACCTTTCATTGACCACATGTTGGAGAGATTGGCGGGACATTCCTATTTTTGCTTCTTAGATGGCTATAGTGGATATAATCAAATTGTGATTGCTCCCGAAGACCAAGAAAAGACGACTTTTACTTGTCCTTTTGGTACTTTTGCTTATAGGCGTATGCCCTTTGGCTTATGTAATGCTCCGGCAACCTTCCAAAGATGTATGATGGCTCTATTTTATGATATGACCGAAAAATTCATGGAGATCTTTATGGATGATTTTTCGGTTCATGGTAACACTTTCGATGATTGCCTACACCATTTGAGCCTAGTCTTGAAGCGTTGTGAAGAAAGCAATTTGGTCTTGAATTGGGAGAAGTGTCATTTCATGGTGGAAGAGGGCATTGTCTTAGGTCATGTGGTTTCTAAGAGGGGAATTGAGGTGGACAAAGCAAAGATTGAAGTCATTGAAAAGCTACCTCCACCGGTGAACATCAAAGGTATAAGAAGTTTTTTGGGACATGCCGGCTTTTATCGAAGATTTATTCCAAATTTTTCCAAGATATCCAAGCCTCTATGTGATTTGTTAGCAAAAGATGCTCCTTGGGACTTCAACGAAGCTTGCCTCATTGCTTTCAATGAAATCAAAAGACTCTTGACTTGTGCTCCTATTATGTGTGCTCCCGATTGGTCACTCCCATTTGAGTTGATGTGTGATGCTTCCGATTTTGCCTTAGGGGCGGTGTTGGGACAAAAGCATGGGAGATTGATGCATGCTATCTATTATGCAAGTAGAACCTTGAATGAAGCTCAAGTGAATTACACAACAACGGAGAAAGAACTCTTGGCAATCATATTTGCATTAGAAAAGTTTCGGAGTTATCTCTTGGGTTCTAAAGTGATTGTGCACACGGACCACTCGGCATTGAAGTATCTATTAGCCAAGAAAGACTCCAAGCCAAGACTTATTAGATGGGTTTTGCTTCTACAAGAGTTTGACATAGAGATTCATGACAAAGCCGGCAAGGAAAATGTGGTAGCGGACCATTTGTCAAGACTTATTGATGGGGGAGATGATTGTACTATTCCTATTGTTGATTCATTTCCGGATGAGAAACTCTTTGCTGTTACATCAAGAGAGCTTCCATGGTTTGTTCACATTGTCAATTATTGGGCAAGTGGTGGTACATTTATTCCGGAGGATTGGGACTATCAAACCAAGAGGAGATTTAGAAGAGATGCATGTCGGTATGTATGGGATGACCCTATTTTATGGAAAGTTGGTCAAGACGAAGTTTTGAGAAGATGTGTGCCACAATGGGAAGTTCCATATTCTTGAGCATTGTCATTCCCACACTTGTGGTGGACATTTTGGTGGAACGAAGACCGCTTTCAAGATCCTACAAGCCGGCTTCTTTTGGCCCACATTATTCAAAGATTCTCATGATTATGCCAAGAAGTGTGACCGATGTCAAAGAGTGGGGAGACTCACCTCTAGAGACCAAATGCCTTTGACTAACATCATTGAGGTGGAAATCTTTGACACATGGGGAATAGACTTTATGGGGCCCTTTCCTAATTCAAATGGGTTTGAGTACATTCTTGTTGCGGTGGATTACGTGTCAAAATGGGTAGAAGCGCAAGCAACTCGGACCAATGATGCTAAGGTAGTTCTCAAATTCCTCCAAGAGCACATCTTTACTAGATTTGGCACACCCAAGTTCATCATAAGTGATGGTGGTTCCCATTTTATCAACTGAGCATTTGCTTCACTTTTGAAGAAATATGGGGTTAAACACAAGGTCGCCACTCCCTACCACCCGCAATCAAGCGGGCAAGTTGAAATTTCCAATAGGGAGGTGAAGGGAATTCTAGAGAAGACGGTGAATAGCTCAAGGAAGGATTGGAGTACCAAACTTCATGATGCTTTGTGGGCATACCGTACCGCATATAAGACCCCTTTGGGCATGACTCCATTCCGACTTGTTTATGGCAAGGCTTGCCACTTACCCGTAGAGCTTGAGCACCGGGCATTTTGGGCAATAAAGCAATTAAATTTTGATCTAAACAAAGCGGGTGAGAAGCGAAAATTTGATCTCCATGAGTTGGAGGAAATAAGAAGGGAGGCTTATGATAGTACCAAATCGTTTAAGGAGAGGACAAAGGTAACACATGATAAAAGACTTGTTGAGAAGATCTTTGAGCCTCATCAAAAGGTGCTCCTATACAATTCTAAGCTTCATCTTTTTCCCGGAAAATTAAGATCTCGTTGGAGTGGACCGTATGAAGTGGTTGAGGTATTCCCACATGGAGCCATTGAAGTCAAGAACTTGAGGAATGGGGAAACATTCAAGGTCAATGGGCATCGCCTAAGGCCTTACTTTGACCATACTTATGAGGCTTGTAAAGAGGTGCAATTCCTTGATGACACCACCTTGAAGTGAGAAGCAATGTGAGATAGACCGGCTTTGAGGTCTCTAAAAAGAAGCGCTAGTGGGGAGGCAACCCCACCAAATTTTGAGAGTTTGATTATCCTTTTTATAGAAGTAGTAGTTGAATAAGGCCTTTTTAGCCATGCTTTTGGAGGTTGGGAGGGTATGGAGATGGAGTTTGTTTTTGGGAGGAGCTTGATACTCCTTTTGTGGAGGATTGGAAGCTCCAACGACCACATTCACTTGAAAATGGAGACTTGAACCATTTAAGCACCATGGAGCCTAACTTGGAGCATATGCAAAGGAAGTC
Organism: Rosa rugosa; assembly: GCF_958449725.1. NCBI lineage: Eukaryota > Viridiplantae > Streptophyta > Magnoliopsida > Rosales > Rosaceae > Rosa > Rosa rugosa. Next base: position 27,426,296 of record NC_084820.1, on the reverse strand, counting down.
AAGGCTTATGCCTTGAGGTTGGTGTCTATTGGTCTTCTCCGAAGGTCGTGAGCTATGGGATGTCTACAAAGGGGGTTTTCGCATTTCTTCTCCGCATTTAGATTTTTCATTTTCATAGTTATTTTTTTGTGCCTACGCCCGAACTTCACTCTCATGCCTAAATCCGACATGGATTTGACTTTCGAGCTCACTTTGCGACATTGAGGACAATGTTGGTTTTAAGTGTGGGGGTGAGGGCTCGGGCGCCTATGAAAACAAAAAAAAAAAAATTTAGATTAGCTTTTGTAATTATATTTTAGTGGTTAATGCCTTTTTCCAACCCCAATGACGAGCCATGGACTTAACTTGTTGTGATTGTGGATAGATTGAGCATAATCTAGGACTTTGGATTTGTTTTGTGATTAGTGTATATGTGATCTATGCTTGATTATATGTGTGCACATAGCCTATGTTGGGTTCGTTCATCATAGTTAGAGAAGCATATAAATTATTCGATTAACTTGCATGCCTTATTTGTGAGCTTTTGAGCCTAATATCTATAGTGTATGCATTGTTCATTCACTTATTCTTTTATGTGTGTACAATTTCATGACATTGCGTATCTAGAACTTGCTTGAGACCTCTTGAGGCTACTTTTAGCTTGCGACATGATAGAAAGGATTGAGGCATTAGGACTATATACCCCCATGGCCAAAGAAGCATGTGCCCAAAGATATTTACCACTAGATTGCCATTTTGAGCCTATTTATATATTTAGCCTTTTTGTTCATTACCACCACAAATTCCTACCTAGCCTATACACTTTTATCCTACCTTTCCATGGTAGTTGGTGAAGCAATTCGAGAGAATGACTTTATGTTTGAGTGCTTCAAAAGAAAAGAAAAGTCAAAAGTGTGAGGTTACAAAAGAATAAGTGTGGGGGTGAGTGATTTGTATAGAAAAGAAAGTTCTCAAAAAAAAAAAAAAAAAAAAAAAAAAAAAAGAAAGAGAAAGAGAAGAAGAAGAAATTGTGAAAATAAAAAGAAAGTTCAAGGAAAAGAAAAGGTAAAAAAAAAAAAAAGTTCAAAAAAGTAAAAAAAAAGGAAAGTATTACGTAGTTTAGATAGTGGGTTATATATTGAGATTAGAGTGAGTGACTTAGCATTTGAAAGCAAAAGTCTTAAATCTCTACAAGAGAGAGTTGCTTCATCGATTTCTATGGACTTTGTATTCCCTTATCCTTCATTTCTTATAGCCACTCGCCCTTAGCCCCATTACAACCAAATAAAAGACCTCTTAATCTTGAATGTTGTGGGTTACCTAGCGGAGATGAGATCGAAGAGCAAGCATATGGCGGCGCGTGTTGTGAAATTGCTTTTGAGTGAAACACATATAGCCCCTAAACACTTGAGCGGTAATATTTAGTGAACCTATGTGAGTTTAGCGGGTTATATCGGGTCTTCTATGTGCCTATTTGATTATGGTGGATTGATTTGACACATGGTCAACACATGCATATACTTGAGCATTTTTCACATGTGCCTCTTAATTGCCTTACAAATTCAAAAATCTTAAGTTGCGCTTATATCTACTTCATGGTTATGTACATAATTAGTTCTCCGAGGGTTATGGTTGGAAAGGCTAATACCACATTTTACATATGTTTGAGTTAGTAGATTTTTGGATTATGTTTCATTTAGTTTGCTTGAGGACAAGCAAAGTTCAAGTGTGGGGGTGTGATTACACGCATTTATATGCATGTAATTGTATCTAAAACACTAGAAATAAGCTAATTCTTGAGCCAATTATTATGTAATTAATCTATTTTTAATTATTTATAGGTAATAAATGGAGTTCCGGAAATCGTGATAAAATGAGGCGAAATTGGAGTAAATTGGATCTTTCCGACAAAAAGACGAAATAGTCGGTGCGGGTCAACCGTGGTCAATGCCATCATGGGAGCGGAATCCAAGTGCATCCGACTCCAATAGCATATGCGGAAGTGCATTGAAAAGAGAGAAGAAGAAAGCAAAAAGAAGAAAAGAAGAAAGCAGAGAAGAAAAGAAAAAAAGAAATGAAAAATGGCTCTGCTGACGTCATGATGACGTCAGCATCAGAACCCCCCCCCCACACACATGTGCACGACCTCAATCTTTTTTTTCTTTTCTTTTTATTTTCCCTCTCTTCCTATCATGTGTTGCCACGTGGCACACATATCCTTTCTCTCTACAACCACACATATAAATTGTCATTATCCCATTTTGGCTGGAGGCCGAGACCACACACCCAGATATAATCTCTCTTCTCCAACATAGCCGACCTCACCCCCCTTACCCTCTCTCTATCTCTTCCTCTCGGCAACACGACCAAGAACCTCCTCACCAATTTCTTCTCCTCACCAAGAACCTCCTCACCAAGATCTATTTTCCTCCTCACCAATTTCTTCTCCTCATCAAGATCTACCATCTACCACCAAGACCACCATCTCTCTCTCACCTCTCATTATTCTTCACCATTCCTCAATCAAATTCCTTCATTTTGTCAAGAATCCGGATTTATAGGTACAAGAGAGAATGTAATTCCAAGCTAGTCATGCTCACTCTCTAGTGTTGTTGTGATTAGTATTGGTCTCTCCTTCTTTTCTTAACTCTTTTCTTGCTTTAATTTCTTGTATTGATGAATTTCTTTGTGGGTATGTTGATGGATTGTGAGTAGTTTCTTATTTGGGTCTAGGGCTTGAAGCCCTAGCAATTTTTACCATGTAATGACATTAATTTTTGGTGCTTAATGAAAGTGTGTTGTGGTTTTTGTTCATGACTTTGCGTAATTTTCTATGGGAATTTGTTATAGAAATTAGCCAATTTTATGACTAGTTCTTGTCCTCATCATGAAATTCATTTAATTAGTGGCTTAATTTTATGAATGAGTGTGTTGTTATGAGCAAATTGTTAGTCTCTAAAAATTGACTTAATGCCATTTTATGCATGTTAGGAGCCCTAGTCCGGTCTTAATGTGTGTGTGATGAGAATGTGAATGCCCTAGCCCGGATTTGCATTATTTTTGTACTATGAGAATGTGAATGCCCTAGTCCGGATTTGCATTATCACTCTAAGGCCCTAGTCCGGCTTAGAGTTAGGGATTGCGCCATTTCCCTTTTGTTGTGTGCCAAAAATTGTGTTGTTACGGTAAATGATTGCTAGAGTGGATGCCTTAGTTCCCAAATTTTGTCCATTGTTTTCCAAACCTTTAAATTTCTAGCACTTTACTTTTTTGCAAATTTTAATTTCCTAGTTTTTAATTTACAAAACCAAAAATCAATTCCCCCAAATATTTGCTCACATTTTTCATTGTAACTACCATAAGGCCTTGAGCCTACCAATTTATTTTGGTGAGTTCTTGACTACTTTTTGGCTTCGGGAGACTTAAGCCGTGCATGTGTGAGACTTGGTGTCTCACTTAGCCATTTTACATTTTCTTTTAGTTTAGCAAGTGACTTTTGTGACCCATAAACCATTGGATTTGAGTTAGCTCAAGATCCCCGAGGTACGATATTTCCGGGTTTAAATATTTCCCAATTCTTTGATGACCGTGTCCTTGTTGCGCGTAAGTTGCATTTTAGGCATCAAATCATACTCCGCGTTCAGTCCCCCGGGTCCTGTTAGGATGACTCCGGCGCCGCTGGCCCTGGCGCTGGCGGATCCGTCCACATGTAGGTTCCAATCCGACTGGGGATTTGCCTCCCCGACGGTTATCACTTCCGCTCCGGGTATCATCTCTACACCGGGTTCAGGCTGACGTTCGGTGAGTTCAGCGATGAAGTCCGCCACTGCCTGGCCCTTCATGGCGGTTCTTGGTTTGTATTCTATGTCGAACTCGCTGAGCTCGATGGCCCACTTGCTGAGGCGCCCCGAGTGTTCAGGGTTCTGCATTACTTGTCTCAGTGGTTGATTTGTTAACACATGGATTGTGTGCGCCTGGAAGTACTGGCGGAGGCGCCTGGCGGCAACGATAAGTGCAAGGGCCAGTTGCTCCAAGGGAGGATACCTTGTTTCCGCTCCGTTCATGCCTCTGCCGGCGTAGAAAACCGGGAGCTCATCCTGGCCTTCCCTTCGGACAATTGCGCAACTTACCGCTGATGCAGATACCGCTAGATATATGAATAGGGTTTCTCCTTGGACAGGGACAGAGAGGAGAGGGACTGCCGCCAGATATTCCTTCAGGCCCTGGAACGCCGCCTGACATTTCGGATTCCAGTCGATGACCTTCTTGTGCGTTGTTTTGAGGAGTTTGAAGAATGGGGCACACTTGTCAGTGAGTCGAGAGATGAATCGAGAAAGGGCGGTTAACTTGCCCTGGAGGCATTGGACGTGCACCTTGTACTCTGGGTCCGCCAGGTCAAGGATGGCCTGGACCTTGTCTGGGTTAGCCTCGATGCCCCGCTCGCTGACAATGTATCCCAGGAATTTGCTAGCGGTGACTGCAAAGAAACATTTTTCCGGGTTGAGGCGCATACCATAGGCCAAGAGAATGGTTACTATGATCCTGAGGTTTGCCACATGTCCGCCGGCCTTTATGCTCTTAACTAGCATGTCGTCCACGTAGACCTCGATGATTTTTCCCAGATGCTCCGCGAACATGGCGTTCATCAACCGCTGGTAAGTGGCACCGGCGTTCTTTAGACCGAAAGGCATGACATTGTAGCAGTAGAGGCCTTTGTCGGTGGTGAAGGTTGTGCATTCCTGGTCGCTGGGGTGCATTTTGATCTGATTGTATCCGGAGAAAGCGTCCATCATGCTGAGGAGCTCATGTCCAGCGGTGGAATCGACCAGCTGATCGATACGGGGTAGCGGGAAACTATCCTTTGGGCATGCCTTGTTGAGGTTTTTGAAGTCAACACACATCCGCCACTTGCCGCTGGGCTTTTTGACCATCACCAAATTTGAGATCCACTGGGGATAGACGACTTGGCGGATGAATCCAATGTCCTGGAGTTTGGCGACCTCCTCTCCGATTGCCCGGTATTTTTCTTCATCGAAGGCCCTCCGCTTCTGCTTGATGGGATAAAAAGAGGGTTTGATGGTCAGTTTATGAGTGATAATCTCAGGGGAGATACCTGGCATGTCCGCGTAGGACCATGCAAAGACGGAGGCGTTATGACGTAGGAATTGAATGAGTTCTGCCTCTACTTCTGGATCTAGTTGGGCGCCTATGCGGACCGTCCGCTCAGGGTGCTCGTCCGAGATGCAGACAACCTTCAAGGATGTGTCCGGGTTGACCGGCTCCTTCCTTACATACTTCTCCTCCTCATCCCTAGGGTCCTCGAAGATATTTGGTGGTGGTGCCTGGTTTCCTACCGTTAGGACATCATGGCGGCGTGTTGACCGTGCCATAGTCGTTGAATAACACTCGCGTGCCAACTGCTGGCTTCCCCTCACACTGCCCGTGCCGTTAGGTGTGGGGAACTTCATGAGAAGCATGTATCCGGCGATAATGCACTTAAGCTTGTTGAGCGCCGGTCGGCCGAGGATGGCATTATATGAGCTGAGACAATCAACGATTATAAATTCTGTATGTACCTCCGCCATACACGGACTAGTGCCAATAGTCAACCGCATGTAGTCAGAACCGAGCGGCTGTGTGACGTCACCAGAGAAGCTGAGCAGTGGCTCATGATCCTGAAGCAACTTGTTATTCCGCTTGAGATGGCTGTAGCAACCGCTGAAGATGACGTTGACAGCGGACCCGCTATCTACCAATATTCTCCCCACTGAGAACCTACCAAGAATGGCGTCGACCAAGAAGGGGTCATCATGGGGTAGGTGCACCCCGCGCTCCTCCTCCTCAGAGAATGTGATAGGTTCCCAACCAACCTTTGGGACTTTGGCGGATCTCTCGTAATGGATATTGCAGACTTCCTTTGGGTGATTAATGCGTGCGTAACGCTTCCTGGCTCTGTGAGACAAGCCCGTGATTGGAGCACCGCCGTCGATTGTGTTAATGCGGCCCAACGTCTCTACGTTGGCGATCACTGGTGGCGGTTGGCGCACCTTGAACTGTTCCATCTTGCCTTCACGATACAAGGTCTCAATTGCCGTCTTGAGTGCGTTGCAGCTGTTGGTATTGTGGCCGCTGTCCTCGTGGTATTTGCACCATCTGCCGGTGTTTTTGGGTTTGCCCGTCTTTGGGTATTTTGCTGGAGGAGGTGGCGGGATCTGATCCTTGCACTGATTGTATATTTCCTCGTACGAGGTTGTGAGGACCGTGAACACTGCATACCGTTGAGAAGACTCCGTTTGTCTGTTGCGGTTATCTTCCTGGGTTGGGCGGTTTCCCTTGTGGTATTGATCCTTCTGCCGCTTGTTCTGGTAGTGGCCCTGTGGCCATTCCCTCTTCTTGTCAGTTGGTGATGCGGCGGGTGCCTTATTAACGGTTTCATGACTGGAGGTAGGCTGTGTGGCCTTTGCTGGCGTTACCGGTGGCGGTGGGACTTCTCCATATGTAATGAATTCCGCCTGGGCGTGAATGACCGCCTCACTCATGATATGGTCATATGCCGCATTTGGATGATTGTAGTTGAGGTGATAGAGGAACGGCCCTTTGAGGAGTCCTTGCTTGAAGGCCGCCGATGCCATCGATTTGTCCAGATCGCGGCACTGAGATGCCGCCGCTCGCCACCTTGTGACGAATGCCTTGAGTGACTCATTCTCTCCCTGTTTGACGCTGAACAGCTGACTCGTGTTATGATGTCCGGCGGACAGTAAGATGAACCGGGAGAGGAAGGTATGTGACAGTGCGTTGAATGAGTCGATGGATCCTGGCGGACATTCGAAGAACCAATTCATTGCCTCTCCGTCCAGTGTTTCGCTGAACAAGTGGCACAGAGTGGGGTCGTCAAATCCCTTGTTGTTGGTGACCTTCTTGAAGGTGTCCATGTGGACGAAGGGGTCGGTTGTACCGCTGTAGTGCGACATCTTTGGAGTTTTTGCGTACGCAGGCCTGATAGCTTGTAGGATTGCAGCGGTGAAGGGTCCCGGTCTGGACGTGAAAAGTGGACTTTGAGTTGACGGCGCGGCGCCCGACTCCGCCCGGACCAACCTTTGTTCCAACTGCTGCATCCTCTCCAGAATTTGGGCTGTTGCGTCGCCGGTGGGTCCGGCATATGTACTTCGCTGGGTCTGCCTATGCCTAGGCGCAGGCGGACCACCCTCAGTTCTTGCCCTAATTTCCGAGCGGTTGATGCGTGGTACCGACTCTGCCTCCTGCTCCAACATGAGTTGGGGAATGGGCGGTGGTCCCATCCCCAGTAACTCAGGGGGGTCCAGCGGGACCTGCATCTGTACGACTGGTTCTGGTCCCAATGTACCAGCGTTGGGATGACTACGCCTTGTACTATGAGAATGCTCGCTCTGTACCGGGTTGGCGGTTCTTTCTAACGTCCTTTTCAGGTCATCAAAACGTGACATCAGTGCAGCCACCTGCTTTTGGGCCTCGGTCTTCTCTCTGCGCTCCTCTTCACGTTCTCTGTTTGCCTTGTGAAGGTCTGCCAGTGCCAACTCGTACATGGCGGCGAGGTCCTGGCCTGGTGGGCGGCTGCTGCCTGGATCCGTCTCACCGCCAGGGTTAGTTGGGGTGTTGAATAGTGCGCGGTTAACACCTACCGCTGGATTGGATGGTTGGGGGATGGCGGACTGGTCTGCCTGCTCATGGGCGTTTCCCCCGCTACCGCTAGTCATGGTAATTGTGGTGGGATGACCTCTTGTTCAAGGATTCCCACAGACGGCGCCAATGTTAATGCTCAAAGTCTGGCGGTAGCCAAACCTTCGTTTAACGCGGGTCCGGCGGGCGGACCGCTACTCTGTATACTTGGTGATTCCTGCTAGCTGCCAAATGAAAGACAGGGCGTCAGAGGGAGACCGCGTTGGGCGGTCTTCACTTCTCCGATGCCTAAGTCAGTTGATATACAGGCAGCACAGTAATAAATGAGAGTTAATGCGTAAATAATGAAGGGAGAAGAGAGGACCTTTTATAGGTGAGGAGAGGTCTGATCTTCTCCTTGTTTTCGATGTGGGACTGATGTGCTTCAGTTCCCAGTTTTAGTAGCTTCTGATGCCGTCTTGGCAGAGTGCGTGGCGGCGCGTCAGCGGTGATCCTGGGGAACTCTTGTGCTCAGGCCGTGGCCCGCCTGGCTGCCTATCTGTGGGTTACTCCTTTGACGGTAGTTGGTACCTCTGGCGGTACGATGAGTGTGTCCGATTATAGCTAATTATGCTTTGCAACGTACATGTAGGTACAGTTAGTCAATGTATTTATGTTGACAAAGTAACAGTAGGTAAGTATTGAATGCGTAATTAATGAGGAGAGAGGAGAGAACCTTTTATAGGTGAGGAAGAGGAGGTCCTTCTCTTTGTTTTCGATGTGGGACTGAAGTGCTTCAGTTCCCAGCTCTGGGAGCTACTGATGCCATCTTGGCGCGGCGCGTGGCGGCGCGTCGGCGGTGATCTGGAGGTGATCCGACGCTGAGGTTGTAGCCCGCCTGGCGGTGTATCTGCATGTCATTCCTTTGGTTGGAATTAGTACCTTTGGCGGTACAATGAGTGTGGCCCATTATAGCTAATTATGCTTGCAAATGTACATGTATGTACAGATAACTATATATATGTTTATGACTCTTGTTACTGAGTATTCGCGAAATGTGTTATTGTGTTATGTTGTATTGCTCTTTGCTAGAATTTGGAATAGGTTAGAGTAGGTTTATGATTCGTAAATGCAACGTGCTGTTTAGTTATATGGCTATCGCTAGTTGCTCAGTTGCTAGAGTTTGAAATAGGGTATAGTTAGTGTTAACGTTTAGAATTGGTGACTCTAATTAACGTAAAGAATGAGAGAGAGAGAGAGAGAGAGAGACAAGAAGTATAGTGGTTCGTCTCCCGCCTTAGCAGGAAACTACGTCCACTTGAAAGCTTAACTAGCGTGTTTGGGTCTTGCGGCCCAGAGGGATTACAAGAGATGTAATGGGATCGAGTTTAAGTGGGAGGAGGGGTCTCTTTTATAGGTAAGGGAGCCCCTCTCATTTACATTTTCTTAGATGTGGGATGCAAAACCACTATTCTAGTCTTAGAAAGCATGTTTGTGAAGGTAACTTGGCAAGGCCGGGAAGGTTTCTTCCTGGCGACGTATTGGCCGCCTCCGACCACCGTGGCGTAGCTTGAGTGTCGAGGTACGAGATGTATATCATGGTCGGGTCCCACCATGGCTTGTGGGCCCACTAAGAAGGTGTTACTTATGCTTGGTGAGATAGCAAACTAGCTTGCTAGTAGAGGTATCTACAAGTCCCCGAAGTCCCCAAGTAAGAGGAGCTTCTTGGTTGGGGAGTTATAAACATGATGTCATCAAGCATAAGTAACGTCCGAGAGGCGCCTAGCCCCTACAAGTCCCCGAACTCCGTAAGCAAGAAGGGACTCGTTAACCTGAACAACAAAGACAAAGCACGCATATGTAGAATGTTTGTTGTATTGGGCAACGTATGTGAGTTGCACGGATATGCATTGGCATATGCGAATGTACGAGGTGCATGATACATGTTGATGTATACATGCGAATGGAGCCGAGTACGATCGATTATGACGTATAAACTCTAGAACGCGTGTGGTTGTGTGAACATCTCACGAATAAGCATGTGAATTGCATACGATACGCGCGGTATTCGCAAGAGAACGAACGAGGTCAAGTTGACGAGGTTACGCTCGGTGTAAGTTGCATGAGTGCCATGAAGGCAAGCGTTTGTAATTCGTGAACGATGAATAAGCGAACGCTTGTGTTTGGTTTTCGCTCGTAATAATGGGACGCGAAAAGAATTCGATTTGTGACAAACGACAAATGATAGAAGAATTCAATGTTCCATTAATGTGTAATATGTCGAGGGGATGTGGTGTAAAACTTGGGAATGCAGGAAGGCAAGAGCGTGAAAGCTTGGGGGTTGCCGGGAAGGCATGAGCGGGAAGCTCGATGGTTGCTGGAAGGCGTGAGCGGGAAGCTCGGGGGTTGCCGGGAAGGCGTGAGCGGGAAGCTCGGGGGTTGCCGGGAAGGCGTGAGCGGGAAGCTCGATGGTTGCCGGGAAGGCGTGAGCGGGAGGCTCGAGGGTTGCCGGGAAGGCATGAGCGGGAAGCTCGATGGTTGCTGGGAAGGCGTGAGCGGGAAGCTCGGGGGTTGCCGGGAAGGCGTGAGCGGGAAGCTTGAGGTTGTCGGGAAGGCGTGAGCGGGAGGCTCGGGGGTTGCCGGGAAGGCATGAGCGGGACGCTCGATGGTTGCAGGGAAGGCGTGAGCGGAAAGCTCGGGGTTGCCGGGAAGGCGTGAGCGGAAAGCTCGATGGTTGCCGTGAAGGCGTGAGCGTGGAGCTCGTGAGGGGGAAGCTCAGGGGTGCCGTGAAGGCGTGAGCGCGGAGCTCGTGAGCAGGAAGCTCATGGGTGTCGTGAAGGCGTGAGCGGGAAGCTCGATGGTTGCCGGGAATGCGTGAGCGGGAAGCTCGGGGGTGCCATGAAGGCGTGAGCGAGGAGCTCGTGAGCGGGAAGCTCGTACGTAATGCCCTGAGGCAAGAGTGTGAAAGCTCGGCGGTGCCGCTGAGGCAAGAGCGTGAAAGCTCGGCGGTGCCGCTGAGGCGTGAGCGTGAGAGCTCGGGGTTGCCGTGAAGGCATGAGTGTTAGAGCTCGTGAGCGCGGAGCTTTGGTCAGCGGTAGCCGAGCTTGGCCAGCGAGTTGGCGGAGCCTTTTCTTAGCGGAGGTTGTCAGCGGAGATGCTAGGGAGGCTGCTGTCGGTTGGCGGAGTGGAGCAGAGATTGGTCAACCGGAGGTTTGGAGTTCGGCGGAGCTGGTGTTTGCTACGGCTGGTATGCTGGCGGTGCCGCTAGCCGGAGGCTTTGATTGGCGGAGCAGCGGAGCTTGGTGCTCACTTGGAGGCTTGGTGCTCACTTGGAGCTCGACGTTGATGATCAGCTTGGCGATTGGATGCGACAATGAAGAAGGCAGGTTGCCCATAGTGGACTTGTGGGTGTCCAAAGTAATTTGGCACCACAAAAAAAAAATTGTACCGCTGGCATGATGTTGTGGTAAGAGGCCAATGTGCCACTAGACTAACGCTAAGTCCGCCAAGAATGGGATTACCGCTGAGTGAGTTGCCGCCAAGATTTTTTTTTTTTTTTTTTGCAGCGTTGACTTTTTTAGATAGGCGTTGATCAGCCCGTGGGCATTGAACGGAGTTGACCAGCCCCTTGGGTGTTGATCAAGCGTTGACTTGGCAGATGGCACAAGTTGCCGCTAAGAATATATAACTCAAAGAAAAATTATTTTGAGTTCCGTTAAGATGACTTAACTCAACGGTAAGTGACAAAGCCTTTGTATCGGCTTCCCACAGACGGCGCAAATGTTAACGTTTAGAATCGGTGACTCTAATTAACGTAAAGAATGAGAGAGAGAGAGAGAGAGAGAGAGAGAGAGAGAGAGAGACACACACACACACACACACACACACAAGAAGTATAGTGGTTCGTCTCCCGCCTTAGCGGAAAACTACGTCCACTTGAAAGCTTAACTAGTGTGTTTGGGCCTTGCGGCCCAGAGGGATTACAAGAGATGTAATGCGATCGAGTTTAAGTGGGAGGAGGGGTCCCTTTTATAGGTAAGGGAACCCCTCTCATTTACATTTTCTTAGATGTGGGATGCAAAACCACTATTCTAGTCTTAGAAAGCATGTTTGTGAAGGTAACTTGGTAAGGCCGGGAAGGTTGCTTCCCGGCGACGTATCGGTGGTCGTAGCTTGAGTGTCGAGGTACGAGATGTATATCGTGATCGGGTCCCACCATGGCTTGTGGGCCCACTAAGAGGGTCTTACTTATGCTTGGTGAGATAGCAAACTAGCTTGCTAGTAGAGGTATCTACAGTTAGTTATATTACATGTACTAGATATGGAAATCATCTATTGAACATTGTGCAATTCTTAGATGTTGTGAAATTTTAATTAAAACTCGCAAGCGCACGAATCGTCGTTAGTATAGTGTGCAAGTACGAGGTCGTTCCAACTGAGGATTGATAATCAATTTAAATCCTAACTCAATTTATCCAAACACAAAATCACAAAAACACAAGAACAATTAAGATAACGAAAGTATTGTTTTTAGATTTTTCGAATAAAGAAATAATGTGAAACAAACAAACAAACAAAATAAAGTTTATAAGTTGAAAAGCAAAGATGATAAAACCTAGGGTTTCAGAATCAACCACTAACAATCCTATTTATGTTTCGATGCAATTAACTGATTCTTTTGTTCCTTTTGATGATAATTCTCGTATCTAAGTCCAGGTACGGCACTTAGACCATAGTTTTCCTTAAGTGTATGATTCTCTCCAGGTACGGCAGAGGTCGTGTATCCTAACATGCAATTTATCCAGGTACGGCATAAATTTAACACATAGGACTCATTATGTTTTAGAAAACAAGAGAATCATGCAAACCATTACTTCAGGTACGACAATAATGTAATTCACAACTCTTAATCACAAGAAGCTAATTTGAATTATATTGCAGGTACGCCTCAAATTCATCTTCTAATTACTAGATGCAAAGCCCTAAGGTGATCAATCAAAGAACTTAAACATAAAGCATCAATTCAAATAGTGACTAAGAATTCATCATAAAGAAACTATAAATCCATCAATATAATATCAAAGTACATAAACAATCATGATAGAGCATCATCTTAACCCTAGAAAAAGGTTTAGCAAAAGATAACTAAATAAAACATAGGAAAGACATAAAAAGAATGGAAGGGAAAAGATGGGGAAGATGAATGAGTCGTCTCCGCTCCTTAGGCGTCTACATTGTGCTCCGAGACTCTCTTTCTCATGTAAATTCGTGCTCCCTTATATAGGGAAGATTTCTGCTCATCTTTGGCTTCATGTTTCCTTGTAAAACTTGGATTTAGATTCCTTTCTTCATTTGGAATGGGAAAACCTTGAAATATCTCTTGTAGAAGTAGGAATAAGTTCATCATTGAATACTCATCTGAATTAACTTCCTTGAAACATTAGGATTGATGATCTTGTGCCACGGAACTTGAGTTCTCAACGAATGTTTGTAAAATCCCGAGCAGATTTTCTGTCTGACCTATCTTCACTCAAATAATCATAACTTTCTCTTGAAATATCGAAATCGAGATCCGTAAAATTCTACAGAAAGTTGATATCCGTAGCTTTCCAATGATATAAGGCTCATTGTCTGATTCGATCTGAGCAACTCCCAGTAATTCGAGGAAGTTGGATGTTCTGCACAGACAGATTCTGGGACCTGGGCATCTTTCAATCCTAGTTAGCTCATTTTCTGCTTTCTATGGAACAAACCTACAAAAACACTAAAAGATGTAAATGAATCATAAATAAGGAGAACTAAACATAAAAACCAAGATTAAGAGGCATAGAAATATAGGAAAATATGAGCACATCATTAGACTAGATATGGAAATCACCAGCAACTCTTTCCATATCTGTTGAACACATGCACAATAACTACTAGTTTGTTAGTGCTTAATTCTGTCGGCCGTATTCTCAATGCAATTTTCGCTATATAATTTTGAAGGGTTATTAGTGTTTTTTGCCACTTTGCTTAGTTGAAACTGGATCTCCTGATCACTTAACACTAGTCAGATGCTTACTGATGTTGAAATTAAAACTAGAGCCCTTAATTATATACTTGAGACTCTGTCCATCATTAATTCTCATTTTTCTCCTTTTGTTCTCTCCTGCCCCTTAGAGGCTTTGAATAAATCGAAGTATATGGATGGCCTTCGAGCAGTAAGGAAGCACATTCAGAAGCTGGAACAGGACCTTGAGTTGCTTAAAGCACATGCTAAAAGAAAAGTTGAATTTAGTTCTGATGCTATTGAAGAAACTCCATAAGATATTAAGAGTGTAGAGTTTGGGAGCTCCTCAAACTTCAAGCTCCTCAGACTCCAATGAGGCCATGAAAACAACAAAGCTTGCAAAGCTAGACACTCAAGTAAATTTCTGGATGTATTTTGCTAGGAGTGTACTATTAGATGTACTCATTTTGTGGATAAAAGATTATCTTTGCACAATCCATTTTGGTGTATATATGATGTGGATTATAACAATTTATTATATATATATATATATTGATCGGTTACTGTTAATTTGATCATTTTTTATTCCACATCCAGCAAATATAATGCATTGAATCATTCTATTAGGACAACAATAACCACACAAAAAACTGTCGCACCTCAAAATAAAAATTGTTGTCTGAATACAAAACAAATCACAGATGCTATGAAAAAACAATTGTGTGAATAAAAGTCACACAACGGCTATACAAAAAAGCGACTTCTTAATCGCAATCATACAACGGATGCTCAAGTTGCTCGTTGTCTGAGTAAAGTTCACACAACAGTTAATGTTGTCGAGTGCCTGTCGACATGTTGTTGACATGGATGCTGAGTTTTTCATATGACAGTTCCCTAAATCGACCTTCATCAAACGGCACCGAAATATACGACAGTCAGCCTCCATATCAGACGACAGTTTTTAACCGTCGTCTGTTTCAATTTCTGTAGTAGTGGTCAACAGTTTCACTTGGTTTCTTTCTTGCTCGGATCGATCTTGTCAATCTAGACATAGGTCGTTTGGTTCCTCGGCTTTCTTTAAAATATGTACCATGCCTTAAATAATAAAAAGATTGTACTGTCCTAACAATCTAACATCACATTTTAATCAGACCAAAACAAAAACATCACTTTTTACTTTTTTGTTTGAAGTGTAATTTATCGAAACCCACGGACAGTTACAAACTTACAATTGTAAATGAGGACGTCAATATCTCGTCAAAAAAAAAAATTGAGGACATCAATGATTGTTTCCAGAGCAAAGCAAGCAAGCCAATTGACCAAGTAGTTCTGTAGTTTTACTTACTAAGTATATATGCCGATGGTGTGGTCCCCTACAACCCTGTTATGTTGTCCGCTTCAAGCTGCTGAATCATGAATACCGTATTAGGCTTAATAAATACGTTGTATGACTCATGTAGGCCTTACTACAAAAGACCGGTTATTTATGATATTCATTAATTTATTGTGCATATCAAGGACATGCATACTGGACGTTACAATAATTGTCTACAAACGTGCAGGATGTGTATGAGTAGGGTTTCAAAGCTCACCGGTGAGGTGAGTAGTATAAACACTAATTTACAACATAATAAAAAAAACAAAGCGTTGGCAAAGGAATGCGATTCCCTGGCTGTTTATTTTATGAAAATTTAAAAAAAAAAAAAAAAACAATGAATCTTTGAATAAAAAAATTAAAATAAAAAAAAAACGATGAATCTCACGTTAAGTTTAAACTAGTAGTACAATATATGTAGATTTTTTTTTTTAACATTGGTTATACCAAAAAAAAAACCAAGACAAAATACGTACCCGTCGGTTAACGAACACGTTTTTTTTTTTTTTTTTTTTTTTTTTGGCAAAGGGGAATATCATTAAAAACACAAGGGGAAAAAGAACCCTTGAGAGAAACAACAAAAAAAAAGACACAAACAACAACCTCTACAAGTGAGGAGGACCAGGTAAACCGTCAAAAACAAGAACTGCAACTAAGGGAGAAGGAGGGTGTTGAACCCAGTTAGGAGGACACCTCCCACTATAGACTAACGAAGCAACAATATGTGCCGCTTTTGCCTTTCTACTGGTCCACGACCAGTTAAAATGCCGGGTTGAAAGGAGATACCGGACTTGAGAGAGAATATTAGTTGTTGTCCAATCTGAAGCAGGGCTATTTTGTCTAAGAGAGTTGATAATATCTTGAGAGTCAGAAGAAATGAAAATATCCTGCAACGGGAAAGTGTTGGCAAGATGCATAGCTTCTCTAATAGCCAAAGCTTCTGCAGCCATTGCAGAAGGGGCCAACGTCTTTAGTGCTCTGCCCGCAACCAATCGACCATTCGAATCACGAGCAATTGCTGCTATTCCACATAAAAGAGTCTTTGAACCATGATGCATCAGTATTTATTCGAATGGCATTCATAGGAGGTGGAATCCATCTTGAGAAGCAAGGAAGAGACTGAGTAGATCTTATCTCAAAACCTCCCTGCCAAAACCTGAAACCAGGTAGATTAAGGTTGCCGTTTTTTTGTACAAATCTGTCTTTCTAGAAGCCTCCACTGCTCCTATAAAAGGAGCTGAAAGGTGCTCACAAGTGCTCAACTCATCACTCAGAAATCAGTATCTCTGATCCCCCAAATCTACCCAGCGTCACTTTCTTCTGTAATTAGGGATTAGGTTTTGACTTCGATTGTGATATCATGGTGAAGAAAGAACTCGATCTGATGCATCTGATAGCCAGGATGAAGAAGAAGATTCAACTTCATAAACAGTTGATATCGAATTGAGGATTTACCAAAGACAAGTATATAACTATATATTATAGCTAGTCATCTACGTTAATCAATCTATTATCCTCACTGTTTAATTTTTGAACCTCTTATATACCTGCAGAAACGACTGGACGTTGTGCGTCCTTAATGACGTAGAGGTCATTAGGAGACTGTAGGTATAAGGTTTACACTTGATGTGTTGGCATCACTATACAAAGCACTGAAGAAGCTTACAAAGTTCATCAAAACTGATCTCGGAGAATTTCAAGTAATTGCATCTCATGCATAAGCACGGGATTGCAACATGTTGCAATCCCCGAGTCAGCCCGAGTCAGTCCTAGTTAACCCTACGTTTTTGGGAGTCCAATTTTGGAAAGTATCTTTTGATTTTTAAATTTTATTTTACTAAGATATTTTTCAACTAATAAAATCGTGCTTTTGAAGTCCTAGGTGATTTAGGATTTGTTTATTTTAATTGGATATCTTTTATTAAAAGATCTTTCCTAGTAGGAGTCCAATTAGGGTTGAGTCTTAATTGTTGAGAATTTATTTTCTCCTCAATATATTCAGAAAAGCAGCGTTGATTGTGTAGGGATTTTGATGCAAGAATTATTGTGTGTCTTGCTTGCTTAGAAAGAGTTCCATAGGAGTCCATGAAACACTTGTTCCGTGTCGAAGTGTTTCATTATTCATTCATATACATGCATTGATTCTCTCGAGATCAGTAGAGAAGATTGGTGGTGCAAGTGGAGCGATATTTGCAGATCGTTCAAGTGAAGAAGAAGGTCAAGATTCAAGACAAGCACCTCTCTAGTGAGTCTAGAGATTGTAGCCGCATAGAGAGCTATATGTGTTTGTAAAGAATCATATCCTTCATCAATAAGTTGATTGATTTTATTTGGGTTCTCAAGAGCAAGAGCCCCGCAGTGTTTTTAATCTCAAAATTGAGGTTTTCACTGCGTAACCAAAATTGTGCTTTCTGTGTGAAAATTTTGATTTCTGCCCAGTAAGGACTGCAACGTGTCTATCAATCCTCGAAACCCAGAAAAACGTTTCATCCAAATATTTTCACTTGGCATCAGAGCGGGTTCTAAAGCTTTTTAGTAGATCTGAGGACAAGATGGAACGTGAATTTGACAGAGCTGCTGATTCGATAAATTGTCCCCCATGTTTTGATGGTGGAGATTACTCGCAATGGAAGATCATGATGAGGTTCAAGCCCAAGAAAAAGGTACAAAATGTTGCTTTCTCTTCTGTTAAAATGAAAGAAGTAGATGATAGTGGTTCTGTGGATTTGGCTTTACTAACCAAAGAATTTAAAAAAAAATCTTAAAAATAAAAACTCCTTTGGTAATACTTCAGAAAGTATATCTGAATTAAAAAGGGCGCAATTATCTGAAAAACGTTTTGACAAAAACACCAAAGTCAATAATTTTGATCAAGAGAAAAGTGTTGTTGAAAAACCTAAATGTTATGAATGTGGTGGTATTGGTCATATCTCTTCTGATTGTGGAAACAGAAAATATAGCTCACCAAATGACAGGACTCTTAAGTCAACTTGGAGCGACAGTGAGGAAGATTCTCAAACTGAGAATGAAGAAGAGAACATTGCATTCACCTCCTCACTTCATCAAGAGGCATCTGATGATTCCAACAATGAAGGTGAGATTTTTGATGTATCTGATGATGAGACTAATGATAAGTGCAGGGAACTGTATAAAGCTTCAAGAGTGATGCTCAAAAGAAATCTCAAGCTAGAGAACGAGATTGAGCAAGTCAGAAAAGCAAAGGAAAAGGCCGAGTTAAATCTTAAATCATGCAAAGAAAAATGGGACGGTGAACGCATTGCTTATACTGACAAAATTGATGTTTTGCAGGATAAGATGAATTCCCAAACTTGGGAGGTGGAGCGTACTGAGTTGATTGACATGATTAAAACCCTTCAGGTTGAAGTTAAAGCTCAATCAAATTTGAATGTCTCACTAACCTCTGAAATTGAGAATTTGCAGGTTAAGCTTAAAGAGTCTCAAGAAAAGTTCAACAAATATTCTCAATAGGGTCAGATTTGGTTTCCAAAATGATTGGAATTGGAAAACCACACACCAACAAGAAAGGGTTGGGGTATGAAGGTGCAAAAACAGAAGGTGTAAAAATCGATCATTCTGACTTTGTAAAAGGTGTAGAATGTAAAAGTTCATTGGATCAGTCACAAGCTTCAAATAACAATGATTCTAGTCCCAAGTTGCCCAAAAGATTAGAGGCAAATTTAGCCCTTCAAACCCATCAAAAAGTTGCTCAGGTAAGTTTTGACAGTCACAATTCTGTGCGTCAGCCCAGGTATGTCCATAACTCTAAAAGCATTATTCTCACTTGTCATTATTGCAGAAAATTGGGACACATACGTCCTAGGTGTAATATACTTCGTAGGGTCACTCAAAATCAGAGGAAAGCATCAAAAATTAGCCCAACTGCATTGCTGCAAGCTGAGCTGAAAGAGCATCTGAAGTTGATTAGCAGGATTGCAGAGCGTATTGCAATCCCCAAAGAGCAGAATTTGAAGCATAAGCAAATCTGGATTAAAAAAAGGTTCAAATAATCGTTTTTCTGCTCATATGGATAACCTTGATAATATGCTTGAGCTTACTTTTGTTCCTACTGAACACAAATTGGCTAATTCGTTTACTAGGCCTTTAGACATAACTCGATTTGAATCACTTAGAAGCACCATTGGTGGATGCTCTAAGTATTGATACTCTCACTTCGCTTGATCCATTTTGCATTAATTCATAGTGTATGATATCATATTAGTATAGGTGCATTGCTCTTTTTATTTCTGCATTTCTGTTTTCAGATTTCTGGAGAATCAGGATTGCATGTGAGGTTTGTATCCCAGCGTGTCTGACAGATCAAATTGAACTTAGATTGACAAGTGTTCTAATACTTTCCTTAAATATGATTGTGATGAGTCGAATAACATGTTTTGAATGGGTTCTTGCATCACTTTGTAATCTTGAGCATGAACAACATATTCTTTATCACTTTGTATTCTCACATGCACACATACTCCTTTGTGGTGGTACGTATCCTCTTGGTTGATTTGATTTTAATTCACACAGACTAAGTGAGTGAATATTGTTGTTGCTCCCTGTTAAAAAGGTTCAAATATTTGGAGCAAGGCCAGGCTATTCCCAAAGTAAACAGGCCTTGGTCGTGATGAACGATATGAGGTTTGGGAAGAAAAGGGAATGGTTTGGTCACCCCGGTGGATTGTGAAACTATTGACTCGAGTTGATATGACCTTTGGGATGTCCTTGTTACATCTAGTACCCTAAAGTCAACTGACTTGGGAGTTGCTGGCATAAAACTTGTTACATGAGTCTTAGTTTTCTTGGAAAAAAAAATGTGAAAAAGTTTCATAGTGCGTGAAAGGCAAAAAGAAAAAATATTATGCCCTCACGGTGTCATAAGGGGAGATTTGAGTTGATTGTGATTATATTTTTTTCACTTCTTATGTGTGTTCTACTTTCTCTGATCTGAGATTTTTACAAACCCCACTTTGAGCTATGTTCACTTACACAACAAAATCTCTTCACTCATGTGACCTTAACTTATTACTTTCATGTTTGAGGATTGGTGCTAACACTCTTGTCTAAAAGCTATGCTTTTGTCTCTGTAATTTGTACAAGGATACAAACCCACTCATTGTGTGTTTGCATTTCATTCTTGCATCTTTCATAGCATGATCACACTCAGGGGGAGTATTGATACTTGGACTATTTCCAACTGATTGATTCTACATAGCTTCCACTACATAAGTTGCTTTTGTCATTCCTAGACAAAAAGGGGGAGATATTGGTGAATTTGATGAACTTGTGTTTGATTGTTTAAATATTTTGATATTGATCTTGAAATTGTGTTGACACTCCTATGCCTTGTCTTTAACTTGCTTTCTACAAGGTGTCAGGTGTGTTGATAAGTGTTTCAGGAAAGGCATATTGCTGATGGAATGTGATGATCTTCAAGTACTTGTTGAGGGGGAGTGTGCCTAAAATAGGATGTTTTGTATAGGAATGCCAAAAAGAGGAGATCGTAGGTATAAGGTTTACACTTGATGTGTTGGCATCCCTATATAAAGCACTGAAGAAGCCTACAAAGTTCATCAAAACTGATCTTGGAGAATTTCAGGTAATTGCACCTCATGCATAAGCATGGGATTGCAACATGCATGTGTCCTGAGTCAGTCCTAGTCAACCCTACGTTTTTGAGAGTCCAATTTTGGAAAGTATATTTTGGTTTTTAGATTTTATTTTACAAAGATATTTTTCAACTAATAAAATCGTGCTTTTGAAGTCCTAGGTGATTTAGGATTTGTTTATTTTAATTGGATATCTTTTATTAAAAGATCTTTCCTAGTAGGAGTCCAATTAGGGTTGAGTCTTAATTGTTGAGAATTTATTTTCTCCTCAATATATTCAGAAAAGCAGCGTTGATTGTGTAGGGATTTTGATGCAAGAATTATTGTGTGTCTTGCTTGCTTAGAAAGAGTTCCATAGGAGTCCATGAAACACTTGTTCCGTGTCTAAGTGTTTCATTGTTCATTCATATACATGCATTAATTCTCTCGAGATCAGTAGAGAAGATTGGTGGTGCAAGTGGAGCGATATTTGCAGATCGTTCAAGTGAAGAAGAAGGTCAAGATTCAAGACAAGCACCTCTCTGGTGAGTCTAGAGATTGTAGCCGCGTAGAGAGCTATATGTGTTTGTAAAGAACCATATCCTTCATCAATAAGTTGATTGATTTTATTTGGGTTCTTAAGAGTAAGAGCCCCGCAGTGTTTTTAATCTCAAAATTGAGATTTTCACTACGTAACCAAAATTGTGCTTTCTGTGTGAAAATTTTGATTTCTGCCCAGTAAGGATTGCAACGTGTCTATCAATCCCCGAAACCCAGAAAAACGTTTCATCCAAGTATTTTCAGAGACGATACAGTTGCTGGAAGGAAATTGGAATGTAAATCTTGTTTTGATCGAGATCTAGAAAATCTGTGTGATTTATCCTTGATAAGATTGTATTAAACTGCTACTGTTTGTAAAACATGATTGTGTGTGATAAACTGATATTTCTCATCAAGGTTTATGTTGGTAATAATTGGAAAATATTTATTTCATTTCCATCAGGTTGGGGAGAAGATGGTGAAGCCAATCTGCAGGCCCCCGTAAAGCACTTATCCAGATAAAGGCCGAAGAGAAGGAGCAGTAGCTGTAGGGATCAGAGGGCTGCTAGTTCTCTAACCCTGAACCTTGGGCTCCCAGTTCTTTAATTGGGTCAGATAAAGGACGAAGGAAACACAGGCCGAATTGAGTCAGATAATTAATCGGATTAGTTATTTACCAGGGAGTCTGCTGTATGAGAATTGATTGCAATAACAAGCTAGCTGCTGAAATGATGATATTAACATATGTAATACAGTTTTTAATTTCAATGATTTATTAGTGGAGATTCATGTTCAACTTGGCTCTTGCCTTGTGCCAAGTTTGTTTTTCCAATACATGCTGGTTGCAGAGCGATTTCTATTTTTCCCAGTTAGATGACACTGTCTTAAGAACTGTATTGTAGTGCAATTGTTGAAATCGACCATGAAGTCTCATATCCAAGAATAATACTAGCGACAAATCAAGAATATTTAGTAGTGTGTTAAAATAAAATAAAAAATAAAAAAAAGGTAGAATGAAGATATAAAGCACATTCCATCTGAAGCCTAAGAGAAGAATCTTGCAGAAAACTTCAAGCCAAGACATAATAGCAGACTACAAACTTGCATGAATGTTGTTTCCAACTGAGAAGCTAAAGACACCAGTGAAATCTTTGCAGCTACATACTAAATCAAAGTTCCATTCTTGTTTTTAGATGTACCAAATGTGCAAAAACATGCATCCCCAGAGTTACAAAATCACTAGTTAATTTGTCTGAATTGACCGACAAATCAACATCTGAAAAAAGAAACTTTCATCATCACAACATCATTCGTCTGCTTAATCAGCTCAAAGACACAAACATCTCCCACTTTCAGATCATTCTGCCTTACAAACTCATTCCAACCTTGAGAGAATCTACTTGAGCGAGAGTCATTTATCCACTTCACAGACCACAACCTGTTTGAAACTTGAAGCTCAGCTGTCCTTTTCTTTATCTTAATATAATCTTTCACAAAGGTACATGGTATATGCTGCAAAGGTTAGATTATAGGTAAATTAGTGCATTCTATAAAACTGATGGATGACCAAGCAACCAAATAAGCTGTTGCATGTGTAACAGATGAACATAACGAGAACAACAAATTTTCTGCCTGACAAGGACAATAGTTTCTTGGAGTTCTCAAGTAAGAATATATAGTGCCTCGATCTCCAAAAATTTGTGAGAGTTACAAAGAAAAATTTGTAATAATATGTCGTTCATTTTAATAAATTTTGACTCATATATAATTGGACTTATGCCTACAGTCATGGCAGTGAATATAAACTCCATGCTCTCAATCATATTGATCCACAGGAAGATATAATGCATCTTTTATTGAGAAGTTAAATCCCTATATGGATGACTACAATATCAAGTTTGGGGTTTCGTTCATGTTCATACCAGAATTCCTTTGGTCACATAAGTTTCGGTCAAAAGAGTTCTGAAGCAAGGATGGTTCGATGAGTATCTGTTGGCTGCTTCTAGAGCACTATTTGCCACTTGAGGCTGGAAAGACAAAGTCTCTCTAGAATTCATATTTCCTGCATAAATCAAGTGAAAACATTAGCATTTGCAGTTTACAAAGTGTATTAGAAGTTATTCGCGCGTTCAGAAACTTACTAATTGACTCGTCAATATCCATAGATGTTTCCAATTCAAAATCACTTGGTTCAGATTTGACGGAAATAGTTTCTTGACTAGTTTTATTTTCACCAGCTGAACCTTTTAACTTCTGATAATCCATCTTCTTCTTTGGATATATGCTGGAACTCATAACAGCGTTTGTTCTATGACTTTCATTACCGTGCCTCTTTTTAAATGGTTTTTCACTTCTCCTAGCCGGCATTACAAACTCCTTTTTGCAACCATGTCTTCCATATATGTCAACATAGAATTTTGAATTTCCAGCATATTGGAAAATTAGAAACTCTCCAAGCTTTAAACCATTATCATGCACAAATTGCTTCCAACCCTTTTGTAAAAAGAACCTGCCGTTATCGCTTTTCACATCAACAAGCCAAGTTCCAGCAGGGGTCCGAAGATGGGATTGTTGAAGTACACTTGCAGCCAAATGCTTACGAAAAGCCTGTGGGATTCTCTGTAACAGAAGTGGTTAGGATGTGAATCACTTGACAATATACGCACTATACTAAAACAAAATTATAAAGCAAACATCTCTTTCATAACCACAGTGGAAAAACGAAAAGCATACTCTCCAATAGTCACAAGGAACTTCATCTCAAAAAAGGGGATACTTTGCAAGTCCATACTTCATTTAACCAGTTTACAGACCAAACAAACCCAATTAGTTTAAATTGATTTAACCCTTATATTTTAGTCACGAAAATTGCAACAACCAATTTGATATAAACAATATGATATCTTTTAATTTTAGTTTTCTTGCTATCGAAGGAATAATAGCGATTCAGCCGATTCTTGTTGTTTATGTGTACGTACTACAGTCTTCTCTTAAAAAACAACAACAAAAAAAACAAAAAAACGTACTACAGAGTACGTGTATGAGAGAGGGTCTTACCAGCTTGTCAGAGAAGTCACCTATAAGAACCTTGAAAAAGGAAGGCTTTCTTTTTCTTGCCATGACGATTTTGTGTTCGTCTACTTCTTCGTCTAGCAAGGTTCGGAATCCCTATCCCTTACTCAGTGTCTCGCACTCGTATTTTGTGTAAAAAATTTCCTTCGATCAACATCCTATTAAATAACAATCGACCCAGATGATTAAGGGTTTTTAATGAAATGTAGGGTCCAGATCAAGGGACACCTTTTTTTACACAAATTTTGACACACCTTGTGAACCATTAGATTTAAAAATATTCAATGGTTAAGATTTATTGTTTGAATGATGTCAACATACAACATTGATGGCATTACATTTTCTAATCTAAAATTAACTTTTCTTCATTAAAAGAAAAAACAAAATTAAATTTGAAAAATCAAAATCAACAAAAACTAAAAAAATATAAAAGAGGAAGAAGAATAACAAAATAAGGAGTGTTCTATTCGATCAAAAGAAGAAGAAAAAAATAACAGAAGAACACGCCAAAAAGAACATCGATCTCTTCTCTAACTTTAAGCTCTCATCGTCCTTTCCAACTACCAGCTCTCATCTCCATCCTCCCAATTGAGGCATGTTATTTTTGTTTTCATAAAAGAATGGTATCAATGCACTCTTTGTTTTCATATTGAATGGATTTGCTGTAGCTAGTTCAAATACGTGATGTAGCCACAGCAAGTGACAAGCACTTACTGAGAACACATAGAAGGAGGAAAATCAGATCTATACTTCTACATATATGAACGTGAAATTATATGTTCTTCTGACCTTTTCATTTATTAATTTGTTTGCTATTTTAATGAGTCTACGATTCATTACAATGCACTCTGTGTTGCTAGCTAGCTAGCTAAGCTTTTGAAGGTGGTTGGTATGATTTGATGGTACAATATTCCCGGCGACACCGTATATTGATCAATCCCTCTTCTTCCTCATCACCGTCTGTTTCTCGCTAGCTAAACCCTCTTGAAATATTGAATTTTTCAGTGTAATATATCTGTCTTAGCTCAACTCTCTTTAATCTAAGGAGGCCCATCAGTTTCTTGGCTTTGTTGATTGGTTTCTTGCTCAGTTTCTTGTGCGCAGTTTAGTACTTCAACTCTTGTTCATCTAATTCCAAAAACCAAAACCCGATACACAAGTACATGCAAGTTCATATCATACATACTTTTGTGATGTTTTTTTGTTAATCATTCATTTCATTAATGAAGCATATGATTTGTGTGTTTAAGAGTCTCATAATCCAACTACGTGACAAACAATTGTGCCCAGACATGAACTGCAAGCTCACAGCCTTCTTCTGCTATTTTTTTTTTCTTTTGATTGAATAGAACACTCCTTATTATGTTATTCTTCTTCCTCT
Organism: Rosa rugosa; assembly: GCF_958449725.1. NCBI lineage: Eukaryota > Viridiplantae > Streptophyta > Magnoliopsida > Rosales > Rosaceae > Rosa > Rosa rugosa. The sequence goes on along the minus strand of NC_084820.1, from coordinate 27,400,716 downwards.
TTTATTTCTTTGTAGTTTTTGTTGATTTTGATTTTTCAAATTTTAATTTCTTTTTTTCTTTTGATGAAAAAAGTTCAATTTTAGATTAGAAAATGTAATGTCATGTCATGTCATTTATCACACAATGTTACCATCATTCAAACAATAATCTGAACCATTGAATATTTTAAAATCTAATGGCTCACAAGGTATGTCAAAATTTACACCCTTGATCCAGGCTTAAGAAGGGGGGTTTTTAAGAGTTTACTAGGGTTTCTACTATTTTCAATTTTTAATGTTTATCGCCCATATGAAAAATTAAAATTCCCGTCTTATTCCCATGTTTCTTGGTTCGCAAATAGGAGACCAATTTCATGAGGCCTCTCTCATGGTCATGAAAAATTAAAACTATCATCCTTTCGTATTTGTTTACATTATTGGGAAAGTAATTAGAATATTTTAATCTAATGCATAAAAATAAGTAATACGAAGAAAAAGAATAAGTGAAAACTAATCTTTTGAACTGTGGAAGGTTTTAATTTCATCCATTTTTGATACTTGTGCTTATGAAACATAGGAAATAAGGAATGAATATCCTTTCTCAAAGGTCAACTTCGTGAACCAAACAAACCTTTAGGGTTTGAATCTACTTAAAAAACATACCTCTGTTGAAGTCTAATAAAAGACGGGAATAGAATAAAAATCCTTCTATAAAACCACTTAAGGTACTTGAGCAACGTAAACTCAAAATTCTAGCTAGAAACAATTTGTAAACTAAAAAGAGATGTTCGACACGTACATGCATGATGCAACTAGTAGTGACAAAGTGATGAATTGAGGGTTATGTGAGGGTGAAAGAGAAGTTTATAAATTTTAGATTCTATTGTTAGATTTTAGTGGAAATCTAAAAACACAATTAAAAGTTGAAATCTAAATAAAAAAGCAAACAAGAGATTTCTCTTAGATCTTGCTATAGCGTCTCTCCTTGGAATTTGTTAGTTTGTGCGAGGGGAGTTCAATATCCCTACAAGAGCATGATGACTTGGCATTGTTTTGCTCCAATTTTGTCTCCTGTGATCGGTGATTTCACAGTCTCGGTGTGGATCAACATGCATTTCATTTGGTTCCCTTCTTGCTCTGATCTTGTCGGTCCAGACATGGTTGTTTGGTTCCTCGGCTTTATTTGAAGTATGTGTATCTGCTCTAATATTAAAAAAATAAAAATAAAAAACTGTACTATTCTAACAAATAACATTTTGTTCAAGTAAATCCAGAATATGTGTCTGGCCCAAACTCTAGGTTACTTGCTTAAGTTGTAATAGGGTTACGCTTAGAGATAAACTTAGAGAATCTTAGTAGATATCCATTCAATGTACGATTATGTTTCCATGTACAACTCTGGTTCTATGTTTGTAATCCTCTATATAAAGAGACCCCTATTATCAATGAAAGCACAAAAAATTCTCTCACAAATATCGATTCCCTAAAATATGTTATCAGCACGAATCTCTAACCCTGAAACCCTAAAATCGTAGCCTTCAAACCCTAGCAACCACCGCCTCACACATCGAAGCCCTCGATCCCAAGACCCTAGAATCGGCGGCGAAACCACCAGAACCGGCCGGAATCGCCTTGAACAGGCCGTCAGAAGTCCCTCGACAGCCCCTGCATGCGCACACCCCACCCCGCGCATCCCAGCAGCAGCACGCACGCACAAAGGCAGATTAGCCTCGCTACCTGCCAGCTCCAGCCACCGCTGACCACCTTCGGCCACCTCCGACTTCCGGCCAGATTTTTCCGATGACTTTTCTGGCGACTTTTTCTGGCAATTTTCTACATTTTTTGAGATATGTTTTAAAGGTTCTATAAGTTCCCCTTTTAGAAGTTTTTATTCTTTTTCTCGGGGACTTGCAACCTTCCTTCTTCTACCTCCCCCCCCCCCCCCCCCCTTTTTCTTCTTCATAGAGGAGACCAAAAAGCCGAACTATGGGGATTCCGTGCTCACTCCAAGCTTGGAGCTTGTAGAGTCCTCCAAACTTCTGAGAAGTTATGATCGACCACAAACACATCATTGTTTCGATCTAATCCAATACCTCTTGAAATTGAATTTCTTGGAAGCGACTACACTCAGAAATTTCTAATTTCTTAGAAACAATTACGCTCAGAAATTCTTATTGTTTTCGTGGTAGCCTTTTTCGCTCCGAAACTAACCCTCTTTTCTTGTTGTTTTTCAGGATGAGTAACCTGAACAAGTTGAACTTTTCTCCACTGGAGACAATAGGCGCAGGATACCACAAATGGGTCCATGATGTGCGCCAGCATCTTAAGGCTGAAGGGATCCTAGATACGATCCAAGAGCCAAGTTAGAACGTGCTTACTCATCAACAAGCTGCTGTTTTGGAAGCGAATAGAGCTACTATTGGGGCAAACCAAGCTAAAGCCATCATTCTCATGACAAGGCACATGAATGACGCGCTCCAGAATGAGTACCTCAATGAAGAGGACCCTAGAAAGCTAAGGGTAGAACTCAAGCTGCAATTTGGCAACGTTCGTGACTCCCTGCTTCCTGATTTATAAGTGAGATGGCATAGCCTCTCCTTCTGTGATTTCAAGTATGTACTTGACTACAACTCGGAAGCCCTTCATAATTCTGTGGCAAGAACATCATTAATACGATGTTGATCGAGAAGACTCTCTCTACCTTCCCCGTCTCTACATTGATGATTTCCAAGAATTATTGAATCGATCGATTAAATGCAGGACGCATCACAAGGTTTCATGAGCTTATTAGTGTCATGAACATAGCTGAAAAGCATGACAATATCCTTGTGAAGAACTATAACTCTAGACCTGTGGGAACCAAGTCTATTTCGGAGTCTAACTATAGTCGCGCCCCTAAGGGACGACGCAAGGAGCGAAACCCTAAGACCAAGGATAATTCTGGTCCATATTCTCGCCCCAAAAACACTACACCAATTTTGTTATCAGACAACGGCAGAAAACCGTTGTGTGATTTGAAGACTAACCGTTGTAGAGTGAGCCGTTGTCTGATGAAAAATCAGACAACGGTGGAACACAGTTGTGTGATAAACACACAGACAACAGGTATGTGTTATAACTGTTGTGTGATAGCTCGGCAGATGGCTCGGCAGATGCTAAGCGCGCAGCTGCGTAGCAGTTAAGGGGCGTCTTCAGACAACAGTGCCAGTTTGCAACCGTTGTATGTAAATCATATCAGACAACATTTTTTTATTTTGTCTGTTGTCTGATTGCTCTTCAAACTTCAGTTCTTAGACTATATTTGTTGTGTGATTAACTTTAGGACAACATAGTTCAATTGCTTCTGTTGTGTGATTAACTTGTAGGACAACAGAGTTCAATTGCTTCTGTTGTGTGATTAACTTGTAGGACAACAGAGTTCAATTAATTCTGTTGTCTGAGTATTAATCAGAAGACACTAATTCGTTAAAAACCGATGTGTGATATATTGATTACAATGTGTTTTTCTCCCATTTTTGGTCATTCAAACAACAGGCAGTGATCATTAGCTTTGGTCTGTTGTGTGATCATTTGAACATTCCATTCCTGAATTAGATTGTGCATTCATTTGGTCTATTTACGAAATGAACAATATTCTATCAAATACAAACATTGCAAACCATCAAATGATTCATATAACCATTACTTTAAACTTCAAAAGCAAAAGGGATGCATTTCCCAATCATTGAAACCAACATTTTACACAAGAAAAGCATTCTAGTGCATGCCCATCTACTTGGGACATCAAAAAGCTGATACACATATATATTGTTTCAAAACATGCCACATATGGTGCATGACAATGTACCAGCAGACAAGCACAAAGAAAGATGCTTTCCTTCACAAAAATGGACTAGCAACAAGTGCGCTACTTCATGGCTCATGCACATGTGTTGACAACAAACTTCCCCCACTCATTTCGCACTTGATCAGTATCCGCTTGGGTGTATTGGCTGCTACCACTCATTTCGATGGAGCATTTCTTTAGCTTTATAATATGCTAAATCATGGATCTACAAAATAAAAAAGCATTACTAGGGAAAGTTATATCAACATAGAGTAATTGCTTAGAACAAAATAATAGTCATAGTCGTCATACCTTTTCAACTTTAACTGCCATATCATACTCATGGTTATTCCCCATGCTTAAAGTAGTAGACTGTACCAAACAGAACATGTTAGGACTTCAACATTTATCCTTTATAGGGAAATTTGATAGATTATGGAATGCAAAGTAAAAATTGTAATTCACTACCTCATTCTAAATTTCCAGCAAGATACAAAGGGAATTGATTTTTTTGAGAGGGCATATTTTAACACAAATATATAGAGTAATCAACCAAACTGAAAAGGCAAAAACAGTACAGCAAAAAAAAAAAACCAACTCTAGACAACAAATACAATATTATAACTAAAAAGAACAAACAGAGGTATGGAGGCTAAAGAAGCTCATATTAACAAAACCTTTCCAGTTAGAAGCTCAATATCCCTATTTTAACAAAATGAATAAGGGAAAATAGAATCAAAGAAGTTTTAGACGGCACATGAGAAATATCTATATCTCTAACACAAGTCATGACCAACTCTTGAATGCAAAGAAAGAAGAATACCGCATTGCTGTGATAATATATTGCAAGACAATCATCAGGTCCCCACCCATCCTGAATAACCATTCGTGTAGCTATCTGTTGCAAATTGAGTAAAAGAGTGAAGGGAATTAGAGAAAAGTGAAGGGAATTAGAGAAATGATCATGCATTGCATATCCTCTAAGATTATTTTTTGCTTTACATTAATACCCTTGAAAAACAAAAAGCATAGAATGAAATCAACCTCCTGTGCTTGCGTTAACTCTGAAGAAGAAAGCAAGTACTCCTCTCTGAAAGGGAGTAGCATTTGTGCTGCAATGTGTGAATGAAAACAAAATACGAGCTTCTTTTCAAGGAATGATCTTGATTCAGCATTTCCATTCCCAGAACCTTCATTTCTGGCCTTCCCTGTAGAAGAAGGCTAAATTACTAGTGTTCATTTAGATTTAATTCCATAAAAATAACATTGTTAACATCATCCCCTCCCACAAACTTACAAATTGCACACCTTTCAAGGTTTCACAATTTCTTCGGGACTAAGAGGAGAACTTAAGCAACAAAATTTAAATTCACCATTCATGGATGAGACTGCATTATAAAACCAATTCGATAATGAAGTAAAACAAGTAGCTATACCATGACACAGTTGGACAATGGACTTCCTACTTTTCTTTGAAATACAAAAGTTCAGCCTAGTTCTCCTACTTCTACTTTCAATTAGCTGAGAGGAACAAACTTTTAAATTTTTTAGATAGATGAATAAAAACAGTAAGAGCATATTGGTGTAACTTATAATGCATCTATAACATAATTTAAGCCATCATATCAGAATCAGAGGAAAGCAAATAGCCAATTTCAGCATTTTTTAGGAAGACAACTGGAAGATAAAGATAAAAAGAGTTACAATATATGCACAAAATACTTATAGATATATAATAGCTAGGATGACGATATAGAGAAGGAGGCTTAATCTAATTGTAGTCAAGTAATCCAACCTACTGCACCTTGTAGCTTTATAGTTGCTTAATCTAATTCCCAATATCTTCAATCACAACCTGATAAATATCAAAGAAAAAAGAAAAAAAGATCAAAGAAACCAAAGAAAAGAAGCACCAGCAACACATTGCCAGGTAGACTAAGCTAAGCAATAGATGAATGAAGACATGAGGGGAATGAAATGTTACCAACTATCAAACTGAAGGCAGAATGAGAGCTCAAATGGAGTTGCATGCATATTGCTTAGTTGTGGTGGTTGGTTCAGGGTCTTGCAAGCGTATTGCTTACCAACTATCAAACTGGTGGTTTTTCTCTAGTGTTTGATGGTGACAAGCTAAACCTGCAGATTGCTTGGGTTCTTTTATTGTTTGTCAATAAGAATATATTGTTAACAATTGCATGCATCAACTGTTTTATATTATGTTTTTGTTAAAGCACCTTTCATCATATTAATCAAGATAAAAATTAAAAACACAACGTTGTGTTATCAACGAACCTCTTATGCATCCATACATAATAAGGAGAACTAACTACTTAATCATTCAAAGGGGGAAAAAAAGAGATGGAAGTAGACCTTCATGGCTTTAAGTATCTAATCATCTGCTACTCAAAAGCCTTGATCTTTTATTTCCTGCAGGCACATATGTAAACGAAAAAAGGTAACTGCATTCAGCATTGATCCTTAGTTCATTTACATAATCTCAAAAACATAAACTCATTAAGGATTAGTGATACTAACCATGAGCCATGGAATCTGAACAAATAGCTATATTCAAAGCAACCATTGGTATAACCCTGTCTTGTGCAAATCAGTAGTTGATAAATAACTGGAAGGGACCAGAGAAAACTGAACTTGAGATTACAATTTATCCCATCAAGCCTCAAGGCTCAGAGGTAACCAGGCTTGATGACTTGGTACACTTATAGCATAAACCAATAAGCCATAATCAAAATACAAACATTCCTTACTTTACCTATTATAAAATCTTCAAGTAGAGCACGCATTCTGCCACAAAAAAAAAAAAAAAAACAATTCAATAGAGTAGAAGAGCATAATTCTTGTTTCTTTTACTACCTACTTTATGTAGTCATAAACACTATAAAACATATCAAAATATACAAGGTAAACTTGAGAGAAAAATACAAACATGTATATAAATGAAAGCTCTGAAGAGGATAGATACACAAAACTTGTAACTCAAAAATGAAATGGCAATCGCAATAAAGGATGTGAGCTGACCTAAAATCCAACTGCAAGATACATTGACTTGGGCTAAGATGTAATAGACTGTCCTGGTCAGAAACATTTAGCATATCAAGATGGTGTATAACTTCCAGCAGAGGATATTATATATATATATATATATATATATATATATATATATATATATATATATATATATATATATTGTCCACAGTATCAATATGTGTTATCTACTAACCTCTTATGCAAATATGAGCAATGTTTCAATATTGTACCTTCAATCCTTCAATACTAATGTTCTCGCATGCAGTTCATGTTTGCCGCCGCCATTAAGTTTCAAGGTCATGTTCTCTGAAATAACACATTCATGTTTTCTGAATCACCACATTCATGTTTTCTGAATCATGTGAATCCTGATTAACAAGTTCACATGCTAGCGTATAATTAGGAAACTAATGTTCAAATTGCATTCTACAAAAAACCTAGATACCAAACATATAAAGTTGGGGCTTGTAATTAAGAAAAGATCTATTTTCTATAGGAATCTCTCACGCAAAACAAGAGGAAATAAATTCAATGAATTATATAAATTCCATTAAGGTGCATGTTCAGAGAAAGAACAGTTAAGAAAACTAGGTTTTGCTATTTATGAATCATGAGGTTCATACCTTGAAATACTAGAGCAACCATAAGCCAAGGTAATGATCAACAAGGAAAACAATGCATATAAAATGCACAAAATTGAACTATTATAATTAATTGGAACCACAATGTTATCAAAGAACTTTTATACCATATCGTGAAACTGTGTAGATCATCTCAACAGAATATAAATGAATTGAAGCATTATGGGCATGCACCTAAAACTAGACAAAGATATTACCTGATTTCCGTAAACTCTAGATATCTGCTCTAAGCTACTTTTTCCGCTTTTCACCTGAAAAAACAGTTGAGAACTATCAGATAGGCATCCCACAGATTTGCTACTAATTCACTAATATCCACTCTTACAATATACCCATGATTCAGTCTTTCATCAAATTAGCTTTTCTGATCTCATACAGCAACACTAAGTAATTCATACTCGACAAGAGAAAGATTGTTGACCTCCTTAACTTCAAAGCTGGCTGGTTCTGTGACTTCAACACGACCCCATTTATCAACTGCAAGCCTCATAGTGCCTTTGATGAACATGTCAATCTTTGTATTGTGTGGAATCACAGTGGTACTAGGCTTCATAATGTCAACTGCAAATATAACCCAAAAGTAAGCTCAATAATCACTTTACATTTATATCATACACACTCCATAATACTCCATATATAGTACGTACATTTCAATCAAACACACTCCTGAAAACTCCATATTCTGTAGGGTACAAATTAATGCTCCATAATCCTATTGTCATATCAACCACACCCACAATTCCACAACCCAACATCCTACAACTGTGATATGATATATACAAATATAGGACACATTCAACATTCATATGCATAGCTAATCAAGTCGGACCAAAAACAACAGCAATATCAGAGATCCATAAACACCTTAACTTTAATTCAACAAAATCCCTAGAAACATAGATTTGAAGATCCACCACAAAGATTTACACATAGAAATGTTAAACGTTATAATCTGGTTTGAAAAAAATGAAACCGAATGCAAAAATTCGCTTCCACAAACTAAATTTCTCATGAATCAATACAAACCCAAAAGTGCAATTCTCATTCTAAACTGTTGAAACCTAAAAGCCTTAAGCACTCAGCAAAGACTAAGAGTCCATATACGTACCTTGGTCATTGCGAGCAGTGAAGACAATGGTTCCAGTCTCATCGCTAACGAGGCACTCAGTGATGCGAGGGGGCTGAAGAGGGAGAGAGGAGAGAGAGGATCGAGCACCGCCATTCTTGGAGGTGACCTCTCGACCAGATTGGTGGTGACGACCTTGACGGTCAGGGTTTAGCCGCTCGTGCCAGGCTGGATCTCCTCCACCTTTTGATTGCTCGATTTGTAGCAATAAATCTACTACTGCAGGTGCTGGGCTCGCCTCTCGTGTTCATCGTGAGATCTCAAGAAACCCCAAAATAAAACTCAGATAGAAACCCTAATTCGGTTTTACCCATTACCTAGAAATTGAAATTGAAAAGGAAAGAATACCTATTCATTAGGGTTGAGCAAATTTGCTTTGCTCAGACTTTGGATTTGAGCTCCTTCGATATGCAGGACGAGAGGAACACAGAGAGAGACAGAGAAATAGAGAGTGCGTGTGTGTTATTTTTCCCTTCATTATGAAGTTTTTGGGGATGCTGAGAGCTTGAGAGAGAGAGAGAGAGAGAGAGAGAGAGAGAGAGAGAGCGCCAAAGCACGATGTTTAAGGGAAGTCGAGGTTTTTGGGAAGGGACTGTGAAGTGTGAAGAAAGTGACGGAGAAGTCTTTGATGGAAACGATTCGAAGAAAAACCCTTATTTTGTCTAAGTGGGAGTGAGAGGAGACAAATAGCTATGGTGTTTTCATGAGAGATTCATGATGTTTTGATGAGAGAGTGATGGTTTTTGATGAAGTTGAGAAGAGAGCTGCTCCACGAGAGGAAACGGCTGTTTTGACAAAGTGTTGACGAGGAGAGAGCAAATCCAATAAATTAACCTAGCTAGCTGACTAAGTTGTCTAAGGCGGGATTTTAATTTTTGCTTTATGAATCAGACAACATAAAGACGAAGTTTTGTTGTCTGATTGTGAACAAATTAAACCTCAGCTAAGGTTCTAAAGAGGGAAAAGTACCCGCTATAATATGAAACCAAAGTAACATGATAGGCAATGCTCATTCACACAACGGAAATAACTCATTTGGTTGTGGGATCATCAATCTAGTGCTATATTTCAATCAAAACTTGGAGGTTTTTGGGGGGCTTCAGCGCCATTTTGGGCCAAATAAAGGCACATTCAAATATTTCCCACTTTATCACACAACAAAAGGTCAAAAACCGTTGTATCATGTTTTGCATGCTACTCTCACACAACAGATATAACTATACTGTTGTACTATGTAGTACCAATTTGGAGCCAAATTTGAGTCGATCTAGGAGGGAAATCTGCCGCTATTTTTTTTATGATTCAGACAACAGATTATTCTTGTAACCGTTGTGCAATGACCTTCTAAACAAAAACTTCAGAATTTTAACCACCTTATACAACGTAAGTTTACTAAACATGTTGTGTGATTCACTTTTCTTCATCACACAACACATTTTTTTTTTTCGTTGTGCAAAAAGTGTTGTCTGATAACAAAATTGGTGTAGTGAGAGGAAGGAAACCACCAAGATAGGCGTACACAGAACCGTGGAGGTCAACGTTTCAATAGAGAGAGAGGCTAAGCATCCGGCTATAGTGGTGACGCCACCAAGGAAAGAAGCCGTCCTCAATGCGCTCCTAAAGCGCCTCGATATCAAGGGAGCCTGACTATAATGATGCTAGTCTTCGGTGTGGAGCGTTCAGACATTGGGCCAAAGCATGTAAAGCACCCCAAAATGTTGCAAACGCATACAAGACGTATCGTAAAGAAAGGGAAGCAAACTACATGGAGCAAGAAGATCAAGATGACGATCTCGCTCTGAGGGTGGAAGACTTCAAAGGCCAAGATCAAGAGACTGGCGATTTTGTTTAAGTCATTTTATTTTCCAAGAGATGTAGGCAATTGCCATATTATTTTTGTAGTAAATGAATGGATTAGTCTTTCTTCAAACTAGGCTCATCCAAAGTAAGTGTGATGTCTAGGAAGATTTTGAGATTAGTGATACTTAAGCAAGCCTTGCTCCACCGACATCTCTCTACTCACCTGGTCACATTTGCTTTGGAGTTACCAAAAGAAGTTAGACGACTGCCATTGTTTTGCATTAGCTAGTTTATTGGATTAGATTTTCTTTGGTTAAAGAAACAATGAATATGACTTCAATTTCAATGTAATTGAGCAGGTCGACATCCTTCCCAGAATAGATCCTGCAATGTAATTGATCTTGTTTCTTAATTTATGTAAATGCTATATTACAGGAGCAATTCAAAAGTTGAATAAAGTGCAAAATCTTGCACAAAACCAAGTTCTTGTACACCTTCCAAAAACAATGTCATTATCATGTAATTGAGCTGGTCGGCATCCTTCCCAGAATAGATCCTGCAATGTAATTGATCTTGTTTCTTAATTTATGTAAATGCTATATTACAGGAGCAATTCAAAAGTTGAATAAAGTGCAAAATCTTGCACAAAACCAAGTTCTTGTACACCTTCCAAAAACAATGTCATTATCATGTAACAACAACATATCACTCAAGTTGGAAAGAGAGGAAAAACAAAAAGACACTGAATTCAAAGAACAAAACTGGCTAACTGCCTTATTGGTTAAAAACAATTTTTGGACCCTCTGTTTTGGCAGAATGTCAATTGGTACCAGAGGATTATTGGTCACTCTTTTTCGGTTTCAACCTTGGTCACTGGTGGCAAAAACCATCAACTTTCCATTCAAATCGCACAAGAACCACGTAAACACAGGTTCTTTGTCTTTTCCTCCCTTACCCCCACAGCCAATTTACAGTTTTCAACATCAATTTGACCAAATTTTGGCACCAGTGACCACCATTGTAAACACTTGATAACAAATTGACCAAAGAACCTAAACTGGTAGCATATGGACCAATTCGGAATTGACCAGGACACAGAAACCAAAACAATTTAAACTATTCTATAATCGCCATAGCAGAAGGAACGAACAGTTGAAATAGGCAAATATCCCAAAACATAAATAATACATCAGCATTAGAGTTATAGATCTCTTTACCTGAATGGTGAGTACATCTATAATAAGAGCTCGAACCCAGCATAAATTGCAAAGAAGACCGTATACATTTTTTTAGTCTACTTCAGGCTCCAGATCAAGTGTAACTTGTTCTATACATTCTAATTTTCTCAGGTTTCGCTGATTCATCACATTCCCGTACCACATCAACTTTCTAAGATTGGGAGCAAAAGTATTTAACAATATGTTACTATGTTCATCAAATCTCCAGTCAATGAATATGACTTCAAGTGTCTCACATGACATGATAAGACGGCAGATATGAACTGGAAAATAAAAACCAAATCTTTTCAAGGTTGAGCTCTCAATGGTGATAGTGTTTATCCCACAAACTTCTTCGAGAACTAATTCCTCAATGAATCTGCAGCAACGTGATATCCATTTGAAAAACCCCTCATCATTAATACCAACATTTTTTAACATCAAGTATTTGAGATTAGAAGAAACAGCAAAGGATGGTGCTTCATGAATTGTACAAAACATTTTCAGCACTAAAGACCTCAAAGATGCACAAAGAAATATGTACGTCATAGACATCGTTGTCACATATTCTGGCGGAGAACTGATCTCAATAACAAGTTTTTCAACATTACACCTTGCTGCATTTTGGATCCATGTGAGTATCATTCGAAAATTCTCATCATCACAGAAGCATGGTAACTCTTGACTTTCATCTACAGAGTGACTTCGCCAACTAACACCAAAGTATTGTATCTTATTATCCCCACGGTGAACAAAGAACCTATCCAAAGAATTTAACAGCCATAGCCGCTTATTACATGTGGATGATCCTGGTTTTAAAATTTGAAATTCAGTGAAGGAGTTGATATGTATGATTCTTTGCATCTTTTGGATACACAACCCACTCGAGCAAGGTGAAGCATAGTAAGAAAGGAGAGAATGTGATCAGAAACACCTTCTGGAAGATTACTAAATCTATCTATCATATTCTTGTTGTCGATACATATTCCTTCACCTTCACAACCTACAGTTGCCATTATCTTATGCTTGTGCTAATGAAATTCTTGTCCTTTCACTATTGTAAATGAACTTGATTTCAATTTCCACTACAAATTAAGAGAAACATAATCATAAAACATGAATTGTAGTGGTTTAAGAACTAATCCAAAATAAACACAAGTAATCTTAACACTACTGCATACCACTCATATATCAAGGAGAAGTCGATCTTATCATTCTACTAAGCTAGTTGGAGAATTTGTGAGCCAAATTGGGTACCTTCACCTTCCTTTACTCTAGATCTGAAATTTGATTGACTGCCAGATGTCTCTCGGAGCAAATCGGAGAACACACAAGTGTTTGGGGGTAGGTTTGAAGAAGTAATACTAGATGGATTGGGGAAGCGGATTTCCATATTTTTTCTCTCCTAAACTGGCATAATTCCTACTGTTTATATCAGATCGCAGTTACAAAATTATTTTTTTATTTTTGATGATGCTGACAATGCAACGACGACGTTTGATGAGTTGTTTTTACTTTAGCCATGTCTTTTGTAGTTTGGTGCAGTACAGAGACTTTTTCTCCCTCTTTCTAAAAAAGATTTCAACAAACCACACGCTTCTTAATCCAAAATATGGTTCTCAGACAGCTCTATGACTGGCTACATTTGACTATCGTCGATACCCGAATCTAATAGAATTAGTTTTTTCCTATCTAGGCCAATTTTATCTTTCCTTAATCCTCTTTCTTCTACAACTTTGCAGATTGTACAGCAAATTCCCAAGCCAAATTTGTGACCTATCTAACCTGCAGTATCTTATGTTGCAGCCCAACAAGCATATCACCAGCTGCTTGCCTGAATTTTATTTGAACAGTGCTCTGAAGGTATCACAGATTTCTCTGGTGAGCTCTAACAATTTCAATTTGAAAAATTGGTTACTTGACTGAAATCATTATATCACACTGTCACTTCTTAGGTACCTTTCCTCCTTCACTTGGTAATTTTACTCTCATTAAACTGGACCTCCAGAACAACTCTTTTTAGGCTTATCCAGCATTCACTTGGTAATCTCACCTACAAAATAATGCTCGAGCTTGGATACTACTCATTGGATGGCCAACTTCCAACCTCATTCTCCCAACTTAAGAATCTTGCTAGTATGACCCTGACTCCCAACAACCGTACTGGGAAGGTGGGAATAGACAGCTTGTCAATGCTTACTGAATCAGGTTCAGATATATTACCTCATACAGTTTCAAGCTCTAGGATTAGCTTGGTGCAAATAATAAAAAAAAAAAAATTCCACAAATTCCAGAGGAACCAACATAATTTGAGTTGCCTAGAGCTGCAGGAAGACCATATTTAAGGTCTCGTACCCAAATGGCTTTGCAAGCACACAAAAACTCTACAGACTCTTTGCGAGATTTTTTTCTTGAAATAATAATTTTCTAAAACATAGAAGTTTTAGCGCTTGATGACATCCTGCTTCAAGGACCTATCCCCATAGCACCACCATCCATCAGGTGTGCCAAGTTCCACAATGCATGCTAGTTGAGGAAACTGCTTCACATTTGCAAACTCAGTTTACTCGATATCCTTGATGCTTCCTCCAAATATCTTAGTAGCATGCTACCACTGTGTTCTGAAAATTGAGCAGTTTCCTACAGGTCCTAAGACTAAAAGGAAATGATTTCAACAGCACTATTACTCTAACCTGCACAAACTGAGACATCTTAAGGATGATCTATCTAAGTCCAACCAACTTCAAGGTCAACTACCAGGATCATTCATTAGCAATACAATGTGGGAGCTCATCCATATTGGTAAGTATCAAATTATTGAAACTTGACCTTCGTGGATGGGAGTAGTTTCCCTGTTGAAGGTTCTTGTTTTGCACCTTAATCATTTACCACACTCGTACTAAGGACTCCAAGCAGCATAAATAGTACAATCCCAAACTTGTTCATGATTGATCCCCTCTCACAATCGTTTCTCAGATATTTGTCTACGGCATATTCCAACAGTAAAATGTCATGACAATTATTGATGATGTCACAAAGAAGTTGCAATACTTCTCTGTGAGAGATGGGTAGTAGTCAATGCCCTATTTTGCAATGAACATAACCAATAAAGGCACAGAAATGGTGTAATATAATGTTCAAGATTTCTTCACGGTCATGGATCTTCCAAGAAACAGGTTGGAAGGGAAAGTTCCAGAGTCCCTCAGACACTGAAAGGGACTTCCTTTGCTCAACCTGTCCAATAAAGTCTCACTCGTTGCATCATCATCCTTTCAAAAGGACCTTTCTCAGAACAAGTTGTCAATTGAGATCCCCCACAACTAGCAATACTCACATTCCTCGGATCCTTCAGCGGCTCAAATGACAATCTCATTGTGCCAATACCATATGGAACTCAGTTCGGCATGTTTTTCATACACTTAATTCAAGATAAATCTAAGTTTCTGTGGCATGTCACTGCCAATCAAATGTGGACACTCCAGGCTGCCTTTCTATCTCCACATTCGACACCCAAAAAAGAGCAAGGCAGAAAGTCTTTCTTTGAGATTGGTTAGAGAATTGTGTGTATTGGCTATGGTTGTGGCTTTCTTATAGGACTTGTTGGAAATGTCACAAAGGAAAGATGATTGGTTTATGAAGTTTTTAGGAAGCAGGCAGCAGAATTATGTCATAAGACCAACTAATAGACTTGAGTACGCATATCATGCATCTCGCACCCCCTCCCTCCCAAAGACATATAATTTCATGTTGCAGCAGTTATTTATAACTATACAGCACCAAACCAAGTCAGCTGGCTTTTCAGCGTAAGGTCTTATGTCATCCACTGAAGGGGGTTTGTGTAAGATTATTGTCTTTATATCTTGGGTACAGTTGCTTGATGAAGATGTTGTCAAATTAATATACAAAATACTATCTATGATAGTTTTAAATGAGTAAATTAACTTGGATGTGTGTTTTAAAGTGTTCCTGCATGACTACTCTATCTGGATAGAAATACTAAAGTAAATGCTTCTGCTGTCATACTGCTAATTGCATTAATAAATACTTGGTTTTTGATTTGATAAACAATCAAGGTTCAAGAAAAGTTATTATACCGTAAAGTTACTGCATAACATATGTGAGCAGATATAAAGTAGTAAAAGCAAATTATTTGTTGCTAGCACAAGAAGAATCCAAATCTACACAACATAATATCATAATGCAGCTCAATTAAAAATATGCAGCTACTATGGAGTACTTTGGTTATGTTAGGTCTTATTATCCAAGTTACTTTACCTCCATTAATGTCACCATCAGCTACGATGTTCTGATCCTTGAGTATTCAAATAACTGTCCACCTTCCATTACTGTGCCAAGGCCATGATGAACTGTACTTCAGCTAGACCTGTAAACAGGTGTTCAGAGTAAAAGTGAGATCAATCTAATAAAATAACCCAGGAATGCAATAAAAACCAAAAAGATAATTGATTTATTCAGGCATCATTGAGATGCTAACGGCAAGAAAAATCAAGTTCTGAATTTATAATCAAAGACATTCTTGCAATTCTACTCATTATTACAGCCTAGAAACTTGGAATTACATATCAAGAACAAGTGCATATTAAAAGAATACTGAGCCTAAACTCTAGACACATATGGCCACCAGTTGTCAACCTCATGTCTAAAACTCAAGTCTACAAGTTCTATATAGAAATGCATTTTATCTTCAAAACATCCCCACAGTCCTCAAACATTAGTGAAGAAACATATTTTCACATAATGTAACACGATGCAGAGAAAACAGTATCGAAAGTACCTGTTATTAGAGATCTTTGTAGCATTCTGCTTTTCAGAACTTCCTTTCTCCTCAAGCTTAGGACTCCCACCAACCCATGGTAAAAAAAAACACCTCAGAAACATGGTCTGTTTGTTTCTTTAGTCTCTCTTCCTCTGTCCTAAACAAAACGCCAAACCAAAAGAAACGCACTCATGTTATACATGGCATTGTCCTGAAAAAAAGGTTTTTACATACCAATCTGGATGTATGTAAGGACATTATCCACCAACACAACTCAATCCAACTCTAACATCAATGTTTAAATGTTTTTTTTTTTTTTCTTTTTCTTGTTGGATAGCTCTGCCGAGTAGTTATAATTCAATAAACCATGACAGATGTACTTGCAAATCAGTACGAAAAGTAATGCCATTACAGCATCAATCAGCTACAATATGTAAAACTACAGACACCAAATCCAGGAAAGGACTGGAAAGCGATGAACAACTGTAATTGTAAGCAATAGAAGGATAAAATTATATTGCAACCAATGTGATTGTAATCATGCTATGTAAATGTGGAGGTAAATATCAAAAATTGCATCTGTTTTACTTGAATTCTTAAGAAGGAAACAGAAAATTATATTTAAGAAGCGTAGGAAGAGATTGAAACCTTGGGAATAGTGGTTGGATTTAGGGTTGGTGGCAGAGGAGCAATGGCCTGAAACTCTCTCTTCTCTTTATTCCGGTGGATAATTCAGAATCGGAAAAGACAAGAAGTCTTCCGCGCAGGTGAGGCTTGGTCCGGTTTTTCAACTGATTTTTCTTTGCAATTATTTTTGAAATTAATTTTCAAGTATCAATTTATATCGATATAGAAATTTTCATAAATATGAATTTTTTTTTTTTTATGGTTAGATAAACAACTCAAATGTTACAACTAATCTTTTGAATGGGAGACTATGCCACTAGACTCAATGATATTGGGCGAAAATTCTGTTAAAATTGAACTTTCAAATCTTGAATTTAGGAGAGTTTATATTTTTCAAAAAGCCAGTTAATTAATTTATTTGTTATGTGTTAGAATTTTTTTTTTATTAATAGTGATATCAATCCATTAATAGTAAATGAAGGTAATAATACACAATGACTCACCCGAACAGTCCAATTACGACAAAATTGAACCACAAAAGAAAACCCTAAAGTAAAGAAAACTCTGGAGTAAACTAACGTAATGTAATTCTAGAGTTCAATCTGGCACTAGCAGGGAATGCTCTAAACACAGTCAAAAATCTTCCTTAATTTATTCATGAGGTCACGCTAGAGCTGTGATGATCATTCGGCTAGCTCTAAGGTTAGACTAGTTCAAGAGATCACGTGAAGTTGGCTATTATGATGATGCATTTCCTGATGTGTGTTTAGATTGCGCGATAACAGGTTTCTTCTCTTGATATGGATTTGGCAACAATGTGAGGGGAAGAAGCCTTCGATTCCAAACTAGTCCTGCATTATGAAAGTGTACCACCACCACAACCATTTTTACTCCAAGCTAACCCTAGAGCTACCTGTCCAACAACCTAGGAACTCTCTAAGCAAGCCTACACGAGACAATCCATTATAACTGCCATCTAAGTTTGCATGCAACATTACCACTCATACTAGTCATCAAAATCACCAGTAGAAACAACCCAAGTCTAACCAAACCGGCCAATATAAAGAGAAGAAGCTTGCGACTGCCTAGCTACCCACCTCAAGAAAATAAACCACCATTACAGTCACATTCACTTTCCAATAGACCACGACTCACCGACAAGTCTTGAGTTAATTCAATCACTTTTTCATCCGTCTTTCACTTAACTCCCTGTCGTTAATTCTAACGTTAGAAGTTGTTAAAATTGAGGGTATATTTGTCAAAACGCTTAAAAATTACATTTCCAACTAAAAAAAATCTAAATTTATTAGTTTTTTTTTTTTCAATTTTAACATAATTTGAAAAAATATATTTGTTATTTTTTCTTCTGTTTTTTTTTTAAGTTAGATATGTATTTTTGTAGTGTTTAGACAAATATACCCTCAATTTTAATGGCTTTTAATGGTAGAATTAACGACAGTGAGTTAAGTGAAAAACGGATGTAAAAGTGAGTGAATTAAGTGATATTGTTAGAAATATAATGAGTTAAGTGTCGAACGGATCATAACTCAGTGACCATTTGTGATATTTTCCTTAATGAAAAATGTGCATTCTTCCATCAAATGCTAAAGCTTAAACCTATCAACATGCATAAACCAATCAATTTTTATGGTAATTCATAAAAGAGGTGTTCATTTTTTCTTTAAAATTAAATTCAACACGATTGTTCAATTTTTTATATTAAAATCAAGTAAGGAACTTTCTTCTTAAACATAATATAAGTAATGATTGTTTCCTTAAACAAATACACTTAAATGACTTAATGTATTAGTTGGTGATTATATCAACACAAACTAATGATGTGACAAATGCCACATTATTTGGGATTAGAATTGAACAATCATGTCGAATTAATTCCTAAAATGTAAAGCAAAACTCAACATGTCTTTTATGAATTGCCATAAAAATTGATCGGTATTTGCATGTTTGATAGACTTAGGCCTTTAGTGTTGATGAAACAAATATGCATTCTTTGAGCTGAATCTGTATTCTCTTCATTGCCTCTGTGCAAATGTGGTAGAACAATCTCAACTCCTCTGGTTGTTCGCTAAATCTCAAAACGCATGTGTCCCAAACTGGATCTGCAAGTGCGTGCTCAGGTACTTAGGCCTTAATAAGCATATCCACAAGTATGGCACGAATCTGATGTAGGTTGTATGGTAGAAATGAAAGGTCCTGGATCAAAATGTTGATGTTGAGATCAACTAGCTGCCTTCCGATTCCTTAAATTATAATAAACAATAACAGAATCCATTACCAATAATCCAAAAATAAATCTCCAAACAACCAATCAATGTCACTATTATCAAATATTTTTATGCTTACCAATCAGTGTCACCTCCACAATGGCATTCATGCCAAACACCAAGTCAAAAGTTGTAGTCCATGCGTCATCTTGAGCGCACTTGTCAACGTTGTCCACAAATATAATCAACATATAACTACGAGACTGTTGGGAGACATGGGCATGCAAAGCCTCAAATGCGTCACCACCAACATCAACATCAATGTCCATCTTGGTAACCAAGGTAGGAATGAAATCAGCCTAAGCTATCACGAACAGTAGATCAACCTCAGTGATACAAAAAGTGCACTCAGCCTACACCGCACTGGACAATAACTCCAATTGCCGGACCACAACATCAGTGCAGTAGCTCTTCCCATTACCGCTTCCTCCGTGGAGGAGCAATCCACCAGAAGTCCAGTGAGTCAACCTCTCAATGCAATAGTAGAAAATTTCGGTCAGCTGAGGTTGACGGTGCACAAGCTGAGGCAGTGGTGGTAAATTCTCAACTGCATGCGTTCATCTAGTTAAGTTAAGTAAGGAAACTAATAAGGACTTTGTATGCGTTCATCTCTGTTCTTGATTGATTTCTTTCATCCACATGTTTTAATCTATGATTTAAGTTTAGATTACTTGTTTTCATGTTAACTTCATCCTTAAATCTCCTTCGTTCCTTGTATCTATCTTGATTCATGGTTTGATTGATCACCTAGGTTAAATAGTTAGATTAGAATACAAACTCTTTTAAACCCCCTCTTATCTTGTAATTTTCATAAATATTTATACTTTGTTTTATTTTTGTTTCATACTTTGCGAATAATACTTATTTGTTTAACGTTTTTAATAGGAAGTGTACCCCAATCCTCAGCTTAACACGGACCCTACTTATTCTAACTACAAATTCGATGCAGGGTTAATTTTCAGCATTTATTTTGAGCGTATCAAACAGATACATGATAAAGAAACATCCAAAGTTTAAGATGCTGCAAAGAATCTACAGGTTTTCTTGCCTTTAGTTTCTTTCTCATATTATAATATTGTTTTACTTTTCCTAATTCATTCACTCATCATATGGTATTTTTGGTATAATAAGGACGGATTCGACTCCTCTAAAGTGAGGATTGCGTGAAGTTAGTAAATTTCATAAAATCTTAACCCTTTAGGTAATCTAATGGTTACAAGAGTCCACATCATCTTTTTATACCCTAAACCATTTAACGTTGCCGTTAATCTAACATTTTTGGTTTTTTCCGTAAACATAACAGCCTCCTCTCATGTGTTGGGAAGTTTGATCGATCCTTTGTGAACTAGGGATCCAACTCCCAACTATTCTCATTTCTTCCTATCTTCCCCAAGATCAGATTTCAATTGTAAATTCAATTGCATCATGAATTTTAGGTTTTTCAGTTTTGAAATCTAGAGGCTTTCACGTGAAGACACTTTTTCAGTATTGGTGTGAATAGCAAAGGACTTTCAACTGTCTTATTCAGTATTCAAAGAAACTGCAGAGAGTAAATAGCTGACTAGGGAATCTCCAACCTCTGCTCTTTGATGAATGGTTGCTTTAACTTTTCAGTACTCATCCAAGTTTGTTTATGGCCTTTTCAATTCTCATCGTTTATTTAATCATTGGTGAGTAAGTATTAATCATAAGCCATAAGAAACCCTCACCCACTTTAGCCTAGAGAAGAGTATAAACTGAATATAGAGGCAATATTACCTGATTTGATTTACATTCTCGTAACCTTGAATGTTTTCCATTGGAAAAATAGATAGAGCGAAACAGAAATGAATTAGACGTGATGGAGACAGAAATGAATTAGACGTGATGGAGTTCACGACGGTTTGCGGACAATACCAGTTAAAATTACATTAGCTGATTTGGCCACTTTAATAACCATTGGATTAATTAAATGATTAAGATTTTATGAAATTTATATAACTTCACACAATTCTCACTTTAGAGGAGCCAAATCCAATAAGGACAATGGGTGTTTTGACAAAAACCTATTGGCTGGAGCGAAATACTAGTTTCAATTATTTGATGTACCAGTAGACAGTGCCTATTAGGCTGCGAGTGCGATTCTCTTAATTTGTTGATGCGTATAGAATAGACCTGCTAGAGAGAATGTTTTTGGGGTGGGTAGTTTAAGCTGAAAAACTGAAAACCCGGCTCAGCCCGTCTCGAATCGGCCCGTTTGGTTCGGGCCTTGTTAAAAGTTGTGAGATACGGTTCGGGCCCGGGTCCGAGCGAGCCTTGAAATTCAATTAATGTTCAACCCGTTAGGCCCAATAGTTACTCTTTATACTTGTTTTTTTTTTTTGGGGAAAAATGCACCAACAGTGTCTGGACTCAAAGAGGACTGTCAAAGTGATACCCGAACTTTAAAACGTATCAATGTGATACCTGGACTTATATTTTCTTGTCAACGTGATACCTATGTCAAATTTCCGTCACAGCATCGTCAAGTCTAACCACGTGTGACGCATGTGACGCCTAAACTAAGGGCAAAAAAGAATTTTTACTCCATCAAACCCTAAATATTGAAAATTAAAAATAAAAATTGAATAAATTTTTTTTTTGGTTACAAAAAATTGAATAAATTATTATAATGAAAATAAAAGTTGAATTCTTGAACAACAAAACCGCCGGCACGATCCCCCCTCCTCCGCCACCGCCATCACGTTAGTAACAACAACAACAGCAGCACGAATGAGCAAAATACGAGAGCCCAGATCTGTTCAAAATACCCACCCGATATGGAATTAATCCTCCATCCATAATTTTGAAATCTGAAGATTAAAGACAAGCTTTGATCTTGAGTTTGCTTACCTAGTTCAGATCAGAACAACATACGAAGCAAATTAAGCAAAGATTAAAGTTAAAATCAACTGTTCATCTTTCCTTTATCTGAGTTTCTCTTACAACTTCCAAGTTAGAGCAAACCCATTGATGACATGAACCCAACCAAAGAAAACCCATTATGTGTTTCATGAGTCAAAACTCAACAAGAAGAAGCTACGAACCCTTGGCATGAACAAACTCACACTATGCTTCATAAGCCCAACTAAGCAGAACATATTCAAAAAAGAGAAAAGAACAAAGGGATTCAGAGAATTTATTTTCTTGAAGACCAACTTTTTCTTTCAGGAAACCAAACAAGCAATTGATAGGAAACCAAACAAACAATTATAAACCACACAAACTACACATATGCCAATCACTGTGATCAAGTTTCGATGATGAAGGAGACTCAGCATCTTAATATCAGCCAAAAAATTGATGACCTCGAAGAAAAAATTTCTAAAAAAAATCTAAGCAACTCTCATCCCTCAAACTTTACCACCACCGCCACCACAACCCAACCTAGTTCCGACTCGGTCCAAACCAATTGCCTCTACCCCTACCGAAAACCAACGGCGACTTCATCTCACTATCCTGCAGATCGCCATGGGCTCATTCGTGCTTCGTCGTACCTGCCTTGATCCTCCGCGGTGATCTTAGTAAGATCCCGTTGGCTTTTGCTCATCACGAGTGGGTATTTTGAACAGATATGGGCTCTCGTATGGGTTGGTACTAACGTATTTTGCTCATCCCCGCCGCTGCCGACGACGACTTAGCCACCACCATTCTCGTTCTCTCCTTCGACCCCTTCGTATACACCATTGATCAGAAACTCAAGACCCGCCAACCCTCCACTCTCAAATCACAGCTCCAATCCCACCCCACCATCCTCTCCGTCGTTCCCGACATGCAACACCACCTCCACACCACCCGCATCTGCAACTTCATCGGTCTCGCCGACAGCTTCGGCCTCTGGACTAACATTAAGAGTGGAGTTGGAGGAGGATCGATTCTGGGTAACTGATGATGAACAGGAGAGAAGAAGAAATTTGTTTAATTCTCTCTCTCTCTCTCTCTCTCTCTCTTTTTATTTATAAAATCCATTTAAATTAATTATTTTATTTATATTAAATCATAAATCAGATAAAAAAAGCTATTTGAGGGGCACATCAGTCATTTAGCTCTTTTTTTTCAGCGTCACGTGCATCACACATGGTTAACTTAACAGCACCGTGACGGAAAGTTGATATAGGTGCTACGTTAATAAGAAAATATAAGTCTAGGTATCACATTGATACGTTTTAAAGGTCAGGTATCATTTTGACAGTCCTCTTTAAGTCCAAACACTGTTGGTGCATTTTTCCCTTTTTTTTTGTCTGATTCCTTACCCATCTTTTATTCTTTTTATACTAGGGTTAATAATTAAATAACAAGTGTTTTTTTACCCGAGGTTTTGTCTCGAACTTAAGCCATAACACAAAAATGGGTTGTGTCAAGAAACGAGAGTTCCCTTTTTCTTATTTAAACCGGAATAAAAGGACTAACTAAGAAAGAAATGGCACTTTGATTCGATACCATTTGATTATATATCATAGAAATTGAAAAGGTTCTTTTTGTTTATCGAAATAACAAGCAATTTTTTTTCTTTATTTTTTTTTCAAATTTAATAAATCTTTTGTTTCTTTACCATACACCTTACTAAATCTTATTATTCTCACGGCTATATATTAAAAAATCTTACCTCTCTACCCATCTCTTTCCTCTCTCTGGCCGCACCCCCTTCTTCTCTTCCTCTTCTACTCTATTGAGCCTTTTAGTCCTCCACCTAGTTCCAGTTCATTACTTCATATCGCATTTAATTGAAGGGACCAAGAGATCCCCATATCACCCAAAAGGCATGCGTATGTACCATTGTATTAAGAAGGCTAGATAGTTAGGATCCCTTGCTCTTTTCTATGCTCGAATATTTAATGAAAGATATACCGTTTTTCACGGATCGTTTAACTCTCTTATGATGATCTCTTCGTTTTTATTCTTCTTCTAGCCAAGGATTGAAATTTCTCTGAAACTGCTGAAATTTCCGTAATTTTGAAGTACCGAAACGAAATTCATATGCTATATAATTTTCGTAAGGAGTTTTCCGAAATTTTCCGTTCATTTCCGCGAAATTCTTAATTTCTGAGATATCTACACACAAAAAATATATTAAAATATTCACATAGAAATTTTGTCCGAAATTTCCAAAATTTCACATGTCACCAACAATGAGTTTTCTACTTCATATTTTCATAGAGAAAATATAAATTTGGATTTTATTTGCAATCAAGTACAGGGGATACACAAGGAAGACGTGATAAGCATTTGTCTCTAAATGAGTTTGAATCACTTTATTCGAGTCTTGGCTCAATAGACATAGGAACTCAATATAGTGACTTGTTGGGTTACATTCTAGAGAAGGGACTTTTTTTTATTTTTTAAATTTTGTTAATTGAATAAATTTGTTCTTTATTAATAGCCAAAAAGACGAGGTTACATTGAATTCCTATAATAAAGTTGAACTTTGTTCTTTGCGATATATTTTTTTGTTATATAATAATGTAACCTCTAGCTAATAGGTTTATTATAGGTTGCCCTAACAAAAGTTCTTTTTAAATGTTCTTTGTTCTTCGAGTCTTGACTCAACATATCACAATTCTATTATAAATGTACAATTTTAAAGAGATTATATTGTAAATAGGTTTATTATAGGTTAGTTTAATCTATGTAAAAGTTTCATTCAGAAATATCATTTTATAAATGAAATTAATGTGATTTCTTTATTTTTAACCGAAATTTCCATCAAAATCCAAACTTTCTCTGAAATTTTCTTAAATTTAAAGTAACGAAATCGAAACCAAAACCGAAATTTGAATCCTTGGTCTTAATTAATGCATAAGATTTTTTTTTCTTTCAAAAATCTCTAACATAAAAGAAATTTCCTAGCATAAAAAAAGAGAGAAAAGAGAATATTAAAGTAAATGGACAGGTGTGAAAACATGTAGGTAAAATGGAGCTGGGAGAGAGGAGAATTGGGATTTGGGCACAACCAGGGGCGGATCCAGCCACGGGCAGGTAGGGCTCAAGCCCCACCGGGCTTTTTGGGCCCAAAAAAAAAAACTAGGTATATATGTTGGGTTTTTCGGGGAACACTCTTTTCCTCTCTCAAGCCTCCTGAAGTGACCGAACTACGGACTCCCGAACTCCAGCGCTGTTCCTTCACTTCTTCTCCGTCTCCGAGCTCCAGCCTCCAGGTATCTCTCTCCCCCTCTCCGTCTTCTTCTCTGCTTCTTCTCCTTTATATTCAGATATACCCTTTTTTTGAAGTTTCTGATTTCCGAATTCTGATCTTCAGTTCTTCCGTTTTTCGGCGGCTCGCGGCTCAGCCCTTGATCAATGTTCAAAATTGCTGGGTTATTCACTCCAGTCACTCCACCGAAAGAGGTATTCTAGTAAAACCCGATTCATCTCCAAATTGAAATTGTTAATTCTGATAAATCCCAGTTATTGGTGGGTTGGGTTTGCTGAATTTGTGCGTGTATGGAACTAAAATTTATTGGTCCCCAAATTGAGTGTAAAATTTTAGAACTGGTTTGGTGAAGCTATGTGTCTAGGGTTAAATTATTTATCTTTATGTACAAATTTGAAGAAGGGGCAGAGCAGTTCCGAATAGATGTTGCCCATAATCCAAATGATACAGAGGAGTCCATTTGGTGCTTTCTCTGTGAAGCTCAATTATATGGAATTAAGGAAGCAAGGGAACGGTTTCTTGAGACAAGCTATTGATACCAAGATAAGGGCTTTGTAGCTTTAAACTTCAAACATGTCTTTTAGATGTCTTTAGGGTCCTAACCGAGTATCTTTAAGAGGGGATTGTTGTTAAGATATGTTAAGAATGCATTTATCTTTCATGTTTTTGTGTTGAACCATGAACTGCTGAATTTGCAGCTTTTGTGTGTGTAATTCAATATTTCAGGTTAGTGTCAACATTTGTGGCTGAATTTTTTTTCCTTCCTCTGTTAGGAAGTTCAAGCCCCACCGAGCTTGTAATCCTGGATCCGCCCCTGGGCACAACCAACCGCACAAAACGTACTGGGCATACGCTCCAACGTTCTTTTGTTCCTTCAGAAATTCTTACTTCTCGCGATTTCCTTGTTCCGAAACACAAAAGAAAAAGAAATGAGGGGTTTGGCAAGATTGATCGGACGCAGTCTTTCATCTCACAAAAGATTCCAACCTTCTGGACCATCCACTACCTTCCGCTGCATCTCTCGCCGGACCTATTTCCTCTCTGCTTATTTGGGTCGCCGTATCTCCCCCTCTTCTTCTTCTTCTTCTGCCTCATCTCCTTTCGCTTCTACAAAATGGGGCCTTCTTTCAGGTTAGTTTGTAAAATCAAAGCTTGGAAATTTAATGAAGGAAAGCTAAAAAGATTGCACCTTTTGATTCAATTTTGGAGTTTATCGATCATTATTGGCATCGTTGGTGAGATTTAAGTGAAGAAAGTAAAAGGAATAATGGGCTGTCTGTAATTGGTGTTGCATTTGTGCAGGGCAGAGGAGAAGCATGTTTATACAAACACAGTCGACACCCAATCCTGCATCTCTTATGTTTTACCCCGGGAAGCCTGTTATGGAAGTTGGCAGTGCAGACTTTCCGAATCCCCGATCCGCCATGAATTCCCCACTGGCCAAAGCCCTTTATGGAATTGATGGTAAGATCATTCTTGACACTATTTATGGTATTTGTTTTCGTGATTAACTATTGGAAGATATTAGTACTAGGAGCATCTAGCTTTCTACTGGCTCTGTTTATGTTTCATTTAATTGGACTGGTGGTTGAAAACCGACTTTATCAGGACTGCTAGGACATATTTCTATGTGTTTGATAACTATGGCTTACAGCATGCACCTATATGTAACTCCTCATCATTATTAACTGCACACGTCTGTGCCTAGATGTTTTCCTTGGCCCTTAAGAGGATATAGATCATAAATGATTTCAGAGGGGAATTCTTAATGGGATTAGAGGGATTGTTTAATGGATGGGGAATGGTTCCGTCTGTATACTGTGGTTTATATTGAGAGATGGAAAAGACATGTCTTTTGAGAATGCGGAGGTCCTAATTGGAGTTCTAAAGCACTATACTGTCTGCACCCTGCCTAGGGTTCAGTCGGGGAAGAGAGTGCTTTAAGATTTACGCTGTTGATGATTGTAGACACTAGCTGTATACTGCATCTGAACTGTATAGATAGACAAAAAGATGCCTTCTATGAACCAAAACAACTTCAAGAAATGATTGTGTACTCATTTCCTTTTTCCTCTTAGGAAGAAAACTTCTAGACAATTTAAACAATGTTTTTCATTAATAGACTTCAACAGTTCACAGGATTGTTGATCAATTTATAATCTTTTAAGTTTCCTTCTGACTAGCAGTCCTCAGTTGCTCAGATCATATTACAAAAGGCCATTAGCCTAACTTGCTAGTTAAATAATAATGGCAACTGTCCAGCAATTTCATTCCATTAAAGTTATCCGGACTCGTTGCTAAAATACAGCATAAATATAAAATAAAATTGAATTACTTTATTGCAATGCTGTTCTTTAGAGAAAACACACTGCTTTGATGTTGGTGTACTTGTTTCTTTAGGTTTCAGTTTGCATCACATATTTACTTATGCATAGTTACTCACCATCTCCCCCACACAACACACACAGACTAACTTATAGGACCCACTAATTTTTTTTTCAATTTCATGTCTTCTATCCTCTATAATATCACAATAGCCCTTATTAATCTGGAAGTCATTAGTCAGGGTCACTTTACTCTATACCCACTGTCGCCCCCCTTTCTTTACTTTCTATTCTTAGCTTATTTTTTTTCTTCTTGTGGTTCTTTTCTTCAGTTTTTAAGTATACATCGATTTTCCAAACAAGACTAGAGAATTTTATTCTCAAGTAAAAAGGAAGAAGAAAACGCAAAGAAACCTTATCTCAAGATCTCCAAACGATGAGTTGAGATTCATTTTCAAATGCAACTTTTTTACACCATATATGAGATTTTGAGTTAAGGGAGTGCTAATAGGGTTTATAATATGTGTATTTGGGTAGAAGAAGATCAGTTTGTAAAGATAGAATAGTTTTCTTTTAAACTTGAAAAAGCAGTTTCCCTGTAGGTCTTTCTCCACAAGTTTGAAATATTATAGAAATAATCTCAAAGATACCCAGCAACAGTATGACTACTTGAATGATATTTTGGTTACAAAAGAAAAAGGTTTTTTTTTTTATCAAGTCTGTTGATCCCAGAACAGCTAGTGTTGTGAATTTTTTGACCAATTGCCGAAAACTTGATCCCTAGTATTTTCCAGTTATTGTTGATGATGCAGTTTGAGTGAGTTTAAATGTTTTTTTTTTTTTTTTCTCTTTCTTTCCTTTCTTTTGGTCTTGAACTTTTATTTCGGCATTTTGTTAGTTAAAGTAATAAACTTAACATGTTTTCCTGTAATACAGGTGTCACTCGAGTGTTTTTTGGATCAGATTTTGTTACTGTAACTAAGTCAGAAGATACTTCATGGGATCTTTTGAAGCCAGAAATCTTTGCAGCAATCATGGACTTTTACTCTTCTGGGGAGCCACTCTTTCTCGACTCAAAAGCTGCGGCAGCAAAGGACACAGCTATTAATGAGGTATGTCCACAAATTCATGTCTGTCAATGCATTTTGAGTTTTTATGCTAATTGACAGTCAGCAGAACTGAGTTATACCTTCGCTCTGAAATTAGTTTTATGGATTTATCCCAAGTTTCATGAAATAGCATGTTTCTTTTTTACCTTCTTGACTTTTGAAAATGTTAGTCTCACTACAACCTTATCATACCTATTATTGTGCCTATCCGGGAGTCGTAGCTACAATAACATCTGAGTGTCTTCTGGAAGGACCACTGGTTACTCTTTATTGTTACTCTTTTGTTACTCAGAGACCAATTTAGTTGCTCTTTTAGTCTTCTTGAAAAATGTACAAAAAGAAAGTGCCATTTTGTTAATGCAAAAGTAGTTCCTTCGATCATGCGCTCAAAGTTGTGAATATATCTGTGTGCCCGCTTTAACAGTCAATGATGCCTTGCTAGCTCTTGAAAATAGTGGGTCCCCTTTGGACAGGGACGTTTTTTTTTTTCTTGTTTTAAAATACTATTTATTACGTCTTGTGGTGGAATATTATTGATACAACAATACTAATAAGGACTTGCAAGAAAGTCATCCACTTTGCGAATACTCTGTGTAAACCTCAGTGATGAGGGCATGCTGTTATTCACCGGGATGTTTCTCATGCACAGAGCCTGCCAAGACTACGAAGCAGAAATTAGAACTTGAAATTTTGAGCATATAGTTACTCTTTTCTTACTGGCCAAAATAAAAAACTTTTTGTGTTTTGTGCAAAAATCTCATAAGATCCCTTTTTTTTTCCATTATAAATCCAATATTTATCAACATGTTGTGGTTACTGTTGCAGGATGATTCAGAAATAGTTGCCATGATCAAAGAATTGTTGGAGACTCGCATCAGACCAGCAGTTCAAGATGATGGTGGGGACATTGAGTACAAGGGATTTGATCCGTAAGTTTTCCTTCATTTAATTTAGTCTTTTTTATTTTGATGTTGGATAATTTTTTACTTTCTTTTTGTTTTAGGTGGCTTCATTTTTTATATAATGTAATTTTTTAATAGTTATATATCGGAGAGTTCCTGATTATTTTTTATCACTTCTTGAATATTGTCTATAGAGAAACCGGAATAGTTAAACTGAGCATGCAAGGAGCGTGTAGTGGCTGCCCAAGCTCATCAGTCACCCTGAAATCTGGCATTGAAAATATGCTCATGCATTATGTACCTGAGGTAACAAATGACAATCATGCTTTGATTCTCAAGAATGTATATATCTTTTGGACTAGAAGCCTTGTCTGTAGACTAACTGTAGATGCGCCATGCGCGTGCACACACACACAACAACCATTTCTTATATTGGTTAAGATACAATTACTTGTAAAGGCAAAGGACAGACAAATTATCCATCTAAGAAAGTGTCCTAATACTTATAGAGGAACATTACAGTGAAGCATAATTCCCATCCAATCATGATCTATCTGTGTTAAATTGGCCGTAGAATGATTAATCAAAGAAGCCCACTGAGATTTCAAAATGTGCTTCTCTCCTAAGGAATATCCACCTTTTTACTTGTATCCCTAGAGAAATTTGAGAATAGTGAAAGTAAGAGATTAGAACAGTATGACTAGTGGATACCCAAATATAAATTAAGTAACAAAGAGGTGACAGATGAATGTCCTTGCTAATTATCTTCCCATGTCTAATTTTGTTTGCACGAAAAAATGTAAGCTCCTAGAAGAATGAGTATATTCCTCGGTCCTTGAGTTATGAATTTTAAAGGAGAGGACAAAACGTGCTCAATCCTGAAATCCCACCCATTAGCCTGTACTTGAATTATCTAGTAAAAGAATATGACTGAATTTCTCCTAAATGGGAATCTCAACACTTCATAAAAGAATACCACTAGGAAACAGTTTCACATTGCTACCAACTGCTTGTCCAAATTTCCATTTTATCTTCTGGTCTCCAAAGTTTTCAGGTTTCAGGACCAGAAATTTATTCTCCAGCTTTACTTCTTGCTTCCTACCTCTTATAGATTATCACTTCTTTTTTTTATTCTATTCAAAATGACATTGTTGCCTTCCCCCTTATTTGTCCAAGAAGTTGGAACATATTGAATAAGTTCGTTAGCTCAAGATTGTCTGTATCTGACATGGATATCTGCATTTACAGGTCAAAGGTGTGGAGCAAGAACATGATGAAGAAGATGAAGATGCAGCATTAACGGGGCATGTGGAGTAGAGATTTATAATTTTCTTCAAAGGAGGCATAATTTTAGATAGAATGGTGAGCTCACGAGGGATTGGGTAGCATTCCTGTACAGTAGCAAATAAAGTTGTATTTAATTTATTGATTGGTCACTATCTTAGAATTATTGATGTTATAGCAAGAATTTAGAGCTTTAAATTGTATTACGGTGAGGATGACTGGTTTACTTGGTCAATCAAAATTTTCCTCTTCTTCAGAAGGCTACTGATGCATTTCTAATTTTCCCAAGAGATCTGGGTTGAACGTGTTGAAATGCATGTTTTGGATTCTTGGCTGTGCAGTGAATATGTCATCACAGGCTCACATTGCGTAATTTTTGTATGTGGCGCTAGTGATTCATTCTGTTGTCTACCTATGTCTTTGCATTCCGGCATAATGGCTTCATCTTGTGCGAGTTCATTCTTTTGCCTTTGTCTGAATTTGAGCGACTCCAGTCTGCAGTGTTTTCTGAAGACACCAAGCCATACGAATATTTATTTGACATGATAATTAGAAGTGTAGTTTCAGGGACGCGAAAAAACAAACCGCCTATTAGTGGAATACTATCATTAATCTTAACAACAGGGAATATCATTCATTAGGTGCAGATGTTCAATCCCAGTAGAGAGAAACCAAGTGTTTTATTATATTGCATCTCCTAAAGGATACAAAACTAATGTGATGAATTTATCCACGACAGATTGTGAGCTCAACAAAGAGTTAGAAATTTCTTTTTAATTATTTTTCACCAGAGTTGGAAAATTATAACAGAGTGAAATTTGGTACCCCAGATTGCAATTTCTTTTTATTATCAAACAAATTCTTGGTATTACTGACAATTTTTTTGTTTTTTTATTATGGCGCGTCCTTGTTAACTTAGCCGGATAGTACTTCATCCTGAATAAGTCAATAATGTTGCATCGTTGACCGACTTCCTCAGTAAGCGAAACTCATAACACGGACTTGGCAGCTGGCTTTGCCAAAAGCACTGCAACACGACACTGTTTTCTGCCGAAGCTTCTGAATTCTTAAGAACTAAGTTTCAATTCGATGGCTCTTTCTCCTATAAAAGCCTCATCGTCCCCCTAAACCCTCCAACACAATTCACATCGACAAATATATATTATTCATTGTTCTTTATCTGCGATTTTAGTTCCAACAGAAAGAAACTAACAAAGGAGAAGCTAGATATATGGCTCAAGAGGACTTGACCACGCAGCAAAAACAGATGGCGGAGGAGGTGGAAGAGCAGCAGCAGCAGCTCAAGTACCTGCAATTTGTTCAAGTGGCTGTACTTCACGCCGCGGTTTGCTTCTCAAATGCTTATGGTTATGCCAAGGAGAAATCCGGCCCTCTGAGGCCCAGCGTTGAGTCAGCGGAGGGAGCTGTGAAGACCGTTGTTGGACCCGTGTATGAAAAGTACCAGGCTCTCCCCGCCAACCTCCTCGCTTTCGTTGATGGCAAGGTCGACGAATCTGTGACCAAGCTGGCTTCATCCCAAGCAATGTCTGCTGCTCAGAAAGCGCCAGAGACGGCTCGAGCTGCTGCATCGGAGTTTCAGCAAAGGAGCACAAGCATGGCTAAGTCGGTATACTCGAAGTACGAACCGAAAGCTGAGCAATGTGCTGTTTGTGCATGGAGAAAGCTGAATGAGCTACCTGTGGTACCGAAGGTGGCTGAGATTGTTGTACCAACTGCTGCATATTGTTCTGAAAAGTACAACCACAGTGTGCGTTGCACTGCGGAGAAGGGGTACAGGGTGGCCTCCTATTTGCCTTTGGTTCCAATAGAGAAAATTGTAAAGGTTGTTGGAGGCAATGTGCAAGAAGCCGTTCAGTGATTGTTTGATGTCATTGTTGCCTTATGTTTTACTAGGAGTTCTGATGTTTTATGGCCTCTGTAACATTTTATTCTTCCTTTTTATGAGTATTGTATCATTGTTATTAGGGGCATTGCTATTCATTGATTGTTATATTCCACAACATCAACTATGCTTTCAGTTGGTTTAGAATAGACTAAAACCACTTGGGACATCCCTCTTCTGCTCGTTTACAGTATCCAGCGAGTAAATCGCTTCTTTTTCATTTTGATTCTAGTCATAAGTGTGAAATTTGTCCTTTGGCAAAATAAACTCGCCAACCTTTTCCTTCTAGTTCAATATTAACTTCTAGATGTTTTTCTCTTATACATTGTGATATTTGGGGGCGCCATAAGACTCCCTTGCTTTTTTTTTTTTTTTGAGAAATAGATAACTTCATTACTTATCCATGGTCAGAAGGCACGTACATCATATGCTGTCTCACACCAAAAGAATTAGTTGGCACAAGCCGCCAAACATATGACAGGTGACCCTCATTAACAAACAAAATACGCACATTTTATAGTGCCTAGCCAAATGAAACAAACTCCAAAACTATCTAAGTTCTTGCCATAGCAACCCTAGCCGCCTAGAGACCTCAATTAGTATACGACGAGAGAAGCTAACCTACATAGCACCAGACTCTACCTCAAATGCTAGACAACAGGAAGCTTAGAGAAAACTAGAAATAGGCCGAAGCCACTAAGACCACTTGAAAAACTAGACAAGAAAACTAACACCAGATGTCCCATCCACATGAACAACAGATCTGGCCCAAGGACATAGCCCAAATGCCCAGCCCTAGCCACCAGGCCCAGCCCTAAAGCATTGGTGACGAGCAGAACACCGCACCACGACCAAAAAACGACATCGCCGCCGCCACTCACAACCATCGATGCCGCCATCGACATCCACGAAATCGCCATCGTCGTAGCACACTGGTTAATCACCTCACCAACACACCAAGGCCAGCGCCTCAACCGAAACCAGACTACGAGATCTCCACTAGAACTGACCTGTAACTCTGTCCTCCCGCCGCCCGCCGCCTTATCCAGCCTCGCAACCACCCCATTTGCATTTGAGCCTCATCCTCTTCCAAATCTAAAGGTCGCAGCAGATTGCACCCAGCCACCAGTTTCCCCGTCAGCCATTAGTAGCCACCAAACGCTTCCGATCCCATCACCAGTCCGTAGCCAAATCGGGATCAATCCGGGCACCAACTCGATTCAGATCTCATTCACGCTTGCAGCCTCGCCGCACATCTAGAAGCATCTCAGAAAAACTAATCTCGTCCGACTACGCACAACGCACGCTGGCAAAGCCCGAGGCCCGCCTAGCATGGCGGCGTAGTCGGACGAGCTGGAAGGGAGTAAGTCGCGGAGGCGCGTACTAGGGTTGAGAGAGAGAGATAGGTTTCCTAGGGTTGAGTGCTCTGACCAATTAGAGTGAGTTATAAGACTCCCTTGCTTATGGAGCTCATTATTTTTTAACTATTGTGGATGATTTTTCTCGTTTTACATGGGTTTTCTTGATGCGTCACAAAAGTAAAACACTACCTTTACTTTAAATTTTTTTTGCCTATGTCAAAACTCAATTTCAGACACATGTTCAACAAATACACTTTGATAACGGGGTAGAATTTCTCTCTTTGAAAGATTTTTTTTCTTGAACAAGGGGTAATTTTTCAACATTCTTGCGTTTATACACCACAACAAAATGGCGTCTTTGAATGCAAACATCGACATCTTCTTGAAACTGCTAGGGCTCTCCGCTTCCAATCTCACTTACCCATCGATTTTTAGGGGGAATGTGTTCTTACCGCTGCTTACACAATTAATCGACTTCTTACCCCTTTATTGAATAAGAAAACTCCATTTGAAGTCCTTTATAAAAAAATCCCCTGATTATTCTCGCATGCGCGTATTTGGCTGCATTGCTTTTGCCACTGATGTTCATCCATCCTCCAAATTTGCTCCTAGAGCTCACAAATGCATTTTTATTGGATATCCAATTGGCCAAAAAGCATATAAGCTTTATGATTTGCAAACAAAAAAAAAGATTTATTAATCGGGACGTTCTTTTTCTGGAAAGTACTTTTCTCCCTTCGTCATACTCTTCTTCATCGTTTTCTCCTTCTTCTTCTTCTTCTTCCCAAACTGAGAATGTGCTACCTAACATTGTCCCATCTCTCCTGGCCGGCCTCCCTTCTCACCCAGGCTCGGCCGGCGTCGCACCTGACTCCATCCCAGCCGGAATCCCTTCTGACCTAGTCTCGGCCACGCTCGTCTCTCACCCAGACCCAGACACGCTGCAGTCTTTCACCTCCGCCCGTCAGGCCACACCGTCGTCTCCCTTTGATGCGCCATCTGACCTCCTCTCTCTTGACTCACCACCGGCGTCCAATCCCCCAACCCAACCTCCACCTTCCGGCCATTCTGTCCCTGCTTTCGTACCCGACCCGACCTTTGTACCGACCTCTGAACCGGCGGCTGGACCGGTCCCTGAACTAGCTCCAGACCATATCCATCCTTTTTCGGTTGAACAGGTTTCAGAACACGTTCCCAATCCTCCTATCCTTGCACCTATGATACACCGGTCTCAGCGTTCCCGTGAACCTAATGTTCGTCTCTGTGATTATGTTTGCTCGCAGGTGATTCTGCCACCACACCATCTATCATCTCTTCCTCCAAGTCCTCCACCGGGTACGCGTTACCCGCTTTGTAAGTTTATCTCTTATAAACGGTACTCACCGTCACATGTTTCTTATGTTGCATCCATCAGCAGGGCTGAGGAGCCCTCTTCTTATGCTGATGCAGCTTCTTATCCTAAATGGAAAAAAGCAATGGACGATGAACTTACCGCTCTCATTGCCAACAACACTTGGACATGGGTCTCTCTTCCTCCTAGCAAGCGTCCCATTGCTTGCAAGTGGGTATATCGGATTAAATATAATGCCGATGGATCCATTGAGCTGTATAAAGCTCGCCTTGTTGCCAAGGGCTTTACCCAAACTACTGGGATTGATTACCATGATACCTTTTCTCCTACAACTAAGATGATTACTGTCTGTTGTATTCTTGTCATTGATGCCTGTCAAGCATGGTCTCTTCACCAGCCTGAAGTTAATAGTGCCTTCCTTAATGGTGATTTGAATGAAGAATTATATATGTCCCCTCCTCCAAGTCTTGGGCGACAGGGCCGGGGGAGAATTATGTGTGTCGCCTTAACAAATCCTTATAGGGTTTGAAGCAAGCTTCTCGTCAATGGTTTGCCAAGTTTACGGAAGCAATTCTTGCCATTGCATTCACTCAATCTAAGGCTGACTACTCTCTTTTTGTCCAAAAGGTTGGTAATTCTCTCACAGTATTATTAATTTCTGTTGATGATATTCTCATTATTGGGAACAACCTGGACTCCATCAAAGCTCTCAAACAATTTCTTCATACTCGTTTTCGCATCAAAGATTTGGGTGACCTTAAATACTTCCTTGGAATTGAGATTGCTCATTCAAAGAAAGGCATTTATATATCTCAACGTAAGTATGCTCTATAGATTGTTAAGGATACTAGTTTTTTGGGTGCAAAGCCAGTTGATTTTCCTATGGAAGAAGCCAAGTTGTCAGATAAAGGCAAATTATTTAAGGATTCGGCTGCTTATAGACGTCTGGTTGGACGGCTCATATATCTTACAATCACCAGACTTGATATCACATATTATGTTCATGTTCTTAGTAGATTCATGCATGAGCCACGTCAACCTCATACGGTTGCCGCACTTCGAGTTGTTAGATACTTAAAATCCTCTCGTGGTCAAGGTTTGCTTTTACGTTCCAATAATAATTTAAATGTGAAAGCATTTTGTGACTCTGATTGGGCGGGTTGTCCTATTACTCGTCGGTCTACCACTGGATATTGTGTCTTTCTGGGAGATTCTTTGATCTCATGGCGTACCAAGAGGCAAAAGACTGTATCATTGTCTAGTGCGGAGGCCGAGTATAGAGCTATGGCTGGTGCATGTTGTGAACTCACTTGGTTACAATAATTATTTCTTGATTTACATGTACCTATTTATGGACCTGCCATTTTGCATTGTGATAATCAAGCAGCTCTACACATAGCCGCAAACCTAGTTTTTCATGAGAGAACACGTCACATTGAAATGGATTGTCACTTTATTCGGGACAAGATATTGGATGGTTCTATCAGCACTCGATATGTTGGTTCTTTGCAGCAATTAGCGGACATATTAACAAAGGCGTTGGGCAAAGACAAATTCATGGCCTTGTTGTGCAAGTTGGGAGTGCTTGATATTCACTCTCCAACTTGAGGGGAGTGTAAAGACTATTTTGTATCAAATGTTGTGATTACATGTATATTTAGGAGATTTTTTGTATCTTACTTTTATTCCTAGTTTGTAGATTTTTGCTTAACGTCCAAGAACTAGTTTGTATATAACTCTATTACATCAATGAAAGAATTGCACAGTCTGAAATACCTTTTCTACAATTTATTCCTGATCCCGTCAAGTACCCTACCCAAGGGCACTTGCAGGAGTGCCAACTACCACGTCTAGCTCGGTGCCAATCTCCTCGATCTCCATAACAACCACCGCTGTCTCTCCCCCAATAACCTCCATGAACGCATCCTCAGCAGGGGACTTGCCCTCACTTTCGGAGGTCTCTCCCACCTTTTCCTTTATCACCACCAGCTTGAAGACCCTCTTCTTATGGGGTTTGGACTCCCCACTCATCCTTATCTTCTTGGGTTGCAATATATCCTTATTCTTCCTTCCTAGAGGACGACCGGCCTTTTATCTCTTTGGAGGAGAAACTACGATGATGCTATTGGCACTCTTGAGAGCTAGCTTAGGTTCGATCCCAAGAGTGTCTGCTTCCCTGTCTTGGCAACCATTTCCCTTCACCACCTTGGAGGCCTTGAATCTCTTGCTATACTAGATCACCATTAGTGGTGCAGCAACACGTTTCTTGCCTGTAATTGGTTCAACAGATGCAGAAGGAGCACTAGGTGCTACAGGAGGAGCCACCATGGCTGGCAGTTGCAGCTAGCTTTCCGGGTAGGGAGGGTCAAAAGCCATGGAGCCGTGCCAAATGAGTTAGGTATGGGTGCTTGGCTCGAGCTAGATACCCTCGGTGTTGGAAGTCGTTCAGAAACCCTAGCCCCAGGGTTAGGGTTAGGGCTGACCTGGATCTACTCCATCTTTGCCGGTAGTCCAACACAACCAGAGCAAGAGTGCTCCAACAATCCACAGGTTCTACAGAAACCCACCAGCCGGTCATATTTGAAGCGTACCGTCACCGACGCGCCTGCCGCTAACTCAAAGGTCGTCGGGGGATAAACCTGTTTCACTGGGGCTAACACATCATGCCAGATTCTCACCCGGGCCGTTGTGCCTCGACGAATCTCTGGGCGGTCCAGTTCAATCACCTCGCCCAGTGCGGAGCCGATTAACGCCACCACCCCCTTAGTGAACAGAGTCAGAAGAAGACTGAAAATCTTGACCCACACCGGAATCGTTTTGATCGGTGCAGTCTCAACATCACCAAAACCATCGGATGGCGCCTCTGCTAGCACATGTTATCCAAAAAACCACGGGCCCCCATCAGCCACTCTTTCTCGATCCACCGTTGACGCAAACTAAAAAATAAACCGACCGCATTGCTCTCTGATTGTCAGCTTCCGAACCCCCAGACAGTGGCTATGGTGCCCATGAAAGCTCATGGATTCGCCCCTACACTATGCAGTGACAGACATAAGACGTCTCACAGCGAAGAGATGATTCAACACCGCCATGGCGTCTACCGGACTAAAGGAGGTCCGGCCATCCTCCATGGTTGCAAGAGTTGCTACTAAACGAACCAAAACCTCGTCAACCATGATGAAACCCTAGAGATCTGATCCAGAAAGAGAAGGCAAAAAACCCTAGAAAACCCGAGCTCCGCTTTTCTCTCTCACGTATAATAGCTATTGTTTGGTAAACATTTATCAAACAGTTCAGTTCTGATTTATCGAATCACAACAGGACCAAGTTCAAAAAGAACTGTAGTAAATAAGCTACAAAATTCTCTAACCTGTACTTCATTTGATGGCTCATCTCAAGGGAAAATTGAGTCTCCATTGTAAAGAAAAACTTGTTTTCATGATTGTGAGCTCTAAAGAGTAAGAAAATTGTTTATTTAAAAAATAAAAAATAAAATAAAAAAGAGTAAGAAAATTGTTATTTAGCACCTCAGAATCCCAGATTGCATTTCTTTTTATTATTTCTAGGTTAATAAATTTTTTTTTTTTTTGGTGCGCCTATGTTAGCTTAGCCCGATCATCCAGAATCAACATTATTGACTTCATCGTTGCCCGACTTCCTCCTTAAGCGAAATTCATAACACGGACTTGAGCACCGCAACACAACATAGTGTTTTCTGCCGAAGCTTCTTAATTAAGTTTCAATTCCTCGATGACTCTTTCTCCTATAAAAGCCTCATCGTCCCCTCAAACCCTCCAACACAACTCACATCGAGAAATATTCATTATTCATTGTTCTTTATCTGCAATTTCAGTTCCAACAGAAAGAAACTAACAAAGGAGAAGCTAGAAATATGGCTCAAGAGGACTTGACCACGCAGCAAAAACAGATGGTGGAGGAGGTGGAAGAGCAGCAGCAGCTCAAGTACCTGCAATTTGTTCAAGTGGCTGCACTTCACGCCGCGGTTTGCTTCTCGAATGCTTATGGTTATGCCAAGGAGAAATCCGGCCCTCTGAGGCCCCGCGTTGAGTCAGCGGAGGGAGCTGTGAAGACTGTTGTTGGACCTGTGTATGACAAGTACCAGGCTCTCCCCGCCAACCTCCTCGCTTTCCTTGATGGCAAGGTCGACGAATCTGTGACCAAGCTGGCTTCATCCCAAGCAATGTCTTTTGCTCAGAAAGCGCCAGAGGCGGCTCGAGCTGTTGCATCGGAGTTTCAGCAAAGGAGCACAAGCATGGCTAAGTCGGTATACTCCAAGTACGAACCGAAAGCTGAGCAATGTGCTGTTTGTGCATGGAGAAAGCTGAATGAGCTACCTGTGGTACCGAAGGTGGCTGAGATTGTTGTACCGACTGCTGCATATTGTTCCGAAAAGTACAATCAGTGTCCGTTGCACTGCGGAGAAGGGGTACAGGGTGGCCTCCTATTTGCCTTTGGTTCCAACAGAGAAAATTGCTAAGGTTTTTGGAGGGAATGTGCCTGAAGCCGTTCGGTGATTGTTTTATTTCATTGTTGGTTTGTTTTATCAGTTGTGAATTGTGATGTTTTATGGCCTTTGTAACATTTTCTTATGCCTTTGCCTTTTTTATGAGTATTGTATGGATGTTATTATGTTATTAGGGACATTGCTATCTTGCTTTTGGGAAATCTATCACCTGATGTTTAATAGTGATGTTTTAGAAATTAGCCACTGTGTGATTGGTGTGTATAAAGATGAGCGATTTTGGGGTTAAGCGGTAACTACATGCAAAGTACTCCAAACATAAGGATCTTGCAAGCTAAGGACATAACTAATACTTGCTGGCTTGCTGCTCTTCTATGGTGCCCCGTTATTAACACAGGGTTTGTGATTAAGATTTGGGAATGGTGAAACTGTGCTCCCTGGACTGGACAAGTGGCTTGAGTGTGGCCCTCTTCTTAAATTTGCTGTACTTTCATATTCCACATGGGCAAATATGTCTTCCTGTTCAAATTTATCCGTTAGGTCTGCATATCAATCGGTTTGGTGCTGAAAGGAAATGGGAGTTTAATTTCAGATTGACGTCTCCCTTTCGGAGCTAACAACTGGAAGTTCATTTTCAGATTGATATTGATGTCTTACCTTTCAAAGCTAAGAACTGGGAGTCCAATTTCAGATTGCTGTCTCCCTTTTGAAGCTAAGAATTTCTATGCCCATCTGTCGTGATGGTAGTTGATTTGTCATTTGCTCATGATTTTACTTGCAACTTCCTCTATGCCCCAGCAAGTGAGAATATGAAACGTAAGTCTATCTACATCGAACGAATATGGGTGGGTAGTATAAGGGTTGCCAATGGAGCTTTTGGTATGGTAGTCACTCTTTTGGGTGGAACTGGTATGGTCTGGGAAGCAAAATTTTTATCTAGGCATTTCTTTTCTATGGTCAATAGACCACCACATCACACAGAACCAGATGCTGGGTGCGTGCAGTTACAAAAATGTGGGCATCAATGGTTTTCTAAGCACTCATATAAAAGAAAAGAAAACATAAATAAAATGTCCTTCCCAGCCTCAATTGATTGAAGCTGTGGTCAATAGATTCAAGTTTGAGAGCAGAATAGGGATATACTCCGACTTCTCTTCAGTTCTCAACTTGTAGAATGTAAATTCCAAACTACCAACAGGATAGATAAAACACCTCCAGCATAGTGGCATCTCAAAATAAAATGTGTAACCCTCAAGGAAAGGGCAACAAATAAATACAAATGCAAGCAAGCACAGGAGCAAAATTCCTCTCAAGCTTTCAAGCCAGTATTTAAATATAATTTCCATAGCAGTTTATGACCACAAACTGACACTATCATTCAGATACAATAAAGCTAGTAATATTAATGTTCCCAAGAAAAAAGAAAGAAAAAGAACCGTCAAATATAGAACAAAAAGGGAATTAAGGACGGAAAAAAAAGATCCCAATCACTCTCCACTACAAACATCCCAACCACATGACACTTGACACGAAAATCCAACTAAATTGAAAAAGAAAAAAAATAACTCACCACCAAAACATTTATAGAACTCAGAAGCACTTCCTGTGGACAATGGATGGACCAGACTCATCATACTCTCCCTTAGAAATCCACATCTGAGCAACACAAGAAAGCTTGTCAGCCTCAAACAAAACCTATGCATAAAGATTTAAAACTGCAGAAAAACATTTACACATTGTACTGTGGGAACTGATACACACCTGTTGGAAGGTACTGAGGGAAGCAAGAATGGACCCTCCGATCCAGACACTGTACTTCCTCTCTGGTGGAGCCACAACCTTGATCTTCATGCTGCTTGGAGCAAGAGCAGTGATTTCCTTGCTCATCCTGTCTGCAATACCAGGGAACATAGTTGAACCT
Organism: Rosa rugosa; assembly: GCF_958449725.1. NCBI lineage: Eukaryota > Viridiplantae > Streptophyta > Magnoliopsida > Rosales > Rosaceae > Rosa > Rosa rugosa. Next base: position 27,358,586 of record NC_084820.1, on the reverse strand, counting down.
CCACTGAGCACAATGTTGCCATACAAGTCTTTTCTGATATCCACATCACACTTCATAATGGAGTTATAGGTAGTCTCATGAATGCCGGCAGCTTCCATTCCGATGAGGGATGGTTGGAAGAGGACTTCTGGGCACCTGAATCTCTCAGCTCCAATTGTGATGACTTGGCCGTCAGGAAGCTCATAGTTCTTCTCAACTGAGGAGCTGCTCTTGGCAGTCTCAAGTTCTTGTTCATAGTCAAGGGCAACATATGCAAGCTTCTCCTTCATGTCACGGACAATTTCCCGTTCAGCAGTGGTGGTGAACATGTACCCTCTTTCAGTGAGAATCTTCATCAAAGCATCTGTAAGGTCACGTCCAGCAAGGTCCAGACGAAGGATGGCGTGGGGGAGGGCATAACCTTCGTAGATTGGCACAGTGTGACTCACACCATCACCAGAGTCAAGCACAATACCTGTGAAAGGAAGAGCCCATTCAATGCCAGAATAACATTGATAATAAAGATATTAAGACTCAGACCAGAGAAATAGTTTATACTAACCAGTTGTACGACCACTAGCATACAGAGAGAGAACAGCCTGGATGGCAACATACATAGCAGGCACATTGAAGGTCTCAAACATAATCTGCGTCATCTTTTCTCTGTTGGCCTTGGGGTTAAGAGGAGCCTCAGTAAGAAGAACTGGGTGCTCTTCAGGAGCAACACGCAGCTCATTGTAGAAAGTGTGATGCCAGATCTTCTCCATGTCATCCCAGTTGCTTACTATACCATGCTCAATGGGATATTTCAAGGTAAGAATACCTCTTTTAGACTGTGCTTCATCACCTACATAGGCATCCTTCTGGCCCATACCAACCATGACACCAGTATGTCGTGGCCGACCAACAATACTAGGGAACACAGCCCTGGGAGCATCATCACCGGCAAAACCAGCCTACACAACCAATGTCGACTTAAGATGTTGACAAGCAGTGGTACGGGTGATATAAAAACATAAACAGGAACAAGCAATGACACTTACCTTCACCATTCCAGTCCCATTGTCACAAACGAGAGGCTGAATGTCCTCAGTATCGGCCATATTTTACAAACCTGAAGCAAGGACATGAAGAAATTAGTGCAATGAAAACAAATTACCTTTTTAATGTCATACATTGGTCAGAACCGGGCACATTGTTCAGTAATCAAATGAACATTCAGTGTTCTAGTTCATAGATTTTAACAGTAAATCACTCTCATATATCCATTCCTTTCCAAATAGCTTACATTTTAATCAACAAAGAAATACTTAAAGATCTCATCCAAGACTATGCTATTCAATTCAATAAAAAAAAAAACACATGCCGGTAGAAACTTTCTAAGGCCTCATTATTCAAATCATTTGATCAATCAAAAAATCAGTGATTGAATAAAAGGAGGACATACATTCATTAAGAAAGATTTAAATAATGTGATGAATCATCAAAATTCATCATTATCTTTCAAACAGCTTACTATATTTCCCCCAACCATCTATATCTTATCCTACTTTGTTTTGAAAAATTACCAAAAAACACTTTGCATGAGTTTAAATCTAAACTATCAGAGTTCAAATGCTTCGCCAAACAGTTACCAAGCACAGTTTTAAGCATGAAAAACTTCCACAATTCTTCAACAACAACAAAAAGAAGAAAAAAAAGCAGACAGATCTAAACGATTTACTGATAAAGCAGATCAGAAGCATGAGATCCAAATAAACTAAAACCAGATCAGACAATCACACAGCCTCTAACACAACGAAAAGTCTAAAATCGCATTCAAACACAGCGATCGGTCAATAAAATTCAAAGCTGATTCCAGATCTAACTCCAACCATCACTCATACAGCAGAATCAGCACAAAACCTTTCAGATCAAACACAAACAACCTCCAATCTACTTCTCATTTAAAAAAAGAAAAAACCGCTCTCAAATTCAAACCAGAAACTTCAAACTCTAGCAGAATTTCACAACGAAATGATACAAAAACAGAAAGAAGCTCACAGATCCGCTCCGATTACCTTGAAAAAGTTGAAGACGATCGAAGACGGCGGCGATGAAGAACACCGAGCCGACCTCTGCTGACGAAGGCTTGGCTGTCTCTGACTCAGTGGACTCGAAAATGAAGCAGAATTAGGGTGAGCTTGAAATAAGAGTGGGCTATATATATAGCCGGGGGTTTTGAAATGCACATGAAATTCGGACCAAATTAAGAATTTTCATTATTTTAGATTATTTATTTTTTGAATTTTCGGATATAATTATTTTCTTTTGAAAAAATAAATAAAAAGGAATTTAATTTCTGTGTGAGGGGGAATCATTTCGGCCACCAGAAAAGATAGACTGACCTGGCTGACAGCCTTTTCCATGTTATGGATGTTTGTGCTTGAGTAAAGCTCAGCCGTCCGATCTGTGGGCGTGGAAGATCAGTGCCACGTCGGCGTTTGGGGCCCCACGGTTCGCGTCACATTACAGAATCTCGAGTATTGTATTGGTCTGTTTGTCCCGTGACAATTATTCATTATTCATGTAGAAGTAGTAGAACAGTGGTGTTTGGCTTGCACTAAAACACACGCGACTTTGGCACCAATTCTCTTCAAATTTCAAATCACTCTACTGTAAACCAACCAATTTTATTTTTCTTTTACTCCTTCTTTGAAAAAAAAAAAAATCTTACAATAATTGATTACAAAAATCCTCCAATGTAAAAAAAAATTTCACGTATCAACCGATAATTTGTTATGCTAGTTCGCAGATAAAAAGAAAAATTTACTTTAACAATATTTTGACTTCACAACCACATTAGAGCAAAAATGTTTAGGAGTCTAAAAATCGTATCAAACTACAAACTGATTATGACATCATTTCTACCTAAAAAATCTAACTTGCCTTGGTTGAAGTATACCACCAATTGAAAGACCGAAGCTGTCACACCCAAATTTTGAAGGAAAAAAATGCAAACAGTAGCTGACCTTTAGCCGATTAGTAACTTTCGTATTTGAACTTCAAAAAATGTCACTTTAGTACCTGAAGTTTGGACCCTGACCCAATATTAGTACCTGAAACACTGTTGGTCATTACAGCATTAGCCAAAATTCAAATTTGCAAGGGTCGTTTCATCCATTCATGTTTTTTTTTTTATTATTATTATTACAAAAAGTTTAGGTAAGAGGGAGGCTTCCCTACACTACCAGGACCGAGGCAAACCTACGACCTCAACCCAACAGGACTTACAAAACTGGCCAGTGTCCCAACCCAGCCCATTGGTATGGAATTATGTAGGACATTTTCTAGATTGTCCACCATATGAGAGATTGTTGGTAGCGGGATTGAACTTGTGTGGGTTTACACCTCAAGTCCGCCCTTGCCAACTGAACCAACTCTCATTGGCATTCATGTTTTCTCTCTAACCTACCTGTTATCCCCAATTTGGATTCACTTTCACTTTCAGACTCTCTCTCTCATACCGAATCTGTAGTCTTCTCTCTTTCAGTCTTCCACTCTTTTATTGAACACAACAGAGATTTGATTCCCTATCCATTGAAACAACAGAGAAAAGGAGATTTGATTCTCCTGATTAGGTACTATAGAGAGCTGGAGGTATTTTCGAGTCTATAGGGAGCCACCAGTTTATTCAGGTAAAATCAAATGGTCCTCAGTGTAAATTTTTCCCTTTTACTCTATTCGAGTAGAATGGCTTTGTTTAACGTTATATATGGTTTTGTCTAGGGTTTGGTTTAGGGTTTAGGGCATTTTTATCTCCATCTGCAATTGTTTATTTCCTTGTCTATTTGATGTCGGGCTTGAAGTGGTAGCTGAGGTTAAATGCTTTAGGCTTAGGGTAGGGGTGGGCGCGGTGCGGTTCGGATCGGTTTAAGGCCCAAACCGCAACGAAACCGCTTTTTTCGGTTGGTCTATATATCAAACCGCAACCGCATTACAAAAGGGATGAACCGATTATTTCGGTTACACCATTTTTCGGTGCGGGTCGGTTTCGGTTTGGACCGATTTATTAATTTCAACTAGAAATAGAGGGCCAAAATCATGCTTATATTTACCTAACAGTTTCAATAAGGCATAAATAAATTTTGAATGCATTTAGAGTCCACACAAATCGGCAAATGTCACCCAAATATCAAGCAACTTGCAGAAAGACCATATTTAAACACTTAACAAACCCATATATATATATATAATCAAGCAAACATAGCAACTTATTACAAACTGAAAGAGAAATTTTAAATACACACCCCAAACTACTTAATACACATCCCTATTATTTTATATTTCAAATCAGATTTTATAGGTAGGTTAAATGACCAAAATAGACATCTATGTATTAAAAGAAAAAGAAAAAAATAATCATATGTTCCTTATATTATTCTATAATTATAAACACAATGAATTTCTATACATGACATCCTCATTTAAAACAAGAATAAAGTTAGAAATCATCTAATTTAAATTTTCCTTAAATGAATTGTAATTAAATGGGGTGAGATACCATGTAATTTAGAATTTTGAAATCAATAGCATTAAGTAGGATTTTTAAAACATATCGCTTTACTCCCACTTTTTAGTTCATTTTTTTCTTATCTAAAAGTGATTATTAGACAATTTATTATCTAATATAAAACATCACAGGTATAAAACTTTGTAATTGTTAATGTGTTTGACCATCCAATGACAACTTCGTAGTTCCGCCATTGTGGAGAAACTACCGATACAATTTTGGTTGAATGTTCGACTCAAAATTTTATACTTGATCAAAAGGATGTTTAGTGGATGAGAACTCAAATAATATAAAACCTATTTCTAAGCATCTATTTGAACTTTGAAGGGAACAATAATGAATCCTTATGGATTTCCCAATAACTAACACAAGTAATTAATATGGTCAATTATATATACTAATCAAATGTTAAATAATAGTGTATTTCATGGTTTTTAAGTTTAAGGATATTTTAGGTAATTTGGGTTGTGTATTTAGTAAAATGTTAGAATGAGAAATTAAATGATAGGTGTATTGAGTAAGGAGTGTGTATTAAGTAATTAGGGGTGTGTATTTAAAACTGTTTGAAAACCTAAACAAAAATGGATTTCTTATATATTAAAAACCAACATTTCCATCAACAGAGAAATAATAAATAAATAAAATGTAATTAAAACAAATTCGGTGCAGGTCGGTTTAAATCGGGCGGTTTATGACCCGAAACCGCAACCGAACCGCATAAAAGCGGTTCGGTGCGGTGTGACCATGAAACGACACCGTTTTAGTTCGGTGCGGTTACCGAACCGCTTTTTCGGTGCGGTTCGGGTCAGTAACCGCATTTTCGGTACAAAGTGCCCACCCCTAGCTTAGGGTTTGTGGTTTGGTTGGTTGTGAATTTAAGTTCAGAGCAGCTTAACAGTAGCTTTAGAGGTTACGGACTTAAATGAAGAGGGTCGGGTTGTTGATGTTGGGTTGGTGAAAATCATAAATCTTAGTTCATTGTTTGTCCTTAATTGATGTGTGCTATTTATGGAATAAATCTGAGTAATAAACTTTAAGAAGAAAATGTGATGTAATGAGCTTATGTTCTTAGGGTTTAAAATTGTGGAATTTGATCTGCACTCAATGGTTTAGGTCATGATGTTTTGAAATTTCATATGCATGTACTGATGTGTTCACTGTGAAGATACACCATGGAGGAAGGTTTCACAGTGAGAGAGGTTTAAATAGGGTTTATAGAGGGGGAGAGGTAGTGTATCTTGATGGAGTAGAACTTGACAAGGTGTCTCTGACAGGGCTGCACTATTGGGCTTTTGATCTAGGGTATCAAAACCCTCCATTACAGATGTGGTTTAGGATTCCTGGTAGTGAGGAAGAGAGTGAATTTCTGCCAATTACTGATGACAAGGATGCAATGGACATGTGCACCTTCGTCTCCCCAAGAACAAAGAGCATTGACATGTACATTGTTTGCTTAAATGAGAGGACAGTGTTTAGAGAGGATGAGCTGAATAAGTTTGATGAAGATATTGACCACACAAGATTCATGAACTGGTGGATTGATGGCATTGAAAGAGGGCCCAATGCTGATGAGGAGGAAGAGGATGAGGATTTGATTGATGAGTTTATTCCAGAAGTTGTGGTGGTGGATGATGATGATGATGATGGGCCAGAAGTTGGTAATGGAAGTGGGCCTGTTTCAGGTAATGATGGTGATGGGCCATTACCTGCACAGAATGATGATGGGCCAGTACATGGTAATGAGGATGATGGGTTTCTAAGTGCTTCTGGAGTGACCCAAATTGAAACCCAAAGAGGGAAAAAAAAAGAGCTGTTGACAAAGGTAAACAAAGGGTGGAAGTAGAGGACATTCTTGCACCAAAGAAAAAGAAGGGAATACCAAGGGGACAAGTCCAGAAGAGATATGCCACTAGATTTGGAGGGAAATCTTCAAGACAAGCAGAGGCACAAGCTGAGGGTTCTGAGCAACAAGATGATGGACATGATGTGTCCTCTGAAAATTCAACAGATTCAGAGGACTCAAACTTTGATGGAATTGTTGACTCTGGTAATGATCTCCATGATGAGGATGATGACATTCAATTTGAACAGAATGTGGATGGTAATGGGGTCAATGAATGGGATGAGATGGGGTATGAGGGGAACATATCAGAAAATGATGGATATGGTTCAGAAGGACAAGATGGAGGGCAATATTCTTTAGAGGAGGATGGTGAAAACAGAGGCAGGTTTCCTGTCAAGTGTAGGAAAAAGTTCAGCCAATGGAGAGAGTTTAAGGGAAAAGAGGATATGAAAAACCCTACATTTGAATTGGGGATGGAGTTTGCCAACTCTGGGGTGTTCAAGAGTGCTATTAGGAAGCATTCTGTTATAACAAAGAAGGAGCTCATATTTAAACCCAACACAAGGCACAAGGTGAGCATTCTGCTAGAACATGTTATGTTTATACTTTTTTGAACACTTGGAATGGAATATGTCTTTCTAACTATTTCATATGCCTTGAGCAAGTGTGTGTTGTCTGCAGGACTGGCCCTAAATGTCCATGGAGGATTTATGCATCAACCATTGATCTAGACAACCTCATCATATTCATCAGAAGTATGCAGCTTGAACATACTTGTAGTTCACTTGCTAAGAAGGTCTACCATATGCATGCTCCCTTCATTGTAGAAGAATATCAAGAGTTTTTTATGGGTGATCCAAATTGGACAAGGGAAGGCATGCAGAATGTAATTAACAAAGACTTTGGAATGGAGGTTCGATATCAGATGTGTTATAGAGCCAGGATGAAAGCCAAGAAGCTAGCACAAGGCAGCTATGAGGACCAGTACAATTTGTTAGAAACATATGCCCATGAGCTCAAGAAGAGGAATCCTGGAACAGCAGTATGGATACAAATTGAACTTGATGGGGAGATATGCAGATTCAAGCGGATTTACATTTGTATAGCTGCTTGAAAAGGGTTGGGAGAGAGGGATGTAGGCCATACATTGGTTTGGATGGCTGCCACTTGAAGACTATACACAAAGGTCAACTCCCCTCTACAGTTGGAATAGATGGAAATAATGGAATCTATCCAATAGCATGGGCTATTGTGGAGGCAGAAAGCAGGGAGAGATGGAAATGCCATGGTATCTGCACGGCGTGTGGTTTCTTTGGGCATGGCTGTGGCAATTGTGACAAAGGTTTGACGGCGGAGGTTCCTGCGCTGACGGTGGAGGTTCCGGCGCTGACGGCGTCGGTCACGGAGCCAGTGATGGCTGGAATGGCATCGGAACATGTTGGAATGGAGTCGGAGCATACTGGACCGGGGTCGGAACATGGAGCGGAGGCTGGATCGGTGGTGTGTGCGTCGGAGTCGGCTGTTTCAGTGATTCCGGATTCTTCAGCAAGAAACCCTAATTTCAAATTAGGGTTGACCGGGCTGGGGCAGACTGGGCTGGCAGAAAATGGGTCGGGCTTTACTGTTGCTAATGGCTTTGAGGCTGGAATTGGGCTTTCTCCTCCTTCTTTTAGGGAGTCAGCTAGGATTTTGGGCATTCGTAGGCTGAGAGAGGATGACTATGTGGAGGTTGGCAAGAGTTTAAAGCATGCGATTGTCCCGCTGGTTGTGCAACCAGAAGCTCTTGTGGATGTCCCGATTGCTTTTGTTGAGAAAGTGTCGAAGAAGAAGGGTAGGCCCCGTGGTCAGAGGAACAAACCTAAGCCTGCACCGATTGAGTAGGAGTCCCCTTCCCAAGAGGGCTAGGTTTTAGCGTCCTACACTACCCTCCGTCAAGCGTTGCTGGGATGGCTGCAGGGATGTACATCTTAGGCGTCTTTGCCTCCATGCCAGATGTTTTGGTTTGGGTAGTGTAGGTTCTTTTGTTTTTTTTTTTGTTTTTTTTTTTCGGTATTTTTTGGTTGTTAGCTTTGAATAATGCTCTTAACCTTTTGGTCCTTGGTCTTAGCTATTGCTGGTTGATGAATGGCGATGTACACCACAGAGGTCTTTAGGCATCCAAGTTTGTCATTTTAGTTGCTTTGATCGTGGCCAATGAGGTCTAGGGGTCTTTAAGCTTTTGTCTTTTTAGTAGTCGCTTGGTTTGGTTTTTTTAGTTTCTCTGCTTAGAGCAGTTTGTCTGGGCATTGAGTTGTATTATGAGGGATTTTCGAATCCTTCTAGCTTGACCGAGTGAGGTCGTTGAGATTATTAATGGAACCCGATTCCGTTACCCTAAAAAAAAAAACAAATAAACATTAAAAACTTCAATATTTACAAAGACACCCCACTTTATCTTTATTTCAATATTTAGAACAATTCCATCGTGTCCTAAAAACTACTCAAAACCTTAGGAATGCTATTGGCATCCTTAAAAAAGCTATTGCCTCGAACAGAAATGCTACTGCTCCAACCTATAGATACTTACCTATTAACCGACCAATTTGTAAGACCAAACTTGACTAAATTGTTCTGCCATTTAACCACCTTTTAATGACGGACCGATGCTATTGTGTTCCTCTCGTTGGCGTGAGTCTACGACTCTACCCAAACCCACGCATCGTCCATTTGATAAACAGTGACAAAAAATGGAGCCACAAAAGCTCACAGTAATCCAATGATTTTTTTACAGTTCTTGCACAACTCCAACTATCTCTAACACCAATCAAAGTATGAAGATTGATCCCTTCGTCATGGATAATCTTGTTAGCGTGAGTCATGGCTTAACATTAGGAGTGTAATATATATAGTAATTATATCGTAGTTAGTACTTACCTATTCTATGTGTGGTAGAGAATAGAGACGTAAGTCAATTGTACTGATCATGTATTCTCTTTATATACCTCCACTGTGAGATGAATAGATTATCAGAAAATTCATTCTCCATATCTCGTCTTATTTGACTTTGTATCAGAGCAAAGATCCGAGAGGACTTTGTTTCTTATTTTCTACTTTTAATTTTCCTATAGTTCGAAGAATTAACTCAAAAACTCTATTGTTAGGGTTATTGTTTTCCTTCACGGCGTTACTCTTCCGTCGTTATTCCTCTTGCGTTGACATCCGTCCAAGAACGACTAGATCGTCTTCTTCTTGGACTTTGACGTTATCAGACCAGCCGCCTTCGTCACCTGTCCAGGTCGGCTTCGTCTTCCTCGTTCAGACCCAACGTTTTGCTTGGGTACCAGCACCAGAAAATCAACGCCAGGTCGGCTTTGTCTTCTCCAGATCAGTTTCCTCCACCGCGTCGTCCGACCGTTTATTCCGTTCGGTGACATCATCAACAGTTTGGGTTCCCATTAGAACCTATCAGATTCAGAACCGTCTATCATCTTCATCTCTTGCTCAGAACAGCTTCGACCGATCAAGCTCAGACCCGTCGATTTCATGTTCATCACGTTCCCAGGTCGTCGCTTTCCCTTTGTCGCCCAGACCCGTCGGCCCTTGCTTTGCTTCGCTCGCCGTCGCTCAATCCCGCCGTCGAGCTTCTACTTCAGTTCGCTCAGTCTAGGCCATCAGTTTCTCCTATTCAACGTCAGGGAGAACTCAGACCAGATCTGATCGGGTATTTTCTTTCCTCTAGAACCCAGTCAGTTTCACCTCAACCCGTGCAACATCTCTAAAAAAAAAAAAAAAGGAAGAAAAAGAAATAAGATATTGTTACACGTTGTGTTATTGTTACTTCTGGAATCTCTTGTCCTTTTTATTCCGCTGCATACTCTGTTTTTTTGTGATCTTGCTACTATATTGTTGCAATGGGTGGTGATGAAAGTGAAGGTCAGAGTTCCAAGATCAATGAGGTCCAAAAGGTTGAGGTTTCTATCCGAAGTTCAGACGATGGTTCTTTTGGGGGTACGAAACTCAATGGTACCAATTTTTGAACGTGGAAGAAGATTATGTCTGTCCATCTTCGCAGCAAACATAAGATAGGGCATGTGACTGGAACAACCAAAGCGCCTCGTGAGGAGGATGTTGATGCCTATACTAAGTGGGAGGATGATGATGGATCTGTGATGACAATCTTATTCAAAGCCATGACTGAAGATGTGCTACAGTTGGTAGAAGAGTGTGAGACTGCTGAAGCAATATGGAAGACATTGGGGGATCTGTATACAAATGAATCTGATTTTATACAGGTTCATGAACTGATGTCCAAAGCTGCCAGTATGCAACAAAATGGGACCCCAATAGCTGTGTATTTCACCAAGCTGAAAAATGTATAGGCTGAGATTGATCAGAAGCGTCCTTGCAAGATCAAGAATCAGGAAGATCTTGTGTGGTACTAGAAGGAGAATGAACTTGAAAACGTTCATGTATTCTTGAGAGGGCTTGATGAGAAGCATAGCAGTGCCAAGGGAGAATTGCTCAGAATGATAGACCCTCCTAGCCTAAACACAGCTTTTACATACATCCAAAAGGATGAGTCTCAGCAGGAGAGTATCAAACATGCACAGGTTGAAGTCTTTAGTCTAGCCATTCAGGCCAAGTCACCAGCACCTGTCCTTCAGCAGCCAAGTTCAGTTCCACTTCATTAGCAAGGTTTCCCACCAGGCTTCACCAGCCGCCCTCATCCTCAATGCTCTTATTGCAACGACCTTGGACATGTCCGAGAGACTTGTTGGAAACTAAATGGGTACCCTAAAAAGAAGGGTTATCGTCCTAAGGCAAAGGCAGCTGCGGTTCAATAGGTCCAAGAACCAGACTTTTATGGCGTGGCTGGACAAGATCATCATACGGCAGGTGGGGCCACTCCTACTGCATCTATAGCTGGTCGTGGTAAGATTGGTATGGCTTTAAAAGTTTCTAACTTTGTTGGTTCTGATACATGGATTATTGATTCTGGCGCTTCCGATCATATGACTTATGATAAATCATATTTTACTGAATTGTCTTCCCCACCAGTGTCCTATGTCACCAATGCTAATGGTGAGGCCTTTCTTGTGTTAGGGTCAGGGTCAGTTCGTATTACTCCTACCTTAGAACTTCATAATGTGTTATATGTGCCTGACTTGTCTCATCACTTGATATATGTTCCACAGTTGAATACTGAGTCTAAATGCTCTGTAACCTTCTATCCGATGTATGTAATTTTTCAGGATCTTCTCACCAGGGAGATAATAGGTCGGGGGTATCTGAGGGGCAGGTTATTCCATCTGGATCAGACATACGCAGGGGAGAAACTAGGAGCACAGTCCCACGCTGCTTTGACTTCGAGTTCTGATAAGCTAAGTGAAATTTGGTAGTGGCATCGCCGTTTAGGGCATCCATCTTTTAATCTTATGAGAAAAACCATGCCTACTTTGTTTATTGGTGTGAATGAGTCTGTTTTACATTGTGAAACATGTGTTTTGGCCAAGAGTCATCGTGCTACTTATTCTCCTAGTGTTTCTAATAAAAGTATTATTCCTTTTGAGTTGATTCATTCTGATGTTTGGGGACCTTCTAGAGAGCCCACGGTATCGGGTATGAGATACTTTGTGTTATTTATTGATGATTGTACGAGATTGTCATGGGTTTCTCTTCTTAAAACCAAAGATGAAGTCTTTCCAGCTTTTCAAACTTTTCGTACTCTTGTTCAAACACAATATCATAGCACCATTAAAGTCCTTCGTTCTGACAATGGGGGAGAATATGTTAATCATGCTTTCCAGGAGTTTTTCAAAACCCATGGGATTATCCACCAAACTACATGCCCGCAAACACCAGAACAGAATGGAGTGTCCGAAAGGAAAAACCGTCATTTACTTGATATGGCTCATGCTCTTCTCGTTAGTGCTCATATGCCTAAGTATCTTTGGGCCGATACTGTACATGCTTCCTCCCATCTTATCAATCGTCTTCCATCTAGTGTCCTTTAGGGAAAAATTCCATTTGAGGTTCTTGCATCTGATGTCTCCTTACCTTCATTTCATAATCTTCCAGCTCGTGTCTTTGGTTGTGTTGCTTTTTTCCATGTTCCTAAAAACCAGAGGTCTAAGTTGGATGCCCGGGTGCTTAAGTGTGTGTTTGTTGGCGACGGAGGCTATCAGAAAAGGTACAAGTGCTATCATCCACCCACCAGAAAGTACTATGTCACTATGGATGTTACTTTCTTTTAGGACATGAGTTATTTTTCCTCTTCAGATACAGCCCTTCAGGGGGAGAATTCATATTTTGAAGAGCTGTATCATGGAGAGTGGGAGGAATCAGAAGGAGGAGAAGAATTGACGGATTCAGTTGAGACCATCAACTCGTCACCTCCAGAAGTAGAAGCTCCAGACATCCAGGCACCAGTTTCAATCACTGACAATGAAGTTGCAGACACAACTGCCATAACTGCCCCTCTTGCCATCGCTCCTACCCCTGACCCACAGCTTCCTGGTACAGAAGATCACTCATCTGAGGTATGTCCACCCACTGATACTAGTAGTAGTGAGTCTAATGTTGGGCAATATGTGTTACCAAATAGGACTACTCAAGGTCAACCAGCCAAAAGATATGAACCTATTCTTGCTGCCAAATCAAAATACCCAGTAGCCAATTATATGTCCACTAGGAGGTTGTCTAAGTCATATGAATCATTTGTGAATCAAATATCTGCTGTATCAGTACCTAACAAAGTGCAGGATGCGTTGGGGGATCCAAAGTGGAGGAAGGCAATGGAGGAAGAGATGGAGGCGTTGCAGAAGAACAATACTTGGCAACTTGTGCCTCCACCACAAGGCAAGAAGGCTGTAGGTTGTCGTTGGGTGTTTACCGTGAAACATAATGCAGATGGATCAGTGAATCGGTATAAAGCATGCCTTGTAGCAAAGGGGTTCACTCAGACATATGGTATAGAATACGATGAAACGTTTGCTCCTGTTGTCAAGATGAATACTATTCAGGTTCTACTCTCGTTTGCTGCTAGTTTAAACTGGCCACTCTGACAGTTTGATGTTAAGAATGCGTTTCTTCATGGAGAGTTAACTGAGGAGGTGTACATAAGCCTTCCACCTGGGTATGTAGTTGCTTCTCCTGGTGATTTTGTATGCAAGTTGAGAAAATCTCTGTATGGTCTCAAACAGTCACCTCGTGCTTGGTTTGGAAGATTTTCACAGTTCATGCGGAAGGTGGGTTACAGACAGAGCAATTCAGACCATACCTTGTTTCTCAAGCATCAACAAGGGAAGGTAACAACTTTTAATTATTTATGTGGATGATATGGTAATCACTGGCAATGATACTGTTGAGATGGATAGGTTGCAAAGACAGCTAGCCTCTGAGTTTGAGATGAAGGACTTGGGTGAACTTAAGTACTTCTTAGGAATTGAGGTAGCTAAGGGGAGCGAATGGATCTACCTGTGCCAGAGGAAGTACGTTCTTGACTTACGGACAGAGACATGTTTATTGGATTGCAGACCTATTGATACTCCTATTGAGCAGAACCATTGTTTAGATGAGTATCCAGATCAGGTACCTACTGATCGAGCTCGTTATCAGAGGTTAGTTGGGCGCTTGATTTATTTGGCTCATACTAGACCAGATGTTGCATATGCAGTGAGTGTGGTGAGTCAGTTTATGCATAACCCGAGTGAGAGTCATATGGATGCTGTTATGCGGATTTTGAAGTACTTGAAATCAGCTCCAGGAATGGGAGTAATGTTTTCTAAACACAACATTCTTGAGGTTTGTGGCTTCACAGATGCAGATTGGGCTGGAAATATTATAGACAGGAGGTCGACGTCAAGTTACTTTACCTTTGTGGGAGGTAATTTGGTTACATGGAAGAGTAAGAAACAGAAAGTTGTGGCACGATCTAGTGCTGAGGCCGAGTATAGAGGTATGGCTCATGGAGTGTGTGAATTGCTGTGGCTGAGAAATTTGTTACGTGACTTGGGTTTCAAACTCAAGAGTACCATGCAGTTGTATTGTGACAACAAGGCAGCCATTGATATATCCTAGAATCTAGTACAACATGATCGTACTAAGCATGTGGAGGTTGATCATCACTTTATAAAGGAGAAGCTAGATGCCAAAATTATTAGCTTTCCTTTTGTTCCTACTGAAGAGCAACTGGCAGATGTACTTACCAAAGGAGTTTCCAGAAATGCGTTTTATGACTCACCAAGCAAGTTGAGCATGGTTGATGTGTATGCGCCAACTTGAGGGGGAGTGTTAGCGTGAGTCATGGCTTAACATTAGGAGTGTAATATATATTGTAATTATATCATAGTTAGTACTTACCTATTCTATGTGTGGTAGAGAATAGAGACGTAAGTCAATTGTACTCATGTATCCTCTTTATATACCACCACTGTGAGATGAATAGATTATCAGAAAATTCATTCTCCATATCTCGTCTTATTTGATTAATCTGAGCCAAAATATAAGGTGTCAAAATTTTTAAGCTCAAGATATGCACAATTCGACCTCCATCTTCAGCTCATTCCACATGAACAGTAATTGCAGTGGTTACGGCAAACCCGATAGTGAAGGGGACGGAACCAAAAGACCTCATATCACTAAATTCTTTGTTGAAGCACCATGTCACGGTTGCTTTTAGGATGAAGATGTTAGTCTGGAATATGTCATACCTTGTTCAGTTAAACCTGCCATGTCTGCACAACCTTCAAGTGGATGCCCTAACCTCAAATAATGAACTTTTTTATTTAATATAAACAATTTTATTATATAGTCTACAAAGTTTTTCGTCAACTACAACTCTATATATATATATATATATATATACACAGCCATTCTCAGGTGCGGACGTCGGTACCTAAGCAAAAGGTACGGATTTCCATTTTTTCCCCAGTTTTCGATCACACATTTACATCTTAACCGTTCAGTTTTTAGGTCCTAATGTATATATCATCTCTGCAAAATTTCAACCAAATTGGTGATCGTTAAGGCATTCAAAACTGCAATTTACAACAATGAATACGAACGGTTCTGGTTCGACAGATTCGGAACCGTTCGTATTCATTGTTGTAAATTGCAGTTTTGAATGCCTTAACGATCACCAATTTGGCTGAAATTTTGCAGAGATGATCTATACATTAGGACCTAAAAACTGAACGGTTAAGATGTAAATGTTTGATCGGAAACTGGGAAAAAAATGGAAATCCGTACTTTTTGCTTTGGTACGGACGTCCGCACCTGAGAATGGTTGTATGTGTGTGTGTATATATATATCATTTTTTCGCGAATATGTGATTGATCGAATTACTCGTGTATTACATACATGTATTATAACCATAATAGCAACATTTGGCAATGATTATTAGTTAAAACATATTTGAATCGGTCCAATACATATTTCAAATTTAATTTTTGGTCACAATGCAATTTGATTGTTCTGTCATATAATACTTGAATATTTCGATTATATTAATCAAGGCATGAAACTTTTGTCAAACCTTAATGCACAATAATATGAAAACCTAAATATAGATCATTGAGAGATTTTTAGAATGTTCTCCTTCACGATTATCTAGAAGGTGATGAAATATTTGGTTTATATTCACGTACGTATAAGCATATGCATATATAGTACAACCCTGTAAATGAATAATGTTGGGACTACAGAAATGACCGTTAAGGTATCGAATTAGCTAGATTCATGTACAAACCAAATCTGTCTAACCTAAATCATTCATGCTTATAATTGTAAATCATAATGCCTTAACAAGTATCAATTTGACTGAAAATTTACAGAAATGATACTCAGCCAGACCTAAAAACTGAAATGTGAAGATGTCTATATGTAAACGAAAAGTTAGTCTAATAATCGATCCCTTAAAACGGCGAAAAAAAATAAAAAATTTCAAGGGCTATATATATCAACATGTGTGTACGTAATCCACCATTCAAGCATCTCAAAAGTAAATGCCACAGCTTTCACAATCAAAGAAGTACTAACTACTACTGCGTGGTAGGAATTAAGTTCAGCCATAATTGAAACACAGCTACAAAAGAACTAGATCCTTTAAAATTCGTGGACAGTGGTGGAACATGTAATAATACAAGTCCAACAACGGAATAACCTACAAAACTAGATCCATCTGTAAATAAAAATACTGCTCCTACTTAATTTGTTCGCATTAGTCTTCAGCTACCCATTTCTGGACCACCAGACTTGGTACCAATACTGTTGGAAAACTCCTATCTTCTTAACTGGGATTGCACCTCTAGTTCAGAACTTTAACTATCCACATGAAGCCTAAAAAAATTGTGCCGTCATCGTTCAGGTTCAGCTTAGTGACTGCCCCAGGAAACTAGCTAGAAGCCTGGCTAGCTTTCTATCATTTGGTATTATCTTCTTAAGGGGTTCTAGATACTTCGAAGTTGAACTTGTACGTGAGCGATAGCGGTACTTAAAATTAATGAATGACCTCTTTGTCAAGTCCTCTTGTGTTGCACCCTTCGTGATGAAAGAAGAACAGAAAAGAAAAAATAGAAAAACGAAAAACATACATGCCATATGAGAGTTGAAGAGAAATTCAAAAGCACTTTAACCCTACTAGGGATGACAAACTACCTGGTTACAGAGACGTAGCCATGTGCAAGGCTACTTGGGCTACAACCCAACCCAAATTTCTCCCAAAAAATGTTTATATACCATGAAATGTAGTAATGTACCATACTAACTACAGCATTGGTTTAATACAGATCAGGTCATTGGTTCGATCACCAATGGAATAGGGTTTTTTATTTTTTGCTTTTCTTTCTTCTTTTACTAATTTTCATTTTCTTTTTCTTTTCTGGGTCTATTCTTTTTTACTAACTATACATCAAAATATTTCTAGCTATATCTATTCTTTTTCATGATAGGATTGAATATATTAAATGAGTTGTATTTCTCTAAATTCATTTATTTACAGTTGGTATAATTATTGTTAATCGATAAAATGTATATCACATAGGTATTAAAAATAAACTCAATCATTTTTTAAAATTTATATGCTTTTAGCAGGAAAAAAAAACTTATTGTTCTAGCTCACCCGAACTTGACATCATAGATCCGTCCTTGGCTAAAATTAGCCTTATCCATTTTCAATTCCTAGCTACGTCCCTGCCTGGTTAGGTACTTGCCGGTCACTATAAGTAGCAGTACCAGAATGAATGACCTCTTTCAGACACTTGCACTGTTACACCCCTAAAAACTTTGTGACCAATAGGCCGAAAGAAAAGAAAACATACATGCCCATATGACTATGATTGGACATAATACTGTGCTGGGTGCACTGAGCAGATGATTGGGTGCCAAACTATTTTTAACTTCGTTCAGTCCCAACATTGAAGCCCACAATACATATGTCTGTTTTATTTTTTCCTTGGTCCTCAATCCTCATACTTAATTTTTTTGTTCTTTTGTTTCATTAAGATTCATACTATATATCTGACGAGATCGACGCATGCAATTGCATCTACTCGATCTTTTGTTTCATTAGGATTTGAAATGTTGTGGATGTTGGATAGGTTTATCTTCTAGAGTTTTCGCTTGCTTTCTTTTTAATCTCAACCATTCACATCTGTAATAGAAAACAAAACAGTTATCGAAAAGTAGAGGCTCTTCATTCTATATTGAGCCAATCTCTATTGTGAAGGTTAATTTGTATGGTGGGGTTAATTTGCAGCTTAATGCTAAGTAGTGGAAGACGTTGGAAAGATATGAAGATTAGTTTGCGTTTTATTCTGCGTCAAAATCATTGCAAAATGGGCTGAAAACATGATGTTGGAGCCATGCAGTAGGCATGAGCAGATGTTTTCTGTCTCTCTCAAGCTAGTTTGGTATCAGCAGTGATCCATATATATATATATGCTCCGATTGTGATTTTAGTTTTTAAATGTTTTTGGAGCCCGAATTTTGGTGTTTTGTTACGTTCTTTCCTAATATGATAAATTTTCGTACTGTAATCGACATGGTTTATGAGCCTAGATCAATCAATCCGTTAACTGTATTAACCTCCATTGGCAATTTTTATCAAGCCTTCATTGACAAAATATTGAGTTTTTCTTGGATAAAGAAAAGAAGTACAAGAACCACGCACGCACAGTCGCACACAGCCTCCACCAAGTTGACCAAAAAGGACGGCTGAAAAAGCAGATAAAGGCAGAAGATTATGCGCGCCACACCAAAGAAGTAGGAAGAGATCGATTGTCCTGATGATGAGCAAATGCATGCATCAGTACTACAATAGCCAAAATTATATACCATCTGGAGAGTTTCCGGAGGGCATTTGCTTCGGCTACAAGAATTGCCATCGATGAATCTATCAGTTCATGTTACATGAGCATATAACATACAGGGTACAGTACTATACAGTATACACTACGTTAATGTTTGCACTACTGATATATCTAAGAAGTACTTAATTAAGGCGACATGTGGAGAATAAAAATGAGCAAGCAAGTTCACCATGAATCCGTTGTAGTTTATATAAAACTGTCCTTTTGGATGCTTTTTGTTACGGGTCAAAAATGAGCTCGATCAGAGAGTTGTGGAACACAATGCCTTCCCTGCATGTAAAGTAATCAAATTACGCGCATGGAACACATGCATATAGATTAGTAATAGTTACTCAAAGTTACATAACTGAACCAAAAACACATGTTTTTCAATTCATAAAGAGTGTGTTGTAGGTCTAGCCTGCATAGCTTTCTCCAGCAATATGGAAGTCATCGGACTTGCTCATTTATATATCTTCTAGTAGTTATGCATCGCCTGTAGACATTGCATTGAAACTTTTGTAATTAGTGCCTTGAATAGAAACTTTGAATCCATAACTTTGCAACTGCGAGGACTCGATCCTTTCGGGTAGAAGGGACACTTTTTCCCCTTCCCTTGAAAGCTAAGTGTTAAAAACTCGATGACAGTCAAGGAGGTTGCATCACTAACGCTGCAAAACAAACATATAGTCAACGTACATGAAAGAATCTGTATCATACTAGTTGTTTGGCTCCAATTTTGTTGCAGCTGGTCAACAGTCTCTTTTCTGCGCGGGCGTGCCAGCACCGTTCGGGTGCGGTCGTCGGGGGTGTCCCTTGACCTGACTTCTTTCAAGCAATTGTAGACGAGGAGAGCACCAACCTTGTACATACCTCCAACAATATGGAGTATTTGCTATCTCACCAAGCATAAGTAACACCCTCTTTGGGACATCCACAAGCCATGGTGAGGCCCAACCGAGACTTGCATCGTGTAGCCCTATGTTCAGGCTACGCGGCGGTATCCGGAAGTCGCAAATCCGCCACCGGGAAGCCACCTTCCCGCCGTTGCCAAGATGTCTCCACAACATGGCTTTCTACATGCTTCTTGAACTAGCTAGAATTGTATGGTTGCTTGTCCCACATCGAAGAACAAGTAGAGGAGATGGCTTCCTTGACTTATAAAAGGAATGCCTCCTCCCACAACTCAACACACTCCATTACATCTCTTGTAATCTTGTTAGGCCACAAGGCTCGACACACTAGTACACATTCAAGTGGACGTAGTCTCCCGCTCATGCGGAGGCGAACCACTATACATCTCGTGTCAACTCTTTCTCTCTCTCTCTATCTCTTTCTCTTTGATGCTAACTAGAGACCCCTCGGTCACTAACGTTAACATTGGCGCCGTCTGTGGGAAGCCAACACAATGGCTTCGTCACCTACCGTGAGCTAAGTCTGCTTAGCGGAACTCAAAGAAAATTTTCCCTCCTTCTTTGAGCTACTTCAAATTCATTGGTCACCCATTTCTCTTTGGTCATTCATGAATTTTCATTGGTTCCCAGTGAGTTCATGTTTGAATTTGTGTTTCTTGGCGGCAACTTTTGCCAAGGCATGATCAAACATCACTCCAGCGGTACAACTACTCAACTAGAGCAGAAATGTGCAGAAAATTGCACCTTGAGGCTGGTCAACGCCAGTCAACACGTGGTCAACGCCCAAGGAGTGGTCAAAACTTGCAGAAACTACTCAAAACACCAACCTATGGACCGGTCAGTGCTTGGTCAACGCCGAACATGGGTGGTCAACGCCCAACAATGGTCAACGACCTACTCAAAAAAAAAAAAAAAAACTTGGCGGCAAATCTTCTCTGGACACCCAGAAAACTTCTCTGGGCACCCAGACACCAAGCTGCAATCATCATCAGCGGCTAGCGCTCCGCCAAGCTTGTCCAGAGGTCAGGGTCGGGCCAAGACTCCACCGGCCCCGCTCCGCCGCAACTTCCGCCAGCAATCAACCGCTCCGCTGCACTCCAGCTCCGTCGAGCTCGGATCCTCCGCTCCGCCGAGCCGAACCTGCAGCTCCACCTCCGCCAGTCAACACTCAGCGGAGCACTTCCGCTGAACAACTCTGTAGCTGCTTCGTGCCACCCAGAGGGTTTCCATCCTCCGCTCCGCCAGCCTCTCCACCACCCAATTCACCAGCCAAGCTTCTGAGCTTCAGTCGGCGGCACATTCTCCCGCCAAACTCTGTCAACGGCCCTCCTCCTTTGAAGCTCCGCTCCGCCAATCTTTGGTACACCATGTGCAGCGCCGCTTGGAGCCACCGCCCAACTTCCTCCGCTGGGCATCACCACTGCTCCTCAGCTGTTGAAACAAAGCTCCGCTAGCTTGCACAACGACCTGCCATCAAGCGCCTCCGCTAGCATGCTCCAGGTCTCCACTGACTTCCTGTCTCCGCCGACTCCACGAGTCACCGCCGAAGCACCCAGTCCTCCGCTAGAGATAACAGCCGGCATAAGCTCCGCCACAATTTCTGTCAGCGACACCGCCACACTCGGTAGGCGGTAACACCAAACTTGAACCAACTTGTCAGCGGCACCGCCCACTGATATCAACGGCACCACCAGCCACAACGCCGCTACGAGCTCCGCTAGTTGAGTTCCGCTCCGCCGAACTCCTCCTCCGCTGAGCTCTGCTCCACCGCCAGCACACTTCACTGCCACCACCAGTAAGCTTCACTGCCAGCGTCCTCCTCTTCTAGCTGCCCTGACGTTCTCCGCTGACCACCACCCCGCCGGCCAACTCTTTCTTCGCTGACCACCACCAGCGGCAAAGCTACGAAAGATATATGTACTGCGGCGGACTCTGCCTTCAAATATGCAGTCGAACTGTGGGTTTCTGTGGTGGACGAGCAACCGATAAAGCTAAGTTATCTTCCTTCGTCCTTTATCTGCGTAGTAGGCTCTATATGCACGCCACATATCCATGGCTTTGCAAAAGGGACAAAATAATAAATTATCTGTACAGGAGCTCATTAGCTACATGACCACAACAGTGTACTTGTTGTCGTTCTGTACTGCTACACATGTTGTACTTGACCACCAATACCCCAGTAACACACATAGCCACATAATTGCCTTGCACATGCTCCTCTGCATATTAAAGAATCTAGGCGGTGACTACGACGCATGATGCCTCTAAGCAAAGCATGCTTAGTTTTCATTCACATGCTCCCACGTTTATAATATCACATCCCAATTGTTATTTGTTAATATATGCATGCCTGCATACACGTGCCTTCTCTATACGAGCATATCAATTGGCCATGTATGCTCTTAATCAACTATATCACAGAGAGACTAGCTTATCAGCATGTATTCCATTTGTTTGCTTGTTCAACGTCCATCCCTCTTGGGCTACAGCTCATCACTTGTCAAACATGACATTAATTATTACTTACCTCCAATGTTCAAATATTGTTTCATCATGTGAGCAACTGGGTATTCATGCATGCAAGACGCAAATGCATTCATGCTTCTTATGTCCACTTAAGTTCAACGTCTCTTGTTAACATAGCCGGTACACGTGTACAGGGTGTAGGTTTGTATCTATCACTTAATGCCATGCATATATACAACGCAGCAATATCACTATGGTTACCGGCCACCGTGACATTCTCAAACATGTGTACATTAAATATCTATGTCATATATATATTTAATCAATTTAATTATATGCAAAATGTACATACATAAATTATTAGTGTTGATTTTACAAGCTCGTGTACTAATCACCTAATTTGTTTCAAGGAGACATAATCACCAATCACCTCTCCAACGAACGAACTCATCATCCTTCTACAAAGCAACTCCGCCGGAGCAATGGAGCGTCACGCTCGGCCAAACCCCGCTAGCCTCCAAACCGGCACAAGATAAGTGCCTTCCTCTTATCTTTTGCGCTCTTGCAATTAGAGCCTTTGCCATGACTATACATATCTCCATGACCCTTAAGCATGCCTACAAAATGTTATTAGCCACTTTACTACAAGTACATGCTATACACATATGCCATGCTTCTATTTTAATTGCAATTCAATTAAATAAACATGGGACACAAACAAAATATTATTACTTGCTCTATGTGTTTATCATTTTTCATGCTGATACAAACTTTACGAGTCTATGGTCTACGACCAACCGCCAAGCGGTAAGGCAACGCCTCATAATAACAATGACCGCTACGCGGCATGGCAGCAAGGGACTCGTTAACGCAGCCTACGGCAGCCATTGATCCGGCAGTTAACCCCGACGCTTGGGTACCAAAGATTGGGATCGCTACCCAACACCCTTTGCTCCGTGCAGCTCCCCCTCACCAACCAATTTACCGACCATCCGGAGGTCCGTCGTGGCTGGGGAGTCGGGGACTCCCTGGCGGGCCTATCAGGGGCCCACCAAAAAGGGCAAAAGCGTTCGCTCCGACCAATTCTAGATGGACGACGCACTCGCACTAATTATGCTTGACTTCGGGGACTTGTACATACAGCCCAGCATAATTCGCACCGGTCATGCTCATGCCTCAGGGCATCACCTCGAGCTTACCGCTCATGCCTTCCCGGCAACCATTGAGCTTCCGCTCATGCCTTTCCGGCAACCCCGAGTTTCCCGCTCACGAGCTTTCCGCTCATGCCTACTCGACACACCACACGTTAATGGAACATTGCATTCTTCTACCATTTGTCACTTGCGACAAATTGAATTCTTTTCGCGTTCCATTAATGCGACCGACAACCACACAAACGCAACGCGTTCACATATTCCTCATTCACGGATTACAAACGCTTACCTTCGCACCGCTCATGCAACTTACATTTATCATATGCAATCCATACGCTCACACGACCATACGCGTTCTCGAGTTTGTACGTCATAATCGATCGTACTCGGCACCATTCGCGTATATGCATCAACATGTGTCACGCACCCCATACGTTTATATATGCCAAACACATATCCATACAACTCACATTTGTCGCCCAATGCAACGAGCATTCTACGTATGCCTGTTGTTTTGTCTTTGTTGTGCAGGTCAGACGAGTCCCTTCTTGCTTACGGAGTTCGGGGACTTGTATGGGCTCCGTACCGCCCGGTTACTTATGCTTGGTGACATCTTGTTTATAACTCCCCAACCAATAAGCTCCTCTTACTTGGGGACTTCGGGGACTTGTACATACCTCCAACAATATGGAGTATTTGCTATCTCACCAAGCATAAGTAACACCCTCTTTGGGACATCCACAAGCCATGGTGAGGCCTAACCGAGACTTGCATCATGTAGCCCTATGTTCAGGCTACGCGGCGGTATCCGGAAGTCGCAAATCCGCCACCGGGAAGCCACCTTCCCGCCCTTGCCAAGATGCCTCCACAACATGGCTTTCTACATGCTTCTTGAACTAGCTAGAATTGTATGGTTGCTTGTCCCACATCGAAGAACAAGTAGAGGAGATGGCTTCCTTGACTTATAAAAGGAATGCCTCCTCCCACAACTCAACACACTCCATTACATCTCTTGTAATCTTGTTAGGCCGCAAGGCTCGACACACTAGTACACATTCAAGTGGACGTAGTCTCCCGCTCATGCGGAGGCGAACCACTATACATCTCGTGTCAACTCTTTCTCTCTCTCTCTATCTCTTTCTCTTTGATGCTAACTAGAGACCCCTCGGTCACTAACGTTAACAAACCTCGTCGTGGGATTCTTTATGCCTCGTGGTGAAGACTTTTGCTGAGCTTCTTGAAAATCACAATCGATACTCGATGTTGTAGATCGAGCAGAGCGAGAACCACTGGGAAGTAGAGAGAACTTGCTAAAGCGTGACTTTAGCTTGGCTGGTTTGCGAGGGCGTTACCCTTGCTTGGCTGGTTCCATAACCGTTGTGGTCGTGGTACTACAATCGGCTCCCGAGGAGACTAGGACCGAAGTACATTGACAGAGGGTTTGGTGGCACTGAAAGTCGGCTTCTGAGAAGACTAGGACTAGGAGTGTGATCACCGGTAAGAGAAAGAGAAGGAGAGGAGTTGCTCTTAGAGAGGTTTGCTCTAGAGAGAACTTAGATCATCTTAGAGATGTTTGTAGAGTGAATTGTGTTGTTGTATTTAAGTGTTTCATTGTAACCTCTATTTATAGGCTACCATGCCAAAGTGTTTAGCATTAAACAAATGATAGTGGAGCATTAATTAGAGATAAGAAATGATGAATTTTGGAGATAAGGAAGCATAATTTGAGGTAAAGCATGATGAATTTCAGAGATAAGGAGATAAGGAGGCATAATTGGAGATAAGGAATGATGAATTTTGGAGATAAGGAAGCACTTTCTGCTCCTTTATTCCTTCAATTTTATCTCCATCAAGCACTCCGATTTTGACCATGACTTCTTCATAAGAAATGTTCCACTATGAGTGTATATCACCCTGGTAAAATTTCAGAGATTTGTATACAGTGGTTGGGCCGAAACGCTGCTGGACCTTTTACAGGTCCAGTTTTCCAAGCCTTTCTAGACAAGGAAATTGGACTGATTGTTTGAAGGCCTTCCACTCAAAACTAGCTCTGGCACTCTTCATAATAAATTATCCTTGGGCTTTCTATATTTAATCTGGAAAGTTTCAGCTCATTTGAATTTCGTTTGGTTAGTCTCCCACCCCTCCTTCCTTGTTTAGCTCGGTTTCTCCTAACCGAAGTAGGAAAATGTGCTAAAGTTGACTTTTCATGCTTTCATGCTTCCATGCTTCCATAGTAGGCTTTATTTAGCCTCTAAATATATATTTCGAACTTGTTGACAATATATAGCTTGAGCCACTGGCATTGGCTCAATTTCTCCAAGACGTGCCTTGTCAGGCCAAAATGCTCATTTTGGGTCCAAACATTGCCCCCCAGACCTCGAAGTCAAAGGTCTTCGTCTTGACTGATGAGGTCTTGAATCAACACAACTCTTATAATGTTGTCGCTCCAAAACCACTTGTATTGGCTTGACTGTTTCCATATAGGCCTCTAAATAGGCCATAAAGCTTGAATGCCGTAATCTGAAATGCCTTTGTCATGAACTGACGCTTCCTTTGCCAACTTTATTGCCCCCCATGGATCTAGCGAAACTTGGGCAGGTTGTAGGCAATCAAAACTTTAGCGTGCCCCCCATGCGAAGGAGACTGCTTTTGATCGCGAATGAGGATCCTTCTCTTCCTTGGTGGTAGCTTCGCCATGTGTATAGCAACAAGTATCTGCCTTGTTTGCTGGCTCTTTGTTGATTTTCTCAAATGTAGGTGTTGGAGCCGCTTTCCTGGCTAGATCAAGACCTATAGTACTTGGCGAAATAAGATGCAAAATAGCAAACTGTTTGCTTTCATTTAATCCTTCGCGAGTCTTATGCCAAAGAGGATGATTGGATCATGGCTATCGTCATCATGACGTGTGACCAAGTGAAACCACCATATTTTGCTGCAACTTTAGCATCTAAAACCGCATCGGTTTTAATCATGTTTTATTTGAAAAACATCAGGCCACTATGCTGGCCCTGCGGTAGTATGAAAAGGTGTAATATCTTCACTATCGCCTTAGATGCGATTCTCAAGATGGAATAATGACTCATTAATTATCAACTAGGGCCACTCACTGGCCCAGCTAATAAATTAATCTCCAAACATATTTGAGCTATAAATCAAGGCGTATTGGAGAAGTATCTTCACTGTCGCCTTAGATGCGATTCTCAAGATGGAATAATGGCTCATTAATTATTAACTAGGGTCACTCATTGGCCCAACTAATAAACTAATCTCCAGAAAGATCTGAGCTATAAATCAAAGTGTAATGGAGAAGTGTTCCTCACAACCCAGAAATGGCATCCAAGAAACCATTCGTTATCAATCAGGTAGATGAAATCACTGAGAAAGCCGCATTCACCTGGCGGACTAACATGAGTGTTCGATGTAGAAGTCAGACCGGAGAGGAGAGAAGTCGACTGATGGGCTTTGGTGGCGGCGATAGTCAAGCGAGTCTGGGTCCCATACCTCACGATCGTTTGCCAGATGATGTTATGCCCTATTATGCGCTTCCCATCTGCCGTCCCATCCCGGCTCTTCTCCGGTCTCCTGCCGATCTTGGAAGTTGGGGCCAGAAACATCATAGAGTCAAAATTGGTTTCTGGCCCTCAATCCAACCTCCTGATGTAGCCTGGTACAATGAGGTTTGTGCCCGAGATTTGGCCCGCTGGCGCGCAGTAGGCATTGCGGATGCTATTGACTTGTGTCTTCAAATTCCCGGCGGCCTTAATCGTGCTCCTCTCGCCGCGGCCTTTTGCTTATGGAACACCGCCAGCAACACTTTTGATTTCCGCTTTGGGCAGATGAGTATTTCCTTATTGGATATTCTCGTTATCACGGGCCTACCCATCCACGCGGCACCGTATGTTCAAGGCCAATTTGATGACGAGAAATTCCCGCTGCAGATGACTCAGACTGGTCGCAGCATTCATAGCAGATCTTACCCATCTTGGCGAAATTACTACCGCGGACATCATGACGAAACCGGGGGAATTGCCTTCCTCGAGTGGTGGCTCTGTAAGTTTATTTTCTGTACTTCTGCTGGTAAACCAACTGGCACTTGGTCCTTTTTGGCCACTGCTCTTTATAATGGCACAGTCGTTGGCCTTGGTCAACCGGTTTTGGGTTCGCTTTATCGAGCCCTTTATCAAGTCGCTATGCATCCATTCGAAGTCCAATCCTCAGGCCCCTTCTGGATTCTGGATTTCTGGCTCCAGACTTATTTCCCCCATTTTCGTCGACCAGAAGTGCCAGCAGTGCCTCCAAATGACGTTCTGTTGGGCCGGTGGCTCTGCCGCGAGGGAAGGTATGAATCTCCGGCATTTTCCAAGTGTTTCTCGTTTTTGTATCTTCTGGATGAGATGCCGGATGTGATGTTGGTGGTGTATAGAAGATTCCCCGCGATATTGGCAAATGGGTTTCTTCCTCGCTCGGGTCATCGCGAAGAAGCTATGATGATGTTTCGCCGCACTATTTCTTGCTCCGACATTCAATTGGCCATGGATGAACTAAGTTACGAAATTTATGCACCCAATCACTTTGCTCGTCAATTTGGGTTGGCCCAGTTGGTACCCTGGCCTCTGGTTGATTCTGCCAATTACTACACCTCTTGGCGGAGATCAGCTCCGCCTGGGTCTGCCCCCATTCAGAGTCAGTTTACTTTGATAGTGATTCCCCCTTGGGTCAGAGCGCTATACCCCCTCAACGATGTCGATGATGACTATGCTGATTGGTGGAAAGAAGTGTCAGTGAACTGTTGGGGCATGAATAACTGTGACCTTTTCGCCATCCTTTTCCGCGACTTGGAACATTCCTTTGCCGTGGACAGCGACATCCTTGAACAATATTATGCTGGCGAGGCTCCGCCTCCTGTTCCTGCTCCTCCGCAACATCAACATGTTCCGCCCCCGCAGCCACAAAGGCCCTCGCGGCAAGCACAACCGGGAATACAGATTCGTGAACATGGGGCATCAGTAAGTTTCCAACTTCCCTCACCATTTCTTTTCCTTGGCTTGAGTATCAATCCTTATTGCTAAGTACATTTGTTTTATTTTTAGCGTACCAACCGGAGCAGGGCAGCCTCTACTCAGGCCGGGAAACAGAAGGCAGTAGCCGAAGAGCCTCCTGAGGGGGAGTCCTCTGATGATGACGATGTGAGCCTTGCTGAGGTAAACTGCCCCAGAATTCTGACTTTGCACATTTGGCTTTCCAGACCCCTTCTATTTTCTGAGTTGTGATTCCTCTTTTGTGCAGGTAATTGCTGTTCACACTTGCAAACGCAGTCGCGCCCAAATCGCTGAAGAGGACTTTGAGGATGACGAGCCTTTGTCATTGCGGCTGGTAAGCTCTGGCCCTATTTTATTTTATTTAAATTTTAGAATCTGGGCAGGATCTTCATTATGTATCTTTTGACAGGTCCGTCAAAGGACCACTGATCCCGCTCGCCTGAGCAAGGCTGGATCCTCAGCCGCTGTAGAAGAGCCAATTCTCTCGCTAGTTCAAGCATCAACTAACCCCGTGGCACCTCTTCCATCTCCTACATCTACAGAGCATCTGCAAGGTCCTACCATTCTAATAACTATCTCTGATGACGACTCCTCGGAGGATGAAAGCGTGGAAAGCCACTCTGAGACTTCTGCCGCTTATGAGGAACTGATGACGACAGAGATTCTCGCGGCACTAGAGGTTCAAGAGGTGAATGAGGTGGGGCCTCTTCCTCTTGGTGACCACGTACCAGATATTGACCCGACAGCTCGAGAAGTAAGCCACTGTTTGGCCAATACTTTCCATTTCCCTTTAGATCCAACCCCGCTTTCTGACATTTCTGAATCTAACCAGGATTCTGTTTGTACCGAGGAGGTGGCTAGAAATGCTGAGGGTCCTATTGGCCGGACAGTCACCCCAGAGATGGAAAATGATACTGACGGTGGTGGTGCCCCCCAAGTCTCGCGAATAAATGAGACAACCGTCGAAGCCGAGGGCCCTGTGCTTAAATCTGCTCCACTTGCCCATGGTGAGCCGCGAGTTGAGTTTCCAGATTCTCCCGCGGCTGAAGGGACAGACCAACCTATTGAAGATGAAGAAACTGAGGAAGCCGTTCACCCTTTTGCATTGGTGGTTCGTGATCCTGTGGCGCCTCCGCTGCCTCCTCCTCCTAGCAGATTCGAGAGATTGATGAGGGTGTTGGAGGTAACTCCTCTTTTTGCTGTGGATAAGGCTAAGGTGGTGCTTCACGAACATCTAGGTCCTCGGGTATTGGAGATTGACATCCTCCCGCGAGTCTTGGAAGCCCTAAGGTATCTTTGCCAGGAGAAGGCATTGACCCTGCAGCAATTTAGTGCCATTGACGATCTGCTGAATGAACTTGGTGAGGCCCGCCAACGTCAACCGGCCGCGAACGCCCAGGCTCATGACACTCGAGAAGCTTTGAATAGCCTCTCTCGAGAAATGGACATCTCTCGTGGTATTTTAAATGAGCGAACCAACCGCCTGCGGGAACTACAAATCCAAAGGTCCGACTTCAAACTTCGGATCGAGGACCTCCATACCGGTTTAGCCTTTGTTGAAAATGCGATTGCTACAGAAGAAGCCCAACTCGATGAACCTCTGGCAGCTTCTGAAGAAATGGGCCGCAACCTGGCCCATCTCAGAGAACGGGCCACTCAGGCTGAAGCTAGTGCTATTGCGGCGAACCTCCACGTGGAGGAACTTTGCTTGAAATTGAGCTTTGTGGGCCAATCTCTGTAGGCCCCCTCGAAAACCGTTCGGTCTCCTCACATGCTATTAATCCTCTTTTTCCGAGATTTAAGGCATTAATCACTCGTTGAAAAACAACGGTCGTGAAAAAATAATCTCGTGAATAGAACAGTTACCTCCTCGAAAACCGTTCGGTCTCCTCACATGCTACCTCTCTTTTCTGAGATTTAAGGCATTAATCACTCATTGAAAAACAACGGTCGTGAAAAAATAATCTCGTGAATAGAACAGTTACCTCCTCGAAAACCGTTCGGTCTCCTCACATGCTACCTCTCTTTTCCGAGATTTAAGGCATTAATCACTCGTTGAAAAACAACGGTCGTGAAAAAATAATCTCGTGAATAGAATAGTTACCTTCTTGGAAACCGTTCTCGATTTACTGACATCGGTTTTGAAATTGAGCTTCATCCAAGGGTAGGGATTTGCCTGAAGTCCCTATAAATAGTTGTATTTAGGGAAGGGAATACTCACAACAACTTTTCTGGAATATTCAAGAAATGACCTTTCAGTCGTTGCTTCTTTTTCTCCTTCTTCACAAATCTTCCCCTCATGAAATGACCTTTAGCCTCTAAATTTTAGGCTTTATGGCGTAATCTTAAGCCTGGGTTAGGCCTTATGGCGTAATCTTAGGCAACCCCTTGTTTCTCCTTCTAGAATCCTGCAACAACAATGCCAGGCTTCAGATTGGTTTAGAAACGCGAGGGGGCTCCGAGTGTGGGATCCACGATCATGCGAGATCATCTTTGTCATAATCCTACACGCGGAGCGAAACGGAGAAAGGGAGGACGACCACTCTGAGGTTCGTCTTTCCTCCTCTGTTTTCTTCCTTCTGGACCCGGCCCGTGTTGTGCCCTCCAGATGGAAGGGGCTTTGGTTCTCACCTCCTTCTCCCCTTTTCTCTTCTTGATAGAATCTTGGAGGGATGAGAAGGGATGGACTCTTTGAAGGAATGGGTTCAAGCAACAGAATGGCTGTTCCTATACTTCACGTCCAACTAATGGTGGTTACCATGGCTAGACGGGGTGCAGAGACTCAAGCTGATATTCAGTTCCTTCACTCTCTGCCCCTCAAGGAGATAATGGCGCGGCTCAACCCGGCGTTGGATTCCATAGCTTCTTCCAATTGAGGGGGCTCGGCGGCTCCATTTTCTTTCACTAGAGTCTCCCCTTCTCATGGATAATGGCGTTGGCCAAGCCTATGTTGTATTCCTCTACCGCTTCCATGTAAATGGTCACGGGGGCTCCGTTACTCCTCTTTTTCCTTCCCTGAAGTCTGCTCCTCCTTGAGATAATGGTGCGGCTCAACCCGACGTTGGATTCCATAGCTGCTTCCACTTGAGAAAAGATTCAGAAAATATCCGTAGATTCCTGTTTTGTATTCTAGCCACTTTTGGCTTTGTAATGAATGTACTGCTTTTGACCGCAAAGCCACTTTATGAATACAATAATATTTTCTTATCATGATATCCAAATATCCGTGAGAAGCCAATAATTGTGTCTCGCAAGGCCCTAAATATAGGCCCCTATAGTTGTATATTGAAAATAATATGAACTTTTAAAATATGCTCCGCGTCAAAAAGAGCCTCGCGGCGAGGGTTTTGAGAAAATATGTATCTTTTGGATCCACTTGCTGGCTCCCAACTCAAAACTCTTAGCGTCAATAACTCCTTCTTTTCCGAGATTTAAGGCACTAATCACTCGTTGAAAAACAACAGTCGTGAAAAATAATCTCGTGAAAAGAACAGTTACCTCCTCGAAAACCGTTCGGTTTCCCCACATGCTATTAATCCTTTAATAATAGCTAACTCCTCAAAAACCGCTCCTCACATGCTGCTAGTCCCTTTTTTCCCGAGATTTGAAATCACTAATCTCGATTTACTGACATCGATTTGACTCCTTTTTGACCGTCCATCCAAGGGTGGATATTTGCATGCCTATATCTTCCTCCACATTATAAACCCAAATTTCCAATCCCAAAATCATTTCATCAATTCGAATATTTCTAACAGCAATCTTTCTTAATTACTCATCATCATCACTCTTCAATTCTCGCATTCTCTCAATCCATCACCAATGGAACCACAAACCCAGCAACCAACCGAGGATGGAGGAAGCAACAAAGCATCCGGGAGTAGTGCTAACATGCTTTGTAAGCGGAACAGGTGGACTCCCACTACAGATCAGATAAGAATCCTCAAGGAGCTTTTCTACAATAAGGGAGTTAGGTCCCCAACTGTAGAGCAGGTTGAGAGGATCTATCTCCAGCTGAAATGGTACGGCAAGATCGAGTTCAAGAACGTCTATTTTTGGTTCGTGAACCAAAGGGCTCGGGAGAAGCAGAAGAAGAAGTCCACTTCGGATGTTCATGTGCCCATGCAAAGATCAGGGCTTGTTGGTGATGACAATGTTACCAATTGGAAACATGAGGATCAGTATATTAACTTTGGATCTTCTGCACCTGCTTCTGCTTCTTCCGCTGGTGTGATGATTGCTGTTAACGGGCAGATGGGGAACTATGGTGGTTATGGATCTATGAACATGGAGATTGAAACCCTTCCTCTGTTCCCCATGCATGGTGAGGACATCTTTGGCAACATGAAGACTACTTCCGATGGAGGTGGCGGTCACGGTGGTGGCTCTCACATTTCCCTTGATCTTAGCCTTTCCTGCGAGGGCAAAGCTGGAAAAAGTTTCCGGAGCCGCTGACTCGACTTAGTAGCTTTGCGAGTGTAGGAACACTTAGAATTGCCCCCTAAGAGTTGTATTTATGACTTTTTATTTATTTTTTTGTTTTTATATATATATATATATATATATATATATATATATATATATATATATATATATATATATATATATATATATTTTTTTTTTTGGAGATATAAACTCATCACAGACAGTTGAAAGGGCATCCTAAGACTCAAAACAAAACAAAAACAAGAACAACACATAAAGTGACGCAACATACAAGAAAAAACGTTTTGGACTTAGGGATATTTCTCTTCTCCTTTCGGTAACTCCTTTGGAACATGACCAGGTGAAGAGAGGAACGATTTTGGCGGAGCTCAGCTCACTTGATTGACAGGGGACGAGACCCTTTGTCAGCACTTCTCGTATCCAAACTAGACCTTAGACATCACATCCCATTGGATGCGCCCGATGAAGAAGATATTTACCCAAAATTCATTTTGACTCTAATAATAAACAAACAACCAACGAAATAAAGAACAAAGATAAACAAAAACTGAAATATGAATATAAAACCTAAAACAAAGTTAACGAAATTTGCCTATTTTTATTTTATTTTTATGTTTTTAACTTTAGGCTAAATGGGCTTAGTATTGTATAGTGTTGCCCCCCGAGTGTTGATAGGCATAGCAAAGAAATGATTATGGGCCTCAAAAACAGGCCTTCATAAATGGGCTTTGCGAGTGTAGGAACACTAGAATTGTCCCCCATGTCTTATGCGAATAAACTGTCTACTAAATTAATCGCTTAGTGTTTTGACTCCGCAGTAATTTTTGGATCGTACTAATTTTTTTTTTTTTTTTTTAAATAAGTAGCTGAATTCAATAAGACAAGGTGAATCAAGGTTTAGACATGCGGCCCAAGTATAGTCGCCTAGACACAAATTTTCTTTCCAATCCTTTGGGAAACCTTACTGAAATGGCCAGGTGGGGGAGGGCGAACAAGAGAGGCAGAATCCATTTTGGCATGAGCTACTCCCACATAGTGGTTTAGGCCCATTTGCACGCACTTCTGGATTCAAGAACCTGTCATGAACGTTGTCCCCTTTCTAGACACCATTTCACATAGGCTATACTTACTAAGATGAGAAAGGTCATAAGTGTGAAGACAGTTCAACAAGTGTTAATAAAAGTCGCCATTAACCTTAAGAGACATGAACTAGGCATCAATAAGGAGTTTAGGCCAATATTAACAAAAGAGACTTCACCTATTCCGTTATGATTCACAACCCCTTACCAAATTCAACTTTTTTTTTTTTTAAATTTTTTTTTAACTGATTTTTTAATGAAAAGAAAACTAGAAACGAAAAAATTAACAGAAAATTAAAAGCAAAGAAAGAAAGAAGCTAGCAGCACCATGTTTAGCTAACCTCTAGAAGACCACGGGGGAGGCCATCTATGCTTCATTCCAAGCTCTGATGTATCAAAATTTGTAGGGTAAAAATCCCTCCTGTGAGAGCTTGTAGGAAAAGAAAAAGATATTTCTCGTTGAAGAATTTGGAGGAATTTGGCTCGTGAGAGGGGTAATCTTGCCCCCCAAGTATCTTTGTTGGTTGACGAGGCATGATCTTCAATTGCAATTTGGGAGATGACGGTGTCCCAAGATCGGCTTTGTCGCCAACTGTTGCCAACTTCTCTTGATCAAAGGGATGATCATGGGTCATATCTTGCCCTTCATGCATCTGATCAGTAGCCACGTATTTGGCTTGATCAGTGGAGAAATCAGATATTTGTTCCGAGACAATTTCATTGTCAGAAAAACATTCTTGTGGACCGTCTTCTCAATGCACAACCTCTGTGTAAGGCTGTGACTCACCAGTGAGACCCTTAGGTTGATTGCCACCTATAGGCAAGTTAGTCTCAGAAACGACCTCTTCGCGAGCAGGTTCTTGACGTTCCAATTCACCTTGTGTTTGTTGTGCCCCCAACTCGAGCCTCTTGATCGGAATCGTGAACTCATCGAGCCGTCGACAGTCTTCCGCGAGGGCTTTTCTCAGATTCTCATGGTATGCGGTAGAATTATTTTGAAGGATATCAAGCCGCTCTTCTATGCTCGCATTCTCTGGAATGGGAATGGGCACATAGCCTTCTATCGTCGCCATGACTTCAGGAATTTCTTTTGGTAAAGATTTTCCTCTGGCATCCCAATGATGGTGAACATAAAAAGACTCTGGTGTAGTCCCACCGGGCGTGCCAAAATGTTTGGCTCCAATTTTGTTGCAGTTGGTCAACAGTCTATTTTCTGCGCGGGCGTGCCAGCACCGTTCGGGTGCGGTCGTCGGGGGTGTCCCTTGACCTGACTTCTTTCAAGCAATTGTAGACGAGGAGAGCACCAACCTCGTCGTGGGATTCTTTATGCCTCGTGGTGAGGACTTTTGCTGAGCTTCTTGAAAATCACAATCGATACTCGATGTTGTAGATCGAGCAGAGCGAGAACCACTGGGAAGTAAAGAGAACTTGCTAAAGCGTGACTTTAGCTTGGCTGGTTTGCGAGGGCGTTACCCTTGCTTGGCTGGTTCCATAACCGTTGTGGTCGTGGTACTACAATCGGCTCCCGAGGAGACTAAGACCGAAGTACATTGACAGAGGGTTTGGTGGCACTGAAAGTCGGCTTCTGAGAAGACTAGGACTAGGAGTGTGATCACCGGTAAGAGAAACAGAAGGAGAGGAGTTGCTCTTAGAGAGATTTGCTCTAGAGAGAACTTAGATCATCTTAGAGATGTTTGTAGAGTGAATTGTGTTGTTGTATTTAAGTGTTTCATTGTAACCTCTATTTATAGGCTACCATGCCAAAGTGTTTAGCATTAAACAAATGATAGTGGAGCATTAATTAGAGATAAGAAATGATGAATTTTGGAGATAAGGAAGCACTTTCTGCTCCTTTATTCCTTCAATTTTATCTCCATCAAGCACTCAGATTTTGACCATGACTTCTTCATAAGAAATGTTCCACTATGAGTGTAGATCACCCTGGTAAAATTTCAGAGATTTTTATATAGTGGTTGGGCCGAAAACGCTGCTGGACCTCTTACAGGTCCAGTTTTCCAAGCCTTTCTAGACAAGGAAATTGGACTGATTGTTTGAAGGTCTTCCACTAAAAACTAGCTCTGGCACTCTTCATAATAAATTATCCTTGGGCTTTCTAGATTTAATCTGGAAAGTTTCAGCTCATTTGAATTTCGTTTGGTTAGTCTGCCACCCCTCCTTCCTTGTTTAGCTCGGTTTCTCCTAACCGAAGTAGAAAAATGTGCTAAAGTTGACTTTTCATGCTTTCATGCTTCCATGCTTCCATAGTAGGCTTTATTTAGCCTCTAAATATATATTTCGAACTTGTCGACAATATATAGCTTGAGCCACTGACATTGGCTCAATTTCTCCAAGACGTGCCTTGTCAGGCCAAAATGCTCATTTTGGGTCCAAACACTAGTAATTAGTAAAGACCTTCTAATTAAAGAAAATGAAAAGAAGAAGAAGTTAAATTAAAAATTGGCACCTCTATGTTTACGTTCCAATCTCATTTGCTTCTTTCAGGTTGTTTATACTATTTCTTCGAACTTAAAGTTGTGCAGAATGTAAAGAGCATATTATTAGTTTCACGACTTTGATATTTACTTGACTGGATATCAGTAATGTAATTGCATGTGAAAAATCAAAGGTCATTATTCCATTCCACGGAAAATCAAATCCATTATCATATTTTTAGAGATATCCGTCAGTTAGCTCAGTCCTTTAATCACATGTCCTTCATTCAAGTTCATAAGAAAGATAATTTTGTTGCTGATGACAAGCTTACAAATTAAGATTGATCATTCCTTTTTAATTGCCTTTTCATGGAGTCATGATTTTCCTTAGAAGGTTGTATTTGTTTTTTTTGTATGATAAATTTTAAGTTGGCTGCATTCATGGCTTCTCCTTGTAGTTTGTTTTAGTAATTTTTCATTAAAAAATAAATAAATGCATGTACTTTACTATAAAAGTAGTGACTGGTTATGGTTTTAAAAGAGAATGTGTGAGTTGTGGCTAGAACTTGATACGAGATATCTAAACGTAACTTTAAAATGCAAAGGTAGAGGTTCCTTTCTTCACACTTTTTTCCCATTCAATTAAGAAGCAACACCCATTGTTTTCTCCATGGATGAACTCTCTCAATCGGCACTAGGCACGTGCCACAATTTCTGTCAGCAGATTAAAGTGAGGGAGAAGATAAATATACTTATCTCTTTCTGGGTCCCAAAGAGCAGCAACAAACCTAGTGAAATCCAACCCACCAAGATATAGATCCAAGTAGTGGTACTTGGTAGTACAAACAAAACCCAAAAAGCCATGCCCTTTTATCTTAGCCTATCTTTGATCGCTTCCTACTCTAAAACGACAGAAGCATAAAAATGAAAAGCAAAGCACAAACAAGTATCCCATCACATAAAATGATGGCTTCCTCGTCTCTGGCAGCTATTATATCTCAAGTTTATAATAGGGAAGAAACTTCATATGCTACTTGAACTATCGTCTATTGCATTTTTTGGTAGGTTAACTTTTAAAATTACTCTGATGGTACCTGAACTAAAGCACCGTTTCCCCATATGGTACTTCCATCCATTCTGCTGTTAAGTTTGCTTACGTGGTGCCAACGTGTCCATATTGCCGTTAGGGAAAAATCCTCATATGGTACCTGGACTATCGTCTATTGCATTTTTTGGTACCTTAACTTTTAAAACTACCGTAATGGTACCTGAACTAAAGCACAGTTTCTCTATTTTTCAAAAACGATATATTTTCTCCTATATCTCTGCTATATCCCCGACATTTCCGATATCTCACTTTTTTCAAAGTTCCGATAGATATGTAGATATAGATATTTTAATCCTTGGTTGTGAGTTATCAATTATATTTCAGCGCGCTACATGAAACTATTTTTGAATTTTTTTAATAGGGAGGACATTCATCTAAAAAAAAAAAAGGACGTAGAAAAATGGCAGTATAGAATTGATTGTCTTCCCCTATCAATTATAACATAGCAAGGTCAGATTTTTAGGCTTACTAAAATTTAGAGAGAAAATGTATGTATTTTGGCGGATGATATATTTTCTCCTACCCCTAATATATCCCTGACATTTCCGATATCTCCTTTTTTTCAATGTTCCGATAGATATGTAGATACAAATATTTTAATCCTTGGTTATGAATTGATAATTCATATTTCAGCTACGTGAAATTATTTTTGAATTTGTTACGGCAGAATGGATGGAAGTACCATATAGGGAAACTGTGCTTTAGTTCAGGTACCATCAAAATAGTTTTAAAAGTTAAGGTACCAAAAAATGCAATAGACGATAGTCAAGGTACCATATGAGGATTTTCCCTAACTTGTAATATGGACACGTTGGCACCACGTAAGCAAACTTAACGGCAGAATGGATGGAAGTACCATATTGTGAAACGGTGCTTTAGTTCAGGTACCATCAGGGTAGTTTTAAAAGTTAAAGTACCAAAAAATACAATAGACGATAGTCCAGGTACCATATGAGGATTTTTCCCTTTATAATATGATTAATATCCCATCACATAAGCATGGTACTTTACTTCTTACTTAATTAATTTTGTTAACCATTAGACGACAATATTCATTACACGATTATCGTAGACAGCAACAACTGTACAGTAAAAAAAAAACCGGCTAAAAAAAGAAGAAGAAGAAGCGATAGAATACTTTCATACATGATACATGGAAAGTAAAAGATACAATATTGATTAGTTTTGATTAAAGAAACTCAGACAAAGGCAATTAACCTGGTTAAAAATTAAAACTAATCAATATTGTACCTTTTACTTTCCATGTATCATGTATGAAAGTATTCTATCGCTTCTTCTTCTTCTTCGAGTTTCTTTAAGGTGTTTCTGTAAAAGTTTTGCCTTTATTTTTGCAAGTTGATAGTTTAATAGGCGAACTAAATTTTGGGAGGGTGGGGAGGATATAGAAAAACTTAATACAATTAACATCCGACACTACGGTACGTGAGACGTGACTGTACTTGATCCCATTCCGACCTCAAAATGGAATTGCAAAGTTTTAAAATGAAAGAACTCGGGTGTCCTCCTTCCGTAGAAAACTCCCTCATTGATTGTACGATGTCGGAAGTTCAAGAGGTCGATGTTGGCCTTTCGTGTGCCATGTCACGAAAGTTGGCACAAAAGTTCTTGGCCAAAAGTTCCATGACAACAATAAGTAATGAAAATAGTATGTACGTACCTACCAGTTAATTTTAATAATAACACTTTAAAGTAGGTGCAACTTGTCATTATTTTACAGTAGCAGATAATTTTGCTAATGTTTGCTTTAGTTAGGAGCCATAAAGTGAAGACCCTGCACTGAACCCTTTCAGATTACAATATATCTAGCTACTTGCATGGCCAGAAGATCATACTTGATTTCGTTGCAAGTTGAAAGCAAAAGGGTAAGATCCTCAAGGGACCATCTTCTTATCCAATTCTGCTCTGCTGGCTCTTCATAGTTGATTATAAAGGGCGCCGACAAATATTGTATTGCATAATTGTATACAATATTGATTAAAAGTTAGTTTTTATTGATGTACCATTACATTAATGTACAGTTCATTTGTTTACTAAAAAATGTATCGGTATATAAATTTTTATGAATATAAGGAAGTTTTAATTTTTAGGCTAGAGTTCAAATATATAAAACATAGAATCTGTTATGGAGCGGAGATTGTGAACTAGTAAAATTGCCGCATTGTTTAGAGGGTTAGAAATTTGCTACTCAACCTCTAGATTTTAGTTGTGTTAGCAAATCTGCCCTTGATCGATTGGACTAACATAGAACATCGATCATAACATTATTTGAAGAATGAATAGTTTGATGAATGTAGTAGTTCCTAAGCGTAGATTACGAAATCTAAAAAAGGTAATAACTTAATATAGATGGTACAATGAATGACAGATTTGCAAATCGGTGATAAGTACGATGGGATATTGAGAGGATTTAGGATCACTGTGACTAGCGCGTTGTCCTGACTAGTAGTGCCCTATACTAATTATTAAACTACAAAGAGCATTCCATTGCAATATTCAATTTGTTCATGATAAACGAGTCAGCACGACCAACCCAAAATCTTGCTAATCAAAGTAAGCTATGCTAATAAAGTAGGAGTCGTTGACTATTTCTCCATAGTTCCGAGGTTTTCCAATTAAGAAAACAAAAACATATATCAGGCCACAAGAGTTCATACTTCAGAGTTGTTTATGGTTTGAACATCTAAGAGCATCAACAAGTGAAAGGACTTGTGTTTTGATAGTTAAGGGAAATTGTAATAAGGGGTCTTTGGTATGGGTTTAGGTCGTCTTATCCCATGATAAAAGGAGTACATTATCAGGACTGGTCTTAAATTGTGTCACCAATGATGGAATACCTGCAATTTTATTAATGCACATGTAGATAACTTATTCAGTTTAACTGCTATTAACCAACGTTGGAGAAAATCAATCTATTTCAACCGTCTCATTATTCTCTACTCTTAAATTTCTGTTTAAATTTTTTTTAGATCTAATAACATGCATGCAATTGAGCACAGCAGAGTAAACAGTTAATTGTGAGTGCGGCAATATTTATTATCTTTTCTTTTGTTTTTTTGTTTTCAATAGAATTCTCTCGTTTTGTTTTAAATAAAGGTATTAACTTTTTGATGATCTGTTATACTCGTTACATCAGTAAAGGCTAAGGTGTTATATATGATCATACTTTTAGGGACGATCCTCCTTTATTTCCACCTTAAAATTAACCTCCAAACAATGAAGGGAAAATCTCACAAACAGTACCTGACCTATCGGCCACTAATAACTTTCGTATCTCAAGTTCAAAAAATATCAGATTGGTACCTGAACTTTTGACCCCGACCCAATATCAGTACCTGGGAACAGTAAAATCGTTAACGGGGTTAATTTTTGAAGGGTAAATCTGTCATTTCACTGTTCTTCATCTCCAAAACTCTCCTTTCTCTCTGCAATACCAGATTTCTTCTTCTTCTTCTTCATACCTCATCACCACTATCAACCAACCTTTCACTTCTTCAACAGCCACAGTCCCATCCACCACCAACTCCTCTCACCTCTCATTTGGTCGATTTGGGTTTGTGTGTGTGAGGTATGAAGAAGATAATGAAAAATCTGGGTTTGCAGAGAGAGGGGAGAGTTTTGGAGATGATGAACAATAAAATGACAGATTTACCCTTCAAAAATTAACTCCGTTAACGATTTTACTGTTCCCAGATACTGATATTGGGTCGGGGTCAGAAGTTCAGGTACTAATCTGATATTTTTTGAACTTGAGGTACGAAAGTTATTAGTGGCTTGAAGTTCAGGTACTGTTTGTGAGTTTTTCCCAACAATGAAAGTTTTATACTTTAATTAAGTTAAAAACTTCCATATTTTGAAGGGAAAATTCCACAAATTGTCACTCAACTATGACTCATTCGACACTTTAGTTACTGAAGTTTCAAATATATCACTTTGGTCACTCAACTATTACACTGTCAATCACTTTAGTCACTTTGTTAATTTTTTTCATTTTAAAAAAAATATTTGTCACAATATTAATGATATTTTCATCAAACAATTGTGAAAAATTGAGATATATGTATTAGAATGATTGGGAGAAGTGATTAAAGTGAGAAAAAAAACTCCTTGGGTGACTAAAGTGATTGACAGTGTAATAGCTGAGTGACCAAAGTGATATATTTGAAACTTGAGTGACCAAAGTGTCGAATGAGTCATAGTTGAGTGACCATTTGTGGAATTCTCCCTATTTTGAATTTTCTCAATCAAGAAAGGTATCCAATTTTCTCTCAACCACTTCAAGGAAAGCTTGGAATAAGAAGCTTAATTTGACATTTCCGACTGGTATATATACAGTTATACACTCTCCTCCTCCAAACGATATGATTCTCCTATTTTTGTTTTGATGTTAACCCTGAAATTTTGCAGGTGAGCTGCAACTTGTTGTCTAAAAAAACTAACACCGTACCGTAGAAACTATAGGACGAATAGGTAGAGTAGGGTTCAGGGTTTAGGGGTAAGCTATATTATCGATCTTTTGTCAACAAAAACATTGTCTCTTCTCGGTTAATCATTGAAGAGAAATTCTTGCGTAGGGGCACCCGCACCACGTGGCGGTGCGGCCCTCCAATCAGGAGAAAATTTTTTTCCCTCTTTTCCGAAACTGCCCCTGGTTTTTAATGTGAAATACCCAAAATACCCCCCCTACTTGGGCACTGATTGGGCCGCCGCACTGCCACTTGGTGCGGGTGCCGTATGGAAGTCTCTCTCATCATTGAAATATGTTTTCTGCAAGTTGTTCAGGAGAAATTTAACATTTTGGTAATAATGCTCAGCCTAGTGATCTGTTATACGCTATCAGATTAGAAGTTGTTCTAGAGTCAAAATGGTGGTGCATCATGTTGGGCGCCAAGCCATACTGTCCGCACCTTGGCTAGCTCGCTGGGTATTGATTATCATATGCAAGTTCTGTTTGGTAGTTATCTACTTTCAATTTTATTCAGAAATTTTCTTTTAAAGTATCGTAATCGTAAATGATTAATGAATTACTTTTTTCTCGAGTAATCACATAAACTATTGTTATGACTCTTATGCTCCATGAATTGTTGCGAATTTGATTTGAACTTATGATCTCCTGATTTAGACTTTCTCAACCAATACTCTAGATATATGGAAGAATTGGTCTCATAACTTCAACACTCAATTTGGAAGAGCTATTATGTTAATCCAGTGTAAGTGTAGTATGTCAGTCATATAGCATTTCGAGCAAATTCACCACTTATTACCAACCAAAAAAAAACCTTGCCCGAAAGACTTAATTAGGGTTCAAGATATATTACGTCTAGGGCCTCTCTCTCTGTTTTTTTTTTTTTTTTACTTTTTAATTTTTTAATTAGGGTGGTTCTATTCAGACCTCTCTATTTGCTATATGGACCTCCTTTCATATTTTTACACATCAAACTTCCAATTTTGCCCATATTTTTTCTTTTTTCAGTTTTGCCTCCTCTTCCCCGTCTCAACTGTTATCTTTGCGACCTAAACCTTGTCACTCTCTCTGTCGACCAAAACACTCTTAACATAATTGTTGTGAAGCAAGATGGATGACTTCGTCTCCGAACTCCTAAGTTGATCAAACTCATTCTCTCTCCTCTTTTTGTTTTCTTCCATCGATGTTGATGGAGGATGGGAATTGAAGGAGCTTTCGTTAAGCTCTCACCTTGAATTTTGATTAATAAACCTTAACAAAAATTCATACAAAAAATCAAGACCAATTAAAGTAGCAATAGTAGCTGAGAACTGAGAATGATTCACAACCAAAGGTATATTGAATTGTGAATAATGCTTTACCCAGATTTCAAAATGAAAACAATTCTAATAATTGTAAAAGACAAAATGAAGCATGAAGAAATTATGGGATTTTTGTTCATTATGCTTTGGTTCTTAATTGTAATCCATCCTGTCGTTAGCAGATTGAAGGAATAAACTTTGATGTCATAAGCCAGAAATCACTCTCCTACGTCCAGGAGCAGTGACAGCAACGATCTTGAAGACCTCAATTTCCTTTTTTTTTTCTTGTTTTTTTTTTCAGGGGTAGATTTGGATTTTAAAATTTTTAAAAAATTAGGGAGGTCCAAATATTAAATTTGGAGGTCTAACTAGAATCACCCTTTTAATTATTTAAAGAAAACAAGACACTTCAAATAGGCACCCAATAATTGAGTACTTAAAGAATCTACACTTTTCGAATCCCCTCCTAATTGAGAATTACTAACTCAAATTTTGACCTAGCGGAGACTACTGTGGTCTATATTAAGCCTTAAACCCTCCTATTATTGATTGAACTAGCAACATGCCCGCGTTTCTCGCAGGTGACATTGTGTTAAGAGAAAATGGTCGACTAAAATGAATATATATATATATATATATATATATATATATATATATATATATATATATTTAAATAGAATAGTGGTGGTTTGGCTATTTTTAATTTCAGTTTACACTTTTATCTATTTATATTTTATTGACTTAATTTAATAATTATGTTATAAAAGGGTATTATAGACACTTCAAAATTTGGTGAAGCCCTTTGACACCAAAAGAGGGCCTCCATTTATAGTAGTAGAGATAAGGTTCATTTCTCCCGCGAAGCTTCTTAGCCCCTTCCTTTTGTTGCCCTAATGGGTCCCAAATCTCATTTCTACTGTCCGTTATTCTTTGCGCAGGTTCACCATGTGCGCCGAGCAGCAAACATAGTGACTCATACTTTAGCACAAGAATACAAGATGCTAAAAAGGGACAGTTTTTTATGCAGCTCTTTACTGTACCTCCTCCAAATGTGGTGGAGCTTATATCCATTGATTGTAATGACTTGTAAGTCAATGAA
This sequence comes from Rosa rugosa, assembly GCF_958449725.1. Lineage (NCBI taxonomy): Eukaryota > Viridiplantae > Streptophyta > Magnoliopsida > Rosales > Rosaceae > Rosa > Rosa rugosa. The sequence continues at coordinate 27,314,361 of NC_084820.1, read as the reverse complement.
ATCTATTTCATTTCCCTCAAAAAAAAAAAAAATCTCATTTCTAGATATGATTCATTCACAGAATAAGTGCCGCGTGTGATTCTCAACTGCGCCGAAGGTGGGAGAGGCTCTCTCCCACCTTGATTAGAAACCATCATTAAAACTACCAAGAGGCTCAGTGGAGTACCCATAGGATTTCAAAAATCTCTATTATCTGCAACTTAAAATAAAACCTTCCCTATAATGCGGACTAAAACCCCCTCAGAATATTCTCCAAGTATATTACAGTAATCCCTGTATATTAAAAAACGAAAAAAAAGCAAATTCACCCCCTTTAAAAATTTGAACTTTTTCGTATATATTATCCCCTTCTCCAGCTTCTGCAACCATTAATTCACTCTCAGACCAACCTCAACCTCTTCCCAAAACTGAACATGCCTGCTTCTGCTTCTGCTTCTGCTTCTGCTTCTCACCAACTTCACGATCTTCTTGGGGACTTCTACTCCAGGAGACTACTCCTCCACAACCCACTTTACCCTCCACCCATCTCTCCATCTTCAACCTCGCACGACACATCTTCGTCTTCTCCCGATCAGTACCCCGGAGACAACAGCTTCGATGCTAATGTGGTCATGGTACTCTCTGTCCTCCTCTGCGCCCTAATTTGCTCTTTGGGGCTCAACTCCATCATAAAGTGCGCTCTGAGGTGCTCGAGCTTCGTGTCCTCGGAGTCTTCTTCTTCCTCAAGAGACAACTCGGCGAGGCTGGCCAACACCGGAGTCAAGAAGAAAGCCCTCAAGACTTTTACGACGGTTAATTACTCAGCTGAGCTTAAGCTTCCCGGGTTGGACAGTGAGTGCATAATTTGTTTGTCGGAGTTTACAACCGGCGAGCGCGTGCGGCTACTTCCCAAGTGTAACCATGGATTCCATGTGAGGTGCATCGATAAGTGGCTGAGCTCTCACTCTTCGTGCCCTAAATGCCGGCACAGCTTGATCGAGACGTGTCAGAAGATCGTTGGCTTCAGCCAGGCAGCTAGCTCGTCGGAGACAACTCGTGCTCTTCCTGTGCAGGAAACTACAGTAAGCATTGCAGCACTTGAACCTGAAGGGTTTATTCGTAATTATAGGGGAATTATTAGCCAAGCTAGCTAGCTAAATTTATAATTCTTTTTTGTTATTTAGTTGCATAATTATATATATGTGCTGGATTGCTGAGGTTGAGCTATGTGCCTTTAGGGTTTTAATGGATGAAGCACTCATTCAAGTATCTTCATTTCTGGTTAGAGGTCACTATATAGCTAGCTAAGCCATCCCACCAGCAAGGCATAGTGTAATCAATGCTAGTAGTTGTGAATTTGTACAGAGTACTTTGGAATTGTGAATTATTAAATTTTTTTTGCTCCTAATTGTGTGAAAGTAGTGAAGAATTTCGATCTCATTTTTTCGTTTTTGAGCACAATCTAAATGCCCTCTACCGGTAAACGTACAAGTCGCTGCATTTCCATCCCGTCTTTGAAACTTGATTGATATGTCCAAGGGGTGACTCAACATTGCAAGATTAAGCTTTGTCTAAAGTGGCTGTCTATTCTGATAAAGAAAGCCACTTAAAGACCCAGAAAGCCTCCAAGGGGTTTCCTAATCAGATGAGACAACTGAATTTCTACCTTTTCCTTTATACTAAACTTTTAATTTGAACCGATATTTTGCTAAAAAGTGATTGCCAGTGCTATTTTTAAACCCTTAAAAGCCAATAATTGTCTCTCGTTTTTCTTGCTGGCCTATAGCATTATTAAGGCGGCACATGCAAACACAACAAAATGGACTACAGTACCAACCTTGCTGCTAATATATATATATATATATATATATATATATAGCAGAATTTTCCATATATATATATATATATATATATATATATATTCAAAAGATAGCGCCGTACACACTGAAACAGGGGCAGAAAGCAAAGTATATAAAAGAAGGATTTGATCGAGGAAGTTAATTAATGGAGCATAAACAGAATTGGAAGCTGAGGATGAAACCACTACTTGCTTTCAAGTTTCAAATCAAATTAAAGTCTGTACTAAAAGGGTGATTTTGTTACATAGTACTCACGTGAAATGTCTCGAAATAGGCGTTAAGCACTGGCTGTCATATAAACACTAGCTAACCTAGCTAGGCCCGGCGGCTGGGAATTGAATTTGATTAATTTCTCAGGCTAGTTGAAAATGTGCTCATTTTAGATATAAAAATATTGTCAAGCACTGATCCCTTAAAAAAGCTCTCCCAATCTTATGAAGTAGTACGAAAGTGCAAAATAACACTGTCAGGGCCGATTCTGCAGTGCTTTTACTAGTGATTGTAAAATATTATTTGGACCTAATATTATCTGTATTAAGTAAATAACAAAATGATTAAATTTATTACAATAAATGGGAAATATATGAATTATCTATCTAGACACCTAATGAGTTTTGGTATGTCACTCATATGGTTAGGAATCCATTTTGATAAAGATAAATATCTAATTAGTTGATATGATAATTATAGCATCTTTCAGAAATAACTCATTGGCTAGAATCAATGATTCTTTTATGGGAAGACCTATCTAGCTTGTATATATAGGTGCTTGAAGTCCCTATTCAATGTGTGACAAAACATTCAGTCCTGCCCCTAGAGAGGAGTTAAACACATAGTTGAGTAGAAGATTTCTTGCGTGTGGCTGCTTGAAGTTTTGGAGCTCGGATTATTTGTGTTGAATAACTGTGTTGCTGCTACTGCTTTTGAAGGAATGGCTGTTGTGCATGAAGCAGGTGATGCATCTCCTCTTGTTGTATTCTAGTTCATATTGTATTGATCATTAATTGGTTGTGTTTATGCATTTTGTGAAACGATCTTGGTTTACTCATTAAGTTAACAAATGGTATCAGAGCCAAATTTCACAATTCATAAATCATTTTTAGAAGATCAATTCATTGTATTTTGAACTAGAGTTTTGTGTTATGTTGAATTGTAAAACGTTTTGGGAAATTAGGGTTTTGGTTAACAGGCCAAGAAAAAAAAAATTAAAATCGGATAAAGATCGTTCTTGGGGAATACAAGTATTGGGAATTATTGCTTCCGCTAAAATTGTTGCAGAATTGCAGTCGCAAAGGTTAGGCCTTCCGAGAACCATGTTTCGATTCAAAGCTTTAATTCGTTTTCTGTTGAATTACAAGAACACTAGAAGCATTCCCGGCGTGCACCTAGGCTAGAGTAGATGGTGACCGGATGAAATTTAAGTTTTAGTGTGCTTGTGTCTCTGAATTGAATTGAGTTGAATTGAAACGATTTTGTGCTTTCTCTGTGATTGCTTATGGATGGTTGTGCTTAATATTTTGCATTCTACTAATATATATCTGTGATTGAACAATGATTATATGATAAATTGATGAATGTTAGAGTTAAGAAGTTCACTATCTCCATGTAAATGTTGTCATATTTTCATTGAGAAAATTGCAGATTGAGTAAAGTTTCTTTTCAAGTGCCTTGATGTCTTGAATTGAATTTAGTTAAACTTTATTTAGGTCACAGGTTGTTGCAAATAAAAATAGGCATGTTGCACAAAGCAATTTCTGTTATTATTTGCATTTGATCATTAAGATAAAAATGACTTGGAAACTTGTGTTAATTGTTTTCAAAATGTGCTTACTCGTGTCTTCCAAAGAAGTGTTAATATAGCATAGTTTGGTGACAAACAGCTTCACACATGATTTTGAATTCATATTTTGATACTTAAAGACTCTTCTACTGTCATAAGATGTTGATTGTCTTTTGGATAACTTGAGTTCTCTAATATTTATGGGGTGAAGATTCAGAAACTTAAGTACATTATGTCTACTGCTACAAAAGTGTTGCCTAATGTGAAATTCATATTTGGGGTATTTTCATTGACATAGTATCTTGTGGTACTTGTTGCCATTATGGTTGATATTTTGTTTTGGTGTTTTATGCGTTTTTGAACTGCTTTTGGAACTAACACATAAATCTGCAGAAATATTGCTAAATTGAAACTTTGTATTTTTTGAGTTTTGAAACTGAAACTTACAGAATTTTTCTTTTTGACTTTGCTCATTAGGAAGTATTTACATGAACCTCAACAATGTTTTGATGCTCACTGGAACAAACTTTAGAGCCTGGAGAGATTCGGTAGAGCGTTATATGATGATGCATGAGAATATAGACCTAGTCTTTCATGAGGATGAACCTGAGGCATTAACTAAAGATAGTTCAACTGAGGAGGTTAAGGCATTTAAAGCTTGGCACAGGTCAAATAGAATGGCCAAGAACACCATTAGAAACACTATGTCTGACACTGTAAGAGGTAGTGTAGAAGAACCTGACTTGGCTACTGACTATATGGAGGCCATTGAGAGAAAATTTAAAGAGAGTGAGAAAGCAGAGGCTGCAAGATTGTCTAAGGCTTTCCATGAGTTGAAGTATGAAGGATTTGGGGGAGTTAGAGAGCACATAATGAAGCTGATCCACATTAATGCTAGGCTCAGGGAGTTACTGATAGGAGTGTGATAGCCAAGTGGTGCATGTTGCACTGCATTCTTTGCCAAATACCTTCAGTGGGCTTAGAACTAGCTACAATGCTCTAAAGGGTACCTGGACCATAGATGAGCTCATATCTATCTGTGCTGATGAAGAAGATAGAATTAAGAAAGAGAGAGAGCCTGCAACCTCTGCGAACCTGGTGGAAAAGCCAAAGAAAAAGAAGAACAAGCTTAAGGTCACCAAAACCATCACTAAGCCATCTGGAAACACTGCAGCACCTAACACCACCAAAGCTTTTAAGTTCAAGTGTTACTTTTGTAAGAAAGTAGGACATATGAAGAAGGACTGCTCAGGTTTTAAGGCTTGGTTGGTGAAGAAGGGTATGAATTTCTTAAGTACTACAGAAACTTTTTCTTTAGAAATTAATTTTGTCAATATTGAACCTCACACTTATTGGTTAGATTCTGGCTCACCCTTGCATATTACGAATTCTTTACAGGGATTCACAAAGAAGAGGGCACCAAGAAGTGAGGAAACCAATGTCTGTGTGGGAAATGGCATGAGGGTTGCAGTGAAGGCTATAGGAACCTTAAGACTAGATCTAGGTTTTGGAAATTTTTTTAGTTTTGGATGATGTTTATTACATTCCCTCGATTAAGAGGAATTTGCTTTCTATGTCTCTTTTGGTTAAGACTGGTTGCTGTTTTTACATTGATTTGGATGGAATAAAAATTTCTAAAGGTTCCTTGTTATATGGTTCTGGTGTTATTTTGGATAATTATATGAAATTGAATTGTTCAATACCTCAACAAGTAATCTCACTTGTTGAAGACAGAAATAACACATTAAGTAACAATACCATCACAGGTGTTAAAAGGACCTTGTTTAATGATAAATCAGCTTACATGTGGCATAGGAGACTAAGCCACATTTCAAAAGAAAGACTGCAAATATTAGTAAAGAACAAAACACTTCCAGAACTAGACTTTTCAGACCTAGCAGACTGCATTGAATGTTTTAAGGGTAAAATGACAAACTTAAGAAAAAAGACTGCTAGCAGAAGTGAAAAACTGCTAGAGTTAATTCATACAGATATATGTGGTCCCTTCAGGCATAGAACAATATGTGGAAATGTTTATTTCATTACATTCATAGATGACTATTCAAGGTACTGTTACATCTACCTATTGTTAGAAAAATCACAGTCACTTGAGGCATTTAAAATTTTCAAAACTGAAGTTGAACATCAACTAGAAATGAAAATTAAGACTGTGAGGTCTGATAGGGGGGTGAATTTTATGGTAAATATACTGAGCAAGGACAACAAAAGGGTCCATTTGCTTTATATCTGCATGATGTAGGTATAAAAGCTCAATATACAACACTATACAATCCCCAACAGAATGGTGTTGTAGAGAGAAAGAATAGAACTTTGTTGAATATGGTAAGAAGTATGATGTGTACTTCTGGGTTGCCAAAAATGTTTTGGGGAGAAACTTTAAGAACTGCAAACTATCTTTGCAATAGGTCCCCAAGCAAGTCTGTGGATAAAACACCATTTGAGTCTTGGGGTGGTAGGCAACCTAGTCTGCATCATTGCCATGTATGGGGTTGTAAAGCTGAGGCAAGAATTTACAATCCCAATTTAGGAAAACTTGACCCTAAATCTGTAACTTGTCATTTTATAGGCTATTATGAAAAATCTAAAGGTTATAAACTCTATGCACCTCACTACTCACCTAGAATTTTTGAAACTTATCAGGTTAAATTTCTGGGGGAGAGTATTTGCAATACAAAATTTGAAGATTTAACTGATTATTTTGAGGAAATTGCAGAAAGTGAGGATACAGAAATAGAAATGCCAAACTTTAAAAATAATGCAGAAACTGAAAGTGAAGTTCACAATGCAGTAGGTGGTGACTTAGAACTTGAAAACCAAAATGTTGAAGTGGCTGAACCTATACCAGATCAAAATGTTCCTAAACCTCAACAAAATGTAGCTGAACCTAGAAGATCACAAAGAACTAAGAAGCCAACTTTTGGTGGTCAAAATGATATTTATGAGGTTTATCTGCAAGAAGTTGAGAGCACTTTAGCAGATGATAATGACCCTGTAAATTTTAAGCAAGCTGCAGAAAGTAATGAGTCAAAACAATGGAAGAAAGCCATGGATGCAGAGCTTGAATCCATGTATAATAATGAAGTGTGGGAGCTTGTGAAGCCAGATCCAAATCACAAGCCTATAGGCAGCAAGTGGGTGTTCAAAGCTAAGAGAGATGCCAAGGGAAACATTGAGAGACACAAAGCAAGACTTGTAGCTAAAGGGTTCACACAAAAGGAGGGCATAAATTTTACAAAAACATTTTCACCAGTTTCAACTAAGGACTCTTTTAGAATCATAATGGCTCTTGTAGCTCACTATGATATGGAGTTACATCAAATGGACGTAAAAACAGCCTTCTTAAATGGTGAACTGGAGGAAGTGATATACATGTCACAACCAGAAGGCTATATTGAAACTGGAAAAGAAAACTTAGTCTGTAAGCTTAAGAAATCTATATATGGACTTAAACAGGCATCTAGACAATGGTATAGAAAATTTGATTATGTGGTTGCATCTTTTGGTTTTACAGAAAATCTAGTAGATGAATGTGTTTATCTTAAAGTTGTTGGAAACCAGTTTGTTTTTCTTATCCTATATGTAGATGACATTCTCCTTGCTAGCAGTAACATTAAGTTACTGAAAGATACCAAAATATTTCTGTCGAAAATTTTTGATATGAAGGATCTAGGAGAGGCTTCTTATGTATTAGGAATTGAGATAAAGAGAGACAGAGCACAAGGTTTATTGGGATTATCTCAACAAGCCTACATTTCAAAAATACTTCAGAGATATGATATGGCTACTTGTGCTCATGGGGAGGTTCCAATATCTAAGGGAGATAAATTAAATAAGGATCAATGCCCTAAAACAAGTGTTGAGAAAAGGGAAATGGAGTTTGTACCATATGCTAGATTAGTTGGCAGTCTCATGTATGCACAAGTGTGCACTAGGCCAGATTTATCCTTTGCAGTTGGCATGTTGTCTAGATTTCAATCTGATCCTGGACACAAGCATTGGACTGCTGGCAAAAAGGTATTGAGATACCTACAAAGGACTAAGAGTCACATGCTTGTGTATAAGCGTGTGAAGAAACTTGAACTTGTAGGCTTCACAGACTCAGATTTTACAGGCAATTATCCTGCATCAATGAAGTCTACTTGTGGCTGTGTATATGTGTTGGCAGGTGGTGCAGTGGCTTGGAAAACAATGAAACAATCATTGATAGCCACATCCACCATGCAAGCAGAAATTATAGCCATATATGAAGGTGTATGTGAAGGCCTATGGATCAGAAACTTTCTTTTGGTAACAAAGATTTTAAGTAATCTTGTTGATGGAAAGCTGAAAGTTTATTGTGATAATGAAGCTGCTGTGTTATTCAGTAAGAATAGCAAAAGGTCCAATAATTCAAAACATATAGACTTGAAGTTCTACAGTGTGAGAAAGAGGGTAAAAGATGGAGAGATTGAAATAGCTGCCATTAGCACAGATGCACAGCTTGCAGACCCTTTTACCAAGGCATTACCAGTTTCAGTTTTCAAGAAGCATGTTGAAAACATGGGATTTCTTGCGTGTGGCTGCTTTAAGTTTTGGAGCTCGGATTATTTGTGTTGAATAGCTGTGTTGCTGCTACTGCTTTTGAAGGAATGGCTGTTGTGCATGAAGCAGGTGATGCATCTCCTCTTGTTGTATTCTAGTTCATATTGTATTGATCATTTGGTTGTGTTTATGCATTTTGTGAAACGATCTTGGTTTGCTCATTAAGTTAACAATGATGAAAGCGCTTTCGGATACTATTGGACAACAAGATCAGTGGTTTCCACTCTATTCATGATATCAGAGCCGCAGTTCTATTAGTCATCTGCATCGATCAACAGAAATGATGTAATGATAGGTTCTGGGATGCTACAAAAGAAGAGTTCTAGCCAATGCATTATTTCTGCCCTTCAATCTATATATTCCCCATCTGTGTTAAATCCCAACAAGAATACAATCTACTTCCGGCTTGGATTGTAGTAGTATGTTAACTTACGAGTTTTGTTTGACCGCGGAGCTGGATTTTGTATATTTTCAGGGGAAATTCGTCCAAACAGTGTCTGAACTTTTCCAAACTATTAATTTTCATACCTATAATTTGAAAAATGTCATAATGGTATCTGAAGATTTTGCCCCGACCCAATTTGCGTACCTAGCAACAGTAAAGTCGTCAACGGCGTTAAATTTTGAGGGGTAAATCTGGAACTTCAGGTATTCTCGATTCAAACGAACCCTTTTCCCCCAAATTGGGTCATTGCCTCTGGCATACGAGTCAAACTCTTTCTCTCATTCACCCGATTCTTATCTTCAGTGAGTCAGAGATATTCGATTCTCTGAGTGATAGAAGAGAATCGTTCAGTCCCCGTACAACATATCTGTTTCTGGAATCGAATCCGACCTGGCAAATTACTGGCGATACTTTCGTCTGGATGGGGAGCGAGGCCACTATTCAAGTAAAACTACAATGAAAAGCAATGGTCCCCATTTCAAAAGCTTTTCTTTGTCTTCTTTATACTCAATTGGGATAGAAATGAATAGGAAAGTAACAGAACTGGACAAGAAAGTAGCTTTGTTTTAGGGTTTTGAAGATGTTGAGTTGTTTTGTGTTTGGCTTTTGTCTGCATATGCATTCTTTATACATTTTGTCTGTGTGATGTCGGGAGTGAGGTAGAAGAGTTTGTTAAATTACTTTGTTTTATGGTTTGGGGCTGGGTTGGTGGGTTTATTAAATCCGCAGCTACTGGGCTGGAATTCATGTGATGGAGTTAATTGATGGGTGGAATTGGTTATTGGGTGGATTAATGCCTTCAGGGTTTAGGGTGTTAAGTGGCAAACTGGTGGTTTAGGGTCTGTCATCTTCAGCATGTTTGTTTATACATTTCAAGTATATGAATGGCCCGTGTCTTTATTAAGACAAATTGAGATTTGGTGCCATAACTTTCTTTAGTCTGGTTCTATAGATAAGCGAGGAATTCCCCTAGTTGCTTGGAAATCTTGTTGCATGCCAGTTGAAGAAGGGGGTTTGGGACTTAAGCAACTTGAGATTCTAAACAGGTCCCTCTTGCTCAAGCGTTGTTGAGAGATTTTTACCTCCTCATCTGAAGGTTGTTCCTTTATTAGAAATCGATTTTCACAACGACGTTCTTATGCTCGATCTTCTATATGGCCTGGAGTGCGTAAGTTTTGGGGTGTAGTCCAAGAAAATACTCGGTGGTTGATTGGTCCTGGAGTTAATATTTCTTTTTGGAGGGACAACTTCTTGGGTAGACCTCTCATTGAATTGTTTGGTGATCATGGTGCTTTGAACGATAATCCTTCCTTGGTCTTAGATTACATTGATAATGGATCTTGGGCTTTTCCTCCTCTCTTGCAAATTAATTTTCCGATGTTGTGTGATTTGATTAGACAAGTTCCCATTGTAATGGATCCGATGATGGAGGACAAAATGGTTTGGCAGTCTTCTTCTACTGGAGAGCTTACTGCTAAGGATGCTTTTTCCTTTATGAGACAACTTTCTCCTATGGTGCCATGGGGTAAGCATTTATGGTCTAAATTTATTTTTCCTCGAATGTCTTTGCACGCTTGGAAGGTTTTGCGGGGTAGAGTAATTTCAGATGAGCTTTTACAACAACGAGGAGTGGCTTTGGCATCTCGTTGTGACTTTTGTGGTCACTGTACTGAAACTCTAAACCATATTTTTCTTCATTGTTCTTTTGCTGCTTTAATATGGAATCACTTCATCTCTATTTTTGAAATTGGCATAGCTCCTACTACAATTCATGAAGTATTTAATTTGGGTATGGATTGGAGAGGAGTCCCCAGCTTCAAGAACTTTGGTTAATATGCTTCACTACTGTTTTGTGGTATATTTGGCATGCTAGAAATCAAATCAGATTTGAGAGCAGGGCATTTTCAGTTCTTGGAGTTTGTCGCCTAATCTCAGGGCATATCCAAGCAGCTAGTTGACTTGCAACAGGTCATATGCATAATACAATTCAAGATCTACGTATCTTGAAAAGTTTTGGTGCTTGTTGTAGACCGCGACGTACTCCTAGAGTGGTTGAGGTTAATTGGCATCCCCCCATTATTGGGTAGATCAAGATTAATTCTGACGGCGCTTGAAAACATGAAGAGGGTATTGGAGGATTTCGAGCTGTCTTTCGTGATTATAAAGGTCAGTTTATTGGTGCTTTTGCTTCTAACCTGGATATTCCTAGTTCTATTGCGGCAGAAATAATGGCAGTCATTACGGCTATAGAGATTGCCACTACAAAAAAAAATTGCTTTTGCCACGGCGTCATGCCGTCGCAAAAGCCTCTTTTGCCGTCGCAAAAGAGCATTGGCGACGGCTCTGCGACGGCAATGCTTCTGACGCAATTGGTGGCGTCGCCAATAGTATTTGCGACGGCAAATGCACCGACGCAAGATTATTAGCGACGGCAAACCATTTACCGTCGCAAGAATTTTGCGACTGAAAAATGCCGTCGCAAATACCAATGGCGACGCCACCAATTGCGTCAGAAGCATTTTGCCGTCGCTAAAAGTCCTTTGCTACGGCAAAAATGCCGTCGCAAAAATATTTTTTATGAATAAAAAAAAATTGCCATGCAAATATGCATGTCAATTTTTTTTTTTTTTTTTTATGAATAAAACTATACAAAAGGAATGAAGCTTGTATAAAAGGAAATGTTACATTTTAATTTTCCTCATGAATGTTACAAAAGGAATGGAGCTTCTACCAAAATTTACAAGATAATTAAGCTTTACAAGTTGGTTATTTTCCTCTACTTCAAGATAAACTTTGCAGGGACCCCCTCGATCTACTTCACGTACCAATTACTATAGTGTTGTTGCAAGCCTCCTATAATAGAAAGAAATCTTCAAGTAGTCATTAAAGAAACAAAAAGCTAGAAAATTAATGGGAGATGTACATGACACAGATATTGTTCATACCAGTAAATACAATTAATATATATTTCACTTGAACTCTTAATTACTTTTTGACATTTTGAGTCAGCAAGTGTGCGAAGTAGTTCACCTGGTCTTTCTTCGACATTAAAGCTAGAGTAGTTGATTTGAAGAATGCTAAATCCACAGTTCCATACTTACCTCGAAATATATGTATGAATTTCCATTCATTATCATGAAGATCCCTTGCAATTAATTCCTGCATAGGGGGCTGCTGAGAGTAATCCTGAAGGAACATGAAAAATGAACGAATGAGACCCAAGTTCATGGGAAGAGCAGTTTAAACCCAAGTTCATTGCACATTGTTATTTGAAATCCATTTCAAATGTATTGCATCTAGCCATCGACTCATATCTCAGACTCTATCCGTTGTGAAATATTTTAAGAAAATTCAGCCTGGTAGTGAAATAGAAAGAAATACTTGCTGACTCAAAATGTCAAAAAGTAATTAAGAGGAATATTTTAGCCTGGTAAAAGCAAATTCAGCCTGGTAGTGAAATATTTTAAGCAAATTCAGTCTGGTAGCAAATTCAGCCTGGTAGTGAATATCCACTTGATTATTGGATATTCAGAAGATTAACAACATAAAGAAGTGGTTCAAAAGGATCTGCTTTTGAGAATAAGAAAAGGAGGCATCTACCAAGCTAGTAGGGTTGTAGTTGTAGAGTTACAGTGGCAATCAGAATATCAGTATGCTGACCATATGCAAGTGCTAGGCTGCTAGCTTATCGGCCAAATAACAGGGCTTCTATTTCATGGCAATATCCACCTAAACTTTTCCCAGCAATATGAAACCAAGCTTGTCAGCAGAAAATTTTCCTTCATCAATTTGTTGACTCGGTTTGTACCAAGAGGTTGCTAAGCCATTTACAAATTTAAATGCTCCATGCTTATATTATTTTGTAGCTGTCATATGAATCAATTAAATACATTAGAAAATGTTTATATAAAAGATGAATCACTTCAACTAACTAGTCAAATAAAGCAAACATCAAAGGCAATCGTCAGACATAAAATCAAATTAGTTAAGAAAACTAAACTCTTTTAAGGAAGCAACAGGATACTAGTGATTCAATGAAAACCAAATGAAAGTTGCTTCTAAATAAGACATTGGAACATTCCAGCAATAACATTCATGCATCAATGAACATGTATTGTGAAGGATAATCATTGCCTCATTCACATAACCAATATATCAAATGAGTGAAGAATATACAGCCAAAACTCTAAATCCTACGAATCAGCAAATAACTACTGATTTGAAACCAACAAATCAACTAAGAGAACATAAAATAAGAAGTGAGGGAGGGAGGGACAGAGAAAGCAACCTTATAAGTGGGTCTAAGAGCTGCTTTTACAGCCAACGTAGTTATCCTTAAACCTTCCAGCAACTTTATAATCAACCAATAGCAACAAAATTGTACAATACCCAATTATAAGAAGTTTTAGAATGTGTTCCAGAAAAAATTCTTCTCTATTGACTTACTACTACGTCTTCTTTGAAGGTGTAAGCATAACAAGAACACAAAAGGGATTAATTATAAGAAGAAACCAAAACAGAAAGTAAAAATTTAGAGAACTTATGCCCGATATAATCAGAACCATCATTGAACACTCTAAATAAATCAAAACAAAACACATTAGTTAACTGGGTTTTCATTTTGCATCCCGGTTGAGAAGAAAAATAAACAATTGAAATTTAGAAATAACCAATTAAATCATATTGAAGGGAAAAAAAAAGTTACAAGACTATAGATGCGATTTAGGTGTTACCACAGTTCAATTTGACAAGGGCTCATCTTATGTTCTGGGCAATGGTGTGGCTGTCCACTAATGAGACCGGGTACCTTGACGTTTTTGCTGTCGCGAACTGCGGCTCCGCGATGCTCACCGTCTTGCTTTTAACAATATCTCCAATCTATGATTAAACATAGAAGATAACTGTCAACAATCACCAGTAACCTAAATTCAAATTGAGAAACAGAAATCCTAACCCCCAATTTCACATTCTCGTACCCTGACAAATTAATCCCAAATTACTATCCTAACTTTTAATGAGATCAAGAATGTTCAAGAACCTAAATCCAAATCACCTATAACATAGAGCGAACAAGAAAAATGAGAAAGGAAGAGGAAGATCAAAGACTTACCATTGTGTTCCATGACAGAACGAAAGAAAAGAGAGTGATAGAAGATATGAGAGACTGACCCTATCAAATTAACAGAAACTTAACATAAACCCAATCAAATCAAAACCCAAATCTTTCCCTTTTGTTGGGTTTTATAGAGGCCGCTTTCGAAAGGAACGATTGGTTGGTGGATCTCATGGCAAACTCATCGGATTTAACCTAAATTGGCGCATTTGGATGGCGTTGCATTCCGCAAAGAATATGACAGATCGAGAGGGGAAAATAGTTGAAGGAGGTGATGGAGAGAGGAAATCTATAGCACTCATCGGTATCGAATCGAGATGGACTCAAAGAAGAAGGACGGCAAAGTAGAGAGAAAGAGAAGTAAAATCATTTATGGCACGTTTACTAACTTGGAATCGGAATAAATCATGAATCGGAGACAGCTGGAATGGGAGAAGAGAGGAATCGGTATGAGAATAATTTAATTCCATTACGCTGTTTACTTACCATGTGGAATCGGAATAAGAATGAAACTGATTACGATTGATGTTGTTTACTTACATTTAGGAATGAGAATTAAACTACTTCGATTACTAAAATACCCCTAGAAAATGAAAAGGGAAAAAATTGATGTTATTGAAATTATGTTAGGGTATTTTTGGTATAAAAAATTGATTCCGGGTGGTTGATTCCTAAACCCATCTCCCCCCTAGGTTATCGAATTCCTGAGTATTCAGGAATTGATTCCTGATAAGGATGCGGGACCCACATTCATTCCGATTCCCTTACATGTAAGTAAACGACGGAATTCTCTTATTCTGAAATCATTCCATCCATTCCCATTCCGATTCCAAGTTAGTAAACATGTCATTAGTTCAGATGCTAATCTTAAAGGAATAGAAAGCACGGGAAAATAAAAACATAAAAGCCACGGGAAGAATTGAAGAAACGCGACGGCATGTCTTTACAGTCGCAAACTGTTAATATTTTACCACGGCTAACTCTTGCCGAAGTAAACCATTGGGTCTGCGACACCCAGTGGTGACGGCAGTTGTTACCGTCGCAAATATTTTGCACAATCACGACCCCTCAGGTTTTGCCGTCGCGAAAGAGGAAGCTTTGGCGACGGCAATTGAAGGCCGACACAAATTGGTGAAGCCATTGGAATTCTTTTTTGTAGTGTGCTTGGCTTCACGATTGGAAACATATATGGCTAGAGGTAGATTCATCTATTGTATTGGATTATATTCGCTCTCCTTCTCTTGTGCCTTGGCAACTCCGAGTTCGTTGATTAAATTGCTTATATAGGATCTCACATATGAACTTCAAATCTTCACACATATTTAGAGAAGGGAATAAAGTAGCAGATGCTCTAGCTAATCATGAAACTTCTTTGTCGGAGCAAGTATGGTGGGATATGCCTCCTCCATTTCTCTTGTCGTTCTATGAGAGTGATGTTTTGGGTCTTCCAGAGTTTAGATCTCGTTGACTTGTTTGTTTTGCTTGTTTATTATGGAGGTTTTGGTTAGGTCCCCCTCCATTATCATTCACATTTTTTTGGCTTAATAAATTGGAGTGTTAGAGAGGTTGCTCCTCTGCTATCACTCATTGCATCAAAAAAAAAAAGTGCATGGCAGGCTGGTGGTTTTGTGGGTTTAGGGATGTTAGGTCCAAATTTAGGGTTTTCAGCTTACAATGCACACTGTAATTTTTGAATCCTAGCTTAATATGATTATTTTGTGAAATGTAGGAGATGTGTTTACCATGAAAATTCACCATGGAGGGAGGTTTTATAGTCAGAAGGGTTGTAATAGGGAGTATAGAGGGGGGATGTGGTCTATGTGGATGGTGTAGACCCTGATAAGCTGTCTTATACTGGGTTAAATTATTGGGCTCATGACCTGGGTTATCAGGCAGGTCCAATAGGGTATTGGTTTAGGGTTCCAGGCAGTGAACATGGCACAGGGTACTTGCCAATTGTGACTGATAAGGATGCAATTGATATGTGCAAATTTGTACCTCAGACAATCAAGATGCTGGAAATGTACATTGTGTGCTTAGTAGAAAGGAAGGTGTTTACTGAAGAGGAATTACGTGTGTTTTAGGAGGATCTCGATCATATTAGTTTCATTGGCCATTATATTGAAGATATAGAAGATGGCCCAAATATTATCGACCTTGAAGATGATGATGATGATCCTGATGTAGGGTTTGAATATGGACATGGGCCTTTTTCTTTTGCAAAAGAATTTGGATCAACTGGTGCTGAAGAAGAGCATGACGGTTTAGGGTCAGATAGGGAGGTTCATGTTGATGATGATGCAGAAAGGGAAGTTGGGACTGATGGGCCAGATAGGGAAGTTGGGACTGAAGTGCCTGGACATGGGCCAGATAGTGGTGTTGGACTAACTGGGCCAGATAGGGAAGTTGGGATTGATGGGCCTGGACATGGGCCAGATAGTGGTGTTGGGCCAACTGGGCCAGATAGGGAAACTGGGCAAACTGGTGGTGAAGCTAGACAGAGGGCCCATGGGCCAAATGCAAGAGTGACACTGAAAAGTAAGAAGAGGGCCATGGACAAAGGGAAAAGGCCTGCAGTTGAAGAAGAAGCAGTGAACAAGACTAAGAAACAAACTGCTAGGGCCAAGAAAGGATGTGCAAAGAGGTATTCAACAAGGTCTACTGGGGAGAGTTCTACAGCAGCTAACAGGCAGTCTGAGGAGGTAGTTAACTCGGATAGTTCAACGGATTCAGATGACCCTGATTTTGAGGGGATAGTGGACTCAGACTATGAGGATATCAGTTCAGATGATGATCAACAGTTCAACAACAATGTGGATGGTGACCCCGGGTTAGCAGAAGAGTATGAGCAAATGGGGTTCGAGGGAGCTATTTCTGAAGATGATTTGGAAGGTTCAGATGGATCTTCTAATGAGGGTGAGGATCGAGGCAAATTTGCAGTGAAGTGCAGAAGAAGGTACTATGATTAGAGGGAGTTCAACAGGAAATCTGACATGAGGAAGCCTACATTTGAACTTGGGATGACTTTTGCTAATTCTAGGGAGTTCAAGAGTGCAATTAGGAAGCACTCTGTGCAGACTAAGAAGGAACTCAGGTTTCAGACAATCACAAGCCATAAGGTGTGTGCTGTATGCATAACTTCAGCGGATTGTCCATGGAGGATATATGCTAGTTCCACTGACCTCGACAATCCTACCATCTACATAAAAGGCCTGTAGCTTGAGCACAAGTGTTGTTCTCTGGCAGGCAAAGTGTATCACATGCATGCACCATTCCTGGCTAGGAGTACATGGATTTTTTTTTTGAATGATCCCAAGTGGTCAACATAAGGTATACAAAATGCAGTCAACAAGGACTTCAGAATGGAAGTGGGATATCAAATGGCTTATAGAGCCAAGGTGAAGGCAACTAAGATGGCTCAGGGAAGTTATGCAAACCAGTACAGCCTCTTAGAAAGCTATGCACATGAATTGAAGAAAAGGAACCCAGGAATCTCAATTTGGATAGCCATTGAGTTGGATGGGGATTTGACTAGGTTTAAAAGAATATATATTTGCATCGAGGCTTTGAAGAAATGTTGGAAGAAGGGGTGCAAGCCCATAATAGGGTTGAATGGTTGTCACCTCAAGGGTATGCCTAAGGGACAGCTTTTATCTGCTGTAGGAATAAATGGGAACAATGGTATATATCCTATTGCATGGGCAATAGCTGAAGCTGAAAGCAGAGAATCATGGCAGTGGTTTCTGAAATTTCTGAAGGAAGACTCGGATATACATCACTCAAGTCACTACTCATTCATGAGTGACAAGCAGAAAAGTCTTGAGCAAGTAATTAAGGATCTGTTTCCAGACTCCCAACATAGACATTGTGTCAGACACATGCATAACAATTTCAAGAATGATGGCCATAGAGGGTTGGAGTTGAAGCAGAAGCTATGGGCAGTGGCTAGAGCTTGTACAATGAAGACATATGCAAGTGCAATGGAAGATATGAAGAAGAGTTCAGTTGGAGCATGGCAGTGGTACTTGGATAGGCCAGCTATACACTGGTCCAAGTCTCATTTTCATGAGAAATTCAAGTGTGATGTTCTGCTCAATAACCATAGTGAAAGCTTCAACAAAAGCATTCTAGAAACAAGGAAGAAACATATTCTCCCATGCTTGGAATATATCAGAATGGCCACAATGTTGAGGTTGGCAAACAGGAGGCAAAGTGGGCCAAATTAGAGGTGTAGAGTTGGCGCAAGGGTGAAGAAACAGTTGAAGAAACAAGCAGAGTTGGCTGCTGATTATAGACCAAGGGAGTCAAGTGACCTCAGGTTTGAAATTCAAGGAAGAGGGGTGGGCTGTGCAAGTGGGGTGGTGGCACAACATTCTGTGGCTTTAGATATGAAGTCTTGTACCTGTAAGAGATGGGATATTTCTGGTCTTCCTTGTGGCCATGCCATAGCTGCAATATACTCAAAGGGAAGGTCCCCAGATGAGTTTGTGGATGACTACTTTACAAAGGAGAGGTACATGAAGGCATATGAACCAATCATGTACCCAATAACTGGAGTGCAGGAGTGGGAGATGATAAACAGGCCTATTGCCCCACCTCTCTATAGGAGACAGCCTGAGAGACCTAAGATGGCTAGAAACAAAGAAGCAGGTCAGTCTTTTAATGCATGTCTATGTTCCTTTATGATGATAGCTATAATTAGTTGTTTTTGAATGCTCATAACTTTAAATTTTGTCAATTTTTGGTATTAGGTGAAGTGGAACCACCTGCTGGATTAACCAAGCTGCCCAGAGTTTATTACACTCAAGTTAAATGTGGCATCTGTAAGAAAAAAGTCCACAATAGGAGGACATGTCTCAGCAGAAATTAGGTAATTTTATTTGTTGTCCATGGAGCTATTTATGTTGGGTTTTATACATTAATTTTGTGTGTATGCTGTAATGTAGGCTCCAAATGCTAATGACCAACCTGAAGCTCAACATGAGGAGGTTGAACATGAGGCTGTGCAGCAGGAGGTTCAAATTGAAGAGGTGCCAACTAATAATGTGCAGCAGGAGGTTCAAGCTGAGGAAAGCATTCCAGCCCCTGATTTTGTGCCTTTTATGCAGTCACAACAGTCCACTAATGTATTTTGGGCAACACAAGTATATTTTTTCCCACTTCTGCAAGCAAATTTTGTTCTAAGCTGTGCTGTTATGGAAATATGTTGATTAGTTTAGTTTGGCCATTATAATGTAATGCAATCTAGTCAAGCTCCAGAGAGTTCCTCATCTAGGCCTGGGTTCACAGACAGGAGGTTCAAATCCCTTGCACACAGAAAACCAAAGACTCGGAACACATGAAGTGACTTGCATCATCATCTGAATAGAGTATTGTAGTGGAAATATATGTAGGGCCTAGTGTGTAGTGAACTTTTTGTTCCGGTTGGGATTATGACTTTTTCAGTAGCTTTGGATACATTGAAGCTATTTTCAGGCAATTTTTGTTGGCAATTGCTTCTGTTCATGACAATAGCACTAATTTACTTGATTGAAAATTATGTAATGAATGATCCCTTTTGTTGTGGCACTAACGAGTATCAGCTTACATTTACACCAAAGTCTACAAATTGGCAGGGTCAACTTTCAATTTTTGTTATAGTCAACTGAGCAATTGGCCAATGACAATAGACATTTGGCGCTAAATCATGAATTCACTGTTCATACTTTTCAAATTGGCGAGAATAACTGAAGTTCCAGATTTACCCCTCAAAATTTAACGCCTTTGACGACTTTACTGTTGCTAGGTACGCAAATTGGGTCGGGGCAAAATCTTCAGATACCATTATGACATTTTTCATAGTATATGTATGAAAATTAATAGTCTAGAAAAGTTCAGACACTGTTTGGACGAATTTCCCTATTTTCAGAGATCATTTATGCATTATCCAGGTGTCAACAAACCAATTAACCATTCCCCTTCGAAACAAAAAAGAACAAGAAAGATTGAAGATGATGTAGCAAAGAAATAAAACAAAAAGTGAATGCATTCTCTGGACAGAATCTAAGTTTGGTTCAAGTCGGATGAAATCGTGCCATAGAATACAAAATCGTAACTTCCTTGTATTCAACCAAAAACATGCATCACCGTTTCATATTTTTTGGTCCCTAAGAACCCCCTAAAGCTACAGTAGATCCATGGTCTAATAATACTTGAATAACAATATCAATAGCAAGTCCATAATTTGGACAATAAACATGCCTCTTGATTAATAATGGGGAATGCTTTTGCTGAGGTGTAACATGGATCGAAACACCAGTCTGACGCCTCATAGTTCATCCTGCAAGTCAAGAAAAATTACATTGAAAATAAAAAGAAAACTCAGAATCAGTATCTTGTGATCAGTATGGAAATTAGCAGCTAAGCTTAAAACATGCTATGTAAAACTTTGGGTCATAGTTAAGATGCAGCATTAAGGAGCTCAAGATCACTATTGCCACTAGCACACTTGGTAAAACAATGATGATGGGAGCTTGAATATTCTTCAGTGAAGGGCTGGTAAATGGTAAAGGTGCCTAAACACATTTCTTTTTTACTTTCTTGTTGATAGGTTGCCCACTGCGTAAATTACACCATATGTACTATAAAAGGTGCAGCAGTAATGTTCATGGTGAAGGACTTCTACATACAATTTTGGAATATCATTTTGCTAAAGGTTCCACTTACTGGGTTTTATATGAAATATAGAATTACTATGACACTATTAAATCATGAAAAGAGAAGGGAAATAAAGCAAAAAGTTATTCCTCCTTACATGGTAATCATCCAAATAATCCCGGGGATCATGCTGCAAAACAAAACAAAGTTTTCTAATTAGACTCTCAGTGGCCATAATATGTCATTATCACAAGTCTGTATCCAAATGTGAGAGGATCAATTGCAATTTTACATCCATCCTGAATCGTGACAGGTGTGTACTATCTAAAGTATATTGTGACCTTGAGAGGACTTGTAGGCATACTTATCTAATTAGCGTTCATCTGTTTTTTCGTGGATATATGATCATTTAGACAACCATGTATGAACCAAAAAAAAAAAAAAAAAAAAACTTCATCCATAAGACCTTTTTCCCTACTCCTTATTAGGCTTCCTTCTGACATCTTCCTCAGTGCACGGATATAAGCCATAAATTTCATTTTCAAATATGCTGTATTACCTTCAGGTTCTGTATCTGTAAAATCTTGGTTGTCTCAGAGATTCATAATGCAAGTCAAAGTCCGATGGCTACCAGTGTGATGATATGAGACAGATGTGCATGGTATCTATCTTTTTTTTTTTTTTTTTTTAGGGGTGAAAGCATGGAGTCCATTTTATACATGTAATACTGAGACAAAGACTACAAATCAAGTATCACAAATGAAACAAAATCAAGGAATACAATACCCTTCTATGGCGCCTCCTATCTCCATACTGACGATCCCTCTCCCTCTTCTTTCTTTCACCTTCCTCTCTTGCTCTTCTAGCATCCTACACGAGCAATCAAATTGGATTGGTATCAATCAGAAGGATTAGTGTTTGACTACAGTAGTACCTCAGATTTAAAATCTAGAGATGCAATTCCTGTTATTCACCTCTTCTTCTCGTGCTCTTCTCTCCTTCTCTGCTTCCTCAAAAGCTTCTTCTTCAGCCTAAAATTACAGTGTTACTGAAGTTTGACATTTTAACTGAGATAAATGACAAATATAAACATTAGAAGTAGCAATTCACCTCTCTATTGGAAAAGATCTCTTCTACAACTTGTTTTGCATACTGTGGATCATCACAGATCAAAATGTTGTCAAAAACTGAACCAGCTTTTACCTGCAAAGCATTTGATGAGGTCAAAATTCCAGTAAAGGATTGGAACAAGATTTTTAATTCCAATTTTTGTCATAAGAAAATCATTTTCACACCTCTCTGAATGTAGTTATTTCAACTTGAACCTAATTAGTTGAATCCTGGTAGAATATGTTAACTCATGACATGATTGACACCTACCTGCCAAACTTCAATGCCCACATATTTTATTGGCTTCAGCACATAAAGGTCAGGATCATCCTCAAACTCTGCAAGAGTTCAGGAAAAATACGAAGCTATACATTTAGAAAATTGGCTAAGTACAGCAGTCTATGACTCCACATGCTTAGGCACACACAAACACACACCATTTATCCCTCTTGAGAAAACTTGCAACATCACAGACACATACACAGACAAACTCATCTGTGTATAGGCAAGGAAATGCAGTCTATGTCAACAGGACGTTAGAGTCCTTCAAATGAAATAAATAGACAGAGGATTTTATATATATATATATATATATATATATTTATGACTGGACATCTTCTATGTAGCAAGCCATTTAAAATACAAGTCACTAGGCCGATGATATGGGACGCTCAACTCATGTCAAACTATGTCAACAGCACTTTAAATCCTTTTAATAAAGTAAGTAGAACCTAAAGGAGGATTGTATTTGTTACTGGGCTACACTAGTTTATATGGTAGCCATGCACTTAAATTCAGGAGCCACTGGAAGTTGAATGATCAATTAGGTTGACCATATAGGACGATCAAGTCCTGACTTGAAAGCATTCAATACAAGATCTCCGATATATAATTTTTTTCTTCCATTCCTTGTTTTGTGTCAATATAAACCGTCTCCACTATTGAAATCTTCTGAAGCTCATGAACATACCTGGGTTATCAATCCACGGAGTCTTCCACTTCCCCTTGTAGTTGGGGTTCTTGATTTTCTGCATGACGTCACATTTCAAAAATTAGAAGCTACATCAAAAATGATTTTCAATCTAATATGTTTTTAGTATAAAAGCACCTTGCGCTTCCATGGACCCTTATAAGCTGGATTTGGGATCTTTGGTGGTCTCCATAATCCGTTCTCTTCCTCATCCCAGTCCTCGGGCTATGAAATCATCAGCGTTTTTTTTTTCAGAAAATTTGTCATCCGATAAGTTTACACTACTATCTTAGTAATTCATGAAAACTAACAAATTCATTTAATCAATATAAACAAGATCTAATAAATAATTCCAGGTGATACTATGTCTTGGTCAGTTGTTAATGAATAAACTAACATTGGGGGTAGATTTCCCGCTAAATCCTATCCATTAATAATAACAAATATTCCACATCAAGCATGACAAAAGAAATCTTTCTTTCCAGAAACTGTGTTTGCATTAACGCCACCAACTTAATCCAATGCAATGATAAATAGATAACAAACCTCTTTGGCCTTTGGATCAGGAATTTCAGATGGAACTGAATCATATCCCTACAACATTAAAAGAGATAAATTGAGTGTGAAAATTATGTCAAATGATTACACGTAACTTATTACTAGAGCTGAGTATGATACCTCCGGTTTGACGGCTTTAAGGTCGTCAATGTACTCTCTGTCATCCCATTCTGATGGCTGTGAGGACAACAAAAGTAAAATATATAAATTTGTGATATGAATCTATGATAGAGGTAGGTTGAGGTATGATAGGGAGGGAGTAAATATTGAAATAATCAAAATTATGAGAGACCCATTTTGATGGATAATTATACATTTACCAAAGGGTTCTACAAGATCAAATAGTACTGATTTAGAAATAACTTCCAGACAAAGCACCTCTCAATTCTTAAAAGTTTAATTTATTAATTGTGCGTGGCATCAATTATTTCCACAATTTAGATATTAAACAATACCTTTCTTGCATTGACATCCTTGATTTTTCGTGGAGGAAGGATATCCACAAATAGTACTGATTTAGAAATAACTTCCAGACAAAGCACCTCTCAATTCTTAAAAGTTTAATTTATTAATTGTGCGTGGCATCAATTATTTCTACAATTTAGATATTAAACAATACCTTTCTTGCATTGACATCCTTGATTTTTCGTGGAGGAAGGATATCCCAATCAGTATACATGCTTCCAGAATCTCTTTCTCGATTATCAACAAGGACACTGTAAGTTGCATCAGGTCTAAGAATAAATGTATAGAAATGAGTCAACTTGTCTGTTTCACATTGAAGCTCCTTTTTTATGGGATAGTTCTGCCCCTGGTAAGAAAGTATAAGATGGAGTTTTTTGGTCTGTGAGCCACATATATCTGGTCCAAACATGAAACTGCAGAAAACATAACGTGAAGTAAGAGCCATAACAATTAATAAAATTACACAGCATGCAAGCTTGCCAAATAGAACCAAGTACTTCATATAGGCAAACTGGCAAAGGCAAACGTAAAACAACTTCAAGATGACTTCTTTTTTGGTGAAAACTGCAAGATGAACTCAACACTACCAAGCATTAGAGTCGGCTTGATTTCTGAAGGCCTATCCTTTCATGACCAGTTCTTAAGTCTTCCTAACCTAGTCGGCCTGCATTATTTTTTCTCTGCCTGTATTCGGGTAAGGACTTTGTTGAAGCATACTACTTACAGGACCATTTATTGCTCACTAATTTTGAATTCCAAAATCTAACTCCAACAAGATTTGGCTGAGTGCCTTTAACAAGGTATTATGTTAGCTGGCCATGAAAGAGGCATGCAGGCTAGGGCATTATCCAACTCAAAAACTTTGTTCACTCCACAAATGTATCAGAAATAAACTAAAATTGACAAAATGTTACTATATATGGAACCATTACCGCTACAAGCAATAATGAGTATATGAGTATTGTTATTAGAGTACTCATCCGGGCCATGAAAGAGACATGCAGCCCGGGGAATTATCAACTCAAAAACTTGTTCACTCAACGTATGTATCAGAAACAAACTAAAACTCATAAATTACCACATATGGAATCATTAGTTCATCACCACTACAAACAATAATGAATTAATCACTATATGAGTATTGTTATTAGAATTGGTCAAACACAATAATCACACAGAAGACAGCTTGCCAAAATATTTTTCTAAATAGATGCTTGAGCAATATAAGAGTTCTCAGATTGACAAAAGCATTAAGCAAAAAGTATATATTTGTGTGCGTGGTTGGACTAGGTAAATAATTCACAAACCTGTATGGGGTATCACCGCCGAACTTTTTCTGATTCACATAGCCAGATAGAAGCTTGATGTAACCGCCACCACATTCAATGTCTTGCTCAAGTTTAATTGAATACTGGACCACTAGAGTTCTGTTTTTGTTGCTGAACTCAGGAATTTTTGCAGATATGGCATAATGCTTGGCATCATTATATGTCTGAATGCCTGAATAAATTTATGGCATATGCTCAGTACACAAACTCATTTTTAAGGGATTAAGTAACTGACACCCTATTACGGCTTCTAATGAAAAAGTGAAACCATTACCTTTTGATTATGAAAAATTAATTCTCACCAGCTTTACAATCATGTGAATTATTGCTACCTATGCCATGTTAGGTTTCTCACCATACATAATTTACATTTATTCTTGTGGCAAAAAGTCCTACAGATTCTAGAATCAATCATCTGGTATGGTTTATGCCAATTTTTAGTTAAGGCTAGCATTTCTGACCACTTGAAAGCATGATCCAAGTGCATTAGTTCTTTGACTATTATATTCTTTATGACAAGAGAACTTTGTTAAACCATAGGAAGAAGAAAACATATCAGCAGACGTCAATTCATTGTTTGTTCATAGACTCTACATTTTATGCTTCTTTATAAGAGGTCCTCCTTTTCCTTGCTCTCATATTACTTCTACCAATGTGTGTTTGTGCATAAAATGATTAAAATCTAAATCAACAAAAGATTTTTAAAGACTAGAGAATAACCCAAGGTTCAACTCAAGGACTCAGAGCCAGAGTAAGCTGTCAGATCTCATTGGATGTTTTCCTCATGCCTTAGTTTTTGCAACCATTCTCATGTCAATAACATGCACATCAGATCAACAGATTAAACCAAATCAACTGATGAGATAAGTACTAAAACTTAGAGTAACAACTTTAAATCGATCAATATATCAACATATCATATAGATAATCACTAAGATGGTATTGACAATCACCAATGTAAGTTCAACAACGAATCAATTATACAAAGATGATCCTTGGGACATTAGACAGTATTGCAAGTCATACTAATCAATAAATCAACTCAAACAACAAATCAGGTTTAATTGAGTAACGAAATCAATCAACAAATCGTACATAAACACATAAATAATCATTTACACAGTATCGTCAATCATCAAAAAGCACAAAATCAGTTATGCATATTTGAAAAAAGAGCTGACGAGCACGCATGTCCTTAGCATACCTTTATCATCAGGATCTCCAGACCATTTCCCTGCAGTGTACTTAAACGTTCCTGCTTTTCCTTCGGCCCTTTTCCAGTCCGACAACACCCACCGGCTCTTCCACCCATCTTTTTCCACAACAAACAATTACCAATTACAACTCATCACAAACTCGGGAAAAAAAAAAAAAAAAATCAAATGATAATCCGTAGTTACACACATAAAATTAAGTTTCCCGCTTAACTTAGTTACCTACTCAAAGTTAACAATTTCTTACTATACAAGCGCATATTGTAGGTTCATACATGCATACAATAGATGATGTTTACTTACTAACATTCCATTTTCCAGAAAACAAACGAAGGTGTATCACAGAGCTTGTTAAATCCGAACGATCACACGAAAGCAACACAGTTAAAGAACAATCACAAACTCTAAATCACTACTTTAGCAGCTAAATTAAGCAAAGCAAGAACCAAATCTAGGCAATCTATGACTATCAAGACCGATCTGAAACGGCACAAGATTGTAGACGGAGAAAGGCGTTCACTACTTTGACTTGCGAAACTCGCTTACCTTCAAATCGCTCTTCGAAGAAGATTTCGGAGACGGCGAGACGGAAGTGGAGGCATAGAAGCGGAACCAGAAGAAGAAGAAGAAGAGATTCGAGAAGCTTCATCTTTCGCAGCTCTCTCATTTCAGAAAACCAGTGCAGGATTAACAGTACTATTAACCAAGTTCGACGTAGCCTTTTTCTTTTCTTTTCTTTCCTTTCTTTCTTTCGCGAATCTTTCAAAAATAAACCATACCTATAAAAATATATTATAACCGTCGATTTGAAAATACTCATGAAATTCTCGTTTTAGAGTTCAGAATTTTTCCTATTTCAGCATTATCCAATGCATATTGATATTTAGTCATGTTCTTATCTTTTATTTTAGATGTATTGCGTTTCTTCTCTAATTTCATACCCTTATTTTTGATGTTTTTAGCATTACTCATTAATCTATATTATTATTAAGAGAAGAGGCTTTGTTAGCCAAAACTGAAAATTTTGACAAATTTAACCCTGAAAGATTAAAAAACTTTGAGAATAAATTAAATCACAAGGATAAATAGGACAATTATAAAATAGATTTTTATTAATAAAATTAAAAAGAAATGATTCCACAACCCCCACTTTTCTCTCCCACTATTTTCTCTTTGCAATAACTACCAGTGAATTTATTTCCTCTGCAATAACTACCCACCTTTTTTTAAAAAAACAAAAATTTCGTACATATGCAGAGCATGTGATTGCAGACTAGTTTCATTTAATATAAACAGTCGTCCTTAAAAAAAATAAAAATTCCTATCACCTCCCTTACAACAGAGAAACGCTTATGTGAACTGTTCTTTATGAGAATTTGTGTAATGTTTCTATGAGTATTCGAGGGAAATGAGCCTTGATGTGACAATTCCAACAAATTTTTTAAATTAGCGTGGAAATGAGCCTTCCTACTTAATTGGTTATCAAACCCTTTTTTTTTATTAAAAAAAAAAATTACTTAGAGCCGGGCTTCTTAAGCTTGCTGAAATATGATTGGAACTTTGGAAGCCAATGTTATTGGGTTGTAAGTCGCAACGGTAACGTTTCTCATGCCAATATATCACCTTTATATAAGTCCATTCAAAGCTAAACCTAGGCAACACAATTGGAGGTCACTCCACCCTCTGTCATAATCACCACGATATAAGAAATTTCAAACTTCCAACTCCCCAAACCATTTCAATTTTCTGTCATCCATCTCATGAAACAAGCTGTATCAAAGGATTCAAAAAAGCAAAACATATCTAGCACTTTCAAATCAAATTCTCTCTTCTAACTAACCACCACTCCATCTATACCTCTCCTCGGACCCATGTGAATTATGTACAGAGTCGAACCGAGCTCCTAGGACCACTTTGGTGGTTTAAGGGCTCAGCTTCGAGGCTAGGCACTGGCATCAAGGCAAATGCAGACACGAAAAACTCACCAGTACCAAACTACAGTGCAGTATAAATTGATTCATTTTCTAACTTTTGTATCTGTTGTTTGAAGTCGCGGTGATGACTGTGATCCACCACCAAGGGCAGCGGCAGCAGATTCAACATGCGTAAGAAGATACTCGTAGATCTTCTTCCTTAGCCTATCAATGGTCTCTTCAGAAACAGCAGTTGCTTCTTCTGCATCTGTATTAGAACCAATACTATCCAACCAATCATTCACACTCTTGAGCTGAGTTAGCATTCCTGATATTTGACCATTATCTGACAGAGCTGAAGTGTCCACATCAGCATCCAGGAACCTCTCCACAAATCCCAAGAACCAATCTTGTGACTGCAGTCGCAACATTTCAGCCAAGTCGACAGTCTCATATAGGCCATTTCCTTTAATCCATTCAGGTAGAGGTTGTGCCTGTGGTTTTTGACTGATGGCTGATCCATCCCCTAGTCGTCGAGGAGTCCCTGGTGAGGCACCAACCTTGGAGCCAACTGTCTGGCGAATTTTTCCCTGGGATTTTGTTGTGCCATTCTTGGTAGAGTTGTCTAAAACTAAGATGGGTTGATTTGCAGAGACATTCTTTTGGTTTTGAGAGGAAGCTGAAGCTGGAACTGAGGTTGAACAAGACTCTTTACTAAATACAGCAAAGGAAGACAAATTAGTGGCTAATGCAGCTTGTACCCATGATGCTGCCCGTTTCCGCCTCTCTGATGTAACCTTTAGCACTTCTTCTGACGGGCTTTCTTCACGATCTGGGGATGAACCAGCTGGTGTAATTTTGGATAGAGAATCAGCTACTAGACGAGCATTATTCAAGCTAGCATGGAGGGCTAAAAACTGCTCTACCGCAGGCTGTGGATTATCTTCCTTTGCAGTGGTAATTAGCTCGGAATATATGCTGCATGGCCAAATCATTAAAACACAGAATGTCAGACAATAAAGTAAAAATCTTAAGCTCACACAAAGGTAATATCAATCTATGCCACACTTGGAAGTAATTCCGTTTGCACAATCTAGATACTTCAATTCTCATTGTTTCCGCAATCACAAATTCACAATTCAGACGTCCAAAATCACCCAACTGTGATTGATTCTCTACAAACTTAGTCTAACAAATCCAGAGTGTTTTTTTTTTCTTTTCGGTATTGTTCTTATTATAAACTAGTCTTAAAAGTTATGCCAGTCATCTTGGCAAACAATGAGTAAATTCCAAAATCTTTCAATTATTGACCAAGTCATTTAGGTTAGCTGTTTGGAAGAATTGGTTTTGGTGATGCAAGCTAGAATTATCTTCCAGGATTGCTTTATTCTGGCATGCATTTACTGTACATTAATTTTTTTCTCCAGGACATGGCACGGCAGGTATCCTACCCATCATGCATCGAACTACACATGATATATAGAATGGGGTGTCAACGAAAAAAATGACGAAAGCCTCGTAAAATGAGAAGTCACAGAAGTAAAATAAACATGTAAAGGAAACAAAGAAAGCTATATGTTAGTCACCCTTCAACTTAATCCTACTAGCCTAGTAATATATGTTTGAACATCTGAAACATCATCCTCCAAGTTATTAAACAGTGAGAAGTAATCACAATAAGGGATCTGAATCTAATATCTTATGTTCTACAATCCCTGAGGATGTGAAGTATGGAGCAAAGCCTGCTCCCAACATGCCCAGGACAAACAAGATGAATTAGTAGTTAGTACAAGTACTGCTTTGATTCCTAGCCATTCTAGATATTTCAAAATACAAACTAGACCTATGTTAGTTTTTGATTGAAAAGTATTTCCTCTCTAAAGTCCAAACCATAAAGCAAGGTTCTATGACTGACTTATAAAAACGCGTTACATTGGGTAAATCACTCAGTTCACAGATTTCACAGTTATTGCTACAGCTACGTTGTATATACTTTGTGGTTGAAGCCTTCTTCTTCTATTTTTATATTTTATTTTTTATATTTCTTTATATTTTTAGGAAACATGAGTTCATTAGAAAAAAGGAATGCAAAGACCACTGAAAAAGAAACTCTTTAAACTTACAAAGCTACAACTAAAATAGCTCAAAATTACAAATTACATCTACTCCCAAAAAGTGGCTGAAGGAATCCCTATTTAAGATACAGAAACAGCCACATGTGGGTATCTATCACCTCCATACCCGGTTTGAGTTTATTACTCATATGACAGTTAATTTCTCTCAGCTTATAGAACAAATCATACATTTGAGGCATCTGTATCCACATAACTTGTAAGTTGCTGCTACTCTGTACCATCTAAGTGAATGAATTGCACTCTAAGAGTAACTTCTCTCAGCTTATATAACAAATTATAGATTTGAGGCATCTGTATCCACATAACTTGTAAGTTACTGCGACTCTGTACCTTCTAAGTGAATGAATTGCACTGTAAGAGTAACTTCATAAAACTAAGCAACAGTGACAAACAATCAAGTGTCTGCAAGAGCACTTTTGCTTCTGAAAAAAATACATTGGACGGCTTTTAACATGCACAATATCTCAGGAGAGTATACGAGGAAAAGAAAACAGGGTACCCATGTATTGTTTGTGCAGAAGAATGTAGGATTATGATGACATAGGCTGATGAAGAATTAATCAGGAAGTTCAACCCAAAAGCAGCCAGAATGGAATTGGATTGCATTGATCACAATAACCATCTAGCTATGGCTTGGATACTTAGGGATCATATATATGCATTAGATTGCGAATACTAATAAAGAAATAAACATTCTAATCTTCCATATTTTCTGGATTCGAATGCTCAACCTGCCAGACCCTAGAATTTTAAGGAGGAAGGAAACTTTAGCAAATAGCTAGGGAGATACCATGAGGAGGCTTGAACTCCACAGCACTAGGAGCAAACCATGGGCCTGACCATTTCTACTAAGCGCTAATCACTGCCTCATTATTCATTACTTTCTAAGGTGCTAAAGTAATCACTTGCCTCAACCTTATGGTTAGAGCAGCCTATCCAGCTTCATCAACCCCAGATATGACTGCCACCATCCATACATATCACCTTCACATTAACCTTTGCCTTCGTGATATCTACATGCATAACCACCCGAAGACCATAATTTTGTGTACATAAAATACAAAGATTTTTCTTATTACTATGCCAAATGAGCATTGTTATATCTGTTTATAATCTCACGCACGCCACCATTGCTGTTCATATCCCCCACGTCTACTATGACTTGGTACCGCTAGACTAACTATATGCACTACCGCCCTGGCTCCTCACCACCAACACAATGATCTCTTATGCTTTCATAACTTTAAGGGCATGAATATTTTTAGCTACAGGGAAAATGGATATTTTTATCTCTATCATGCTCTGCAGCCGGATAAATTTACAAACAGACCTGATTGCAACATATATTGCTATTTTAGATTCTTTGGGTTATTATTAGTTAGATTCCATCTCCACGACGTACAACCAAATTGAAATTTACAGGCACAAAGTGAATAATAGCCTAGAGTCCAGGAGGAAGACGTGTAGTTTGAGAAGTGCTATAAGTTAAAATTTGACAGCCGATAATTTTGAATCAACAAAAGGAAGCTACAAGTAATTGAACTATTCTATGTCACTGGTAATAAGAATTGACCTTACCTCAAACACCGTAGTAAGCTCTCTGCAGTAGAAGCCTCCTGCATTGCCTCTATTGCTGCCATTTGTGCTGAATCCCTGTGCCTCAAAACTTCCTGTTATGATAGATGTGAAAGTATATAGTGAGAGGAGTGCTGAGTTGCAGAACATAGTACACATGTAGAAAGACACAGCATACCAAATAATCATGCATGTCTTACACAGTGAAGAGAAAAGTTAGCTGTTGCTCAGAAATAAATGAAACTATTGTTGAAAATTACGCTCCTAATTAAGAATTCTGGGTTTAGGGAAATAAATAATTGGTCAAAGCAAAACAAAGGGCTACAAATTAAGGCAAGATCATAACCTAATTTGCAAACACAATTTGGGAATTCACATATCTGAGACTTAGTTCTTTTTCAAATATCAAACTTCAGTAGTAAAAACCTCTGAAATTTGAGGGCACTCTCTACCCAATACAATGGCGGAAGGACACTCATATTACTCGATAAGCAGAAAACGAGAAGCTTTATGCAGTAAATTAACCAAAATCTAAGATGTTAGAGGAACTATACCTTTGCAAGCTTTGCAAGTGAGGATGGGAGTGAAGGCCATGGAAAACCTCCATCTGTTAATTTTCTGTTATTTAAAGGAACCTTGACCAAGTTTCCAGGAAATCCATTGTTAGATGCATCCGATGATTTTTTTCCAACTGATATTCTTGGTTTAATTGACCTGTCTTGATCACCCAAAGTTCCATTTGCTGTAACTTTCTTTGTTGACTGTTGAACCTTATTCTCCTCCTTCAATGACTTTGCAGATATCTGCATCTTATGCTCCTCTTTAGACAGCAACCTCTCATTTGATATACTTTTCCTAGGAGTCTGGACAATGCATGTTTTTTTTTCATTGTCAATAATCAAAGTTTGCGCATAAGGGAAACAAAAAGTGAATTTCTTTTTTCTGAATCTTTTGGAAGTTGCTGCAAATTCAAATAAAAAGAACATAGGGAAGAAGAATTTTCAAACAATGTAATTTATTATTACTGCACAATTTAGTTTGAATTGTCTATTTCCAAATTCAAATACTCTCTAACAAGAATATCCAAATCAGCAAATAAGTTCATTCAATGAATCAATATCAAATAAAGAGTATATCCAAAAAAAATATCAATCAGACCACAAAATGAATGTCAACCAACCCAAAGCACAGGTAAAATCTAGTTACATCAATTTCAGAACCAAAGTTGAAGAACAATAGAACTTACAGATGTGCGAACTTCTAGCATCGAATCGCGTCTGGTATCCCTTGATTTTGAACTACTCTTCACCTCCATATTTCCTTCCCAGCTCTTTCTCAGAGCCTTGGCCCCCATATCAAATCCCTGAACCAAATTCTTGATTGGGTTTCCGGATACTGATTTCCTCCCATTGGAACTAATCTTTTCTACACCTCCCACCTTAGCTGTTGCCTTTACTTTTCCCTGATTCTTGACACTATTCGAAAATTTCTCAAAAGTAGTTGGCAATGAATAACAACTTGTTGGAGATGATGGAATAGACCTTGAATTCAAGGACTTCAATCTGGCCAAAGATTCCTTCTTCACCTCTATATTCAATGATGGTTTAGATGGCTGAGACTTTGATCTGTTAAAAGACCCGATTTTCTTATCTAATTTCTCCTCCTTGACACTACTACTATTTAGTCTTGCTCCACCATGACTAGTTCCTAAATCTTTAGACTCAGATTTCACTTTGTCTCCATTTTTCGAACCCGAATTTGCATTATTGTTAAGAAATCCAAGAGAATGTGTTGCAACAATGTCCTCAGGGCTCCCTACACAAGGGTGTCGCCCCGGAACAGGCCTAACCCCATGAAGTATGGGGACTGGCGTAGCGGCTTGAAGCCGGTCCACATGAATGAACTGACCCAATTGAATCTTATCACTGAGAATTAAATCATCATGTTCATCAGGCAGAGATACATAAGTGGCATGAGAGGAATCTGATACCTTAAGATAGAAGCCTTGGTTTGGGAAAAGCTCACCCCCTGCCAGAGCTGGAACAATGCTCACAACTTGTAACAGAGACGACCTGTGCTCACCAGCCACTTTCACATCTGTGTTCATGTGCTGTAAAAGCTTGAGCAGCACACCCGGGACAAGATTCGCCATTTTTGATCTCACCTCCAACTCCAATACGCATCAGACAGAAGCCAAATACTCCAAAACCCGGATGAGAAAAGCCTCAAGTTTCAAACTTTTCTCAAAACCCAGGTGAGAAAAGCCTCAAGATTCAAACTTTTCTCAAAACCCAGATGAGAAAAAGCTTCAAGATTCAATTTTTCCTCAAAACCCAGATTAAGAACACAGATTTGTGAATACCCAGATGAAAAAAAAAGCCTTCTTTTTTCCTTTGTCCAAGGTACCCAGATTGAATCTATGGACTTTGACGGGTTGCGGAGATTGGCAAAACGGGAACAATGCTTTAGAAGCAAATAAAATTTGATACCAAAGAAAGGTTTAATCACACAAAGCACATAACTAGGGAAACATGCATTGCACAAGATTCATGTTTGGTAGGTGTGAGTGAGCTTTTGCCACTAATAATGCAGACCATCCTTTTCAGGAAAAAATATTAGAGGCCAACCGAAATATGAAATTTTGATATATATAAAAAAACCAAATCATCAACCACTACAAAATAATAAAGGGTTATCAACAAATGGCATTAATGATTGTGTGAGGCACAGAACAAGAAGCACCGACCCAGAAGAGGGAATTGAGTAAAGGACTATGGGAAATAGAGGCATTTGGAAAATATGGAAAATTTAATTGAATCTCATAAACAACCAAAATTGGGAAGAAGTACAAACTTGGAAACTTCAGCTGGATTCTATTATTTTTGCTTTTTGGGTAAAGAAGAAAACAAAAACTAGCCACTGGGTTTATGGAGAAAATTACAGATCAGCAAAAGGAGGAGGGTTGTGAGCACTGAACAGGAATGGGAATGGAGAAAAAGGGAGAGAGATGATTGATGCCAGGCTTAATGTATGATTGAGTCATTTGAGTGTTGCATAGAGCTGTCAGGGTCTGACACAAACACAGTACACACATGCACATCATAAAACAGATATAAAACTCGGAAGGTGACCCACTTTGGCTCCTCTGATTTGATTCATTTGGTTTGGGAATGAATGTGGAGCCAAGGAAAGCGGTTAAAGGGTCGCAAGAATTGTTGCAGCTAGCAACTACTGAGGTGGGGAATCTTTGCAGAAAACGAAACGTATCGGTTTATATTTTTGTTTAGTTTATTGAAATTTTAAATGATTTTTACGTTTCAATGCAATTTTGTAGTTCGGGTTTTTTTGACTTTAGTATGGAGAGGATGCAAATGGGTGCATGTGGACGGTAACC
The DNA here is from genome assembly GCF_958449725.1 of Rosa rugosa. Taxonomy (NCBI): domain Eukaryota; kingdom Viridiplantae; phylum Streptophyta; class Magnoliopsida; order Rosales; family Rosaceae; genus Rosa; species Rosa rugosa. The sequence goes on along the minus strand of NC_084820.1, from coordinate 27,279,285 downwards.
GATTGTTAGCATCAAGGTCATGGAGTGTCGGCTGCCTGAAAAAGTGTCACATCCCCAAGATAATAGCAGCACTGCATCCTTTATTTTATTTCACTTTCTTGAAAGAAAAAAAAAAATCATGAACTTTGATACCACAATCTAAGCTGGTCGTGCAACTCATCCCCAGCAGAACGAAGGGATCATACCCAGTAACAAGTTACCCTATCCATGGTGGGGAGATTTGTGGTGAAGCTATATCGATCAAACTAAACGATATTAAACACCCCCCTCCTCTAGAAGGAGGAAGGACAACATCCCAAGCCAAAGAGGCTTAGTAAATTTCATTAGTAAAAATGGTTTATTCAATATAGAACATAACATTATCACTTATCAACCACATGAAAAGAGAACTAGAGAAGACACTAAATTCACCAAATCTTAAAAATAACAATATGGCAAACTCTAAGCACTAAACACAATATTACTCACCAAAGTACAGTCAAGAAGCCCAAATTTGGAAATGATAGAGGAAGGGTCTCTTAAGAACTAAAGAGCCAAGTGGAACCAGCAAGAACCTAAGACCAAGTAATTCTCCATAAGTTGAATAGTACGAAAGACTACTCACTTCAAACAATTTGAGTGCTGAGCAGTCTATACCTAAGCAAAAACATTTCCCCTTCTTAGGCAATCTAGATTACTTGCTATCATACGATAGGCAATCTAGATTACTTGCTATCATACGTAGAGCACACTAGTATACGCCAAGTACTTATACAAAGACTCATTGAAGAGCTTTCACTAGAATAGACTTGAATGAAAAAAAAAACAACAAAGTAACTACGAGCTCCTCCCCCTTAAGGTTGGAGCACTCAGCCTCCTTAAGTTTTGGAATTGTGGGTTACAAAAGAATTCATTAAGGATAAATTTGTGCGGCTATTACCACCTTACCATTTTCTTTATTCACCATACTTGCTCATTACACCCTACATTTTAATTTTAATTATTAAATTTACTTATCTAACCCATTTCTGTTTCCAAGAATATCCTCATATGACATATCCAATTAGAAAGAGATTTTTTTTTAAGGAAAATCTATCATAATAAAAAAAAAATCTATTAAAGTTTCCTAATAAAATTATAACATGATTTACTTCCATTTTTTTTAATTTTTTTCTTTCAGTTTCGATGTTCGTCTATTTCAATCAATGTCAAAAGATTAGTAAATCAATAACAATGAGCAATGAAGAAGAGATTGATTTTTCATTCAAAAAAAAAAAAGACATTAATTTTTTTAAAATTTTTTTACTTTCGGTGCTCACAAAGGGAATTGCAAATATTTTGATGAAGTTAACACTAATGGTTTTGTGAATTGAATAATAAATTAACGATGAGGATACAACAAAAAATGGAAAAATAATAATCAATTCAAATTTGTGTGGAGAAGATGAAGACTGATATTATCCAATGAGAAATTAGATAGTCTTTGTATTTAATTTGTTATGTATTTATTTTTCTTACAAATTTAGATTTTATAAAATTAGGGTACTTATTAGTCATTTTGCACCTGGGTAATATAGTCTTTCAATAATTCAAATGTCTGTAGGGAACTAAGAAAATGGTAGGGTGGCAATAGCTGCACCCTAAATTTATCCCTCGTATGATCGTTTTTCAATTGCATTAAAAATATGGTAATAAGTAAACTTACGGACCTAAGAGCATCTTCCACCATAGGCTAAAAGCCAAATCAATTTAGCCTATCAAAAACAAAATATTCCCTCCAAGATATCCATTTGGCCTATCAACAAAAAAATAGTGCTACGATCATAGGCCAAATTCTATAAGTTAAAAATGAAACATCATCATCTCCAATGGCTATAATTCTTTGTTTTACTTTATGTTGTTGACTTGCTGTTTATGTTTTGGTACATCATATTCTAATACTCTATTTCCCAGCTCGGAATATAACTCCGAGTATGATTTTGATGAAGCTATTAATAAAATTAGTTTATTTACTTAAATAAAAACAAGTATATCATAAAAATTAATGACTACATATTTATTTTAAAAATTTTAAACATATTAATTATTGAGCTTGTATTGAAGATCTCAATGAAATAATTGTTATTATAAATAACATATTTTATATAAGAAAATTGTCTTTACTTACATGTATAATAATAATACACAAAGAAAAGAAAAAAAAAATGGAACCCACTATTTGGCTTATAAAAATAGAGGTCAAATGCCTAGAACCATTTGGTCTAGTGGCATAAGTCTCCTCTTTGTAAATAGGAGGTCGTAAGTGACTCACAATAGACTAGTATTTGATCAAAAAAGAAAAAAATGAAGGCCAAATTTGGCCTTTCAAAATTTTCTTTTTCATTATTCAATTTTTTTTGTTTTTGTTTTTTTGTTTCAGGTTCTTGCTGTTTTAGGTGCTTGTTTCTTCAATTCAGGTTGATAGGCTGCTCCATAGCCACAAGAATCTAAAAGTGCCAATAGTTGCACACAACCTGCCCGACACGGTGGCTCCAGCACTTATTGTGGGAACTGAGACGTGCTTCTCACAAGTTTCGGGGATGGATCTGATTTGGGGGCTGTGCAAACAGGGGTTTAGTTCGGAGTATTGTGAAACTTGGGATAGATCTAGAAGACTAGAATCAAAGTTCAAATTTGATGTAGATTTTGACAAAATTTTCTACAGAATGGAAATGTAGCTCTGCGGTAGAAGCCTTTATGTGCATTTGAAAAAGAAAAACAAAAACAAAACAAAACAAAACAAAAGATCACAAGTAAAAAGAAAGGGCCATGAGGAGCCACACTTCATTTTATCCCCTCTACAGAGTTATAAATGTATGCTAGAGACCATATTTGGCCATCTCAACTAGACCATATTTGGCCATCTCAACTAAGGTAAGCAGCTATCTCAAGTCCACCTTCAATCTTCATAATAGCCTGCTGAGAGACTTGATGAGTAACTTCAAATTTTTTCTTGTAGCCTCATCACCCGTGAATCCCAAAATATCAGAGCTTATATTCTGCATCAAGTATAATAAAATTGAAAGAAGAAAACAGATTTGTAAAGGCTCTATGACAAAGAGAGAAAAATAAATTGAAATATAAAAAATAGGATAACCTCAATGTTCTTCATGGTGAAAATCAAAGTGTATATGGACTTCTGAATCAGTTCTGTATTCTCAGGAGTCATAATAGATGAGTGCACTCTCCTGCACAAAATGATGCGATATATCATTAGAATCCGGGAAAGTCAGAGAGAGATTTCCATCACTCATGGTTTATTCAAACCTTTAATGGCATAATCACTTGAATGCGACTATTTTAACATTTGAAAAGCTCATCATAAAACTAACTGAAAACACCATGTTATAATCAGTTCCTTGAAGCTCTGCACTTGCAAAATCTAAAATTCTCAAAGCAAAACTTTCTTCAGCATCTATATCAAATTGAACTTCTGAATCCCAATACATGTAAGTTATGTAACTGCATTTATCTCAAAGGAAAAACTAGTCCCTTGCTCAGTAGCAGGAGAAACTAGCATAAGACATTACAGCATGTAGGAGATGGACAACAAGCTCTTCTACTATGGTCTTAAACTCTAGAGTTGAAGGAAACATGTTATTGAACTCATAGGCAAGCAGTGTGAGTGCTACGAGTGAATAGCATGGCACAACAGTGGTAACAAAGATAGCATAATAATGAATCAGCTGTGGCAGGCAAGAAGGTGAATGGTAGGGGGATCAGACTGAACTGCTTTAAGGACTACGGAAGCTGGTAAATGGTGGATCTAGAAAGTACAGTAGAACTTGAAGATAACAGCCATCTGTTGTATACAAAGAAATTGCCAAGTAGCCAAACAATATTAAAAATAAACCATCCGGCCAATACTCATAACTCTCTGTAGAATGTTCGCAGAAATGTTGTTCATATTTCCAGTACGTGAGTATAGTACCATGTGAAATAACTAGATTGAGATAATTTACCTCAAATCTTCCGAGGCTTGTGTAAGGCTTTTGGTCAAAGTCTCAACTTCCTTTAGCAGACCACTATCATGAACCTCAGCCAACAAAGGTTGAACATCTTCAGCCATGGCTTGGATCTGAGGCATCACTACATCAGAGCCATTCACTTGTGCATGAGGACATATTATATGTATGATACAAATGATGAATCAGTTGATAGTGAGAAGCAAACACCCAGTTTACACTTTACACCATATGCACTCTGGCAGGACATTAAATTATGATACAAATGATGAATCAGCTGATAGTGAGAAGTAAACACCCTGTTATCACAAGGAACTATAAGGTGAGTTCCAAGTTCTATATGATGGCTTTTCTGACCATTTTGTCACCAAGTTGACAAAAATCTAATACATGACTATATCGCTATGCGAAAAAGAACTCTACACAAATGAAAAAAAAAAGTGTATTTACAGAGCCCCCCTGATGCATTGATGTGGGTTCCATTGTGAAAAAGAAAGTATAGGCAATAGCAAACCAGTCAATATATTAGAGGTTCATACTAAAGGACGGAATTGACCAGAAAGCATATGAAGTTAAATACAGGATCAAGCTATGTAAATTTTCTTTTTCAAGACTCACACAGGATCAGTATGTCAACACATGTTTATACCTAGCTGCAAAAAGAGGGTGGAATAATAAATTTTAAGTAAGACACCTTTTATGACAACTTATTGTGAAAACTCATCAAATTGGGGGTCTGACAGTCTGAAAACTCATCACTTATGACATCAAATTGTGGAGCTTTTATGAATGAATTGGGAGTCTAATAGTCTGCCACCAATGTCCGCGTAAAACTAAATTCACCTTGCATTATTAAATGCGGCTAAAGAATGTAGAAAATTTAACACGCAAACTCATCATAAAAGCTCCACAATAGTTATAATGACTTGAATACTAAATTTTAAAGTACAGAGAATGGTAAAAATTCTTAAATAGCTGAAAGCACAGGAAATTTACACACAATCAATTTCTTTTAATTAAACATGAAATGATTGTAATTACACGCCAGCACTTATTGTTAATTGATTTGAAACCTATGCAGTGATTATGAAGGCTATTTCAACTTCTATTAAATAAATATGCAGCCTTAGAACACTGATAAAAGGTGAATTCCTATTGCAATTTTCCCATTGTGACATGTAAAGGAGTATCTTTCACATACTCTAGGACCCTCCCACATATTAATAGGTGTCCCATACAAAAGTCTGACTATTAAATTCTTAATACTTTGAGATTTAAATTCTGTAGCAAATATATATGACCCCAATTAATCCTGGAACAATCAGCCCTCAATAAAGCAATCCATATGCAAAAAAATTTTGAGTAAATGAATGGTTCTAAATATCTTTCTCCTAAGAAGCAACTATATTCAACAACCTTAGGTTCCCAGTGAAAGGATTGAGGGAGGAATAGAAAGGACAAAGAAGAAGGGATTGAAGGGTACCAAAACTAAACAAGAAACATAAGAGGGGGCACATCACACCTTTTTCAGCAGTGGCTTTGCCTCTTCTATAACAGAAGCAACGCGCTCAGCAAGTGAATAGGTGTTCGCAATACCAATCTCCTCCACTTCACGTCCCAGACGGGTGAATATGCCTACCAATTCATCTAAACTTACCCCTTGAAATCCCTTCATCTTTTGCCTATCACATACAATTACACCTTCTTTGTCACATTCAGGATGAAGGGGCCCAACTGAAATATTAGGAATTGGATCTCTAGGTGTAATGTCAATTCTCGTTTCCATGAGAAGACCTGACTGATTTACCTCAATCAGTGAATTTCGAGGTATCATAGTTTTATCATCTTCAACCTACAAACATAGTAATCTCATTGTTAAACAATGTTGTGTTTCCACTTCAAAAGATAAAGGAATATTATGTCACTGAGGCATACCTCAACAACAGCTTCGATACTTTTCAAGGAAGAGTTAACACGGATAACATTTCCAACAGTGACCCCTCTGATCCGCACTGGCGTTCCAGTGGATATTCCACAAGCTTGAGTAAACTCAAAAACAGCTAAGTACTTCCTGAATCTAGACCGCAATTGATAACCCCTCAACCAAGCCAAAGTGAGTGCAAGGAGAACTGCCCCTGAGACTAGAAACAGCCCTACCCCACCTTCCCATATGCTTCTACGACCAAACCCAAAATCACTCAATGGTCGTAATGTTTGCCTCCAAATAGTACGAGGAGCATCCAAAACAACTGCAAGAATATTCCTTTCTCTCTTAGAAGAGGATTGTGGTTGACTGTGTCCAGTATTAGCAGATGTAGCCCTTATCTGGGTTAATTTTGTTGACCTTGGAGGGAGATAAGGCAAGCCATTTGAAGAAAACCGTGACAAAGACAACATTGTGGGGCATGTTGAGACTTGGGCCAAAGAATTTCCTATCATCTTTTTGTCTAATCCAGAAAATGGCTTTTATGGCTGTTGCGAAATACTATATCAGTACCAGTTTTAGGTTGGTACAATCTACAAAGGGTTTTGGGGTACGAATCTATAAAAGGGGTTCACTTTCACATGAGGCTGAGCTGCTGAAACTAGCAAGCATGTGTAATCCCTACAAAACAGAAAAAAAACTACTATAAGCATCTCCATTTCCAATATTGGCAATACTCAACTTAGAGGAAAGGCAGAGAGTTTCAGCTTACAATTTAAATTCTGAGAACAAGATTCTATAATAAGGGCAAATGAAAACTCACCCAAACAATTCTTTTCTTTTTTTGTTTCCCATATTTTCCATGTAAACATGCAAGTGATTATATAAGTAGCTACATACAAACCACAATAAGAACAACTCAGGCAAGCTTTGGGGCGGGCGGACATCCAATTGTTTTTTTTTTTTTTCCTCGGACAGTTAAAAACAGCTTCTCATTTGCTTTTCTTAAAGTTTTCATTTACTAAAGATATTCCAAGTCTAAGAAACCTGTTTGCATTTCTATCGATTATTTTCATATCTGTACAGAAAAGCTCAACGGTACAAATGAATATAAAAGGCTAAAAATTCTTCATGAGATTTTTGTTGAATGATGATGAATCGGCATTATTACTAACTATAACCTATCTCATATTCCAGTAACTGAGCAACTAGCAACATAACATTAACAGTAACACATGTCGCATATACTCCATAACAAGAATCTCTAACCTATTCCAAATTCCAGTAACTAGCAATAGTGCAATACAACATATCACAGTAACACATTTCGCAAATACTCGGTAACAAAGAATCATAAACCTAGTAATCAAACCCTAAAACAAAGACGCATTTCCGAGTTAAATCAGAAATCTTTAATGTAAATACACAACTCAAATGAGAGTAAGAGAGATGACAATTACCTATATCAGTGTGAACTGAATGTGGATTCGAGAGAGCCTGAAAGAGAAAACACAAAATACACCAAGAATCAAAAGTTACAAGTGAGAATCCAAGAGGAAATTGGGAATCGCGCTTATAAATTCAGAAATCAAGAGAGATTGACCGACCTGCAGTGGAGTTGTGAGAGAAAACAAAAGAGAAAGCGATTAAACCCTAGAAATCGAAGAGAAAGGGGAGCGATGAAAGGAAAAAGAAGGATTAGATTAAACTTGCCTGGGCAAAAGCAAAAGGGTCCTGCAGCTCCCACAAAGTGATGAAGAAGAAGAAGAGTGAAGGCAGTCAAGAGCTGAAAAAGGCGTATGATATGAGGAGCTAAAGCTAAAAAAGCTCGTAAGGTACATGGAATAATAATACGTAGAGGCCCAAATTGTGAATTAAAAAAAGCATATCATATTCGCTATGTTGTATGATCAATGATCAATCTAAAATAAAATGGGTTGACCAAAATTCTCAAAAAAAACAAAAAGATGTTTGACCAAAAACCACAACTAGAGGGTCGTGTCGATAGAGGCATGCTCACTTAATAGACGGTTTTTAGGGGACTCTCAGGGATAAGAAATTCTAATAGCTAAAAACAAATGCACAGTTTAAGTTATTATAAATTCAACTTTTAAATTTAATACACGTGATTGAGATGCATTTGTCTATTACAGTCTTTTAAAATTGTTCCTTAGTTGAGCAAGACTACATGTCGATATAGATTTTTCCTTTTACCATTCCATGTCAATATTACTAGAAGATAAAAATTACAAAAGAGTAAATGAAGCTCTATTAGTCTTTTAGTTAAACTACAAACTGGATAAATTCCGTCACAACATTAATTTAATGAGTGTATTCTGTGTATAGTGTTCGTAAAAGCACTACTAAAATTTCAATGAGTGTATTCTGTGTATAGTGATCGTAAAAACACTACTAAAATTTCGATGGAGAAACTAGTTCGGGTTAGTAGCAATGATGTTGGTGTTTGGCTCCAATTTTGTTGCAGCTAGTCAACAGTCTCTTTTTTGCGCGGGCGTGCCAGCACCGTTCGGGTGCGGTCGTCGGAGGTATCTCTTGACCTGACTTCTTTCAAGCAATTGTAGACGAGGAGAGCACCAACCTCGTCGTGGGATTCTTTATGCCTCGTGGCGAGGACTTTTACTGAGCTTCTTGAAAATCACAATCGATACTCGATGTTGTAGATCGAGCAGAGCGAGAACCACTGGGAAGTAGAGAGAACTTGCTAAAGCGTGACTTTAGCTTGGCTGGTTTGCGAGGGCGTTACCCTTGCTTGGCTGGTTCCGTAACCGTTGTGGTCGTGGTACTACAATCGGCTCCCGAGGAGACTAGGACCGAAGTACGTTGACAGAGGGTTTGGTGGCACTGAAAGTCGGCTTCTGAGAAGACTGGGACTAGGAGTGTGATCACCGGTAAGAGAAAGAGAAGGAGAGGAGTTGCTCTTAGAGAGGTTGCTCTAGAGAGAACTTAGATCATCTTAGAGATGTTTTGATGAATGAATTGTGTCTTTAAGTGTTTCATTGTAACCTCTATTTATAGGCTACCATGCCAAGGTGTTTAGCATTAAACAAATGATAGTGGAGCATAAATTGGAGATAAGAAATGATGAATTTTGGAGATAAGGAAGCATAATTGGAGATAAAGCATGATGAATTTCGGAGATAAGGAGATAAGGAGGCATAATTGGAGATAAGGAATGATGAATTTTGGAGATAAGGAAGCACTTTCTGCTCATTTATTCCTTCAATTTTATCTCCATCAAGCACTCAGATTTTGACCATGACTTCTTCATAAGAAATGTTCCACTATGAGTGTAGATCACCCTGGTAAAATTTCAGAGCTTTTGATATAGTGGTTGGGCCGAAAACGCTGCTGGACCTCTTACAGGTCCAGTTTTCCAAGCCTCTCTAGACAAGGAAATTTGACTGATTGTTTGAAGGTCTTCCACTCAAAACTAGCTCTGTCACTCTTCAGAAGAAATGATCCTTGGGCTTTCTATATTTAATCTGGAAAGTTTCAGCTCATTTGATTTTCGTTTGGTTAGTCTGCCGCCCCTCCTTCCTTGTTTAGCTCGGTTTCTCCTAGCCGAAGTAGGAAAATGTGCTAAAGTTGACTTTTCATGCTTTCATGCTTCCATGCTTCCATAGTAGGCTTTATTTAGCCTCTATATATTTCGAACTTGTCGAAAATATATAGCTTGAGCCACTGACATTGGCTCAATTTCTCCAAGACGTGCCTTGTCAGGCCAAAATGCTCATTTTGAGTCCAAACAGTTGGTAGAGTGACGAACCGTCTGTTTGGATAGCCTAATAATGCACCTCAAATATGAGGGTCCTGGAACGTTGGAACCCTGAGCCAATTAACAAGTAATCGACACGTTTTTTGGGCTTTGGCTTAATTTTACCATGTCTTTTCATCTAGGGGTTGAGCCTTAACTTCTTCTCTAATTTTCCACTTGGTTATGACTCCTATAGTTCTATATTTCATGTAATCCCTGCCTAGTTTCCTTTTGCAAGTTTCCCAACGACTTCGCGATTTCAAATTATCGTAAAATTAAATAAACTTATCAAGAACCAAATTAAGACCTAAACTCATCAATGAGGCATGTTGGTGATTTAGCATTTTGAACCTCAGAGTCCTATATAGATCCAATGGTGATGATTCTTTTTGAAATGAGAGTTGTCACCTATGTTTATAGCTTGAGATGTCGCAACAGGTAACGGAACACTAAGTTCACCTTTTATAGTCTTTCAATCAAGCCTTGCTAGCGAGGCAGGGATGGAGACTACTACAGTTTCCGAATTCTTTGGTTTCACGCATCCTCAAGGCCAAGTATTTTCCGCGATGTGACTTTATGGAGGCTCCTGATCATAATAATCCATCTTTTATTTGGCGCTCTATACTTTGGGGTCGTGAATTGCTTCAACTGGGTATAAGATGGCGAGTCGGTGATGGAAAGACGATTAAAATTGTGGGTGATAGCTGGCTTCCAAATCCAGTCAGTTTCAAAGTTCAACCAAATCCGCTCATTCCTCCTAATGCTACGGTGAACTACTTATTTACTGCTACTGGTGGTTGGGATGCTGAGAAGATTTTGACTTTGTTTAACCCAGCAGTGTGGCAATATATTCTAAAGCTCCCTCTTGTACGTTTTGGTTGCTCAAGACAGGAGAATATGGCATTATACAAAATCAGGAAAGTATGAAGTCAAAAGTGGGTATCATCTAGCTATGAAAGAATGGGTGCTACCAGCTCTGTATGGGTATAATGATATTGGGATGTCTTCTGGGAATCAATATTGGAAAAGATTATGGAATATAAAAGCTCCTTCCAAAATGTTACATCTATTGTGGCGTATGTCTAAGGGTTTTGTTCCAACTAGATATATATTGTTTAGACACCTTCTTTTGCAAAGTGGGGTATGTTTTCGTTGCGGCGAGGAAGATGAAACCCCACTGCATGCTATTTGGTCTTGTGGTGCTAGTAAAAATGTGTGGCAGCAGGTATGCTTCTATAATCTCATTAATCATTCTTCATTTGGCTCGTTTCAAGATTGGATGGACTTTGCATGGTCTAAGCTTGGTATGGGAGACATGATTCTATTGGTGGTAATTTGTTGGTTTCTTTGGTATGAACGTAACCAAACTTTTCATGGGTCTGCTCCCACTCCTCCTCATATTCTTTTACAACGGGCCATTTTCTGTTGGGAGGATATCAAAGCTTCTAACGCTAGTCATGATATAGCCTCGGTCACAAATAGAAGTGCACAGGGCATTTGGCAACCACCACCGATGGAGTATTACAAACTTAATGCGGATGGTAATGCCAAGCGGGGAGTAGGTGGTGTGGTTCGTAATCATGAGGGGGTCCTAATGGGAGCAGTTGCCAAGCAAGAGGCATGTGATATCTCGGTCTTGGCAACTGAGCTCTTTGCTATCAAAACAGGTTTGGAATTTGCTCTAGATTGCTCTTTCTTCCCTCTGATCGTTGAGTCTGATTGTCTAGAAGTTGTATCTCTAGTAAACATGGAAGAGGATTGTTCTGCCGCCGATGGTGTTATCGTCTCTGAGATTAAGAGTCTCCTTAGGCAACTTAATGTTTCTGAAGTTTTCTATCGATCGCGTGAGTGCAGTAAGGTGGCTCACTCGATTGCCAAGTTCATCGTCCGGAATAGTGGGTGTCACCTTTTGGTTAGAGGAAGGGCCTTCTTGGCTCATGGATTGTATTGATCAAGATTTATCTGTCATCTCTAGCTCACGGGGTTTAGGCAATATGTCCCCCCCCGTTGTATTCTTCTTTAATTAGTTAATAATATGGGCGTGGGGTTGAGCATTCCAGCTTGACTAGTCTTTTATATTCTAGAGTGTGTACTTTCTAATTATTAGGTTATGACTAATATGAATAGATGACAGCTAAATCAGATAAAAAACATAATTGTATGTAGGATAGTACCATCTATATATTTGATATCAAATTTCGCTTAATCTAGTAACGAACTATGGAACTAGAACATAATAAATCATCCTAAGTGTGTAGAACGGGTGAGTGGGTGACAGAACCCGCCCCAGATTTCATCTTGAAATCTGAAGTAGCCCTGCGGGACCCACTTTTAAAGAAAATTTTACAAAAATTTTTGGCAGAATCTCCCCTAAAAGTAGGCAACCCAAACCTGTAAGAAACCAAATACACTTCTAATAACCCCCGTATCCTCCTGGAGCCACCCTGCTCCCAAATTTCCAACCAACTCAAACTCAAGATAGAAATAATAATCCAAAAGCTTAAAGTCTAACGAAGCTCCATAAATTAAAATACAATATTTCACCCAAGTTAGGTCATGAACCTCAAATATAATTCATTACAAGTTCGGGTCACAACTCCCTTAGTAATCAGAGCAACAAAACAGAAAATACGATAGAATACAGTAGGTTAAACAAGTAACCTACAATATGAGATGGCGGGAAACTGATGCGGTCACTATGGCTCGCTCCTAGCACGCCAAGCAGCAACTCTGAGAACTGGGCATTTGAAACCGAAGGGCCCAGGGGAAAAGTATTGAAAAACATGTTAGTGTGAGTGGACAAAAATAAATAATTGAAAAGAAAAAAGATTTTATACTTTCCCACATTTATCTCTTTAAAAACCCGATGCATGCAACAATTTAAAGAAACACAACTTTAGTTCAGCTCAAGAAAACCGACTAGCCCCGCTAGCCACAACCAAGCAAAGAGGAAAGAACTCTGATACTCAAGAAAATAAGACCAGCCCCGCTGGTTAAGGGAATCGGACTAGACCCCGCTAGCCCAGCAATAATATAATGAGTAGGGGAAGATGATAGCCATACGAATGAGCCACCCAGGCTCGGGTGATAGCCTCCCAGGCTAAGGTACTCCCATATACTCCCGTTATATACCCACACGCCACTATGTGTAGCGATTAGGATACTGGGCTTCAACATTACGCCACTATGGCAAAGACAGTAACCAGCGCCACAAAGGCGGACGGGCTTCAGTGATCCCATCACCTCGCCACAAAGGCGGAAGATCAATGCTAGCAATGATAATAGTCACCCATAGTATGGCAAAAGAAAATCCGAAAACCACATAAATCCATAAAGTTTCCCCAACTCTCGCAAATGAATTTCCAACGACGTGTCCCACACGCCAAGATAATCTCAAGTTCAAAAATAAATAGGAGAGAAAATAATAATAAAACATAATCTCCATAAATCGAAACAAAACCAATTCCAAGTTCATCATCAAGGCACTCCCAATGCCAAAACCGAAAGTCGATAAATAAACAAGAAATATAACTCCATCGAAATCCCATTTCGAAAATCCTTTAAAAGTCTCAAATCGACGAATAGAAATATAATAAAAAAGTATAATTCCGGAAATCACCTCGGAAATAAATAATTCGTCAAATAATAATCAATCTCTGAAAATAAATCATATGCTCGAAATGTAATATGATAAATAATTAGAGCATTACTTTAAGAAATAAATGCATGCATCAATTCTTAAAAACAAAAGTCCACTCACAATATTCAGCTAATCCTGTCGTCGATCGATATTCTCCTCGTATGGAGACTCCTCTCGTCCTGTACGAATAATACTCGTAAAAATGCAATTATAGGATGGAAATTAAATTGACGATAATTAGAAATTGATAATCTTAACATTTCCTTTAAACCCAACTCCTCCAATCCATGTCGGATTCCAACCAAACTACACCAAAGTCACATTTACAACCTCCACAACTCATGTACATTTTAATTAGCTAAAAATAGAAACCAAAACTCCACCCTACGCGCCACCACGCGCCAGCCACAGTGGCGGCACGTGGGCTACACGTGCCGCCGGCAAACACCTCCGATGGCCACCAAAATTTGGCAGCACCATCTACTCAACAAACCCAACCTCTTTCTCAACTACAACAAGTTCCAATTTTACCTTGAAAAGCTCCAATTTGGCCGGTGGAAAATTTCCAGAAAATTCAAGAACCCTAGGATTTGAAATTTCTTCGATTCGCTCTCTACACCACGAATTGAAGCTAGAAGCTTGAGGGGGAATGACAAATGGCTCGAGGCGCTTCTACTATGCCGGGTTTTGTGGCCGGAGATGGCCGGAATTGGAAGAAATCAACGATTGAAGCCGACTGCTACAGTAAAGTTTGGAAGCTCGATCTGCAATATCCCGGCCAAATCGTCATGAATCACCACCGTAGGCGTGTCAAGGAGGAGGAGAAGCGTCGTCCTATGCCCTGGGTTTGTCGTTGGGTGGCCGGAAAGAGAAGATCGGCCGGAAATCAAAGGGAGGCCGAAGGGGAAGAGAAAAATCGGGAAAGAGGACAGAGAGAGTTACTGAGGTGAGGGGTGGATTTCCGAAAATGGAAATCTACCAACAGTAATTTTCCGTATATATACTTATTACCATGAACAGTAACTTTCACATTTCAAGCTATAAATTTCACATACGAACTCCGATTTAAGTGTACCACATGTCCACGGACTCGGTTTAACGGCCCCCACAACTTTCGTGAAGAAAATTTTCTCAAATTGTTAACCCATAAAAAGTCAACTTCTAGCACCCCCCCTACATGATAAAAACTGAAACCAAGGACGGTAAAACGTATAGTAATTCACTCAGACACAGTAAAAGGGTAAATCGGATACGGGGCGTAACAACGGGACTAAACCCGCTAGCTTCCCCAAACAAGGTAAGAATTTATTGGAAAAGAAAAAAAAATCTAAACTTGAAATCCCAAAGGAAAAGCCTAGCCCAAGGCCCACATATTTTGGCCCAGCTTAGGCCCAGGCTCCAACTCCTTTACAAGGTAGACGAGCGCACATCCCACTATTGCCACCGCGACCACCACTACTAATCCAGAAACACCACCACCTCGATGTCACCACCCAAGAGACCTGAAACGAAACGATGTACCGAACATACCCAAATCCAATCGGATACGGATCCACAGTGCCCAAAGCCACCATCAACTCTCATCGATCCCCCCATCGATGCTCATAATAGATATGGATCAAGCAACCCAACCCACCCAATCCAAAACCCCTCCCTTGAATTTGTGCCCGTAACCTCCATAGCCTGGGAACTGCAAACTGAAACCCTATGTCGACCCTTTTGCTGCAACCTCCAAGCTTGATCCTAGAAAGCCTAAGCTTGCAATAGAAAAAATCACTCGTCTGACAGCAAGAAGTGTACATCATCAGTGTAGCCAAAGGCCAACACCGGACGGGGAAATCTCGCAAAGATCTGGTTCAAGGTAAAAGGCCGTTTAGAAATTAGGGTTTCATTACTAGATATTTTATTTTATTTTTTGTTTGGAGAATATCAATTGATTAATAATTCAATGTGTTACAATATATATAGTAACTCGCTTCTCTGAAGTTAAATGTTAAAAATTTTGGGTCAAATTTGAATTTGACAAATGATGTGGTATTTGACAATTTTGTTATATTTATGCTCCAATCTATCAGTTAAAATAAATGTATATTTTATTAAAACACAAAATGCACGATCACATCTTCTTCTCTTTATGTTTCTCTTATTCTTCTCCTCTTTTTCTGCTCTTCTGTTTAAATCCGTATCTCTATCTTCCTCCTTCTGCTTCTCTCTTCTCTCCTCCCTTCCTTCTCCTCCTTCATCATCTCTATCCAAAATTGATTACTCATTCTTCAACTCAAATCTTCTGCAGCTTCTCATAGTCTTGCATAAGACTCTAATGTTAAATCTAGCCCTTGAATCCTAATGCAGAGCATACGAAGAAGGCTCCATAATCCTAATGCAGAGCATACAAAGAAGGCTCCACAGCAACAACCCCTTTCATCTGCTTCATCAAATCGATCGCAGAGAAACTTTTACAGAAAACTCAGAAGCCAAAAACCCAGAAAACCCACAGAACCCCATTTCTTGCTTTCCTGTTTTATTTGTGAAACTTGAACCAAGATTAGAAGTTTTGCTTTGGTCTAGGTACCGAGTATGAAGAAAGAGAGACGAGAAATAATGAGAGAGAAGGAGAGAAAAATAATTATAAAAAAAAAGAAAAGACAGAACGCTTGAGTCTGTCAAATTTGACAGGATGAAGCTAGAACTGTCTTTCACGGTGGCTTTGAAGGATGGGTTGAAGAAGCTGAGAACCGTCTTTTGTATTCGTTGGAGCTCCACGGTGGATTTGGACACCACCGTTGGAGATGCTCTAAGCACTAGCAAATTCTAAAGAAAATAAAAAATTCTCAAAGACCTAAGATCTATGTGATAACCTATGACATATCCCTAAACATAAGAGGCCGCAAGTCGAGTCCAAAACCCTAGGTCCAACAGTAGCAATAACAACCCTACTAGCAAGTCCCAAAGATTTTAAACCCAAAGTAAATGGATTCATACCTGACCCACCTACAACACTCATGATCACTATGTTAGCACCATCACATCTTTATCTAAACACCCTAGATTAGTTCACCCACACAATCAGCAACAACCACGAGCTTGATTAGTTCACTCAGCAAGACTAGTACCTATACAAGACAAACCAACAGTAGAGCCACTACAAGAGAAGCAGCAACACGGTCCAAGCCTGAATTCAATATCCTTTTGTAAATGCAAAAATCCTGCAACAATAAAAGGACACATGTAAAAAATAATATAATTTATTAATGAATTTGAGGGTTACAATCTCTGTGGGCATTCTTTACGAAGAATCTCCTCTGATTCGATCTTTGATGTTGATTTGATCCAACGGTGACGAACACTTAATCTTGAATCGAACGGTTGTAGTTTTGAACTTCTTATTGTGTTAGAGATTTGAAGATGATGGTTGAACAAGGGCAATAGAGGCTTGACCTTGATCGGATTTGGGCCACGAGTGTGTCACGTGGTGAGTGTTCTTCGACTTTGGTATGATTAATCAACATGTGTGTTTAGTACTTGTTGATTCTCCACGAGCTTGATGAAGAACTTTATAGAGAATTTGCTTTGTTGACGAATTGAAGACGATAGTTGATCAAAGGTTGCAGAGGCTTGATCTTGGTCGGACTTGGACCACGAGCAGTGTCACGTGGTTAGTGTCTTTCGGCTTTGATGGTGAATGAATCGGGTTGGTGCTTGTTGATTCTCTACGAATTTGACAACTTTTGAGCTTTTGGGTGCTTTACCTTGTTTGTCTGAAGTCGGTGAGGTGAAGGAACATGCTATTTGGCAGCTTCGTTCTTCACGAGCTTGAGAGACTTTTGAACTTCAAGAGATTTCGGGGGGTGTATTGTATATGGAATTAGTGGAACTTTTAAAGAAATCTATAGAATTTAAAAGTCTGGGTGTATTCAATATAGACTTTTAACAGTCCATGAAAGTCTTGAGGTATTCAATTAGGATTTTTAAAGACTTCATGAATTCCACCAAAATCTAGGGTATTCAATTAGGACTTTTAAAAATGAATAAAAGTACAGAGGTATTCAAAATATCATTCATACTTATGGAATTAGAAAATCATGGATAATCATGGACTTTGTAGTGTTAACTATACATACCAAACTCCAATAATTTTCCAGCCTCCAGACCAAATATTTCAAAAAGTCTATCAAAGTTTCCTCTTCAAAAAAAAAAAAAAAAGGTCCATCAAAGTTCTTCTCTCTACGCACGAAGAAGTTGGTCCTTCATCATCTCTTTTTCTTAATTTTTTGTCTTTTCTCTAATCTTTTATGATATCAACTTTTTTTGATACCCAACATGTTCATTGTAGTTGTTGAATATTGTGATTTTTGTTTTTTTGTTTTTTTTGTTTTTTTTTCAATTGTGATACTTCGAACCCTAATAGAAATAAAAATGATTTATGAAACCCTAAAACTCAAATATTGTGGTCTAACCCTAAGACCTTGAACCATACTAAATTTTATCTATATTGTGAAATTTTTCATATTGAAAACGCGGAGCTAGGGCTTAGGCTAGGGTTTCGGGTTTTTCAGCGCTATTCTTCGATTTCTATGGAGATCATGGCATGGAATTGCAGAGGCATCGGTAATGATGCTTCTGTGCAGGCTTTGTGTGTTCTCATCCAGAAACACAAATCGGATTTCATCTTCCTTAGTGAGACTAAGGTTTCTGATGTTGACTATATGACAAATCTTCGCTTGAAGGTGGGTTATCTGAATTGTGAGGCCGTCTTCAGTCAGGGGCATTCTGGCGGCCTGGCTCTCTTCTGGCGCGATGGTCTGGACGTCTGCTTCCAGTCAAAATCAAGGCACCATGTTGATATTGTGGTCAAGGAGACTGACGGGTCAGGCCAGCAATGGCGGCTGACCGGGTTTTATGGACACCCGACCACATCAGAAAGATTTCGTACGTGGGCTTTACTCTGAGAACTGAGCACGACATCTTCTTTGTCGTGGGTGGTGATAGGAGACTACAATGAGATACTGCACAGTGCAGAAAAGGAGGGAGGCGCACCATGACGCGAATCGCAGATGCAGCTAATGCGAGATGCTTTAGCGCATTGTGATTTGCATGATCTGGGTTTCTTTGGTTCTTCGTATACTTGGCAAGGAGGTGGTGTGAAATGCCGGTTGGATAGGGTAGCAGCGTCGGCATCATGGGTGGACCTGTTTCCGGCAGTTAGGGTTTCCCACTTGGACCCGATTCATGGGGATCATATCCCAATTTTTCTGAGTTGTGGGGGTGCTTTGCCACTGCGAACGCGGTCCCGGAGGTTTAGGTTGGAGTCTTTTTGGGTCCAGCATGCGGACTGCCATCAAGTTGTTGAACAAGGCTGGGCAACCCCGGTTGGTGGTACTGCGATGTTCCAGGTGCAGCAAAAGATTATGCACTCTCATTTTGCTTTGAATCACTGGCAGCGGGCCACCTTTGGAAATAGGTGGAGGGAGATGGATATGATACGTAGTAGACTACAACACTTGCTTTCTGGTTCTCACTCAGACTCGGTGCAGCTGGAACAAGTTGAGTTGTCTTCTAAGCTGGATCATCTTTTATCTGCTGAGCATAAGTTTTGGAAACAAAGGTCTAAGGTTACATGGTTGACTGAGGGCGATCGTAATACAAAGTATTTTCACCATAAAGCATCAAATCGAAGAGCTAAGAATAGATTATTGGGCTTATTTGATAATGATGGGAACTAGCAGTCCACGGAGGCATGTATGGAAGAGATTGTTCTGGGGTATTTCTCAACTATGTTCACGTCCGATGATGTTGATCGATCTCAGATGGATGAGGCTATTAATTTGTTACAGCCTAAGGTGTCTAGGGAGATGAATGATGACTTATGTGCACCATACTCGGCGGAGGAGATTAAGGCCGCACTTTTCCAAATGTATCCCACTAAGGCACCTGGTCCGGATGGGATGCCTCCACTGTTTTTCCAGCAGTATTGGGAGGTGGTTGGGCCTGATGTTGTGGCTGCAGTACAAGGCTTCTTACACTCAGGGCGGTTGCTTGGGTCCCTCAATTATACACATAT
Source organism: Rosa rugosa (assembly GCF_958449725.1). NCBI lineage: Eukaryota > Viridiplantae > Streptophyta > Magnoliopsida > Rosales > Rosaceae > Rosa > Rosa rugosa. Next base: position 27,259,902 of record NC_084820.1, on the reverse strand, counting down.
TTGCTTGATTCCAAAGGTACCAAATCCTGAACACATGTCTGATTTACGTCCCATTGCTCTTTGTAATGTGATTTATAAGATATGTTCTAAGGCTGTGGCTAACCGGTTAAAGAGGATTCTTGATATATTGATCTCACCAGTACAGAGTGCTTTTATTCCTGGAAGGTTGATTACTGATAATACACTTATTGCCAATGAGATTTCTCATTACATTAACAACTGGAAGTCTAGTACTGAAGGGATAATGTCATTGAAGCTGGATATGAGTAAGGCTTATGATCGCATGGAATGGTGTTTCCTAGAAGCAGTCTTGTTGTGGCTTGGTTTTGCTGAGAGGTGGGTCTAGATTATTATGCAGTGTGTGACAACTGTCCGTTATTATTTTCTGATTAATTGACAACCTTATGGTTATTTGTCTCCTTCTAGAGGGTTGAGGCAAGGGGACCCATTGTCCCCTTATCTGTTCTTGCTATGTGCTGAGGTCTTTTCTATGCTGTTGGAGCGTAAAGCGGCTTTGGGTTTATTACAGGGTATACAGATATGCCCGGAGGCGCCGACTATTCACCATTTACTTTTTGCTGATGATAGTCTGCTTTTTGGCAGAGCTACCCAGGAAGAGTTCACACATATCCAGTCAGTTTTCTCTACTTATGAGTTAGCTTCAGGGCAGAAGGTTAACTATGCTAAGAGCAGTGTGGTGTTTAGTAAGAAAGTGTGTGGTGGTCTACAGAGTCTATTGTCTGATTCCTTGGGGGTCAAGATTGTGCTTAAGCATGAGGAGTATTTGGGTCTTCCGACTTATTTGGGTAGGAATAAAACTGAGCCTTTTGCTTTTATTAAGGAAAGGCTTAGTAAGAAGCTGGTAGGTTGGCAGGGTAAAATACTCAGTGGTGCAGGTAAGGATCTTCTTATTAGGGTGGTTGCTCAGTCACTGCCTACTTACACTATGAATTGCTTTATGCTCCCACAACATTTTTGTGATTCACTTCATCAGTTATGTGCTCGTTTTTGGTGGGGTAGTAAGGCTGAGAATCGGAAGATTCATTGGCTTTCTTGGGCTAAACTTTGCCAACCTAAGGAAGTTGGTGGGATGGGGTTTAGAGATCTACATGCACACAATACTGCTCTCTTGGCTAAACAGGAATGGCGCTTCTTATGTAATCCCACTTCGTTGGTAGCTAGATTGTATGGGGCCAAATACTTTTTGCAGGGTGATATTTGGAACTGTGTTCTTACATCACCTCCTTCTGCATGTTGGCGTAGCATTTATTCTGCTCTATCACTACTTCGAAGTGGTATAAGGTGGCAGGTGGGGAATGGAGCGACTATTCATGCTTGGGATGATCTGTGGATTCCTAGACCTGTGACTTTCCGGCCTGTTATTCATATGGAAGGGGGTCCTCTTTGGGTCAAGGATTATCTGCTTTCCGGACTCTGTTGGAATGTCGATTTGGTGCGAGAGTGGTTTAATCAGTGTGATGCTGAGCTGATCCTGGCCATCCTTTTGAGCCGATGGGATGTACCTGACAGATTAGTTTGGCATTATGATGCTAAAGGTAATTTTACTATGAAGAGCGCATATTTGTTAGCTTTTGATTTACTACATGGGGGCTCTTCTTCTTCTGAAGGTGGTGGGACTTCCGAATTTTGGAAGTCTATTTGGTTCGCAAATGTTCCTGGAAAAATTAAAGTTCACTTTTGGAAGGTTTGTTCTTCCATTTTGCCCACTAATTCACAGCTCTGTTCTCGTCGAGTACCTATATTGGATGGTTGTTTCTTTTGTAATGCTGAGGAGACCATTATGCATGTTAGTTGTGAATGCCCTTTTGTGAAGGATTTATTGAATTATTTTCCTTCATTGGGAATAGTGCAGACGTTGCATATGGTGCATGGTTCTGTACGTGATTGGTTGGCTTTGTGTTTGGGGCATCTAACTAAACCGAATGCTTCCTTATTCTTGATATTGATCTGGTTTGTGTGGAAAGAGAGAAATAAGAGACTTTGGAATGGCAGGTTTGCATCTCTTGATCAGTTAGCTTTCCAGGTTACTTCTTTTTATCATCTTCACATGTCAGTTCAAGCTCCTTCACGCCAGGTTGTGGGGAGAAGGAATTCACAGTGGACTCCACCTTCCCCGGGTTGGCTTAAGGCTAATTGTGTTGGGATATATGATGCTTCCAGCCTTTCAGGTGGTATTGGGGTTGTGCTTAGAGATAGTTCTGGCTCAATAGTGGGTGGTGTTTGCTCTAAGGTGAGATGGGTGTCAAGTTTGCAAACTGTTGAAGCTTTGGCTTGCCGAGCGGCATGCAATTTGGTGGATAGGTTTGGCCTTGCTCCAGTTGCCTTTGAGTCTGCTTGCCAGCACGCTGTGACTACCATCAACTCACAAGGGGTGAATACTTCTTTGCTGGGTAGAGTTTATGACGATATCTCAACTATATTGGGGAGCCTTCATGGCTCTTATTTCAGCTATATTAGTCGGACTGCAAATAAGGTCGCCACTATGCTGGCTAGGTATGCATTAGGTTCTAATTTTGATCTGTATTGGAGTGGGTCTGTCCCCACAGAAATCAGTGGCTTCATAGCCACTTTGTGTACAAACTGATTGACTACTTCAATATATACTCTGACGTCTTCTCCTAAAAAAAAAAGGATTAAATTCTGTTTAGTCATTGTACTATGACCATTTTTTCGTTTCAGTCCATGACATTCTCAATTAATCTGAAAAGTCCCTAACGTCAAAATTTTCGTCTGATTGGTCCCTCCCTCGTCAAACTAGGAGTTGGCCTTAGGTGAAATGTCCAATATACCCCTATGTTATTTCTTTTTCCTTTTTAATTTCTTTTTCCTTTTTTTCTTTTTTCTTTTTCCTTTTTAATTTCTTTTTTCCTTTTTTATTTTTTATTTTTTATTTTTTATTTTTTATTTTTTATTTTTTATTTTTTATTTTTTATTTTTTATTTTTTCTTTTTCCTTTTTAATGACCATCGTATCCTGCTGCATCGGTAGCGCCACGTCAGCGAACCAATCCAGATCGACCCGAAACCCCAATTCTTGTTCTCCATGCCGGCGGCCCGTTTTTTTCTTTTCTTTTTTCTTTTTCCTTTTTAATTTCTTTTTTCCTTGGTAGTTTTCAGTGAAAAGTTTCCAAATTGAGGCTTGATGTGGAGAGAGAAAGTGAGATTTGACTGGGAGAGAGAGAAGTAGGCTATGAAAACAAGAGGGGAGTGGTTTAGCGGCGAATTTCCGAGCTGATTGGGATCTGCTTGTGTTTGGGAGATGGCGTCGGTGATGATGGAGGCGAGGGCGGATCCCAACAGAGGGAGATGGCTTCAGAGAAGGTGAAGAAGTGACGATAGTTATCAAAGGTTGCAGAGGCTTGATCTTGGTCGGACTTGGACCACGAGCAGTGTCACGTGGTTAGTGTCTTTCGGCTTTGATGGTGAATGAATCAGGTTGGTGCTTGTTGATTCTCCACGAGTTTGACAACTTTTGAGCTTTTGGGTGCTTTACCTTGTTTGTCTGAAGTCGGTGAGGTGAAGGAACAAGCTATTTGGCAGCTTCGTTCTTCACGAGCTTGAGAGACTTTTGAACTTCAGAGAGATTTCTTCTGTTTGTCTCTAGTCCCTCCCCTTAATTTGAGAGGTGATATTTATATTGTCAGCATATCATTGAAACGCATTGATGACATATCATTAATTATATTCCTTAATGACATAATTAAATTAATCACTCTGAATTAATTGATTTAATCATTTTGGTCAATTAATTTAATGTTTGATTTCCATGATCAATCAATTTATTTCAAATGATATCAAATCAATACATGACATTTAATGCTTGATTTTATTCGGAATCAACAGATTTAGGGAGGAAATCACCTGTTTCAGTATTTTCTGTCCCTATTCTGTCCCACCAGTAAAACGACGACATCTATCAACCCACTAACAGAAATCTAGCTCCGTTAAGTCTCAATTTTTTTGGGTGGTTCTAGTTAGACCCTCCAAATTTGATATTTGGACCTCCATCTTTTTTCAATTATCAATAGACTTTGTCAACTCATATGAAAAGACAAATAAGGACAAAGAGAGGAAAAAAAAAAAACAAATACTCTTCTTACCTCCCTTATTAATATAACATTCAATTTTCTTTTGGACATAGCATTAATATAACATTCAAACTTTTTTTTGGAATTTCCTTATATAACTTTATAATTTACCTAAAATAATTTCTATATATGGCCTTATCATTTAATACAAAAGTAAATCAAAACAATTTGATTTGGATTTTCCTTTAACAAATATTTTGGTATAGCTATTACTAAATTATTTCATAACCAAATTTTTTTTTTTTTGAAAGGACCAAAAGTCTTTTTTACAACCGGATAATATTGCAAATTTTTTTTTTTTAAATAAAATAAAAAGCCTATGATATGAATTAAAAGAAAAATCTTTATAATTGTCTAGTTGTTCGGCCTCTCCAAGAATCACTTTCTGATTCAGTCACTGAAAGTACACAAAAAATGTAAGCAGCTCCCCTCACAAAATTTTTCTTGGTTGAATTGATAAGAGATTAAAAAAAATAACAAATTGTTGAAAATATAGATTTAATTGTTCAAGGGTGTTTTGGTAAAACTAAGGAGGTGTACTTAGATTTTGAAGTATTCAAAAAAGTGAAGTAGAGGTTTAATAAGTATGAGAGGTCCAAATATCAAATTTGGAGGTCCAACTAGAACCAACAATTTTTTTTTTCTTTTAAGAAAAAAAAAATACTCAATGACCAAAAAATGGAAAAGGAAAGAAAGACTCAGGTGAGTCGGCTCTTCTTCCCCACCTCATCAATCTCTTGCTAAATCTTCAGCCTCCAAAAAAAGAATGAAAAGAATGGGATCTTCCATAGGAAGGCTGTCACTTTGGAACTCTCATTCTTTCACCTCCAACTTAGACCAATTCACGTAATTGAAAGCTAATCTTGCTGAAGCAATTAATGATTACCTTTTCCTTTGTTTCGTTTCTTTTTTCCTCTTGAACAATTGAAACTCAGCTCATGAAAATTAAGCTTCCCCAAAATTGATTGGAGATCTAGACTAATTGATAGTGAACCCAAATTGAATTGATAGCAAAGACCCAAATCTTAATAAGGAATACTAATCTGAAGCAACCTAGCACACAAAACGAACAAAATACAGAAAGTTATAAAATTCAATAACAAAACCCAAATTTGAAAATCCACCGATACTTTCTTTGAAGCACTTGAATACTTGATGACTTCAAAATATATTCAAAATATATTGGCATGTATCAACTTTAGGATAATGTAGATTGAGAGGAGAAGGGTTATCAACTGGGTTGCATCGGCTGGAAATCTTGGAGTTCAAAACTTCTTTACTCGGGAAGCACGACAGTGGCGTTGCAGCAATGGATGTTTGGGACCGAAGAGGAGACATGAAGTATATTTCATTTAAGATTAATAAAAAGAAATGAGTTTAACAGAGTTAAACAGATGTCATGTAGAATACAGGTGTCAGAGTGCTACTGGTGGGACAGAAAATACTGGGACTGGTGATTTCCTCCCACAAATTTGATTAAGTTGATCCGTCTTAATATCACCTGATTTAATCGGGATACATCAATCATCGGCAATAAAGCCCCTTCACGGCTTCACGGGTTGTCATGTGTCATTCGCATACTTTGATATATTTTGTCATTCACCGATATGTTTTCTCTTGACTTTGATAACTCACGAGCCACGTGTATATTGTGTGAGACTCACGTGCCAACTAAGCTTGGTCAGTCACAATTTCAAGTTTAGACCGAATTATTTAATGAATTTTATTTTCATTAAATTTCTTGTGTCTACACCCTTTCAACATCAACGAATCCTCCTTGACTCCATCCATCAATAAAGGATAAGAAGCAAAAAAAAAAAAAAAATCATACAACAAAGTATGTGAACGAGTCTGGTCAAATAATTATGTTCATAAGTAATCGAAAAAGTAAATGGGGAGCTCCAGCCCACTGATTGGCCCCAGGGACCTTGACCTCCGACGGAAAACAAACCTTGAAATTTGTGGAAGAAGCAGATAAGAACCCCAAAAAGCCAAAACTTTTCCAATTTTTTTTTTTTTTTGAAAGAAAAAAGAAAATTATTAGAAGCCTGTATTCGACTACGTTCTCTGTCTACAAACTAGAATACACACAAAGATATACTCTCACCTTCGGTCTCTTTCTCTCTCCCTCGCTCATTGGTGAGTCAGCTTCGTACTCTCTCTTTTTCTTTCTTGATATCCATACTGGGTTTTGCTTCTTTAGCATAACCTCCTCTCTAGGGTTCTTCAATTTCGCGGAAAATATTAGCTCCCGAAATTTCGAATGATATAAACTGGAAACCCATCAGTGACAAAGTGAAAAAACCCACATCACCAAACGCGTTTCTTGCTCAACAAGGACTTCGTCTTTGCCCCCCTTGTTTCTAATTCTTGAGTTGGATGCACCTCTGGTTTTTCTTTGATCTTATCTTTTTAATCTGAAATTCTTTGAATCAGTGGTCTTTGGCTGTTTTGGGTTTTTCTGGGTTTTTGATCATTGTTGCTACACTGTCTTTGTGACCGACTGGGATTGTGTTGAAGTATGTGTGGTTTATATCTATAGGCAAATCAGCTTGCTTTGATTTTCTTGAGTTGTATTGATAATGGGTTTTCGCTTTGGAAGCCATTTGATCTCTGTATGGTTTGGTTGTTTTGCAGTGGAGTGAATAAAACTGGAGTCTTGCTAGGATCAATCAATTGGGTGATTTTCTTAAAAGGGTACGTGCCGATTATATATATTTTTGACATTATGGCATCTTCTCATGGTAATAATACTCACTCTGAAGCAGCAAAGAAGGAACAAATAATCACTGAATTCTATGCTAAAAGTCTTCACATAATTCTCGAGTCGAGGACTCCATATATGTCCTCGAGAAATTATAGTGGCGAACAAGCCTTGTCGTCGCCATCATCGTCCTCTTCGTCCTCCTCGAGTGTGAGGCCGAGGGATAAGTGGTTTAATTTAGCTCTAAGAGAATGCCCTGCTGCGCTGGAGAATCTTGATCTCTGGCGCCAGAGCAATTTTGAACCTATGGTGGTTGATGTGGTTTTGGTCCAGAGACGACTTGTTAGTGACCCGGTGGAATGTTCACCTAGAAGGGATATTGCTAGGAACTTGTCATTGAAAGAGCGGTATCCATACTGTTGGAATTATGAGCAGGAAGATTTTTGGTGTGAGGCAAAGAGTGAAAAGATTATAGAGAGATGGGTACTGCAGTATGATACTCGCAAGACTAGAGATACAAAATCAGGGAGTAGGAGGTCGAGCAATAATCCTTTACAGATGTTGTATAAGAAATCAATATTACTCTTGAGGTCTTTGTATGTTACTGTTAGGCTTTTGCCTGCTTATAAAATTTATCGTGACCTCAATTCGTCTGGCCAAATTCTTCCATTTACTCTTGCTCACCGGGTGGCCTCTTTTGCTGAGCCCTTCACATGTAGAGAGGATGCAGAAATGCAGCGGTTTGAGTTTACCCCTGTGGATACGGCTTGTGGTAGGCTTTGCCTTTCAGTGTTGTATTGTTCATCACTTTCAGATGTAAGCTCTGAACCGTCGACTCCTATGTCTCCACAAGTTATACCAGACTATGTTGGGAGCCCATTGGCAGACCCGCTTAAAAGGTTCCCATCCCTTCCTGTGACAGGATCATTATCACGTGCCACTCCATTATCGTCTTCATTCTCGAGGCGTCATAGTTGGAGTTATGACCATGGTATAGATTCACCACCTTCAGTTTCTTTCTCACCTTCGCCTACGCGTTCAGAACCTCATGCTTCAATTTCTAACCCAAGATCTCGCCATTTCCCACCCACAAGCTTACCACGTTATCCGCCTGAAACATCTCTTGATTATAAGAAGGATATAGGTTTTTATGAGTATTGTCCTTCACCTGGCTTTTCTCCCGCACTGTCCCCATCAGCCTCTCCATCATTGCCAATCTCTATTCCTGGCAATCATGTTTCAAAGAATCTGTTACGATCTGAGAGTGCACCATTCAGTGCCCCAGTGGCCAAACGTGCTAATTCCCCTGCATCATCCCAGAAGCTATATTTTCCTCCATCTCCCCCCCTTACGAGTACAAGTTCTGGTACTTTGAAGACTGATAAAGCTACAGTTGGGACATCAGTTGAAAAGGTACTGCAGATGCTCATCAAGTTGAACTTTTCATTTGAAGTTTATTTTATGTACTTTATTTATGACTCTTTTTATTTTTTTACCATTGTAGTTATTCTCTTTTGGGAAAGGGGAGTCTAGACAATGTTCTGGGCTTAAGATACCATCAGGCGGCTCACCGCAGATATCCTTTTCCAGAAGCTCCACTAGGTCTTTTCCTGATGATTTTGATGATTCGGAGTATCCTTGCCCGTTTGATTATGATGATGATGTGACAGACCCCGGTAGCAGGTAAAATATTCTGTTTTTATCTAGTGAATACATTATATCTGAATTACTTATGTTTTTTCAAGTATTTACATAAGCTATTCCACTTTCTACTCGTTAATGTGTCTGTGCTTTTTTATTGTTTTATAGTTTGACACATAAATTTTAAGTCAAGAGTTGATTACTTTGGCATCTTGGCTGCACCATATTGACATGCGTGCTACATCTAGTGGTCTTGGCTCATAAAAACAATGTGAGATTGGCTAGTCAGAAATAAGAAATTAACATGCTTCAACATAATAGTATCACATGGTTGACAGTGTTTTTTTTTTTGGTTTGGGGGGGGAGGGGGAGGAGGAGGTTGGTTAGTTGAATCCATGAAATGATTGGGAGATATTGACAATAACTAAGATATGCTTGCTTATTGCAGGGAGCCACCCCTTTGTTGTTGTGCTTGTGCCCCTTTCCTGCTCTCAATTTAGAAAGTATTGATATTGCCGTTTAGCTGTTTAGGACTTGATTCTGTTTTGCAATTTTAGTTGCCTGTGAGCACTCTATTTCCACCGAGGGTTTAGTGGAATGGCCAATGGTTTGCTCCCATCTGGCCTGGGGTTTGAATCCCCTCAAGTACCCAACTAGCTATTTGCTACAGTTGAGTATCCTATGCTTCAAACGTGTTGTAGCTTGGAAATTAGACTCTAAAGCTGGTTATCTAGGTTTGGTGCATGCGTTAAGTAATATAATGATGGACTAAAATTCTGTACTTGAACTTTTGTATTGTAACTGTTCTTATGACTAAAATGTGTTGTTTGTACTTGGGTCAAGTACGTTAGTTGGGGAAGGGCGACTAAAGGGTAATGGATTTCACATGTTGAGGAATTTTAGGGTTATGAGAAGTTTAGAAGCTAACAATTGACAGGAGCTTCTTCTGACTAGCTGAAAAGAACTGAGGAACTCCTGAACAAGTCCTGGTTTAGGAGCGGACCGTTTGAGAATGGTGTGATATTATGCCATGAACGTCGTGATTTTTTTTAATCTTTAGGGCAAGGTTCTTTGACATTATGTAAACTTCATGAGCTCACTTATGAACTGATCTTGTGTCTGCTATAGGTATAGACATGAGTCCATGTTTGAACTCATCTGTTGTCTAATATGGTGATAAGTGCCATACATGAATTGATAATAATGTTTGCATGGAGCTACAAAAAGAAGAGTCCTTTGATTATAATACAAAGGCATTTGAGCTAAAAGGAGTTCATCACATGCACATTAAACAACTTTTGTTTTAGCTGAAATAAGGTGTCATTGTCTTCTTTGCCTCTAGTGGTTCTGGTCATGACTTTAAGGTTTCCTTGATTTTCTTGTCAAATGCAGTTGCTGCTTTCATATCTATCAATTTTTTTCTCTAATTTGATCTCATTTTTTTGCTGCCTAGCAGACCTGAATCCTTTGACCAAAGGCATGAGCCTGGAGGATTATTTCCAATTAGAAAATCCCAAGATGCTGCTGTTGGCGCGCTTGTGAAAATGCTAAAGAAAGCCCCACCTCTTCGGCAAGAGGTCTCAGATTCAGTAAGTTTGTCACAAGGCTGCAGGCTTGAAATGTGGAGTGATAGTAAACAAGAGGCCAATCTTTCTTCTGAGAGTCGGGCACCAGTTCAGCCTGGTGATTCCTCAAGTGTTATATCTTCAGGGCTCATAACATCAAAAACTACAGCTGATGCCTTAGAAGAGCTCCAAAGTTACAGGGATATAAAAAACTCGTTACTGGCGCAAAGTAGTAAGTCTCACATGTAGTCCAGACATGCTCCTGCAGCCTTTTTGAACATATGTACAGCATTTTGGCTCGAGTGTTAATGGTTTGATGCTATATGGCTGAAAGAACTAATATTTTGGCCTCAACTCTCATTTTGTACATATATACATATGGGAAAATTTGATACTGTAAGTTTGAGGATAATGTTTATAATTTCATTTGGAGAGCTGCTCCTTGTTCATAATTGTCTAATATGTGCAAAGGTTGGCTTATTGGCTGTCTAGTGGTACTTCCTTTTGTTTGATATATTTTTGTTATTTATTGTGTGCTCTTGTTTGTTTATAGTTATTTGCTATGACAAGTATTTGCATTTTGCTTAGGCAGTGGAACTACTTATGCAGCATCATATTTGACAACAGCTCTGCAGACAGTTTTTTCAACATGGATTCGTAATATGCATCGGTTAACCATATTTTTGGTACTAGTTATAATTTTCTATTGCAGTATTTTAGACCTCTTCATTTGTTGCTCCAATATTCGGTGTCAAAATATGATTTTCCATCTTAATCTATCTTGATAAGCTCTCCGATGCATGTTTTTTATTTTGTTGGGGTGGGTTTGGGGGTGCCGGACTGCCAGGGGCGGGAGGGGTTTCGTCAACCTGATCGATCCATATTACAGTGATACAGTCTAGATATGAATAATTGTACTTGTTTAATTTCCCAACCGGAGAGCTTTGCAGCTAGACATTAAAGATGCAGAAAGGATGATTATCTCACTTATCCAGGGCCGATCTTGAGAATTCAGCGCTCACGACAAACTAAATTCATGGCATTCTCCAAACCTTGGGTACACTATTTTATTTTTAAATAATTGATATAAGAAACATTATTAAAAAAATATAGTGATCCAAACATAAAATTATATAGCACATCACGTAGATGAATGTTTCTAATCAAAAGTCTTTTTGTTCCTCCAGTTGAAAATGGGGATTGAATTATGAAAAACTCAATAATAGAAAATCAAATTCATAAGATGCATATAACAGTAAGATTCTCTATGAATAAACTTCGTACTTCAATATCAACTAACAAAGAAGAGGAGAATTGAAGTTCAAGTTGAAACTAGGTCCTCTATTCATTCTCTTTTGTTCATGAATTTTTGTCTTTGAATATATAGTGAGTAAAATGAGAGCAATGTAATTGTGTAAACTGTGAAAATAGGGTTGTGGAATACCCAAACGAGTGTCATGCTACTAGTAGAAACTGGGGATTGTTGTACCTTAGATGGTGAGACTTTGATGGTCTTAAACGATAAATTATTAGTTGATGTATTATTTTTTACCTGAGACTTTTGCCGATATACAATATAATTTGTACGTGAAGGTGTCTCCATTTTTATATTCATTGGTAGAGATGTCTTCCTTTTCATTATGTAATTTAGTTTTTTTGTTTAAATTTTATTTATTTATTTATTTTTATTTTTTATTTTTTTATGGGTGGTATCTTATGCTGATGAAAGTCATTAGGCACATCTCCTTTTTTATAGAAGGCTTTTACTGATGAAAATGTCTTACGAAATGGTGTATCTAGTTATATATATATATATATAAAAGGCTTTTGCCGAGGAATATTTCGACGGCATAGTTGTGTCATATTTTTTATTTTTTTTATAATTTTATGGGAGGCTATTACCAACACAACAATATCGGCAAGCTGTCTCCGTTATGTTTTCATAGAAGTGTTTTATTGCCACTCAATGTATCGGTTAAAAGTGTATCTCTTTTTATTTTACTTTTTTAAGAGACTTTAATGAAAAATAATTTATCCTTAAAGGTGTGTTTGTTTCTATGCATAATGTTTTTTTAATTTTTTTAAGGCTCATGGCTTGAGAGCCCAGGCTTAATTTGTCACATCGCTTTCGCCCAAAGCTGGCCCTGCCATCACCGAGTTAGCAAGATTCCACGAGGATGCAGGTAACTTTTTTTTTTTTTGATCTGAAAGATGCATGTAACTTAACATTATGTCGCAGAGCCATCTTTAATCCAAAACATGTCACCGAAAGTTCGGCTATAAAGAGATTACCAACACCCAAAAGTGTGCACATGCAGAAACCAGATATATATTAGCAACGGTTGCCTCATTTTACTACCCTCATATACGACCTTGGTTGTGGTTAGCGCCTCACATACCCTTATTCATTTGCAAGGTGGACCAACATCCCCTCTTAATGCCTCATGCATTGGACTTCTTGATTGCATTTGATGGTTACAAATGGCTAGGGTTATGAAAGTTTATGTTTGTAAAATAAAACAAATCCTTTTACCGTAGAAAAAAATGGCTAGGGTTATGTGAAGTTCCATTTGAATGGTTTTTCCAGTTCGGAAATTAAAGAAATGAGAAGGGTCGGTAATCTCCTACAACTTTAGAACTTCAAAGAACATATGGAAACTTTTGATACGAGTTCCTAAACAAAAATTTGAGCTAACAGATAATTGATTCCTAGTTAACCAATCATATGTAAGTGGTTCAAGTTTGTGTCTTGGACTAGAATCCGGTTTTGTGCAAAGTATCCGGTATGAAATCTGTATTTTAATTAATCCTTATTTGAATTTAAACCAACTTTGTTTTTTTTTTTTTTTGGTAATAATTAAAAGAGCTAAAATCATTTTACCACCCTGAATTTTACACCTAATATCATTTGTGTCACCAAACTTTTAATTTGATCACATATGCCCTTATACTCTCCGATCAACCAAAGCCATTAATAAACTAATTCATCAATTTCTTCATAAATTGGTGATGATGAGAGTCCATTTAGGGTCAGTTTTTAGCTTTGGACATGTAAATGGTGTGTTTCTTGCATGCTTGAAGGCTAAAATCTAGTTTGAGTGGGTAACACTATATGAAGAAATTGATGGATTAGTTAAGGATTGGCTATAATCAATCACGTTGGAGAGTACAAGGGCACAAACATTCATATTAGAAGTTTAAGGATACAAATAATTTTAGGTATAAAGTTCATGGTGATAAATAATTTTAGCTCTAATTAAAACCAACTTTGAATTGTTGTTCTTGGGGACAATGTGAAACTATCATGATTTTCAAAAGCCTAAATGATAGAGATGGACAGCCTAAACTGCACTTTGCTAATTTGTTTTAGTAGGCCTATATGTGTAATCATTTGACTCCTACAATATTTTAAACAAATCGCCTAGTCCCATTGGTGCTCTGATGTTTCTAATTAATATAGATAAATGATATAGGTGGACTTATGTACACCACTATTACTTGGAGCACATTGAGTACAGAGAGTGAGACAAGTTTGTTAACCAGATTATTCCATTCCATGATTGATAGGCTATCCGCATAGTCATAAGGCCCTATTAGAAGAGAGATGGAGACCAGCAGATTGGAAACTTAGTGCATCTAGTATATTGTAAGTGATAGTTGAAGTAATATTGGATCATTGTAAAAGACAAACCGCGGTAGGAATGAAAAAAGAATCTAATTCAAAGCTATGCTGAGGGACAATTGATTTAAGAGTTTGAACATTATAAAATTGTACAATCTTAAATAATATCGGAAGGAATTTAGAGTACTAACGTGCACCAGCAGTCGGTGAATTGTGATTTATTGGTAAATTATAATTCCAACATTGTAAAGGTCATGAGTTCAATTCTCACTGACATGCGTAAGAGTGAGGTGGGCTAAGGGGTTTTAAACAATGTAGTGGCTTCCACATGAATAAGAGCTAGGTTAGAAATGACCATACACTTCTTCACATTCTGGGGTTCGACATGTCTAGGGGATGCAAATACAGTGACACATTAGAAAATGTTGTTAAAAAACTTCTTTTAAAGAATGTGTTTAGTTAGATGAGACTCTTACTATTATTTAATATATTTTTATCGAGAACCATGGAATCAAGTTTTTATGTCCATATATCTAATATATAATTTAAATTCAAGAAATGAAAAATGACTACACTTTTTCCAACAAAATGTTTTGGCTCATTTAATTACTGTAGGGTTGTCAAAAGGTGCGAATTGGCTGATCATGCTATTGGTACAAGCTCCAACTCGAAAAGGCAAGAGCTAGTTATTTTTTAATTTTCTTTGTTAAGGTTCTAAGCTTGTGTGAGTCTGAATGAAGTTCTATGAGTCTTCTATGACGTTTCTAGTCTCTTGTTTGTACCACAATTGCATGATTGGCAAGTGATGGCAAGTTGAATGATTTCATTTCCGTAGAGCAGTAGGTTTGCTCATTCTTGAATAGGCTTGCTTAAATGTGAGCGTCCCAGATTCCCAGTGATCTTAATGGTTTTCTTTACCTTAGGTAGGTAGTTCAAATTTTCTTGCCGGATTTCTTATGTAAGTTTTTGTAGGTACTCTAGTTTTTAACTGTTGATCTAATGAATTCAACTTCTATTTTTTTTTTTTTTAAAAGTGCGAATTGGATGCCTGTGTTAAAGAATGAAAAGAAGTCTCATTTAAGAATTGACAAAATAAAATACAACCTATATGTTGATGCCTTAATACTACTAACTGCACCACCGAGTCATTTTAATTAAAATCTTACACCTAGACTTAGTGACAAAGAGGGTTAAGTTTGAAACAATATGATACAAAACCAATTGAATAATGCTAGGTAAACTACTTTTTTGGATATCACATGCATCACACTTTATGTGGCAGCTGATGTGGTAGAATTAAGTCATTTAATGAAATTCTGTGATAGGTTGGACTTTTTGTCACATGAGTTACCATATAATGTGCGATGCAGGTGATATCCAAAAATGTGGTTCAATTAGCATTACTCAAACTAATTACTAGCTGTTGGGGAACTACATATGCCACATTTGTTTTTTTTTTTTTTTTTTTTTTTCACACTAGACTCCTTTTTATTACCGATCTGCTCATTAGTCATTATAAGTGAGACAAGTAATAGATGAATAAATTTGACAAGACAATGTAAACATGTGGTGCGTCTAAGACGTGATTGAAACAAATAAATGAATATTGATTACGTTAAATAGTGGATAAATGTGACCCCATGTAGTTAACTATTAACTAACATTTCTCTACACATGCTCTGCATGTAGAAGTATTTTTCTTTTCAGAACAAATAAAATAAAATAAAAGATAATGGATGAAAACAGTTATTGCAGAGAGAAGTTAGTGGGAGAAAAAAGTGGAATTTGTGGAATTTGCGTAGGGCGGCTCGGTCGAGGCTGGGTTCCAGGAGGTGGCTGGATCTTCGATTTCGTTGCAGAGATCTGGATCTGATTACTCCGGTGAGCTGGGTTTTGACGTCGGCCGGGTTCTGGGTCGGTTGGCTTTGTGGTGTGGCGGTGTTGTGGCGCTGTGATGCGCAACGGCGACGGTTCAGTGCAAGGTGGCGGGTTGATGGTGGTGCGCTCTGGTGGCTTGCCTGGTGGACGGTGGAGCTGGTTGGTGGTGGTGTACGGGAGTTGGGCTGGGCCTTACTGTCAGGGCCATGCTGCTTGGACTTTTACTTCTTGTTTTTTGTTGTTGTTTTTATTGTTTTTGTTTGCAGTGTGTTGTTTACTGTTGTTTGTTGTTTAGTTGGTTTGCGCATTTTGCGAGCAATAAGTCCCTACATTTGGCGTGTAGGGCATGTCGGGCCTCGTGCCTGTGGGTGCACTCTCAGTGCCTTGTCTGCTCTAGGTAGGAGGCGAGTTCCTTGCGTTGTCAAATGGTCGCTGCCTCCTAGTGGCAGGATGAGACTTCGTGCCACTGGATGTAGATTCCAGTGGCAACATGATAGGAGAGCTGTGAGGATGGACATTATGCTTAGCTGTATAAGAGTTGCAGATCTAGTTATCTTTTCGTTGTGTCACCGCTGGGAAGCAAATAGAACCGTCTGGAGCGAGTTCTTTGCTAGTTGGTGTGGTTTTGAATACAATTGTTTAGTAGAGTCGTCACTGGATCTCTTTTCAGGATGTACTCTAGGTTCTTATTGTAATCTGGGGTTTAGGCTCAATGTCCCCCCCTTGTATTTGACAGTTTCATTTATGGAGACTTGAGGGCAGCCGCATCGGCCCTTATTTCAAAAAAAAAAATATATATATATAATTTGCAATTGTCATAATGGCCCTTGTGATTTAATTAATTCTCAAAGGTTGTTAAGGTTTTAGGGTCATTTCTGTCAAAATTTTTGATTTTGACTAACAAAGCCTCTTCTCTTAATAATAGTATAGATTAATACAACACCGAAATTATATAAAACAAAACGACCTAAGAAATACTAAAAATCGCTCTGCAGTAGTTACTAAGAAAAAGAAACGGTTTCGTGCTTGGAGTTTTGGAGGTTGTGTTGCTCCGTCCGGCGGCCCGCCCCTGTGATGGTGTCGTCGGACTTGTAGATGTCGTAGGTATCAGTTGTCATCCCACAAGTAAAGGCCCGATTCTGAGTGGCGGCGGGGACAAGAAGGAGCGGTGCTGGAGCACTATGTTTTGGCAGCCATGTCTGCAACCACCAAAGCGGGTCACCGAGGCCGGCACCCCACTCTTCCCGGGACTTTGGCGGTCTGGTGCAGGGTGGCGTTCCGGATCTACCTGGTTACTGGGCACCATGGCGGACCACCGTGTTTGGAGATCTTTGGCCTTCATGGTTCAACGCCGGTGTTCACAAGACCACCGCTTGGTGTGGCCACTGATGCCGGTCGCGGATCGTTAGCGGTGTGGCTCGTCATTGGCGGTCATCCGTCTCAGAGGGCACGGGAGGGAGACAACTGCCAAGTCCGGGTTGTGGACCCGTCCTACGAGTTTTGGCCTCTCTTGTGGCTATGGACCTGTCAGGCGGGTTTGGGCCACTCCTGTGGGTTTGGGCCTTTGCTTGTGGTTCTGTCCTAGGTATTATGTTTTCCTATTATTAGGTTTCAATTGTAGGTTTATTTTAACTACAATAAATCCTTTCCGACTCTTGGTAAGGACATGTGGACTTTGTCCATGTCTGCATTCTCAGTATGCCTTGTCTGCCTTAGCGAGGCGGCGGATCATGCATTAGTTGCAACCTCCTGCTGGTAGGATGAAACGACGTCTCGTTGGTTTTATTTCCGATCGGCAGCATATTGGGAAAGCTGCTTAATTATTTATTGGTACTATGGCACTGCTAACTTTCCGATATGCCACTGTTATTGTAAAGCAAATGGAGTAGTCGGTATGACACTTTTTGCTATCAGGTGCATGTTTGAATACATTGTAGATATAGAGACTCCTGTTATTATTCGGGAGGTTCTCTTGATGCGTATTGTAATAAGGGGTTTAGACATCATGTCCCCCCCTATGTATTCATCCGTTTCATTAGTAAAGGCCTGAGGGCAGCCGCACAACCCTTATTTAAAAAAATAAAATAAAACAAAACGACCTCTTTTACTTCTAATAGGGAGCATTATCTAAGATAATTCGGTGCAATTAAAGATCAACTTAACCACTTCTGTACTTATTACATCGTTTAGAGAAATTAATCGTACTTAACAAAATTTTAGAGAGCTCTCGAAAATTCGAAGCTCCATATATTGAAACCTAGGGTTTCGTGTAGCAGAGCGACGACGTCGGGTTCGATCCTGCCGGCCAGAGGATGTCTTAAGGCGTCGTTCTAGTCTGGTACGTGGACAGCGGCAAAGATTTTGTTCCGGTGCTGGATTTGAAGGCAAGGGTGACGTTAGGTCTGGTTTTGCGACATTGGTTGTTGTAATCGGAGGGCATCGAGTTGTAAGACAGTGGTGCGTGAGGCTGCGTCGACCTGGTTTTCTGTGGAGGCGCGAAGCGCTTGTCGGGGCTTCGTGTTAGGATATCCTCTTCCTTAGCTTGCAGGTGATCCCAAGTTAAATACAAGGTGGTCTCTTTCAGGCTATCTTGATGGGGGAAGGCTGTGGACGGCCACCAGAGCGGTGATGGGCAGAGCCTTCATCTTCCGAAAGGTCAGAACCGGTCGATTTGGAGGTGGGAGGTGAAGGGTTTAGTTAGTGGGCTTTTGGGCCTTTACCGATCTGGGCTGCAGATGCAAGTTGGTGAACTGGGCCTAGTTGGTTCAGTTC
The DNA here is from genome assembly GCF_958449725.1 of Rosa rugosa. Classification (NCBI taxonomy): domain Eukaryota; kingdom Viridiplantae; phylum Streptophyta; class Magnoliopsida; order Rosales; family Rosaceae; genus Rosa; species Rosa rugosa. The sequence goes on along the minus strand of NC_084820.1, from coordinate 27,241,612 downwards.
CCCTTTCCTCCAACACTTGGGTTGGGTTTGGTTTTGCGAGTTCTGGGAGGTGGTTTTTCCTGCTCTTTACCCTCGACTATTCCTCAAATGTTTCTGTAGCTGTGTTGAGTGTTGCGACATACACCATGAAGGTCTTAGGCGTCAAGATGTTCAATCTAGTGGTTCCATTTTAAGCCTGTGTAGGGTTAGAGAGTTTTTCATTTTTGCATTTTGTTTAGGGGTCACACTTACCCAATTTCAGCCTAAAAATTGGCCACTTACTCCACTAAGAGTTTTTTACTCCCATTTACCCAATCTAACATCTATTGACAGTATTGCCCTCATTTTAATTAATAACTACTCCCCTCAGCCTCTCTCTCTCTCTCTCTCTCTCTCTCTCTCTCTCATCTCATTCATGGCGAAATTGAATCGCTCCGTCAGAACCAGTCTCGCCGGTGGACACAACATGAAGAACCCGAACACGTGGCCGTCGCCTTTGGCCTCAATCTTCGATTGGCAGCGTGCTGGCTCAGTGCCCGTCGCCGCAAAGACCAGAGACCACGGCAGAGTTGAGGTCCTGAGTCGCCGGAACGGGATCAGAATCAGTGAGGATCGGAAGTAATGCTGGAGAGGTAGCCGGAGTTCTAATTCGAGTCCGGGTCGGGTCTGAGATCAAGTTCGTTTCCGAGGGGTGAGAAGGCGGAAGTGGAAAATGAAGACGAGGGTCGCGGCCCAGTTCTCCAACCTAAGCCGGTCGCATCTTCCGCCGCCCAATCCGATCACGACCTCGAAACCGCCGTCGGGGAAGCACCGGCGAAAAAACGAGCTGGCCTCACACTCCGGTGGGTGCCCAGAGCACTTTTTTTTTTTGGTATACTGTGAGCTCCGAGAATGGGGAAGGAAAAAAAAGAAAAAAAAAGTGAACGTGTACAATTGAACATATAAATTGATCAATTGTGTCTGTAGTGTATTCATTTTGGTTTTGGGAGTTTATGCAATTCACTTGAGGGCGATAATATGATTATTGGAGGGAAGTAATATGATTATTGGAGGCAATAATATGATTATTGGGAGGCAATAATATGATTGTTGGGGGGGGGGCAATAATATGGTTACTGGGTATTATTAGGAGGTAATAAATTAAGACGCCGGGATCTGGTAGCCGGATTCGGGATTCGGGATTCCGGTGACCAGTCGCCAGAGTCCGTCACTGGAGTCCGTGGCCGGCCATTGGTCACTGGAGTCCGGCAAGGTCTCCGATGACTTCTCTCTCTAAGTGACAAATAAGGAAAGGGCAAAATTGTCCCAAAAATAAATAAAAAGGAATAAAAAAAAACTTAATTGGGTATTAGGGAAATGATCTCATAGAGTGTTTGGGTAAGTGAGGTTAATTAACCCCAAAATTGGGTAAATGATCATTTTCCCTTTTGTTTATGCAGTTCCTTTAGGATTTTAGTTTTTTTTTTAGAATTTCAGTTTTGAATTTTAGTCATTTTATTTGAGCATTGATTTGTAATATGAGGGGTCTTCGGACCTCTCAAGCTTGACCGAGTGAGGTCGTATGATTTTAATATCAATGAATCAATCTTCCATTGCCCTAAAAAAAACTTAACCACTTCTACCAGACTACCACCCCCTTGAATTTTGCAGCTTGCTTCGCCATTTGATTGCAATACAATTCATAGAGATAAAACTATAGATACAAATCTCTAAACCCAACATACGTGGAACCTACATGCACTAAAAGCACAGATCCTCTTCCGAAATCAAAAGATGCGGTTGAACATATTACTTGTGGCAAGTTGCAACCCAACATGCAATTGTTTTCTTGTTTGACATTTGTAATTTTGTTGATTATCTCAATAAGGAAAAGACCACCCTTTAAAAATTTAAGTTTGGGGTCCATGTATGTTCAGATTCTTAAATAATGCAAAATTTACAAATATGTAATGGACCTCTCAGTAATTAAATTACTTGTTAATTAATCATCACCAGGTGCTGCTGTGGTCACCATTACAGTTGCTTAATTATAGGGTTTTTAACAGCAAACTCTGCATGGAAGAAATATCTTCGTCCCGATCTTTCTTGCAAACAACACCATAAACGCCAAACCAAATGTTCCGATCTACTAAATAGGTGCTAATAATGTTCTGATCTCAACATCTTTATTTTCTATTTGAATTTTTGACATGAACAGAGATGAAAGCCACAACCTACAGTTTCATGTGCTTAGACAAGTTATAAGCTTTATAATATGCTTCTGGGTTCTGTCCTTACTCTTGCTCATTTCATCATCTTCTTTGTTTGCTTCCATCTCGTGAAAATATAAACCAAAGCAATTAAATTTTGATTGGACTTGTTCTAGATCCAGAATTCCAGATTTGTCACCCCCATGTCATGCACTTAGGATATTCTTTTCTTCTTATTATGATATCCGTGCATGAAGCTTCCTCTGATTTGCTGCTTACATTTGGATCGAGTTTAGAGTTGCGCTGATAAACAACTTGACTTGTTTATTTAACTTAATTTTCTTACGTATATAGTTTATCGCCTAGGGTTTAGCTCTTGAACAGCTTTTCCTATCTATAGATCTAATCCGATTTCTAAGGTGTGTTGGAGTGAGGATAATATTAGGATAGCTGACCTTCTTCAAAATGTCCAAGTCACATTAAACCCTAAACAACAGTGCGCACATGGGGGGTCATACACATTTTTTTTTTCTTTCTGATTTTTAATATGAACTGCTCTTTACTCATCAAAGAAACCAGACTTACTACAATGTGTTAGACTTAAAGAGAAGCAGTAAATAAATTGCCCCATATATTAAATATCTTCTGATCGATATAGAGTCATCAAGGTTGATAATTTGTTATTTTTTAATCGAATTTGTTACATCAGAAAACCCTTAGAAAAAGTTAGAAGTTAAAACAACATGAGTCCATTTTGTCCTACCCATCTGTGCTCCCAAAGCTTGGCAATAAGCGAAACTATATATAAAGGACTAATACTCTGATGATCTGCATAAGCCGTTCCAAGCTACTATTTTCCGATATATATATGCAATGGAAGTTGAGCTCATTGATCACCCATTCAACCCCAGCTACGACCTCTATGACTGTAGCTTTGAATCTGATTCTTCCTTCCAAACATCAGATTTATTTACTCCTTGTACCACCAATGTCGATCAAAACTCGAACCACGAGTGCCTCAACAGATTGCTCCAAATAGAATCACAGCTCATGGACATAGACTCGTCTATCAGCAGTGGAAGTGATGTAATCGGTCTTGATGGTGTTGTTGATAGTGAATTCGCTTCTTACATGAGTGAAGAAGCACCAGAAAATGTCCATGTTTCGACAGAAGGCAATTCCCTTTTGAAGGAGATTCAGATAGATTTGCTGGAAGAGAGCTGCTTAACTGAACTTTTATTCGCAGGAGCTGAAGCTGTTGAGGCACAGAACTGGGTTTTTGCTTCAAATATAATCGCAAAGCTCAACACTCTTCTATCCGGTAGCGAAAATGGAGACAACTCGTTCAACAAATTGGCCACGTTCTTCACTCAAGGTCTTCATTACAAGACCATTAACTCTATTGAAGTTCCCCATGAGCCAGCTGTTTCTAGAAACACAGACACAATGTCTTCATTTCAGATGCTCCAAGAGCTCTCTCCTTTTGTTAAGTTTGCGCATTTCACTGCCAACCAAGCGATTCTCGAGGCCACACAAGAGGATGAGGACATTCATGTCATTGACTTTGACATCATGGAGGGTAGCCAGTGGCCTTCATTGATGGTTGACCTTGCAATGAGGAAAGGTCGTCGCTGTGCTTCTCTCAAGGTAACCGCCATCACAGTTGACCAGCAAAGCGCCGCTCTTGCTCAACAAACTGGAAGAAGGCTTAAAGAGTTCTCAGAGTCTATCAATTTGTTATTTATTTTTGATCAGATGATGATGGCCACAGAAGAAGATTTTGCTAAAATCGAAGTTGTTGCTGATGCAGTAGTAGCCAATTGCATGATTCACCAGCTTCACATGCCTAACAGAAGTATCTCAATAGTGAAGGCCTTCTTGGGTGGCATGAGCAAATTATCACCTAAACTCATTGTCCTAGTACAAGAAGAGTTGTTCAACTTTTCCAAAATGCCATCAATGGTCTTTGCAGAGTTCTTCTCGGAGGCTCTCCATCACTACAATTCGCTTTGCCACTCTCTTGTAACTAGTTTTAGTGGTGAGTATAAAATGGGGTTAAGACAGATAGAGAAAGAGGTTTTGGGGATCAAGATTTTAGAAAGTGTCAGGCAGTTCCCATGTGAGAAGGAGGATAGAATGTTGTGGGAAGATTGTTTTGCTTCGTTGAAGGGCTTCAAGTCTATCCCTTTAAGTTCTTGTAATGTTTCTCAAGCAAAATACTTGGTGAGTCTTTTCAATAGGGGATATTGGGTGCAGCATGAGAAGGGCAGGTTAGCTTTGTGTTGGAAATCAAGACCTTTGACAACAGCTTCCATTTGGGTGCCCTTAACTTACAAAATCAAGGAAAACTATGTCAACCCCTTTTGATTTGTGTTGCTAAACTTGTGCAAGGTTTGTAATTTTGTATTGGTGCCTAAAACTGCCACTAGTCCCCCTTTTTCTTTCTACGCTGTTATATTGCACTGCATTTTAGCTCCTGTGACAGAAGCATGGTGGGGTGGCGGAGGCAAAAATCAAATACTGAGTTAATCATATTATTTCATTCAACCGTCGTAGCTTTAATTTCGATCCTACCTATTCCTGAAGGTTCCTGATCATCCTCTCTATTCCTTTAATTTCTTGACTTTTTATTTTTGTTTTTAATTCTACCAAAATGTTCCCATCATTCAGAGCAATATGGTACGTAATTTAGAGATTTCGGCAGATGTTGGTTTAGATTATCACTTGGTTATTTATTTAGTTAATTTGTTCACTTATTGTGCCGAGGAACTTTCTGGATCGAGTTGCATGTTTTAGGGTCATCACTTCGATTCTGTCATTGTTTAGTTACATTAACGATTGGTGACCAACTGATATTTATAGGTTGTTCCTTCATCCACGTCCCCAGTAAAAGGCTGAGATCAGCATAAAGGCCAGGGTTCATTACTCTTTGCATTGTGAATGCAGAAAGGCCGTTGCCATGTGAGAGTAGGTTTGTCGCTGATGCTTGTTCTGAACCAATATATATATATTTAAGCTTACAATTACTGTATTTTTGTTCTTTCCAAAGATGTTGATAGTTTGATGTAAAACCATAATTACATGCTCACAACATATGCACAACAATCATAAAAGGATTAAGGCTTACCTTCAGCAATAACAGACATGGATTCCATCTTATGCAACTGCTTAACTCGATCACTGAATGTGGTCTTCTGTTACTTACCAACTTGCTTCTCAATGGACAGAACTTATGCAATAGTCGTGGTAGTAATCAGGGACCAATTCATCTGTATATATATGAGACTTAAACCTCAAGAAGCTTCCCATTAAAGCATTCCTTGTCGGTTTAGGTTTCACGGTTAGATTCCTAATGTATCACAACTTGTAGCCTTTCTTGTAGACTAAGCAATGGATTACTATCCTTAATGAATTGATACACTACTTCATTAAGTCACTAGTATTGATTCACTGTTTGTATCCATGTTAAACTAGGATTGATATTAAGCTAATCATCAATTACTTTATGATGATATGTGTTATGTCCATATTTGATCTTACAATCTCCCCCTTGGACTCACACATATCATGCTCGATGATTTGCACCAGAGAACATCAAAACCTACTTAACTTACTGAAGTGCGCGCCAGATAACAAACTCAAATTGAAAATCCATTCCAACATGGTCAGATCACAGTTACTTATGCAGAGCAAGAAACAGTATACATTTTAACAAAAATGCAGAGTTTCAAAACCACTAACACAAGCTTCTACAATCCACATATGTTCAACTAGAAGTGATACAATATATGTTAATGTGTATCAACAAGTAAACATATATTAGGTCCTACTTTATGTTTCTAAAACTAGAAACTCAAGCAAATTCACTGAACACTGATGGCTTAAAAATATTGCTTGAACCTTAACATCATGCTTCACATGATTTAAGCCATCTGATAGCAAGTATAACTTTAAACACAAAATCGATAATTTTCAGAACATTCAACAAAAACTGCAGCAATAACCAAAATCTGAAAATACCTCAAAATTTATTAATAATAAAATCTGTCATTACAAATAAGTTGTGATAAATAAAGTCAAAAGATCACAACTAAAAAATACAAGAACTCAAAAACCTTAGAAATTTAAATTGCTCCAACTGGATTAACTCTCTACTGAACCTAAGCATCTAGATTAGCTAAAACTCCAATGCTGGCTGTATGTTTCTGGAATGCTGCTACTGACAAGGCCTTGGTGAAGGGGTCTGCTAGCTGTGAATTCGTGTCAATGCTCAAAACAGCTATCTCACCATGCTTAACCCTTTCTCTAACACTGTAATACTTTAAATCAATGTGTTTAGAATTATTTGATCTTTTACTGTTCTTGCTAAAGAAAACTGCTGCTTCATTATCACAATAAATCACAAGTGTGCCTGCCACAATGTGACTTAACACTTTAGTCTGCATCAAGAAATTCCTGATCCAAAGTCCTTCACACACAGTTTCATATACTGCAATAAATTCAGCTTGCATGGTGGAGGTTGAAACTAGAGTTTGCTTCATGGTTTTCCAAGCAACTGCACCTCCTGCTAGCATGTACACGTATCCACAAGTTGACTTCTTGGAGTCTGGATAATTCCCTGCGAAATCAGAATCTGAAAATCCAACAAGTTTCAGATCCTCCACTTGCCTATAAACTAGCATATTGTTTGGCTCCAATTTTGCTGCAGCTGGTCAACAGTCTCTTTTCTTGCGCGGGCGTGCCAGCACCGTTCGGGTGCAGTCGTCGGGGGTGTCCCTTGACCTGACTTCTTTCAAGCAATTGTGGACGAGGAGAGCACCAACCTCGTCGTGGGATTCTTTGTGCCTCGTGGCGAGGACTTTTGCTGAGCTTCTTGAAAATCACAATCGATACTCGATGTTGTAGATCGAGCAGAGCGAGAACCACTGGGAAGTGAGGAGAACTTGCTAAAGCGTGACTTTAGCTTGGCTGGGTTGCTAGGGCGTTACCCTTGCTTGGCTGGTTCTGTAACCGTTGTGGTCGCGGCACTACCGTCGGCTCCCGAGGAGACTAGGACCGAAGCACGTTGACAGAGGGTTTGGTGGCACTGAAAGTCGGCTTCTGAGAAGACTAGGACTAAGAGTGTGATCACCGGTAAAAGAAAGAGAAGGAGAGGAGTTGCTCTTAGAGAGGTTGCTCTAGAGAGAACTTAGATCATCTTAGAGATGTTTTGATGTTGTGTTGTGAATGTGTCTCTTAGAATGAGAGGAGAAGGTGTTTATATAGGGAAGAAAAAGAAGAGTGAAATGATGAGTGGAAGAAAAATAATGAAAGTAGATCTAAGTTCACTTGTAAAATATGGAAAAGATAGAGAAAAGATGAAATGAAAGCAAAGCATGAAGGTGCAACAACATGGAAGTGGTGATGATCTATTAAAGAGATTGTAGAAGAAAAATATATCCAAGGAAAAAGAGAAAAGCATCTAGCTTTCTTCATGTGGGTAGGAAACATGAACATGTGAATATTGAGCTGGTTTTAGGTCAGTTTCTGCCCCTTTATTCCTTCAATTATTTGTCCAACAAGACTTCATTATATGCCTTCGACTTCTTCATATGAAATGTTCCACTATGAGTGTAGATCATCCTGACAAATTTTCAGATTTTTATTTCATGTGGTTGGGCCGAAAATGCTGCTGGACCTCTTACAGGTCCAGTTTTCCAGTTTTGCTTCTGTAGAAAATTGGACTGATTGTTTGAAGGCCTTCCACTCAAAAAAAGCTCTGGCACTCTTCATAAGAAATGATCCTTGGGCTGTCTATAATGGATATACAGAGTTTCAGCTCATTTCAAGTTCATTTGGTCAGTGTGCCGCCCCTCCTTCCTTGTTTAGCTCGGTTTCTCCTAGCCGAAGTAGGAAAATGTGCTAAAGTTGACTTTTCATGTTTCCATGCTTCCATGCTTTCATAGTAGGCTTTATTTAGCCTCTAAATATATATTTCGAGCTTGTCGACAATATATAGCTTGAGCCACTGATATTGGCTCAATTTCTCCAAGACGTGCCTTGTCAGGCCAAAATGTTCATTTTGGGTCCAAACACATATAACTTTTAGTTTTCTGCAGGTATCTCAACACTTTCTTCCCAGCTACCCAATGTTCATGGCCTGGATTAGACTGGAATCTCAATAAAATCCCTACTGCAAAAGACAAGTCTGGCCTAGTGCAGACTTGTGCATACATGAGACTTCCTACAAGTCTAGCATAAGGCTTTGACTCCATAATTTCTTTCTCAACATCACTATTAGGACTCTGCTTCTTGGTTAACTTATCACCTTTGGACATGGGAACTTCTCCAGCTGCACACTTTTCCATACCAAATCTCTTTAAAACTTTGGTAATATAATTCTGTTGAGACAAACCAAGTAGTCTCTGTGCTCTATCTCTTTTAATCTCAATACCTAGTACATAGGATGCTTCTCCTAAGTCTTTCATGTCAAAATTATTTGACAGAAAGCTCTTAGTGTCTTTAAGCAGTTTAATGTTACTGCTAGCCAAAAGTATATCATCCACATAGAGAACTAGGAAAATAAAATTGTTCCCAACTGTCTTCAAGTAAACACACTCATCAACAAGATTCTCTGTAAATCCAAAAGTAGAAATCACAGAATCAAATTTCTTGTACCATTGTCTAGAAGCTTGTTTAAGGCCATAAATTGATTTTCTTAACCTGCATACTAAGTTTTCACTTCCAGCTTGCACAAAACCTTCTGGCTGCCTCATATAAATCACTTCATCTAGTTCACCATTCAAGAAGGCTGTTTTAACATCCATTTGGTGCAGCTCCATATCAAAATGAGCCACTAAAGCCATGATTATCCTAAACGAGTCTTTTGTAGAAACTGGAGAAAAAGTCTCAGTAAAATCAATGCCCTCCTTCTGTGTAAAACCCTTGGCAACTAATCTTGCTTTATGTCTCTCTACATTGCCATTTGCATCTCTTTTGGTTTTGAAAACCCATTTACAACCTATAGGTTTCTGATTAGGGTCAGGTTCAACTAATTCCCAAACTGCATTTTGGCTCATGGAATCAATTTCTGCTTCCATTGCTAGCTGCCATTGGTGAGATTCATTACTTTCAATAGCCTGGTTAACTGTAGTTGGATCATTGCCCTCTGCACAGTCCATTTCAATTTCTGCTTCTTGCAGATAAACAATGTAGTCACTATCTTCCCCCCCCATAAGTTGGTTTTCTTGCTCTCTGTGATCTTCTAGGCTGAGGGTTGACAAGGACTTGATCAGTTACAGGGTCAGTTACTTGACCAGTGACAGTTACTTGGGTAGTTACTTGACCAGTGACATGGTCAGTTACTTGTCCAGCGACAGTTACTTGGTCAGTGACTTGACCAGTAACAGGTACTTGACCAGTTACATGGTCAGTTACATGACCAGGTACAGTCAATGTTTTAAAACGCTGAAGGCGTACCCGAGGCGTTTTCGGGAGAGCCTTGCAGCCTTGAGGCATAAGGCGCATAAGGCGTAAGCCTTACGTATAAATCACATATATTCATGTAATTTCTACTCTTATACATACCACATTATGATTCAACCAAAAGAACATTACTAATTGTCATTCACTCACAATAAATGAAGTACTAGAAGCATATGATTCAACAAAATTACCAACATAAAATGAAATCAAGGATTTAAAGTTCAAACACCAAAGATCAAGAATAAATGAGAACTATAGTTAGAAGTTCAGGAGTTTCTTAGGCTTATGCTTCTCAAGTATGAGATTGGTCAATTAATGTTGTAATGCACTTAACTTATTCAGAAACAAAGTTCAGTCATTCTCAATTCTAGGTAAAAGTACAACAATTGTGATTCTCAATTCTAGGTAAAAGTACAACAATTGTGAAATTTAACAACTTCAAATTGATGTGCGAGTTTCTAACTTAAAGCGGGAACCAACAGAGATAGAATACAAAACTAACTTTCTCTCCAAGAAGCAAATCATACCTATTTTATGGTGGCAGTATCCTGAATACACCCCCAGACCAATTAGCAGTTTCTCAAATCTTAAAACTACTAGTAACTTTCTTTCAGGCTAACTCATGGAACAATGAATTGCCGCATTTCTTATTTCTACAAGTTTAGATAGCTCTACAAGCCTAATGTTGATAAAGAAATGTAAACTAGATAAGTGTGTGATCCTAATTCCTTCCTTTTATCAACTGAATAGAGGGTTAAGGCCTTCCTGCCAGACTTGCATTAACAAAATCTATCCAGACGTGCAAAAACTAAAGACTAACCCAAGGAAAAGCCTGTTGCTTCCCTAGTATTACTGTTGTAATGCAGTAAACATAAATTCAAAAACAAAGCTCAATGTGATCAATTCGAGGTAAAACAATACACATTAGAGTCTATGTAAAACAATAAACACATTACAGTGCAGTAAACTTCAGCAACTTCAAACAAGATGCATGTAAATCTGTAACAGGGAATTGACCAATGGAGATTGAAAACAAGACTAACTATCTAGTACAAAAAGTCAAGAAGGAAAGCTAACCTATTCAATGTTGGCAGTTGCCAATGCGGAATCCCTGCGAACAGGGCGTGTCAGCTTGTTGACATAAGAGGAGTTCCACTCCCCTCCATCCGCAGCATACTAATCTCTGACATTAACACCACAGTATAATCAAACCCCTTCTCCCTCATTTTCCAATGGGATCACAAAATCTGCAAAATTGACAGTAACCCACAAACAAGAATATCTAAAAGATCAAAATCTGCAAAATTGAGTAATTGACAGTAACCCACAAACTATTGCAACCAAATTAATGGGGTTGCTGGACATATATGATTGTCTAGACAAGAACAACTCAAACCCAAGTAAATATAGACGGGAAATCGGGAATCATACCTTCAGAAGTTCAAATGGCATGTTGCGAATCCAAGTATCCAACTCCAATACCTTCAAATAGCCTGTTGCGAATCGACCTCCAATCAAGCTCAAATTGACTGCTGCGCAGAGAGGGGCAGAGGGCTGAAATCGGGCTGAAATCGAACTCCTAACTCGAACTCTGGGTTAGGGATCGAATCGCTACCTTTTGGAACAGAGAGGGGCAGAGGGCTGAAATCGAATTTGGGGTAGCAGTCGCGACCTGGAAGCCTTTAAACCCATTCTGTTTCAAAACGACGTCACTTCGCATTTTTTCTGCGCGTACGCCTTTCACGCCTTGGAGGACGCCTTTCACGCCTTTCGCGCCTTGGAGAACGCCTCACCAGCGTCGTCGCCTAGCCCCTGAAACACACTCATTTTCAGGCCAGAAAATCGCTTTTTGCGCCTCAGGAGGCGCGCTTTTTAATTCATTGGGTACAGTTACTTGGTCAGTTACATGGTCAGTGACATGACCAGTTACATGACCGGTTACTTGATCAGGGACAGTTACGTGGTCAGTTACTCGACCAGTGACTCGATCAGTTACATCTTGTTCTAAAGGCAATACAACACTTATATTCTCATCCGACACAATTTCCTCAAAATCTGAGGTTAATTAATCCTCAAGGTTTGTATTGTGAACTTTTTCACTTAGAAACTTTACTTGATCTGTTTCAAAAATTCTAGGTGAATGATGAGCAGAATATAATTTATAGCCTTTAGATTTATCTGGATAACCTATAAAATAGCAACTAACTGTCTTAGGATCAAGTTTATTCAAGCTTGGATTATAAATCCTAGCTTCTGCATGACATCCCCAAACATGGCAGTGATGAAGACTAGGTTTTCTGCCACACCAAAGCTCAAAAGCAGTATTTTCTATGGCTTTGCTAGGTGTTCTGTTGCAAATATAATTTGCAGTTTTTAAAGCCTCACCCCACAGAAATTTAGGCAAACCTGTTGTACACATCATACATCTAACCATGTTCAAAAGAGTCCTATTCTTTCTCTCTGCAACACCATTCTGTTGTGGGTTATAGGGTGTTGTATATTGAGCTTTAATTCCACTGTCTTGCAAAAACAAGGCAAATGGACCCTTTTGTTGGCCGGATTCAGTGTACTTGCCATAGAACTCACCCCCTCTATCTGATCTTACTGTTTTGATTTTCTTTTCTAGTTGATTTTCTACCTCAGACTTAAAGATTTGAAAAGCTTTCAATGCTTGTGCCTTTTCTGAAAGTAGATAAACATAACTGTATCTAGAAAAATCATCAATGAATGTGATAAAATACACATTCCCACAGATAGTTTGATGCCTAAATGGTCCACATATATCAGTGTGTATGAGTTCTAATAAATTTTGGCTTCTATATGCAGTCTTCTTTCTAGTATTAGTTATTTTTCCCTTAAAGCATTCAACACAGTCTGTTAGATCAGAAAAATCAAGTTCATTTAGGATGTTGTTTTTCACCAAAATTTTCAGTCTCTCTTTTGAAACATGGCCGAGTCTTCTATGCCATAAAAATGCAGACTTTTCATTTAGTTTGGTTCTTTTAACACCTGTTAAAGTGCTAGTACTGTTGGTGTTATTTTCAACAAGTAAAATTTCTTGTTGAGCCATTGACCAATTTAACTGTAAATAATCATTCATAATAACACAAGAACCAATTTGAACAGAATTTTTAGAAATAAGAATTCCATTACTATCCATAACAAATCTACAACCAGATTTTACTAAAAGAGAAACTGAAACCAAATTCCTTCTCATGGAAGGTACATAAAAAACATTGTCCAGAACTAATAATTTTCCTAAACCTAAATCGAGCTTTAAGGTTCCAATAGCCTTGACTGCCACTCTCATGCCATTGCCTACACACAGGTTCACTTCATCACCTTTTGGGATTCTCCTCCTTATGAATCCCTGCAAAGAATTAATAATATGAAAAGGTGAGCCTGAATCTATCCACCAAGACTGTGGTTCAACATTTATAAGATTAATTTCTAAGGAAAAAACTGTATTAGAAAAAATCTTACCCTTTTTGGCTAACCAGTTCTTATAGCCAGTGCAGTCTTTTTTCATGTGTCCTACTCTTTTGCAAAAGTAGCACTTGAACCTGAATGGCCTGTTTTCCTTGGCCACTGCAGCTGTTGAACTCTTAGTTATGGCTTTGGTAGGCTTGAGCTTATTCTGGGGCTTTTTCCTTTTAGGCTTCTCAATGAGGTTAATGGTTGTAGCATGTTCCTTTTCTTCCTTGATCCTAGATTCCTCATCCACACAGATGGATATAAGTTCATCTAGAGTCCAGTTTCCCTTTTGAGAGTTGTAACTGGTCCTAAGATGACTAAAACTGTTAGGCAAGGAATGTAGTGCATAATGCACTACCTGCTCATCCCTAACCCCCATCAAGAGTTCTCTGAGTCTGCCATTTATATTGATCATCTTCATAATATGCTCTCTGACTCCCCTTGAACCCATGTACTTCAAATCATGAAACTCCTTGGTTAGCCTAGCTGCTTCTGCTTTTTCACTTTCTTTAAACTTAGCACCTATGAGTTCCAGAAAATCTGATGCTAGCTCAGGCTCTTCTATACTTCCCCTGACAGTCTTAGACATAGATGTTCTGATGAGGTTCTTAGCCATTCTATTGGATCTATGCCACTTCTTGTAAAGGTCAGTATCTTTCTTGGTGCTCTTTTCATTTAACTCTTCAGGCTTATCCTCAGTAAAGCAGTAGTCTATGTTCTCATGCATTCCCATATAATTTTCCATAGAGTCTAGCCAAGCTCTATAGTTGGTTCCAGTTAACATCAAGACACTGTTCAAGTTCATGTAAGAGTTACCTAAGGAGCAAAACAAAAATTCGAGTGAGTTCTCAGTTTGTAAAGAAAATATGTTCAAGTTTTCTGTGTTTTATTTAGCTTTAAGTAACCAAAACAAGAACATACAGAAAACCTAAACAATCATACTTGCATTTATGTCAGTCCATAACAAAAAACAATATTAAGCATCACTTTTGAGCAGAAACTTAATATCCTGGAGTTCTTTATCAATATGCCATGTTCAATGAAAACAAGTTATCCAAAGAAATTTATCCACATCTTTAGACAGAAGAAAAATTTCTAAGTATCCGAATTTATTTTCATCAAGCATGCATACTGCTGTTTTGTATTCTAAAACCACACTTGACCACTTCTTTGGAAGATAAAATTGAAGCATAGTTTTAAAACACAAAACACAATTTCAGTTTTGTTACTTGATCAGGTACATGATCAGTTACTTGGTCAGTGACTTGACCAGTTACATGTACTTGATTAGGTACATGATCAGTGACCTGGTCAGTGACTTGACCAGTTACATGTACTCGATCAGTTACATGGTCAGGTACCTGATCAGTGTTTTCTGCCAACATCAATGAAAAATGCTTTGTGCATCATAATCACTTATGCCAACAGAAAACCACAAAAATCATGAGCTCTTTTACTTTACATTCTATCCAGATTCATCCTTGTAAGAAAATTAAACTCTTGTATCTGTCAACTTTAACAATGTGTAAACAATTTCTGGGAGATTCTTCATATAATTTTACACAATCACAGATACAATACCATATTATCAATCAATTCAACATGCACATTCTAGCATAACCAAAATTGGTTCGATTCCAAGAACCCACAGAACAATCAAGAAATTGTAAATTTCATCCGGTCACCATCTACTCTAGCCTAACGCAAGCCAGGAATGCAACTAGGGTTCTTGAGCACAATCAAAAACTCAATTGTCATGCTATGAATCAAAATCAATTTCACAGAAAAACCTGTTTTTGCTTTTTCCCCAATTTGCTGCTAAAAAATCATAGCGGAAGCGTGAATTTTATAATTAACCAGATGCAGCAGTCGACTTAAGTAACTTACCTTGATCAGGTACCTGACCAGTTACTTGGTCAGTTACTTACTTGGTCAGGTACCGGATCAGTTACATGACCAGTGACTTGGTCAGTAACCTAATCAGTTACTTGACCCGTAAAGCAAAAACCCTTAAAAAAAAAAAATTTATGTTTGTTTTGCAAAACCCTAAAACGATTTTTCATATTTGTGAGCCTATGCTCTGATACCAATTGTAAAACCATAATTACATGCTCACAACATATGCACAACAATCATAAAAGGATTAAGGCTTACCTTCATCAATAACAGACATGGATTCCATCTTATGCAACTGCTTAACTCGATCACTGAATGTGGTCTTCTGTTACTTACCAACTTGCTTCTCAATGGACAGAACTTATGCAATAGTCGTGGTAGTAATCAGGGACCAATTCATCTGTATATATATGAGACTTAAACCTCAAGAAGCTTCCCATTAAAGCATTCCTTGTCGGTTTAGGTTTCACGGTTAGATTCCTAATGTATCACAACTTGTAGCCTTTCTTGTAGACTAAGCAATGGATTACTATCCTTAATGAATTGATACACTACTTCATTAAGTCACTAGTATTGATTCACTGTTTGTATCCATGTTAAACTAGGATTGATATTAAGCTAATCATCAATTACTTTATGATGATATGTGTTATGTCCATATTTGATCTTACATTTGATACTACATTACTGCTTCCGCTTTCGTTCAGGTCTTTACTTGATGAGCTAACAGTTTCATCATGATCTGGTACATAAAAGTGACTAATTTTCTCCTGAATGACGTGGAGATCGATGAATCTTTCTCACCTAAAGGAAATGCATGTGAGACACCTAGCATTCTTGTTTGAGAGTTAGACCTTATTTTGTGGTGGAGTATGTGCAATATGTTAATGTTTCATTCTCCAGGATAGTAAAACATGAAAACCACGTTGCACTATATCTTATGCCTTGGGTTGAACTTTTTACTCGCTATAAATGATAAGACGGCACTTAGAGCCAAACAGATTTAATCTGATGATCTTGGGGTGAAATGTGGAAGCTATCTGTGTTTTGGGCCTACGGCTAATCAGGGAATGTGTCGAGTAGAATTGAGTGAATCTTCATTTTACTGTTTCAGCTCCTTTGATAACTAGTTGGGAACTGCAAATTATATGTCCCATGCTGTAATGCAAGTTGTGTCTGATGTTTAAAAGGCTTCAAATCCAAATTAGATTGCTAGAAAATAGGCAGATTCCTGTATATAGGATTTGTAATCTATTCAGTGGTAACCTTCAGTACTCTTCAAGTATCTGGTGTGTAATCTATGCGCCACTTGTTCCATTTGATACATTGTCAGGCTTCTGAAATCTGGAATGCGTCTTCTTATATCTTATATCTAGTATCAGTTAAGTCACTTAAGTGATATGTATCTATATTTAATTAGTAGGATGAAATAGATGAACATATGCAAACTGATGTTGAAGATTGCCATATGAGTACTAATGCAGATGCAAAACACTATATTAGTCTTCTCCCCATTCTTTTTTCACTTTCATGACATCTGAAATCTGCTGACGGATTCATAGAACCTTATCCCCCCCCCCAAAAAAAAAATGATCGTCGGATGCAGGTTGCATATTTGCAATGGTGGAAGTTTGTGCAGGCTAGGGAGAGATGTGAGTGCTTATATATATTCAGCAGCATAGGAGAGTCAAAGAACAAATTGCCAACAGATTGGTTTCTGCAGCTGCATGGTAGCTCCTTACTTGCGTTGTTACTAATGGCATGGCTTATCAGTCTGATATTGCTTCTCTGGTCCTGCATTCAGTCAATTTGTTTGTTATGCAAGTCTAGCTTGGAAGTGCTACAGTCTCACTGCATCATTTAAAGAGGGAAAAAAAAAAATCCCTCAAATGGTACCTTAAACTACCCTAGTGTTACCTGAACTAATTTCCATTACCTATTTTGGCACCTCTGTCCACTTTTCCGTAACCTATTTGTGAACCTCTATGCAAGACTCATCTGATGGAATCTGAAGTGGTTGACTTTTAATCCTTACTTCATGCTTGCGCCACCACCCCCTCGTTAACTAGGTTTGCAGACTTAAACAAAGGGTGTCCACCTGACTATTATCATTTAGAAGATCCAAAAGTAAAATGTATATGTTTATCATCGAATTTGGAACTTGTTGAAGGAAAATCAAGTTTAGTGTGCCTTATCAAACTAGGAATGAGAATAGGAGAGAAGGTTCTAGATTTCCCAATCCTACACGGATTGGTATTCCTTGTATTATTAGAACTAGTACTTTGTAATCCCTATATATTGGGCTCCTATTCTCAATAATAATACACACAATTCTCTCTACATTCTCTCTCGAATCTATTTTACTTAAACACGTTATCAGGACGAGTTCTAACCACAAAGCAAAAACCAAAAACCCAAAAACTCCAAAATCTGCCGCAGCACCTAGCCCTTGCTAGCCAAGCCTTGCAGCCCTCTCGGCCCTGCATTCTCCTGCATCACCGCAGCCCCTGCAGCCCCCTCGGACCACCGCACGCCACCGCTGCCCATGCAGCCTTTCCGATCATCCAACCGGCCACCGAAACCGGACTTGCAACTGCCATATTTTCGGCCCAGTTTTCTGCAACTTTCAGCAGAAACTACAACCTCCTACTGCCATCATCACCGAGTCCTCCATCAATCAACAACAGTTCAAGCTTCCATAAGTTCAAGATTTCAAGAATCAAGGTTTCAAGCTTCAATTAACCAAGTAAGTTTTTATAATTAAAGTTCCCGCTTTCCGAATTTAAATTCCTCCTTCTTTTTCTTCGGGGACTTGCAACCTCCCTTCTTCTACATCCCACCTTTCTTATAACGTGGGTTCGATCATTGAAAAGCGGAATTGTGGGGATTCACGCAATTAACGAACTAAGAGCGTTCGTAAGACTTCGGACTAAGAGCGTCCGTAAGCATCGAATTTTGACCATATAAACATCATTGTTTCGGTCTAATCCAATTATTCTTGGAAATCGATTTCTTGGTAGCATAGCTCGAAAATCTTATTATTAGTTGTCGTGGAAGTTTTAAACTCCGAAACTAATATATTTCTTCTTCTTATTTCAGGATGTCGAAGCCAAAGCTTGACTTTCCTATACTTGACTCAACTGGCTTGGAATATCATAGTTGGGTCACGGATGTTGAGAACCACCTCACTCAAAAGGGATCCTACCCGTAATTCAAGCAATCCCGACCTCATATTTGAGCGTACGGCTACAAATAATGCCACCGCTCTCATCTTATTGAGACGCCACATGGATAAATCACTCCGATTGGAGTACATGGCAATCAAGGATGCTAGGGAATTATGGGTTGCGCTAGAAGAGCGTTTTGGTAATGTTCAGGATACCCTCCTCCCCGACTTGAAAGTTCGATGGGGCAATCTACGATTCGCCGATTTCAAGTCTGTAGCTGAATATAATTCAGAAGGTCTACGCCTCAAAACCATGTTGGGGTTCTGTGGACAACCTGTCACAGAGCAAGAACTAATTGAGAAAACTCTCTCCACCTTCCCCGTCTCAGCTATTTTGCTATCAAAGCAATATCGAACCGAATTCAATACTGGACGGATCACGAGGTTTCATCAGCTAATTAATGTCATGTCTGTAGCTGAAAAACATGATAATATCCTCGTGAGGAATTATAATTCAAGGCCTATAGGAACTAAGAGCGTTCAAGAGGCGAATTATAATCATGCACCCAAAGGAGGGCGCAAGGAGCGGAACCCTAAATTTAAGGGACACAACAGACGTTTTAGTCCATATAACCGCCCCACAAAGGAAGGAAACCGCCAAAATGGAGCGGGAGCACGTGGCAACAAAGGCCAACGTGGGAGAGGGGGACACAAGGCCGCCGGCCATAGAGGTGGCGCCATTGTCCATCAAGGACGTCAATCTCGTCCTCATACACAAGATACATCTCAATTTAAGGGAGGAAATCGTAATGATGCATGCCATAGATGTGGATCTATTGAACATTGGTTCAAGCAATGCAATGCAAGCAAACAATTAGCTGCACATTACAAGGCATATAGAGACTTCAAAGAGCATGAAGCCCATTTGGCCGAAGAAGAAGAAGAAGATGGTTATGATGCCAACGTCAATCTCACCATAGCGGACTTCAAATCTGACAAAGAATTGCACAAGGATGCTGCAGATTTTGATTAGTTTAGTCCTTATTTTTATTTCCAAGAATTATGTAATGGCAATATGCCTTAGTCAATAAAGGACATTTTGTATTAATTCTATCTTATGTGGCGCATCCAATTAAATATGATGTCTAGGAAAGTAATTAAGATTAGTGGTACTTAAGAGAGCTTTGCTCCACCGACATCTTTCTCTACTTCCCTGGTCATATTTAATTGGAGTTACCAAACGGATAGAGTGACTACGATTTGTCTACGATTTGATTTTTATGTTGGATTAGATTTTGGTCACGAAACTTTGATGTAATCATTGGCTATTATTAATAAAGTATCGATTTATTTTAATTCAATGTCTTGGACATATTTTAATTTCGAACTTTATTATTTTTCAGTATGTTTCCCGGAGAGCTAGAATGCCTCGTGGATAGTGCAACTACACATACCATCCTTCGAAATAGGCAACTATTTCTATGGATGACGCCATCTCGATCTTCCGTGACTACGATGGCTGGATCATCTCAATTAATTTATGGTAGAGGTCCAGCCCAATTTATGCTGCCAAATGGCACAATTTTAAATGTCACCGAAGCTCTTTACGCTCCTAGGGCAGGAAGAACCCTATTGAGTTTTAAAGATATAAGAGCCAATGGTTTTCATGCGGAAACGCAATGTGAGAATGGACAAGAGTTCCTTTGCATTACCTCTAATGACTACGGATATAAAAGAGTCTTAGAGAAACTTATGTGTCGATCTAGTGGGTTGTATGCAACCACTATTCGAGTAATTGAATCCAATCATGTTATGAGAGATGATTTATAGGATTCGGACACATATAGGCTTTGGCACGACCGTTTGGGACACCCAGGTCGTGACATGATGATCCGTATACTAAAGACTTCACACGGACATCCCTTTTTCCGAACGAAAGGAAGTAAAACTCGAAATTTGGATCAAGGAGGAGCACCTGCGCCTCATGGCGCCTTCCCCCTTCAAGTCCGGCCACCACTAGCCGGCGCCGCCATCCCCCTGCAGCTCAAGGGTGGCTTTGACGCCACCTCTGCTCCCCTGACTCCAATTTCTACTTCTAAAGTCAATTGTGACTTCATGGCTCAACCAAAATCCTCATTGGTTATTTCTAAAGCCCATTATTCGTTCTACAAAGCCTGCTCTTTAGCAAAACTAGGATCGAGACCATCCTATGCACAGGACACTAAAGAAAATATACCATTCTTGCAAAGAATTCAAGGTGATATTTGTGGACCTATTCAACCACCTTGCGGACCATTTCGATATTTTATGGTGTTGGTTGATGCATCGACACGCTGGTCACATGTCATGCTATTGTCCACTAGGAACGCTGCATTTGCTAAACTCCTAGCACAAATTATTAAGTTAAGGGCTCACCACCCTGATCATCCTATTAAGTCTATAAGGTTAGACAATGTTGGGGAGTTTACATCAAAAACTTTTGATGATTATTGCATGTCCATTGGGATTGAAGTTGAACATCCAGTTCCTCATGTTCACACCCAAAATGGTCTCGCAGAAACCGCCATTAAACGACTACAAATGGTCGCTAGGGCATTGGTAATGCGCACCAATCTCCCTATTTCTGCTTGGGGCTATGCAATATTGCATGCAGCCGTGCTTATTCGTCTGAGGCCCACTGCCACTCAACCCTTTTCTGCGTCCCAGATGGTGACTGGGTATGAGCCTGATGTCTCACACTTACGCATATTTGGGTGTGCAGTTTATGTGCCAATTGCGCCGCCACAGTGCACCAAAATGGGTCCTCAACGACGATTAGGTGTCTACGTTGGATATGATTCTCCAACAATTATCCGCTACATAGAACCCTTGACAGGCGATCTCTTTACCGCAAGATTTGCGGATTGTCACTTTGATGAGACAGTCTTCCCGTCGTTAGGGGGAGATAAGAACATCAATGTTCAACAGGAACGACAGGAATTGTCGTGGTCTGTCCCCACTCTGTCTCATCTTGATCCCCGAACCGCACAGTCCGAAATTGAAGTGCGGAGAATTCTCGATCTTCAGAACGTAGCAGAATCGATGCCTGATGCGTTTTCTGATATCGCTAAAGTGACGAGATCACACATACCTGCTGCAAACGTGCCTGCAAGGATTGATGTCCCTAAAACTAGAGGACATGACGCCAACTCAAAAGTATATGAGCATGGCGCCAACGTCCCATCTCACAGTGATGGTGACGTTTTGGCTAGGCCCACGGCTCCTGCCAGGAAGCGCGGGAGGCCCATAGGTTCGATGGATTCTCGCCCAAGAAAGAAAGCGAGTTTGGCACAGAATAATCCATTAATCATCGATGTGAATAATCCATCTCATGAGAATATTTCGGATTATGGTTATGTCCAAGAGACATCATTGGGGGACGCTCCAATGTCAGAACCAACTCCAGAGAATAGAGAGATCTCCATAAATTACACTAGTGTACATGAGATGATGGATAGAAATTCTATGACGATTGATGATGCATTTGCATATCATATTGCAAAAGGAATTATAGAATATGATGATATCGAACCTCGCTCTGTTGAAGAATGTCAACGAAGAGCAGATTGGCCTAAATGGAAAGATGCGATCCAGGTTGAATTGGATTCACTAACAAAGAGACATGTATTTGGGCCTGTAACGCAGACACCCCAAGTGTAAAACCTGTTGGCCATAAATGGGTCTTTGTTAGAAAGCGTAATGAGAAAAATGAGGTGGTAAGATATAAAGCCCGCCTTGTGGCGCAAGGTTTCTCACAATGCCCTGGAATCGACTACGAGGAGACATATTCTCCCGTAATGGACGTTATAACGTTCCGCTACCTTGTCAGTTTGGTAGTTTCCGAAAAACTTGACATGCAGCTTATGGATGTGGTTACTGCATATCTCTATGGGGATCTAGATTCAGAGATATACATGAAGGTTCCAGATGGACTTCAATTACCCAAATCAAGTGGCTCTAAACCACGGAGCGCGTTTTCAATAAGATTAAAACGCTCACTATATTGATTAAAGCAATCCGGACGGATGTGGTATAACCGTCTAAGTGACTACTTGATTGGGAAGGGATATGTTAATAACGAAATATGCCCATGCGTGTTCATTAAAAGAACAAGTTCCGGATTTGCAATCGTAGCAGTTTATGTCGATGACATGAATCTAATTGGAACTCTAGATGAGTTAAAGGAGACTGCTACATATTTAAAATCCGAATTTGAGATGAAAGATCTTGGGAAAACACGGTTTTGTCTCGGTTTAGAACTCGAGCACCGTAGTGATGGGATTTTGATCCATCAGTCTGCATATACTCAGAAAATCCTAAGGCGCTTTAATGAAGATAAAGCAAAGCCTGTGAGTACTCCCATGATCGGCCGTAGTCTTGAGCCCGGAAAAGATCCGTTTCGTCCAAGGGATGAGGACGAAGAACCATTAGAGGCCGAAGTGCCCTATTTAAGTGCAATAGGCGCATTATTGTACTTAGCTCAATGCACAAGACCGGATATCTCATTCGCAGTGAACTTGTTAGCTCGACATAGCTCTGCGCCAACACGCCGCCATTGGATTGGTGTAAAGACCATCTTTCGATACCTAAGAGGTACGATTGATATGGGCCTATTTTATCCCTACAGAGAGAAGATGAATGACGAAAGAATGGGATCGGACCCCATTAGGCATGGAGCCACCGTCCACCATGCCAAAGTGGCCGGCCATGCTGCCGCCAACGCCGCCACCACCACCAAGGGTGGCCAGCCTCACTCTATCCCCCTCCATCAAAACGACAGTGATGTTTTGATGGGATTTGCTGATGCAGGGTACCTCTCTGACCCTCACAAAGGTCGCTCCCAAACGGGTTATGTCTTTACCATGGGAAGCACTGCGATATCTTGGAGGTCTACAAAACAGACCCTTGTTGCTACTTCCTCAAATCATGCAGAGATTATTGCTCTACATGAAGCCGTACGTGAATGTATATGGCTAAGGTCTATAATTAGGCATATACAAGGAAATTGTGGTTTGAAGTCTACCACGGATGAACCTACATGCATTTATGAGGATAATGCAGCTTGTATTGAGCAAATGAAGTTAGGTTTCATCAAGGGCGACAACACCAAGCATATATCGCCTAAGTTCTTTTATAATCAGCAACAACAATCACTTCTAAAGATTGAAGTGAATCAAATCCGATCAGAGGATAATGTAGCGGACTTATTCACTAAGTCGTTACCTAAATCCACCTTCGAGAAACATGTGAAGAGCATCGGATTGAGAAAGTTATCCGAACTCCCACGATTGTAGCAATCAGGGGGAGATATCGACATCAGGGGGAGTTATGATGTCTACATGTTCGATCTCGAAGAGTGAAGGACGTGTTGTGCTCTTTTTGTCCTTCGACCAGGGTTATTTTTATCCCACAGGGTTTTTGTTACCTGGCAAGGTTTTTAACGAGGCAACGGATGAGGTGTCACCACCAAGTTTGAGCGGCACAAGGGGGAGTGTTGAAGGAAAATCAAGTTTAGTGTGCCTTATCAAACTAGGAATAGGAATAGGAGAGAAGGTTCTAGATTTCCCAATCCTACACGGATTGGTATTCCTTGTATGATAATATGACAATATGGTATTCCAACAGTGTCTGGACACTCAGGTGACTGACAATATGATACCCGAACTTACAAAGTTATCAAAATGATACCCAGACTCAATTTTTCGTATCAACGTCGTACCTGCTGTCAATTTCCGTCACGTTTCCGTCAATTTTGACACGTGCGTAGCGCGTGACTCGTTAAATGAGGCTAAAAAGTCCGATTTGCCCTCAATTTCTTTTTCTTTATTTTATTATTATTATTATTATTATTATTATTATTATTATTATTATTATTATTAATTTATTTATTTATTTATTTATTTATTTATTATTATTATTTTTTTTTTGAAAGGAAAAATGAAACGCTGTTGTCGGGGATCAAATCCGGGTCTTTAAGGTAACCAGTTTTGAATTCGAGGAGGATCCATTTCTTCGAAGAGCACTTCTCTCAACTCCAGTGATTTGTCTTCTACCCACCCACTTCTTCAATTTCGGTTAATTATGCTAGTAGAAGTGATCAAAGCTATGGGAAATGACCAAAATAGACTAAATCACCGACGTGCACAGTAGCCACACACGGTGGCCGAACCTGCAACACACGGTGGCCAAACCTGCAAAAAATCCCAATTTCTCCAAATCTCAACCAAACTGAAATTCAAGTGCAGAAGCATGTAGAGCTCGACAAGTAGACCGATTTTGATATCTCAATTGAAATCGAAGGTCGCCGGAAAAGGAAGAAAACTCACCGTGAAATCCCTACACCATCTCTCCTTCGATTCTCACTCATGCTTCGTTGTTGGGACAATCCGACACCACAAGGACGTCCACGACGTCAAGAGGAAGCTACGGCCACCTGTTGAAGGTCTCGAAACGGCCTGAATCTGGAAAGCTCGCCGGAAATCCATGAAGCTTCTCCCCTTCGATTCTCCTTCCTCACTTCACGACTTGACAAACGAGGTCGGTAGCCGCCTCACCATTCCCTAAAAGACCCGAAGCTGGCGTCATGGGTTCAAAAAAGATAACCTCTTTCCCCTCCTCGCCGCAGTTCAACCTCGACTTGCCGGAACTCATGTTCGTCCCTGGCCCAGTTCCAGTCTTCTCAGCCCCAGTTTTGGGCGTCCGAGACCAACCCGACCACCGCTGCGGCAACCCGATCTACCGCTGCAGCAACCCAACCCGATCCACACTCTCAGTCAGCGAGTCGACAAAGAAAACGCAAAAAACCTCTCCCCACCGATTGGGATTTTTTTTTTTTTTTGAGAATCACCGATTGGTATCTTTGGTTAATAAACAAAGTAAAAAAAAATTCAGTTTTTATTTTTAATTTTGAATTTATTCATTTAGGATTTAATAGAGGGGAAAAGACTTTTTTGCCCTCAAAATTGACGGAAACATGACGGAAATTGACAGCAGGTACGACGTTGATACGAAAAATTGAGTCTGGGTATCATTTTGATAACTTTGTAAGTTTGGGTATCATATTGTCAGTCACCTGAGTGTCCAGACACTGTTGGTGCAAAAAACCCTTATTAGAACTAGTACTTTGTAATCCCTATATATAGGGCTCCTATTCTCAATAATAATACACAGAATTCTCTCTACATTCTCTCTCGAATCTATTTTACTTAAACAGAACTCATATTTTCTTTTCTTGGAGCATATTTGCTTTCTACTTTCAGTGATGTCTTGTGAATAAAAGGCTACTCCAGATTTACATATCACTTTATTCTTAATTTGATAATATGCTATATTGTGAACAGAGAACAATAGAAATGCTGCTGTCGTACACAGCATAGTAGCTGCAAAAGAAAAGTTTACTGATTGCTAGAACATAATATATGAATGACATATTCTTGTGTTTTGTTGCACTAGAACACTAAGAGCAAGTCCACCGGTGCTATTTTGCCCGGGCACCAGCTCAGCTTTCATTGATTTTGACTGGGTATAATCAAAATCAGGCTTCCACCGGTCCAATTATGACTGGGCAAACTTTGGCTTGGCATGACCCAGGTCAAATTAATGGGCAAGCCCATGACTAAACTCTTGCCCGGAGGCAACTGGCTGCCAGCTGAAGAAAGAGAGGAACGTGGGTGACGTCATTGGCTGACACACCTTATCAAACGCGTTGCAAGCCCAGAGTGGAGGACACGGCTCAATAGAAACGCGCCATGTGGCCAAGCATCAGACTGAAATGCATTTTTGTCGCGTAGCGACAGTGAGTGGGCTCAGGGGACAGGTGGCATCGAGCCGTTGGTTTGTTCAGAAAATTTGAAACCAACGGTCCTTTAATCTGGGCCGTTGGTTTCAATTAATGTTTACAATCCGACGGTGGAATTAATATGTATATATATGAATGATGCTGTTCAGAATCCAACGGTAAAAAACAACGGTAGTTTTTAATATGTATATACATTAATTGTAACGGTAAGAAACGGTAAGAAAAAAAATTGTTAAAAAATTCTATAAATTTCCCTATAAATACCTAGCATTTTCTTGACATCTCACACCAAAAAAATTAGAGTTCATAGTTACACATTCCTCCTCTTCATATAGCTCTCACCATTCAATTTTTTCATTATCCAATATGGCCGAACAAATGGGAAACACACGTCCAGTGCCCGGACAAGAGGGAGATCAAAGTGAAGATACCCAAGATAAAAGGAGATGGACGGATGAGGAAGATGTTCAATTGTGCAAGTCTTGGAAAGTTGTAAGCCAAGATCCGGCTGTGGGCACAAATCAGAAAAAAAACGACTTATGGTTGCGCGTGAAGCGACACTTTGACGCAAATTGGCCCAAGAGCCGAACAACCCAATCTTTGCAGGGAAGGTGGAAAATTTTGAAGGTTGAACTCTTTGAGTGGCATTGTGCATTAAGGCAAGCGAAAAATTGGTACAAGAGCGGTTCGAATGCGGTTGATGAGGTATGTTTTTGTTGATAAATCATTTAATTTGTTGATACATTATAGTAAAATATTACATGATAATCATTATTTATAATATCATTTTAATTGTAGTAATTGCTTTTTGTTACAATTAAGAATTCATAGTTGATAAATAATGATGTAATTACAACGATGTTTATATTTGTACTTATTGATTTTTGTTGTAAAACGGTAAAAATACATTCTTATTAAAATTATGACCTTTATATTTTTTGATAAATCATTTAATTTGTTGATACATTATAGTAAAATATGTCTTGATAAATAATGTAATAATTATAATATCGTTTTAATTGTAGTAATTGTTTTTCTTTATAATTAAAATAATTAGTTGATAAATAATGATGTAATTACAACGATGTTTATATTTGTACTAATTGCATTTTTTATTACTTTTTTTAATTACGTAGCAAGATGAAGCACAAAAATTGTGGCATAACGGGATGAAGAAAAAAGGGAAGATCAAAAGATACCTGTTTCAGAGTTTTGATAGTTACGCTGTTGTGGAGGGCTTTGCACAATTTAAAGACTTCCCTAGCCATACATCCGGAGGAACATCAAATGTAGGAAGTCAACATACGCACACACAACCAATTGCTGAAAATTCCCCCATCAACTTGGACATGGATGTAGATGAGGTAATTGCAGGTGAAACTGCAGGTCCTAATGTGAGGCCTCAAGGAAGGAAGGTTGCGAAAGAAGCAATCCGGAAAGCCAAAAAGGCAGCGAAAGAAGGAAGTCCTTACTCAAGCAGTCTCGAGAGTATAGCGAACAACCAAATAGAGGCAACGAAGGGCAAGAAAAAACTCGATGACGAATTCACTCGAAGTCTCCAAGAGGAAGAGAAAAGAGCATGTATCCTCTTGCAAATCGAAATGCGAAAAGAGCAACTCCTATTTCAAGAAAGGCAAGATCGAATTAAAGAGATGGAAGAGCGTATTAAAGAGAGGGAAGAGCGTATTATGGAGATTGATACAAGTAAAATGACGCCAAATAAAAAGCGTTATTGGTCAAGAAAACAAAAGAAGATAACGGAGAAAGAAGATCTTGATGAGCAGCCGCCACCTTCTATGGGTGGATACTATCCGCAACCCAATTTTGGTGGTGCATTCCCACAACCAAATTTTGGTGGTGCATACCCACAACCTCCTTACCCCGGTGCATACCCACAACCACCTTACC
Organism: Rosa rugosa; assembly: GCF_958449725.1. Lineage (NCBI taxonomy): Eukaryota > Viridiplantae > Streptophyta > Magnoliopsida > Rosales > Rosaceae > Rosa > Rosa rugosa. The sequence goes on along the minus strand of NC_084820.1, from coordinate 27,213,699 downwards.
CCGATGCATTCCCACAACCTCCCTTAACCGGTGGATTCCCACCACCTCCCTTCACCGGTGGATTCCCACAACCCCCTTACCCTGGTGGATACTATCCGCAACCACCTTACCCCGGGAGATATCCTACACAACCACAATTTTCACCTTTCTCTACGGGTGAGTCCACCAACCCTAATGATGAGCCTTCAAACACAAATTACCTTTCTAGAGAGGATGAGGATTATGATTTGAATAATTAGGTTATTATGCATGTTTGTTATTGTATTGTACTTTTTCCTAGTTTTTCATTTATGTAAGCGACAATTTAATGAAATAAAAGTTGTATTTGGAAATTCCACGTATTAAAGCACACACCTTATATTCAAATAAATAGCACATAATAAACATAATACGATGACAAATTTAGATCACATTGACATAAAAAACATAGACATTGGCCAAACTAAAATGACACCAACTTTCCAAAACATAATACCAACCAACTTTCCAAAATATTTTTGAAAAAAGTAAATTGCATAATTATCCATAAATATTCATTATTATCATTAAATATATTTTATTTTAAAAAAAAATTTTCTAAATAAACCGGATGAACAGTAAAAAAAAAAACAATAAAAATGAACAGTGAAACCCCACGGGTGAACAGTGGATTTAATGAACAGTACTGTGAACAGTGAGAAAGTGAACAGTGTTGACCGGGCAAGAAAAACAACGGGTGCAAACCCATGTCCAGTGGCAGTGAATAGTAGCTTGACTGGTCGAATTCTTGACTTCTCGACTTTGCCTTTTCTTGACTACGGGTGGACTTGCTCTAAGATGATGAGGCCTAAGTTCACGTGGCTGAATTTCGGCCTCTCAAGGTAGTCTCCAGCAGAAACAGGTGCAGGTGATTATGTTGAGGCTATTGGATCCCAATTGGACATGGCAACCGATGTTCTTCAGCTTGAAAGATATTGTGGAAAGGTAAGAGCATGCTAAATTTAGTTATTATAGCTAAGAAATCTGCCTATATAAGAAAAGCAAACTAGTTCTCTTTTATTCTCTCACTTCTTCACTTGCATTCTGGGATTGAATAGTCTGTCAAATTTCTATGATGTGCTAACCCTATTGAAATTTGTTTGAATTGCACCCCTGAATTTCTTATATAATCTGGTTCCGAAGTCAAGGATAGCCAAGAGTACAAGACAATTAAAGGGTGTTTAGATATACTTAAAATACTTGCAACATGGATAGATACGATCTCTCTTAGCTTAACACATTTAGTAAGATCACCACTACCATCAAGCATCAATACAATGAACCATACTAGAGAGAACTCTATTTGATATTTCATTCTATTTATTTTTCCCATACTAGCACCATGCCGTGTGCCAATAGCATTCTGGTAGCTTATACTTTAACAGACTGCAAATAAGCAGAGGAGCATTTCCCCACACTGCTAGTGGTTTATCACATAGAAGCAGTGGTTGGACAGGGAGGGATAGATATATCAGTAATGCCTTGTAACATCAATACTACAGACTTCATTGATGGACGCAGAGCTGGTTCATCTTGTATACACCATAATCCCACCGTAACCATATTCTCCAAGCTCTTCTTTTTCACTTCTTCGCCACCCACAATAAGCTTATGCAGCTCTCTACTGACAAAGCACTTATAAACCCAAGTAGAAAGAACCATCTCCTCTGCTCTAACACTGATGTCCAAGTTCCTCCTGCAACACACAAGTTCAAGAAGCACTATACCAAAACTGTAGATATCTGCCTTCACTGAGATTGGAGTGTTCTTTTGCCATTCCGGTGCCAAATACCCTCTTGTCCCTCTTATCCCTGTGAAGGTCCTTGTTTGATCCGGCATTAGCAGTTTTGCAAGTCCAAAATCAGCTATTTTTGCATTCCAAAAATCATCCATCAGAATGTTTTGAGGCTTTATGTCGCAATGAATGATAGGGGACTTGCACTCTTCATGTAGATAGAGGAGACCTCTTGCGACATCAACTGCAATTCTCACTCTTTCATCCCAAGCTGGAAGCAATTCTGCCTTGAAAAGAAGATCTGCAAGGGAGCCATTGCTCATATATTCATAGACCAGGAGCCTTTTCGAGTCCTCAGCAGAGTAACCCAGCAATCGAACTAAGTTCTTGTGATGAGTTCTTCCAATTGCTTGCATCTCCGCTCGAAACTCCCGCTCACCTTCTTCCACCAACTTCTCTAGTCTTTTCACTGCAATGAGTTTTTTCCCTCTATTTAGAGCCCCTTTGTAAACTGCTCCAAAGGAGCCCTTCCCCAATTCTTGCTTGAAACCATTTGTAGCCCTTTTCAGCTCGTTGTATGAAAAAACTCTCATAGTGAGTTCCTCATCAGCCAGCTCCAGATTCCCATTAACCTCTGTCAGCCTTTTGTACCTCAGAACTCGAATTTTGAAAATGTAAAATCCAGATATTGCAAGCGCAACACATGAGAAGAGGATGAGACCTAAGGTTAAAACAAGAATTTGCACAATGACTTTCTTGCTTCTGATAACAACCGTAGTGGGATTCTTTGGAAATGGTTCTTTAGTTTCAGTTCCATTATTCTTGCTTTCAGGACTTGTTGTTAACATGCTTACCTTGAAGAAAGCTGTGTTGGATTTCTGCAGATCTCTTCTCACATATCTGAGTGGTGGATTCTGTTTCTTACAATTTGTCTGCTCGAACAGAGCTGCTCCGCAATTGCAGTCCTCTAGACAAGACCTCTTGCATTCTTCCATGGTCATTGTGGCTTCAAAGTCAGGAGTATCTACCCAGGCCATATTTTCCATGGTGAGTATGTCATAAAAGGTTTTGTTCTCTTTCCCGCCGGCTGCACACACTGGTTCTGAATAGTTTCTCAAGCAACCCATAGTCCTGCGGTTGAGGTCAGCGTAATCTGATCCAGGAAGGCAAAGACAGTCTGGTTGGCCATCATTGAGTGTGCAATAGCTGTTAAGGCCACACACGCCATTAACATCGCAAGGATCATCTGGTTTGTACCACATAATAACAGGTGCTTGGAGTTTGCCTTTGTCAGGATCCATCTGATGAGAATACACCCGTAAAACTCCGTTCACACTAACAGTTGCCCGATATACACTGTTAATGGCTAGATCATCATTACCACTACCCCTACTGATGATGCCAATATCCCTACTGATGACCCTGTAAACTTCCGAGCTGGTGGTGTTGATTAGAGCAAGACCGCCATCTGTACTGTTAAGATGGAGGTTAAGCGTCAAGTTCCTCCAAGTATCTGTAGCATAGTAGGCATCTATCGGAGAGTTTTCAGAGTTTGCTGGGTAGAGAACAAGGTTTCCGTCAGCCTGCATGTTGAGATGAAAATTTCCTGTTGAGTGGTCAGCATCGGACAAACTGGAGACTAATTGACCCCCAGCCGGCAGAGTCTGACCACCCAGGATAGTATCAGTAGGATGATTGAAACTCTCCCAGATCATTTCATCGTTTTCGTCGTAAAGAACGAAGTTTCCAGAATCAAGCATGGAGGCAGAGGAAACAGAACCGTTTGTTGCACTTGCGATGACTACTTTTTTATGACCTTGGTCACTCGTTAGAACAAGCTTGCCATCAGTGGCTAACTGCAGCTGCACTGTATTATTTGGTGAGGGCAGCAGTGGGGGATCATCACGGTTTGCTGTCCATACAGTTGTGTTTCCATCTACTCCCACCAACCAAATTCCAACAGCAAAACCATTTCCTTGCTGATAAAAGCCGAATTCGAACTGGCCAGAGGCAGAAGGCCATGAGCTGGGGCGAGTTTCTGGAAAGAGTGAAGATCCCAGGCCTATGTGGCTAGAATCGTTGTTTTGTTGAGCTCCTTCACATAGAGAATATAGTGAGAAGAGAAGGATAGCAATGCCAACGGAAGCCATAATCCTATGCATGCTTGGATTATTTTCAGAACTCTCTCCTTACTCTCATCAATGTGTGAGCAAAAGGATTAATATAAGTTTTAATGCAGTGTGTAGACTTATCTATTGACGGAAAATACCCAACTGAACAAGCCACTCATCCCAAACCAGGAAAGGAGAAGAAAAATTCCTAGTCTTCTATTTCATTATTGAGCATATCAGCGTGCTTGACTTGCAAGGTAACTTTAAAATTCATTAAAATTCCAAGGTTACTTTAACTTAATATAATTTTTTCTAATAATTGAAAGTAAGTAAGATAGAAATGTGTTCATTAGTTACTGTTTAGTTCATTGAATTAATGGCAGTTTAGTTTTCCAAAATGTGTTGGTAAATGCCCCCACCTAGGAGCTAATAGTGGATGCTAGGCAAGTTTCAACATCGTAGACCAGGAGTCAAAAGATGCATTAATATTAGTGACTTACCACATGTGATGTGATGATCAAAGTCTTCACATGTGTAAGCTTGATAAGACTAGTCTTTAGTTTCATCCGTAATTTAGTGCAGAACAGGTGGGATGAAATTTCTACGAAATGATAGAACGAAAAATTCGTACACCGCTCGGGTCTTTCGAAGAATTGAATATACAGTTGAAAATTGAGGCACAATTTGCAGCAACTTACACTCAAGAAAAAGATACTCGTAATTGATCCAATCGAATTTCTTTCAATGACAGAGAACAGAGTCCAGAAACATTACTGATACGAACATGATTTGTCATAACGCATTGAAGCCATGATTTCTTTCAATTACAAAGAACAGTCCAGAAATATTTCTTTCAGCTGGAAGAGACTAATCTTTACCAACACCAAATTAGCATGAAAGAGTCTAGATCGATAAGTCTAGGTTATTCCTATAACACACACGTACAATATTGCACACGTATACATAATTTTTTTTTTTTTTTTTTTTGAAAAGGGCCGGTGCGGCTGCCCTCACGCCTTGAATAATGAAACTGTCGAATACATGGGGGGGACATTTAGCCTAAACCCCTGATTACAATAGGCATAAAGAGTACGACCCGAACTGATATCACGTATACATAATTTATCAAGACATAAGTTGGAAACACATTCATCAAACAAGAGAGGGAAGCTCTGGACATGGTGGAACTGGTATGTCCATTGTCCCTTCCAACATCAAGATTACATTCTTCATGAAAGGACGCAAAGCTGGATCATCTTGAACGCACCACAACCCCACTTTCACCATTCTTTCTAGGGTCTTCAAATCTACATTTTCATCTTCCTCCACAAGCTTATCTAATTCTCCAGCAGCAAAGCATTTACTGACCCAACTCGAAAGAATTATCTCATCTGGTATTGAAACATTTACTTCTATGTTTCTTCTACAACATACAATCTCTAAAAGCACAATACCAAAACTGTAGATATCAGCTTTTACAGATATGAGAGCATTCTTCTGCCATTCAGGCGCCAAGTAACCTCTTCTCACCTGTTCGACTGTTCCCGCTCCTCCTCCTTCTCCTCCAGTAGAGTTGATTTTTGTTTCATTTGGCACCAGCCTGGCCAAACCGAAATCAGATATCTTAGCCGTCCAAGTATGATCCAAGAGTACGTTTTGGGGTTTCAAATTGGAATGAATGATATGGACACTGCATTCGTCATGTAAATAGAGGACCCCTTTAGCCACATCGAATATAAGTCTTACCCTTTCTTTCCAAGATGAGTGCACACTTTTGGCCTTAAAGATAAGATCCGCAAGTGAGCCGTTGCTCATGTATTCATAAACAAGAAGCTTCCGAGAACCCTCAATACAGAAACCAAGCAACTGAATTAAGTTTCTGTGGTGAGTTCGTCCAATGGTGGTAATTTCAGCTATAAATTCCCTTACTCCTTCATCAACCACTTTCTCCAGTCTTTTAACAGCAACAGTTTTGTTAGAGCTGCCCCCGGATAGAGTTCCTTTATAAACAGCTCCGAAAGTACCCCTTCCTATCTCTTCCTTGAAGCCATCTGTTGCTCTTTCGAGCTCAGCATAAGAAAACGATTGTAAAGTGAAGTACTCTTGATCAGCTAATGCCAAACTCGAATGTTTCAAGAGCTTCTCGTACCTATGAACTCGGTGCTTGTATATGGTGAAACTCGAGATGGCAAAGACAAAACACAAGAATGCAATGGAACCCAGAGTGATGGCAAGAATTAGAATTAGACTATTATTCTTGCTTTCAGTTACCGTCGGGCTTTTGGGTAGTTCGGGAAAATTGTTTGGCATGCCATCCATATTTCTCGGTAGAAGCACTTTGAAGAAACCCTTAGAGGATATACTTGAAGTTGTTTTGCCATATAAAAGTGGAAGCTTGTATTTTCTGCAATCAGCATCTGTATATAGCACAGCCCAACAATTGCAGTCTCCCAGGCAAGAGTCACTGCAATCTTCCTTGTTTCGAATAGGTGTCACTAAATAAGGATGATTATTCCACGATGCATTGTCCAAGGCCTCTACCTTGTACCGCAGCCGTGGCTCTTCATTTCCGGTGCAGCCGTCTACAGTGAAATTATGATAGCACCCCAGAGACTTCTGACTGGCGTTGTGGTAAACAAATCCAGGGTAACATTTGCACTCAACTTCAGCTGCTTTCTTTTGCATGACTACTTCACAATAACTGTTGAAGCCACAAATGCCTTGGACGTCGCATGGATGTTGCAAAGCTGACCAAATAGCCATTACAGCTCCCTCTGAACTACCGGACATCAGAAAGTTATGCAAGTACAATCTGAAATTCCCATCGACATCAAGTGTTGCTCGATAGATTGTGGTTTGATTGTCTTGTGGCTGATGGTACGAGCTGTTTGCCAAGACCTGAGTGGTCGGAGTACTCAGACGGCTGTATTGGCTTATTTGGCTATTCAAAACGAGAAAGCCTGATAGGTTGAGACTAAGTCGGTAACTAGTGGTCATAATAGACCAATAAGCAGAAGAACTGTTTGGCGGGTAGGCTGCAAGGTTTCCATTCTGCATCTTCAGGGAAAATCGCCCGCTGGAGTGGTCTGCGACAGATGCACTAGATACCAGACCCATGGACATCTGCAAATCTTGTCCTGCCAGTATTGTATCAGTTGGGAAAACAAAGCTCTTCCATATGACAAAAAACGTCTCATTATACAGCACAAAGTTTCCGGAATCAAGCATAGCTGCAGCTGCAGTTGATGCATTTGATATCGCCTTAGTTTCAAGTAAACTTGAGCCATTAGTAATACGTATTTCTTGGCCTCCCTCTGACCGAAGCAAGAGACCGTCTCTTGTTAGTTTCAGTGTAGAGTTTGGAGAGACAGGGGGGTCATCTCGATTTGCAGTCCACACAACTGTGTTTTGTGGTGGATTAAGAAGCTGTATACCAACAGCAAAGCCGTTGCCTTGTGGGTAGAAACCGAAGGCGAAACGGCCAGAAGATGACAGCCATGAAGAAATACTGAGGTCATTAACATGGGGGGATAGAGAGGAGCCCAGGCTGATTAAATTGGATTTGGAGTGGTTTCTTTGAGCTTTTACATTGGGTATGATCGAGATAATCAAAACAGTACTGAGTAAGAATATAACCATTACAGAAGAAGAAGCCATGAGGGAGCTAGGAGCTCGATAGCTAGACTGATCAATCAACACAGAAAAATCTCTATTATTGAAGAACACACCCCATAAAATGAAACAAATCGGAAACAGCTGTGTTAGAATTGACTTATGAAGTGTAGTTGCTAAAGACCCAACTTTCTCTAAATCCGTAATTGTAGTTGGTTCCGTATTCCTGAGTTCATACTGTATGGTCAGAATTGTACTTTTTCTTTTCACCAGAAACGAAAAGAGACTCTAGTAATCTTTTGAATTTTTGACGAAGTCGTCCCCTGGTCTTTTGCACCTTTAATAACAGGACCCATCCCCCAACCAGGAAAGGAGAAGTTAGGTAAAAAAAGTCTTTTTTTCAGTTTTGAGGACATATAATTTCCAAGTCTTGGAATTTTTTCTGTCATTTCGAGAGCAAATTAGTTATTTAGAAGACTGGGCCTTGGAATTTTCAACTGTTATGCTCTCCCCCCGGGCCCCCTCCGAACCCTACAATATTTAGAAGACCGGAAACTAGCAGCCCTCAGCGCACGGGAGCAAACCATGTGCATGACTATTTCACTAAACCCTCGCTGGTCATGATAAAGTCTTCCTTTTGAAGCAAATTTCTAGCTAGGTTTATACATGCACGATACAAAGTTAATGGACATGCTGTTGATGAAAAACTGAGACAGAAATGTGATGATAGTTCTGCATATGCGAGAAAGCTAGCTAGTTGGTTTTGTTTGGTTAATTAAAGTTGAGAGGAACATTCCCCATATAATACCAATTGTGTTGTAATATAAATGTCTATATCATGTGGAGTTGCAGCTATGATCATTGAAGCCACTACAAGCATGGCAGCTCTCATAATTGCAGCAACCATGTGGAGTTGCAGCTATGATCATTGAAGCCACTACAAGCATGGCAGCTCTCATAATTGCAGCAACCATGTGGAGTTGCAGCTATGATCATTGAAGGCACTATAATGGACTTCTTACCATAGCATTCACACTAGCTTTGTATTCCTATATAAACCCTCCATTGTGAGATGAATAAACACTTGAATCTCCATCATTCTCTGCATCTAAACTCTCTCTCTCTCAAGTTCTTCCCAACAAAGCTCTTTCCATTTTCTGAAACAGTTTTATGTTCGTTTTTCAATACGTTATCAGCACGAATAGCTCTACGATTTGGATTGCAGATTGACAAGAGGAGAGGTGAATAACTCTTGGGTTGCAGAGAAGAGGCAGTTCATCATTCAATCAACTTCACTCTACCAGCTCTACAACCAAAGAATGTCAAATCTCAACAAACTTGACTTTGTCGCTTTGGAAGTTTCCGGAAGGAACTATCTCAAGTGGACCCAAGATGTCAAGCTTCATCTGACTGCAAATAAGATGAGATCAACGATTATTGCTGACAACATCACCCCTGAAGACATGAAGGCAAGGGCTATGATTTTCATCAGGAAACATATGGAAGAAGCACTCAAGGTGGAATATTTAGCTGAAGAAGACCCACGATCTCTTTGGGTCGCTCTAGAAGAGCGATTCAACCACCAAAGGGCCATCTACTTGCCGGAAGCAAGGCACGATTGGCAGAACATACGTTTCCAAGATTTCAAGACTGTCAATGAGTATAACTCTGAAATCTGCCGGATTCGGTCACTCCTAAAATTCTGTGGAGAAGAGCTCACAGAAGCCGACCTACTGGAGAAAACTTTCTCCACCTTCCCACCTTCCTGTATGGTCCTGCAGCAACAATACAGGGAAAGAAACTTTGCTAGATTCTCCGAATTAATCACCATCCTGTTGCTCGCTGAAAAGAACAACAACCTACTTCTGAGGAATGATCAAGCAAGGCCCACCGGTACTAGAGCAATTCCTTTGCCTGAAGCAAATACTATTGCCCATCACGAAAATAATCGTGGAAGGAGGAACCGGGGCCGTGGAAGGGGAAGAAGGTCTGAACGTCCAAGGCATGGAAGGAGAAATGGGCCCAGAAATGGCCCATATGATCGTGACCACCCAGGCAATGGCCCAAGGGGTCGAGGAGGACGTGGACAAGGCCCACGTGGTGGAAACCGAAATGGCCAAGTCCGACAAGCTCAAATTAGAGAGAACCCTGGTCCGGCCCGTCGCCCTCAAAATCAGCATAATCTATGTTATAGATGTGGAGGCACTGACCATTGGTCCCGCACCTGTCGTGCAACAGATGAAGAGATAGGAGAGTATCACGCCAGACGCGGAACTCGAGAGGCCAACCTTGTGGAAGAGTCAGTCCCTATGGATACCACCTTGGAGATTACTGATTTCCAAGCAGCCAATGGATACATCGAGGATTGAAAACTCGAGGACATGGGCATAATAGGCACTTGTGCCATATCTATGTTATTGTTATGAATAATGCTTTCTATTTTTCAGATTATCTTTGGTGATTTTTGGAATATTAGTTTTACATAATTTGGTTATGCTTGGATGTTTAATTCAATAAAGTTATTTATTTTCATACATGTGATCCATTGAGTTAAATATGTGAATAGGCATGTCTTGTGAGGAAGTTTGTTGTCTAGCTGATAGTGCTACTACGCACACCATACTCCGAGATATGAAGTTTTTTTTAAACTTATTGCCTACTCATACCTCTGTGACAACTATATCAGGTCAATCCAACCTGATAGAGGGCCATGGCAAAGCCCAATTTATGTTGTCCAATGGTACTGAATTTACCATTAATGAGGCCTTATATTCTCCACGTTCCAGAAGAACGTTATTGAGTTTTAAGGATATTCGAGCCAACGGTTATCACGTTGAAACCACTGAGGAAAAAGGAGTGGAATATCTTTGCATAACCTCCAATTTGTATGGCCGGAAGCGTACATTGGAGAAGCTAAAATGCCTCTCGAGTGGTCTCTACATGGCTACCATTAGATCAATTGAGGCAAATCACATAACCAGCCAGAAGCTAACCAATTCGAGCAACTACTTGCTTTGGCATGACCGTTTGGGACACCCAGGTCAAAGTATGATGCGCCGTATCCTAAATTCATCCCACGGGCATCCCCTTACCAATAAGGATCTTGTGTACAGTAACACATTATGCCAAGCTTGCTCATTGGGAAAATTAAATATAAGACCATCATATGCAAAGACTGAAAAAGACTCCAACCTTTTTCTACAAAGGATACAAGGGGATATATGTGGACCTATCCAACCACCATGCGGACCATTTAAATATTTCATGGTTTTGGTTGATGCATCGACAAGGTGGTCACATGTTACACTATTGTCCACAAGAAATGCTGCGTTTGCTAAACTCCTTGCCCAGATCATTAAATTAAGGGCTCACCACCCGGATTATCCAATCAAGTCCATAAGACTTGATAATGCCGGAGAGTTTACATCAAAATCTTTTGATGATTATTGCATGTCCCTTGGGATTAATGTTGAGCATCCAGTTCCCTATGTTCACACCCAGAATGGTCTCGCAGAAGCGTTCATTAAAAGATTACAAATGATCGCACGGACCTTGGTAATGCGAACCAAGCTTCCAGTATCTGCGTGGGGCCATGCAATTTTGCATGCAGCCATGTTGGTCCGACTGAGGCCCATTTCCACCCAACCTTATTCCGCGTTACAGTTGGTGACTGGGTACGAACCTGATGTTTCGCACTTACGTGTATTTGGGTGTGCAGTTCTCGTGCCAATTGCGCCGCCACAACGTACAAAAATGGGTCCTCAACGAAGGATGGGCATATATATCGGTTATGAATCTCCATCCATTATACGCTTTTTAGAGCCCTTGACAGGCGATCTCTTTACCGCTAGATTTGTGGATTGTCACTTTGATGAGACAGTCTTCCCGCCGTTAGGGGGAGATAAGAACGTTACCGTTCCTGATGAACGACGTGAATTGACGTGGAATGTCCCCACTATGTCTCATCTTGATCCCCGAACCGCACAATGCGATAATGAAGTGCGAAGAATTCTAGATCTACAGAGTGTAGCCCAAAATATGCCAGACGCTTTCTCTGATCTAGCTAAAGTGACGAGATCACATATACCTGCTGCAAATGTGCCTGCAAGAATAGATGTCCCTGTAGGACGCGTTGTCCCGGATGGACGAGGTACGACCATGGCGGCTAACCAGTCACATGTCCCTGCCCAGAAGCGAGGTAGACCACTAGGTTCGAAGGATTCCTATCCCCGGAAGAGGGTAAAACCGGCACAAACGAATCCACTAGACATCGCGATCTCAACTGATCCATCTCACGAGATAATTCCAGATTATGGGTCCGTCCTAGAAGAGACAACGTTGGGGGACGCTCCAACGTCTGAACCCACTCTCGAGAATAGAGAAATCTCTATAAATTATGCATGCTTAAGTGAGATTTGGAATCGGAATGAGATTATCATCGATGATATATTTGTATTCGCGGTAGCTACCGAAATTATAACTAGCGATGACATCGAACCTCGCTCTGTTGATGAATGTCAACGTAGAGACGACTGGCCAAAATGGAAAGAAGCAATTCAGGTCGAATTAGATTCCTTGACAAAGAGAAAAGTGTTCGGACCTGTCGTTCCCACACCTCACCATGTTAAACCTGTAGGATTTAAATGGGTATTTGTAAGGAAGCGTAATGAGGAAAACGAGATTGTAAGATACAAGGCTCGTCTAGTGGCGCAAGGATTCTCTCAACGCCCTGGGATTGATTACGATGAGACATATTCTCCTGTAATGGATGTTATAACGTTCCGCTACCTCATCAGTTTAGCAATTTCCAAAAAACTGAATATGCAGCTAATGGATGTGGTCACAGCTTATCTCTATGGGGATCTTGATACAGAGATATACATGAAAGTTCCTAAAGGACTTAAGATACCAGATACAAATAGTTCTAGACCACGGAACACCCTCTCCATTCGTTTGAGGCGTTCACTTTATGGATTGAAACAATCCGGACGGATGTGGTACAACCGTCTAAGTGAATATTTGATTGAGATGGGATATGTAAACAATGAACTATGCCCATGCGTGTTTATTAAGAAAACAAGTTCTGGATTTGCAATTGTGGCAGTTTATGTCGATGACATGAATCTGATTGGTACTCCTGAAGAGATCAAAGAAACCGCCAAGCACCTGAAGTCTGAATTCGAAATGAAAGATCTTGGGAGAACGAATTACTGCCTCGGCCTGGAGCTTGAGCACCGTGCTGATGGGATTCTGCTTCATCAATCAAACTACATCTAGAAGATGTTAAGACGCTTTAATGAGGATAAAGCGAAACCTTCAAGCACACCCATGGTCATCCGAAGTCTAGACCCTAAGAGAGATCCGTTTCGTCCCGCAGATGATAACGAAGAGATATTGGCACCAGAAGTCCCATATCTAAGTGCAATAGGTGCATTATTGTACTTGACTCAATGCACTAGACCAGGCATTTCATTTTCTGTGAACTTGTTAGCTAGATATAGCTCTGCACCAACACGCCGCCACAAATGGTATAAAAGATATTTTTCGTTATCTTAGAGGAACGATTGATATGGGCTTATTTTATCCCTATGCATCAAGAAATGGATCAAACCCCCTTGATCCTCAGAATGATGCTCGCCTTGTTGGATATGCTGATGCAGGCTATCTATCAGACCCACACAAGGCACGTTCCCAAACTGGTTATGTCTTTACCATTGGGAATACCGCAATTTCTTGGAGGTCTACAAAACAGACCCTTGTTGCTACCTCTTCGAATCATGCTGAGATTCTAGCTCTTCATGAAGCAGTACGTGAATGTATATGGTTGAGAGCCATCACAAAGCATGTTCAAAGCACATCTGGCCTGCATTCCACCACTGATGAACCAACCACTATCCACGAGGATAATGCTGCTTGCATCGAGCAAATGAAGACAGGTTTCATCAAAGGAGACAACACCAAACATATTGCACCAAAGTTTTTCTTCAATCAGCAACAACAAGAGCATCAGAAGATTGAGGTCAAGCAGATTCGATCTGAAGACAATCGTGCAGACCTCTTCACTAAGTCACTACCAAAGTCTACATTCCAGAAGCATGTACAAGGTATTGGTCTACGTAAATTATCTGAATTACCTAACATGTAACTTTTAGGGGAAGTTGAAATCAGGGGGAGTATCCAGAAGCATACCCACTTGACCATCGTGTACTCTTTTGTCCTTCGTCCAGGGTTATTTTGTCCCACTGGGTTTTATTACCTGGCAAGGTTTTAACGAGGCACATCTTTAGCATAGTCGCTCCATCCTGAAGATGTTTTGATTCAACATATATGCATTTGCTCATCTTTTCCCTTCGACCACGGGTTTTTCCCACTGGGTTTACCGGGCAAGGTTTTGGTGTAGCAAATCTAAATGCATCCCTCTCGTAGACATACTACCTACTTATGATGCTGATAAGAAGACTCCACTTATCTCCGAAGCTATGATATTGCTACCCCACACTCATGAGCGTTGTGCTCTTTTTCTCCTTCGACCAAGGTTGTTTTTCCCACAGGGTTTTTATTACTTGGCAAGTTTTTTTTTAACGAGGCAACTTAGAAGCGCACGACCTAGACAATACTATTAACATGAAATATCCAAGGGGGAGTGTTGTAATATAAATGTCTATATCATGTGGAGTTGCAGCTATGATCATTGAAGCCACTACAAGCATGGCAGCTCTTATAATTGCAGCAACCATGTGGAGTTGCAGCTATGATCATTGAAGCCACTACAAGCATGGCAGCTCTCATAATTGCAGCAACCATGTGGAGTTGCTGAAGGAATGGATGGATTTCAAAACTTTTTAATTAGTGCGGAATAAGTTTAACAATTAAACTACTAACTAAACATAAAATCCATTCCTTTAACCCATGATCTTGGCTTATTGTGATATGTATATAAACAAAGCATGCATAGTAAGGAAGAACAAAGAGGGAGTTTATGTTCTACTCACCCTTGGAGCGTGATTTTAATCCGATCCAAGTGAACCACTAAAGTTCCTCTCCTTGATCTCTCCTTGTGTGTGTTTCCTCCACCTTGAAGCACCTTGAATTAAGAACTCCTTCTTGTACTCCTTGTGCTTGTAATATTCTCCTTGATGTAACAAGTAGAGCCACAAAATATATGGCCTCTAAGGATCTTCACCAAGTGAATCAAGAGATGAAGAAAGATGAAAGAAAAGAAGAAATTATGCAAGTGTTCTTCTTTCCTTTAATTTTGTGATGGACCAAGAGAGAACTCTTTCTCTCTCTCTCTCAAATCTCAAATCTGAAAATAATAGTGTGGAGACACACTTATTCTCTTTGTCCATGCTTTCACTTTTATATAATAGGAAATAACTCCAATTACTAAAAGAAAATATTGACTTTCATAAAGCCAATATTTTGGCTGGTCCATACTTGTTATTGGGCACTAAAAATGTGTCTTGGGCTTTCATTTAAATCTCATTTAGTGAAGCCCAAGTCCACACGAAAAGCCCGACAATCGTTTAGGCCCAATAGGTTCGGTTTTACCCGAAAAACCTAATTATGTCCAAATAATAAATCTAATTAATTATTTGGTCATAACCAACTCTTGTTTAATCTTCTTCATATACAATCTCAAGGATCCACTTATATGGTGTGCGATCTCTTAGGTTCTAATTAACAAGGCAGTGAAGTTTATAGAAACCATTCTATTTTGTTTACGAATCAAAAACTCCATTTTTGATTCTCCCTTGTTATTAGGATTATAAATGTTTATTAATCCTCGGGGACTTCACAAGTCATGAGTGACGTCTTGCAACATATCATGACTACCCTAGTTAATGTAGAATGACAAAGAACCTATTCAATTGGAATTACAATACAATACGGTCCTTCTCTAACACTATGTTCTAAATCACATCATCGGGGTATGGAATTGATATGTCAATCCCCTAATGTGATTTTCATTCTTATGTGATTCTTAGAATGTGATTAAAAACTCCTTTTTAATCTCATTCAATGCTTTGGCCAAAGACTCATTGAATCACATCTTTGAACATACACCTTATTTACTTAAGGATAGAGATTCCTTATTGTACACTCACATGTCTCCATGACCGAATTGATTATACCAATGAATGCATCTATTATATCCATTAAGGGACACAATATTATTGCATCATCAAGAGATAATCCATTCACTCATAAGACAACTATGGTGTCTCAGGTCAAAGGACTAATTTGTATTATTGCAATTTAGAGTTCAAGTTTGACATGTAAGTAAGACTCCATACAAGAACTCTAATGATCGCGTTCAGTGTACTCTTTAAGTTAAGAGCACCCACATACTTGTATTAGTGTCTCTACACAAATGACAAGAGACATATCATCCTCCATATTGAGCATACATAGTATGTGCTAGTCTTTCCGGATTATCAATGTCCAAGTGATAATCCTATGACTAGGAACCTTTTAGGATAAGAGTGTGAAAGAGTAAAGGTCTCACACATCTAACTCTTTAGATTACTTTCTCTTTAACTCATATTCCTTGGACCTTGTTCAATCAAATATTAAATATAAGCAATGAACAATAAACTTGCCCTTTTGAATAATAATAATTACAATAATAATTACATCAAAATGATTGTTTTAGGACACAATTCCTTCAATCTCCCACTTGTACTAAACCCAATCAGCCATGAAACGTACACCCATCTTCTCAAGATGTTGTTCTAGCTTTGCTTGTGATAAAGGCTTAGTGAATGGATCTGATATGTTATCAACAGATGCTACTTTGAGAATGTTAACGTCTCCACGATTAACAATCTCCCTTATGATATGGAAACGTCTTTCGATGTGTTTGGATTTTTGATGAGACCTTGGTTCCTTGGCTTGAGCAATTGCCCCATTGTTGTCACAGTAAAGTGGAATCGGTGACTCAATGGTAGGAACAACATCAAGTTCAGTGATGAACTTTTTCATCCAAACTGCTTCCTTTGCAGCCTCTGCAGCTGCAATGTATTCTGCCTCAGTAGTGGAATCTGCAGTAACGCTTTGTTTGCAGCTTCTCCAATTTACTGCACCTCCATTCAAGGTGAAGACAAACCCTGATGTGGATTTTCTGTCATTCACATCAGATTGAAAATCTGAGTCTGTGTATGCTTCCACTTGCAACTCTGATTGCAAATCACCACCTCCATAAACGAGGAATAAATCTTTAGTCCTTCTCAAGTACTTAAGGATATTCTTAACAGCATTCCAGTGTTCTAAACCTGGATTGGACTGATATCGACTAGTTATGCTTACGCCATAACTGATATCAGGTCTTGTGCATAGCATCGCATACATGAGGCTCCCTATTGCAGATGCATATGGGATCTTGCTCATCTTTTGCACTTCCTCAATCGTTTGTGGGCACATTTTCTTAGAAATGTGAATGCCATGTCTGACAGGCAGAAAACCCTTCCTAGATTGTTCCATGTGAAATCTATTCAACACTTTGTCTATGTACAAGGATTGAGATAATCCAATTAATCTCCTTGATCTATCTCTGTAGATTTTTATTCCTAGTACATAGGCAGCTTCTCCAAGATCCTTCATAAGGAAGGTCTTGGACAACCAAACTTTAATTGAAGATAACATTCCTACATCATTCCCAAATAGTAGGATGTCATCTACATAAAGTACAAGGAACACAACAGCACTCCCACTGACCTTCTTGTAAACACAAGGTTCATCCATGTTTTGTGTGAAACCAAAAGATTTGACTGCATCATCAAAACGGATGTTCCAACTCCTTGAAGCTTGCTTGAGTCCATAGATGGACCTATGAAGCTTACACATTTTATGAATGTCATCTTTAGACGTAAAGCCTTCAGGTTGATCCATATAAAGGTCTTCCTCAAGGTTGCCATTCAGAAAGGCAGTCTTTACGTCCATTTGCCATATCTCATAATCATAGTGAGCAGCTATAGCAAATAATATCCGAACAGATTTAACCATGGCAACAGGAGAGAACGTATCTTCATAATCAATGCCCTCTCTTTGCTTATAGCCCTTTGCCACCAACCTTGCTTTGTAGGTTTCTATTTTACCATCTGAACCTATCTTTTTCTTGAAGACCCATTTGTTTCCAATTGGTCTAATACCAGGTGGAGGGTCAACGAGAGTCCAGACTTGATTGGTATACATAGAGTCAATCTCGGATTCCATGGCTTCTTGCCATTGCTTTGAGTCAACATTTGACATTGCTTCATTATAACTAGAAGGATCATACAGGTTTTCATTGTCACCAAGGAGATTTAACTCCCCAAGGCTTTCATGACACAAACCATACCTCTTGGGAGGTATCCGGATCCTACTAGAAATTCTTAGAGTTTGTGTTATAGTTGGTTCAGGAAGTTGTTCAATGGGAAATGGAGTGTTAGTTTGTGGCTTGTTGGACACTTCCTTGAGTTCTACCATTTGCTCAACATTTCCATCAAGGACATAGTCCCTTTCAAGGAAAGTGGCATTCCTGCTAACAAACACCTTTTGTTCTTCAGGTTGATAGAAATAATATCCTAAACTATCTTTAGGATATCCCACAAATAAACACTTGCTTGATCTAGCTTCAAGCTTGCCTGCTTCTAGTCTTTTGACATAAGCTGGACAACCCCAAATCTTAATATGATTGAGACTTGGTTTCTTCCCATGCCACATCTCATATGGTGTAAGAGGGACGGACTTGGAAGGCACTTTATTCAACAAATAAATTGCTGTTTGAAGTGCATATCCCCAAAAGGATATAGGTAAATCAGTATAGCTCATCATGGAACGAACCATGTCTAACAAAGTTCGATTTCTCCTTTCAGAGACACCATTGAGTTGTGGTGTTCCAGGAGGAGCTAATGAAGAAACAATGCCTTCTTGTTTGAGATAATCAATAAACTCATTGTTTAAGTATTCGCCTCCTCGATCAGATCTTAGAGCCTTAATACTTCTGTCGGTTTGTTTCTCAACTTCATTCTTAAATTCTTTGAACTTTTCAAAGGCTTCAGATTTGTTCTTCATAAGGTATAAATAACCAAACCGAGAATAATCATCGGTAAAGGTTATGAAGTATGAGAATCCACCTCTACTAATAGTGGACATGGGACCACATACATCGGTATGTATTAGGCCTAGGAGTTCTTTAACTCTTGTTCTTTGTCCACCATAATGTGACTTGGTCATTTTTCCTTTTAGACAAGACTCACAAGTAGGCATAGGATCAGATCCTAATGACTCTAAGTATCCATTTTTGGATAATTTGTGAATTCTATCTTGGCTAATATGACCAAGTTTAAGGTGCCACATCTTAATGGGGTTAACCGTTTCTCGAGCTCTCTTAGATCCCAAAGCATTTTCCTTCATACAGTTAATACTACAATCTAAAGCTAGATGAAAGAGACCATCAATAATATTAGCATGACATATCATGCGTTCATTAATAGATACAAAACCACTTAGTTTATCAAAAACTACTCTATAACCATCCTTCAAAAGCATGGAGATGGAGATAATGTTCTTTATACATATAGGAAGATAAAGACAATTATTTAACTCTAATGTATCTCCTGATGGTAACTTCAAAATATAAGTCCCCACGGCTTTGGCATCAACTCTTGTGCCATTTCCTACACGTAGGGAAATTTCTCCAGCTTTAAGCTTCCTTGCTCCCACTAGGTCCTGCAACGAAGTGCAAACATGGTGGGATGCACCTGAATCAATTATCCAAGTGGAAGTATTATTAACTGTAAATATTGATTCAATCACATTGATCATACATTCTGTTGAAGACTTGTTCTTCAAGGATGCAAGATAAGCTTTGCAATTCCTCTTCCAGTGTCCATCTTTGTTGCAAAAGAAACAAATACCTTTTGGTTCCTTTTGTTCCTTCTTCTTCTTCTTTTGGACTACTCCCTTAGGCTTTATCACTTGTTTCTTCTTCCCTTTGCCTTTACATTTGGACTTACTGGATGAAGAAGAAGCGATAATAGCCGCACTCCCACTCTCTTTCTTAATTTGCTTCTCAGCTGTTACCAGCATATTGAGAAGATCAGAAAGAGTATGATCCATTTGTTGCATATTATAGTTCATTATGAACTGAGAAAATGAATCATCTAGGGAGGAAAGAAGAAGATCTTGAGCTAGCTCCGCATCAAGTGCAAATCCAAGGTCTTGAATTTGCTCAATAAGGCCTATCATTTTTAGACCATGTTGATGAACAGGTGCACCCCTCACATGCTTTGTCTTAACAAGCTCATTGACTACTGTGAAGCGCACATTTCTATTTCTCTCACCAAACAATTCAGTGAGATGAAGTAATATAGAACTGGCGCTATCCATATTCTCATGTTGCTTCTGAAGTTGTGAGTTCATGGATGCAAGCATAACACATTTAGCTTGCGTGTCATCATCCTTATGCTTTTGATAAGCAACACGTTGCTCATCGGTTGCATCTTGAGCCAATGGAGTGTGAGGAGGTGCATTTTGTAAGACATAAGCGATCTTATCGAATGTCAATACAATTTTCAAATTGCGGAGCCAGTCATTGAAGTTTGGGCCCTCAAGACGATTTTCATTGAGAATTTTGGTGATAGGATGTCCTGACATATTGCAGTCTACATAACATAAAATAAAAGAAGTGAGATTGATTTTAAAACCAAGTGACTCGGGTCTTAAGAATCAAATGGCACCCTCTCACTATTTTAACAAATTCCAAATCCCTCAAAGGAATTCGAGAGTATAAATTAAAACTCTTAGTGAGTATGGAAGACTCATTTTCATTAAGCCAACCGCATCATAATAGAACTATAAGTCAACTTAATTTCCATGAGAGGATACTCTTATCCAATCACATCAAATGTGAATATCCATAACTTTGGCCTCTAAAGTAATTAAGTCTCACCATAATTGTAATAACCGTGATTTTTAATCAAAGCAAAACATGATTACCGGTGCTTTACTTTTCATGATTGTAATGCTTTAGCTTTCATGATTACCCATAATTCGTTATGCCCCAGCTTCTGTCATTGACCACACCAGAGCATAATTGAAGAAACAGAACATAACTCTCTCTTGTCCGAAATCATTCTCTCTCTCTCTTGTCCGAAATCATTCTCTCTCTCTCTCGTCCGAAAAACACAAAAACAGAGCAAACGCTCTCCGTTCTTTTCCTTCCTCCACCTGCCATCAATCGACGCCGGACAACCTTCAGTGGCTTCGTCTCAGCCTTGCGAAGCTACCTGCTGCGGTCTTGGGTCACGGCACAGCCGGAAGCAGCGGCGAAGAGACCGGGTTCGTCCAGCCCCGATTTGGTTCCAAGCTTGATATCTCAAGCTACCGGTCACCACTCCTCGCAAAACTCCATCCACGAGCTCGCCTCAACCTCTTGAAGCCCCCAGAAGCAGCCTTGCATGGCGGCGCATCCCGTAGCAGCAACTACAAGTCAACCCCGCCAAGAACGAGACCGGAACTATCGATCCAAATATCTTGAGCTACAGGACGTCGTTTTGAGTGATTCTTGAACCAGTGAGTTCTTCTTGAGTTTCTTAACAACTCTTCAGAAGGAATCGAAGCCTTAAATTGAAGTTTTGACGTCGAAATCGAGCCTTGCCGGATTCTGCAAAATTCTGGAATTTTTCCGACCACCGAAGCTTTCGATCGGTATATCTCGAGCTACAGACCATATATTTCTTTGATTCTTGAACCAGTGTGTTCTTCTTGAGTTTCTTAACAACTCTTCAGAAGGAATCGAAGCCTTAAATTGACGTTTTTACGTCGAATTGGAGCTCGCCGTTTTCTGCAGTTTCTCGCCGGATTCTGGAAATTTTCCAGTCACCTCGACTGTTCTAGGTAATTTCCGACTACTTCCTTTCGTTTTCAGACTTCATGCTAGTTATGAAAGTGGATCAACTCGTCATTTTGAACAAGTTTGTAGTTGACAACTTTTGCATCGGAGGTGGTTGACCGTCGTTGACCGCCGCGTTGACCACCCACTGACCGCCGCTTGTGGCGGCGTATTCGACCATATTTCGAGTTTTTATTATCTAGGTGATGATCTACGCATCCTTACGAGCGTTTTGATATATTACAAGGTCATTTTAGAAAACGTTGATAAATAGTGGATTTATGTTTTGACGTTACTATTTAACGTTTTTACGTTTTATCTTCGGTTTACGATCCGCTAAGATCCGACCGTCAGATTTGCTTCAAATTTGAATATGTTGATCGTATGACTGTCCCGATGACTTTGTGTGGTCACGGGCGAAGATCCCACCATTGGATCTTCGTATAATTGTGAAATAGTGATTCGGAAGGCGATTCGTGAGAATCTGACCGTCGGATTTTCGTATAATTTTGAGGAGATGTTTGTTAGAGTGATTCAAGAAGATCTGACCGTTGGATCTTCGTGATAATTTTGGAGGATGATCCTAAGGGCGATCCGTGAGGATCCGACCGTTGGATCATCATATAAATTCGATCTGGCCGTTGGATCATCATTAAATTAGAATCCGACCGTTGGATTTCCGTATATGTGTGGTTTATGAATGATTGCTAAGTTAAGATCGTATCTGACTAGGTGATTGACGGTTTGAGTTAGTGGACGATTGTGGATCGTATTTTGAGCGGAATTGAAGACGCAGCGGGATTATCGAGGTGAGTAAACCTCACGTGGTTCATATTACGAACCGAGTACTTTTAATTAATTTATTTTTTGTCGTCATTGTGTGAACTATAGTTGGTATTAATGGGCATTCCTGTGTGAATGTCTATCTATATATATATTATTTATGTGAAATAATATGTATTGTTGAAATTGTGAGATATTATGTACTGTTATGGTTGTGTTGAGTTTATTGTTGAAAAGCAACAATATTGTGAGAGGTATTAAATTTATTGTTGAGAAACAATAAATTGTTGATTTGTTGAGATATATTGATCTGTGGAGATCAATAGGTCACGGGGGTGACCATGGCATCTATTAGTGAACCACGCCCTTGTACCGGGTAGGTGGAAACTAATAGCATTAAATCGTGAACCACGCCCTCGCGCCGGGTAGGTGGAAACGATCAGTTAGAGCTCTAGTCTGTCTGCCAAATGTTGAGTGACCTTATGAGGGTAACGGGGAGTGACTCATAAGTGTATAATATTTATATATATATATATTTATATATATATGAGAGTGAGAAAGTGAAGTGGTTTTGTGGTGATCATTGTAATTGTGATGTTTCTACATTTCTATACTTGAGTTAAAGGAAATGTATTTTATTAAATCAACAGTTCATTCTTGTTTACTCATACGAGCTGTCAAAAGCTTACCGGGTTTTGTGTTGTTGCAATCCCGGTACACTATTCAAATTGTGTAGCGGGTACTACTACAGGTCAGGAAAATCAGGAAGGTGATCGAGCTGCGTAGAGTAGCTGCAAGTGTGTTATTCTGATTTTCTATTGTGAGGTTTGTTATGCTCATTTAGAGCTTTACAATTTTACTTGTGAGAGTGAATTTGTACTAATAAACTCGAGGTCTTCGAGATTTTATATTTGAGTGGCGAGTGGTGTGTTTGTTCTGAGAAAAAAAAAATTCAGAACGTTTATTTGATTAAGTTGTTAAATTCATGTTTCGGATTTGAATTTGTTATTCAAAATTCGGGGCGTGACAATAATAGGATATTGATAAATTACTCTAGTTAAGCTATACCCTTCATCTCATGTAAGTATAGGGATCAAAAATTAAATCTCATCATAATAGAATATTGACCAAGATTTGTCCCTACCTTACAACATCAAATGTTGAATAACCTCTCTTTAATGCTCCTAGCAAGAAATACCTCCGTTCGGAATGATATTCACATGCAAGAACATCTACTAGGAGATTACAATGTTGGAAGGCCACAAAGAAGCATTCATAATGACTTCTTCGTTTTTCAACTTAATATCACTTTGAGGGAATTTTAAGGTCTCATCTTTAATAATCTCATTAATAACAATCACATTGCATTTGCTTTGATCCTAATGCAATCACACATTCATTATACTTGATCTATAATAAAATACTCCCACTAATTGTTTTCAGAAAACAATTTGATTTCATCAAAAACATTTTTCAAATGGAATCGTAGGAAATATAAAATTACTTGATCAAGTGCAATGAACATGCAATTATAATAGGTCACAAAGGATGATTATGGACTTGTTGTTTGATCCAACATGAGCCAATATGTTGGATCAAGGTCATGTTTGAGTGGTTGATTTTAATTACGCGTAACGATTACGAGAATTAAATAACTAAGCTAAGCTATTACACTTTGCACTTGAACTCCTTTCAAGGCTTGATGACTTCAAACTTCTTCTTTAGATCATCCTCATGTGCTTCCATCTTTGATTACAAGAGTGGATGAGGGGCATACAAGCTCCCATTTAATTTAATCAAACTTGAATAAATTAAATAAGCTACTTAGTTACACAACCAAATGAATTAACTACTTTAACTACATAGCCCAAATGAATTAACTACTTTAATTACATAACCACATTCATTCAAAATGAATAGTCGGCCAATCTCATGCTCAATTATATTAGGCCATAGTCCATAATCATCCTTTAATTAACCAAGATTAATAGGGTTAATTAAACAAGCATAATTAACTTATTCAAAATAAATTAACCACTAAATTACTTTAATTTAATGCAAGTAAATTAATTGAGTGATTTAGGGGATGATGTCTTACATCATGCAACACTAACTTTTGGTGAGTAATTTAGGGGATGATGTCTCACATCACTTTTGATGAGTGATTTAGGGAATGATGTTTTACATCATGCATCACTAACTTTTGGTGAGTGATTTAGGGGATGATGTTTTACATCATGATTCACCAACCTTTGGTGAGTGATTTAGGGAGACATGTCTTTTATCTCATTCCAACTTTTGGTGAGTAATTTAGAGAAACTAATAGTAAAGATGACTAACTCTACCAACCTTTTGGTGAGGGAAACATGGAAATGATTTTATGTCATCATTAACTATTAGGTAAATTTGAATTCATGAATTTATGGATCAAAAGTGAAAAACAAACACCATGAAAAATTAGCTAGTTCATAACTAGATTAGACATGTTCCAAAGCTGGAAATAAAATTTCAGCTTTGTGTTCTTCCATTGAACACTTGTTTACTTCATCTTTGAAGCCAAAAATCATGCATACCCTAAAACATATATAATCTAACATGTTTCTAAGATTAACGCCTTAATTAAGAAACATATAGAATCCCTTAATACATATCTCATATGCATCAAAGTTTCATAAAACTTAAACCACTTCTTACATGTAATTTCCAGAAAACTTTTTCTAGCTATCATAAAATCTACCTTACATCACATGCTTCATAACTTTTATGATAAAGCAAATTTTATGATCTAAATTACATATTACTTTAAGCTTAAGAAAATCACATCAACCAACATACTTAGCCATGTTTATAACATATCAAAATTAAGCCAATGGCTCTGATACCAATTGAAGGAATGGATGGATTTCAAAACTTTTTAATTAGTGCGGAATAAGTTTAACAATTAAACTACTAACTAAACATAAAATCCATTCCTTTAACCCATGATCTTGGCTTATTGTGATATGTATATAAACAAAGCATGCATAGTAAGGAAGAACAAAGAGGGAGTTTATGTTCTACTCACCCTTGGAGCGTGATTTTAATCCGATCCAAGTGAACCACTAAAGTTCCTCTCCTTGATCTCTCCTTGTGTGTGTTTCCTCCACCTTGAAGCACCTTGAATTAAGAACTCCTTCTTGTACTCCTTGTGCTTGTAATATTCTCCTTGATGTAACAAGTAGAGCCACAAAATATATGGCCTCTAAGGATCTTCACCAAGTGAATCAAGAGATGAAGAAAGATGAAAGAAAAGAAGAAATTATGCAAGTGTTCTTCTTTCCTTTAATTTTGTGATGGACCAAGAGAGAACTCTTTCTCTCTCTCTCTCAAATCTCAAATCTGAAAATAATAGTGTGGAGACACACTTATTCTCTTTGTCCATGCTTTCACTTTTATATAATAGGAAATAACTCCAATTACTAAAAGAAAATATTGACTTTCATAAAGCCAATATTTTGGCTGGTCCATACTTGTTATTGGGCACTAAAAATGTGTCTTGGGCTTTCATTTAAATCTCATTTAGTGAAGCCCAAGTCCACACGAAAAGCCCGACAATCGTTTAGGCCCAATAGGTTCGGTTTTACCCGAAAAACCTAATTATGTCCAAATAATAAATCTAATTAATTATTTGGTCATAACCAACTCTTGTTTAATCTTCTTCATATACAATCTCAAGGATCCACTTATATGGTGTGCGATCTCTTAGGTTCTAATTAACAAGGCAGTGAAGTTTATAGAAACCATTCTATTTTGTTTACGAATCAAAAACTCCATTTTTGATTCTCCCTTGTTATTAGGATTATAAATGTTTATTAATCCTCGGGGACTTCACAAGTCATGAGTGACGTCTTGCAACATATCATGACTACCCTAGTTAATGTAGAATGACAAAGAACCTATTCAATTGGAATTACAATACAATACGGTCCTTCTCTAACACTATGTTCTAAATCACATCATCGGGGTATGGAATTGATATGTCAATCCCCTAATGTGATTTTCATTCTTATGTGATTCTTAGAATGTGATTAAAAACTCCTTTTTAATCTCATTCAATGCTTTGGCCAAAGACTCATTGAATCACATCTTTGAACATACACCTTATTTACTTAAGGATAGAGATTCCTTATTGTACACTCACATGTCTCCATGACCGAATTGATTATACCAATGAATGCATCTATTATATCCATTAAGGGACACAATATTATTGCATCATCAAGAGATAATCCATTCACTCATAAGACAACTATGGTGTCTCAGGTCAAAGGACTAATTTGTATTATTGCAATTTAGAGTTCAAGTTTGACATGTAAGTAAGACTCCATACAAGAACTCTAATGATCGCGTTCAGTGTACTCTTTAAGTTAAGAGCACCCACATACTTGTATTAGTGTCTCTACACAAATGACAAGAGACATATCATCCTCCATATTGAGCATACATAGTATGTGCTAGTCTTTCCGGATTATCAATGTCCAAGTGATAATCCTATGACTAGGAACCTTTTAGGATAAGAGTGTGAAAGAGTAAAGGTCTCACACATCTAACTCTTTAGATTACTTTCTCTTTAACTCATATTCCTTGGACCTTGTTCAATCAAATATTAAATATAAGCAATGAACAATAAACTTGCCCTTTTGAATAATAATAATTACAATAATAATTACATCAAAATGATTGTTTTAGGACACAATTCCTTCAATCTCCCACTTGTACTAAACCCAATCAGCCATGAAACGTACACCCATCTTCTCAAGATGTTGTTCTAGCTTTGCTTGTGATAAAGGCTTAGTGAATGGATCTGATATGTTATCAACAGATGCTACTTTGAGAATGTTAACGTCTCCACGATTAACAATCTCCCTTATGATATGGAAACGTCTTTCGATGTGTTTGGATTTTTGATGAGACCTTGGTTCCTTGGCTTGAGCAATTGCCCCATTGTTGTCACAGTAAAGTGGAATCGGTGACTCAATGGTAGGAACAACATCAAGTTCAGTGATGAACTTTTTCATCCAAACTGCTTCCTTTGCAGCCTCTGCAGCTGCAATGTATTCTGCCTCAGTAGTGGAATCTGCAGTAACGCTTTGTTTGCAGCTTCTCCAATTTACTGCACCTCCATTCAAGGTGAAGACAAACCCTGATGTGGATTTTCTGTCATTCACATCAGATTGAAAATCTGAGTCTGTGTATGCTTCCACTTGCAACTCTGATTGCAAATCACCACCTCCATAAACGAGGAATAAATCTTTAGTCCTTCTCAAGTACTTAAGGATATTCTTAACAGCATTCCAGTGTTCTAAACCTGGATTGGACTGATATCGACTAGTTATGCTTACGCCATAACTGATATCAGGTCTTGTGCATAGCATCGCATACATGAGGCTCCCTATTGCAGATGCATATGGGATCTTGCTCATCTTTTGCACTTCCTCAATCGTTTGTGGGCACATTTTCTTAGAAATGTGAATGCCATGTCTGACAGGCAGAAAACCCTTCCTAGATTGTTCCATGTGAAATCTATTCAACACTTTGTCTATGTACAAGGATTGAGATAATCCAATTAATCTCCTTGATCTATCTCTGTAGATTTTTATTCCTAGTACATAGGCAGCTTCTCCAAGATCCTTCATAAGGAAGGTCTTGGACAACCAAACTTTAATTGAAGATAACATTCCTACATCATTCCCAAATAGTAGGATGTCATCTACATAAAGTACAAGGAACACAACAGCACTCCCACTGACCTTCTTGTAAACACAAGGTTCATCCATGTTTTGTGTGAAACCAAAAGATTTGACTGCATCATCAAAACGGATGTTCCAACTCCTTGAAGCTTGCTTGAGTCCATAGATGGACCTATGAAGCTTACACATTTTATGAATGTCATCTTTAGACGTAAAGCCTTCAGGTTGATCCATATAAAGGTCTTCCTCAAGGTTGCCATTCAGAAAGGCAGTCTTTACGTCCATTTGCCATATCTCATAATCATAGTGAGCAGCTATAGCAAATAATATCCGAACAGATTTAACCATGGCAACAGGAGAGAACGTATCTTCATAATCAATGCCCTCTCTTTGCTTATAGCCCTTTGCCACCAACCTTGCTTTGTAGGTTTCTATTTTACCATCTGAACCTATCTTTTTCTTGAAGACCCATTTGTTTCCAATTGGTCTAATACCAGGTGGAGGGTCAACGAGAGTCCAGACTTGATTGGTATACATAGAGTCAATCTCGGATTCCATGGCTTCTTGCCATTGCTTTGAGTCAACATTTGACATTGCTTCATTATAACTAGAAGGATCATACAGGTTTTCATTGTCACCAAGGAGATTTAACTCCCCAAGGCTTTCATGACACAAACCATACCTCTTGGGAGGTATCCGGATCCTACTAGAAATTCTTAGAGTTTGTGTTATAGTTGGTTCAGGAAGTTGTTCAATGGGAAATGGAGTGTTAGTTTGTGGCTTGTTGGACACTTCCTTGAGTTCTACCATTTGCTCAACATTTCCATCAAGGACATAGTCCCTTTCAAGGAAAGTGGCATTCCTGCTAACAAACACCTTTTGTTCTTCAGGTTGATAGAAATAATATCCTAAACTATCTTTAGGATATCCCACAAATAAACACTTGCTTGATCTAGCTTCAAGCTTGCCTGCTTCTAGTCTTTTGACATAAGCTGGACAACCCCAAATCTTAATATGATTGAGACTTGGTTTCTTCCCATGCCACATCTCATATGGTGTAAGAGGGACGGACTTGGAAGGCACTTTATTCAACAAATAAATTGCTGTTTGAAGTGCATATCCCCAAAAGGATATAGGTAAATCAGTATAGCTCATCATGGAACGAACCATGTCTAACAAAGTTCGATTTCTCCTTTCAGAGACACCATTGAGTTGTGGTGTTCCAGGAGGAGCTAATGAAGAAACAATGCCTTCTTGTTTGAGATAATCAATAAACTCATTGTTTAAGTATTCGCCTCCTCGATCAGATCTTAGAGCCTTAATACTTCTGTCGGTTTGTTTCTCAACTTCATTCTTAAATTCTTTGAACTTTTCAAAGGCTTCAGATTTGTTCTTCATAAGGTATAAATAACCAAACCGAGAATAATCATCGGTAAAGGTTATGAAGTATGAGAATCCACCTCTACTAATAGTGGACATGGGACCACATACATCGGTATGTATTAGGCCTAGGAGTTCTTTAACTCTTGTTCTTTGTCCACCATAATGTGACTTGGTCATTTTTCCTTTTAGACAAGACTCACAAGTAGGCATAGGATCAGATCCTAATGACTCTAAGTATCCATTTTTGGATAATTTGTGAATTCTATCTTGGCTAATATGACCAAGTTTAAGGTGCCACATCTTAATGGGGTTAACCGTTTCTCGAGCTCTCTTAGATCCCAAAGCATTTTCCTTCATACAGTTAATACTACAATCTAAAGCTAGATGAAAGAGACCATCAATAATATTAGCATGACATATCATGCGTTCATTAATAGATACAAAACCACTTAGTTTATCAAAAACTACTCTATAACCATCCTTCAAAAGCATGGAGATGGAGATAAGGTTCTTTATACATATAGGAAGATAAAGACAATTATTTAACTCTAATGTATCTCCTGATGGTAACTTCAAAATATAAGTCCCCACGGCTTTGGCATCAACTCTTGTGCCATTTCCTACACGTAGGGAAATTTCTCCAGCTTTAAGCTTCCTTGCTCCCACTAGGTCCTGCAACGAAGTGCAAACATGGTGGGATGCACCTGAATCAATTATCCAAGTGGAAGTATTATTAACTGTAAATATTGATTCAATCACATTGATCATACATTCTGTTGAAGACTTGTTCTTCAAGGATGCAAGATAAGCTTTGCAATTCCTCTTCCAGTGTCCATCTTTGTTGCAAAAGAAACAAATACCTTTTGGTTCCTTTTGTTCCTTCTTCTTCTTCTTTTGGACTACTCCCTTAGGCTTTATCACTTGTTTCTTCTTCCCTTTGCCTTTACATTTGGACTTACTGGATGAAGAAGAAGCGATAATAGCCGCACTCCCACTCTCTTTCTTAATTTGCTTCTCAGCTGTTACCAGCATATTGAGAAGATCAGAAAGAGTATGATCCATTTGTTGCATATTATAGTTCATTATGAACTGAGAAAATGAATCATCTAGGGAGGAAAGAAGAAGATCTTGAGCTAGCTCCGCATCAAGTGCAAATCCAAGGTCTTGAATTTGCTCAATAAGGCCTATCATTTTTAGACCATGTTGATGAACAGGTGCACCCCTCACATGCTTTGTCTTAACAAGCTCATTGACTACTGTGAAGCGCACATTTCTATTTCTCTCACCAAACAATTCAGTGAGATGAAGTAATATAGAACTGGCGCTATCCATATTCTCATGTTGCTTCTGAAGTTGTGAGTTCATGGATGCAAGCATAACACATTTAGCTTGCGTGTCATCATCCTTATGCTTTTGATAAGCAACACGTTGCTCATCGGTTGCATCTTGAGCCAATGGAGTGTGAGGAGGTGCATTTTGTAAGACATAAGCGATCTTATCGAATGTCAATACAATTTTCAAATTGCGGAGCCAGTCATTGAAGTTTGGGCCCTCAAGACGATTTTCATTGAGAATTTTGGTGATAGGATGTCCTGACATATTGCAGTCTACATAACATAAAATAAAAGAAGTGAGATTGATTTTAAAACCAAGTGACTCGGGTCTTAAGAATCAAATGGCACCCTCTCACTATTTTAACAAATTCCAAATCCCTCAAAGGAATTCGAGAGTATAAATTAAAACTCTTAGTGAGTATGGAAGACTCATTTTCATTAAGCCAACCGCATCATAATAGAACTATAAGTCAACTTAATTTCCATGAGAGGATACTCTTATCCAATCACATCAAATGTGAATATCCATAACTTTGGCCTCTAAAGTAATTAAGTCTCACCATAATTGTAATAACCGTGATTTTTAATCAAAGCAAAACATGATTACCGGTGCTTTACTTTTCATGATTGTAATGCTTTAGCTTTCATGATTACCCATAATTCGTTATGCCCCAGCTTCTGTCATTGACCACACCAGAGCATAATTGAAGAAACAGAACATAACTCTCTCTTGTCCGAAATCATTCTCTCTCTCTCTTGTCCGAAATCATTCTCTCTCTCTCTCGTCCGAAAAACACAAAAACAGAGCAAACGCTCTCCGTTCTTTTCCTTCCTCCACCTGCCATCAATCGACGCCGGACAACCTTCAGTGGCTTCGTCTCAGCCTTGCGAAGCTACCTGCTGCGGTCTTGGGTCACGGCACAGCCGGAAGCAGCGGCGAAGAGACCGGGTTCGTCCAGCCCCGATTTGGTTCCAAGCTTGATATCTCAAGCTACCGGTCACCACTCCTCGCAAAACTCCATCCACGAGCTCGCCTCAACCTCTTGAAGCCCCCAGAAGCAGCCTTGCATGGCGGCGCATCCCGTAGCAGCAACTACAAGTCAACCCCGCCAAGAACGAGACCGGAACTATCGATCCAAATATCTTGAGCTACAGGACGTCGTTTTGAGTGATTCTTGAACCAGTGAGTTCTTCTTGAGTTTCTTAACAACTCTTCAGAAGGAATCGAAGCCTTAAATTGAAGTTTTGACGTCGAAATCGAGCCTTGCCGGATTCTGCAAAATTCTGGAATTTTTCCGACCACCGAAGCTTTCGATCGGTATATCTCGAGCTACAGACCATATATTTCTTTGATTCTTGAACCAGTGTGTTCTTCTTGAGTTTCTTAACAACTCTTCAGAAGGAATCGAAGCCTTAAATTGACGTTTTTACGTCGAATTGGAGCTCGCCGTTTTCTGCAGTTTCTCGCCGGATTCTGGAAATTTTCCAGTCACCTCGACTGTTCTAGGTAATTTCCGACTACTTCCTTTCGTTTTCAGACTTCATGCTAGTTATGAAAGTGGATCAACTCGTCATTTTGAACAAGTTTGTAGTTGACAACTTTTGCATCGGAGGTGGTTGACCGTCGTTGACCGCCGCGTTGACCACCCACTGACCGCCGCTTGTGGCGGCGTATTCGACCATATTTCGAGTTTTTATTATCTAGGTGATGATCTACGCATCCTTACGAGCGTTTTGATATATTACAAGGTCATTTTAGAAAACGTTGATAAATAGTGGATTTATGTTTTGACGTTACTATTTAACGTTTTTACGTTTTATCTTCGGTTTACGATCCGCTAAGATCCGACCGTCAGATTTACTTCAAATTTGAATATGTTGATCGTATGACTGTCCCGATGACTTTGTGTGGTCACGGGCGAAGATCCCACCATTGGATCTTCGTATAATTGTGAAATAGTGATTCGGAAGGCGATTCGTGAGAATCTGACCGTCGGATTTTCGTATAATTTTGAGGAGATGTTTGTTAGAGTGATTCAAGAAGATCTGACCGTTGGATCTTCGTGATAATTTTGGAGGATGATCCTAAGGGCGATCCGTGAGGATCCGACCGTTGGATCATCATATAAATTCGATCTGGCCGTTGGATCATCATTAAATTAGAATCCGACCGTTGGATTTCCGTATATGTGTGGTTTATGAATGATTGCTAAGTTAAGATCGTATCTGACTAGGTGATTGACGGTTTGAGTTAGTGGACGATTGTGGATCGTATTTTGAGCGGAATTGAAGACGCAGCGGGATTATCGAGGTGAGTAAACCTCACGTGGTTCATATTACGAACCGAGTACTTTTAATTAATTTATTTTTTGTCGTCATTGTGTGAACTATAGTTGGTATTAATGGGCATTCCTGTGTGAATGTCTATCTATATATATATTATTTATGTGAAATAATATGTATTGTTGAAATTGTGAGATATTATGTACTGTTATGGTTGTGTTGAGTTTATTGTTGAAAAGCAACAATATTGTGAGAGGTATTAAATTTATTGTTGAGAAACAATAAATTGTTGATTTGTTGAGATATATTGATCTGTGGAGATCAATAGGTCACGGGGGTGACCATGGCATCTATTAGTGAACCACGCCCTTGTACCGGGTAGGTGGAAACTAATAGCATTAAATCGTGAACCACGCCCTCGCGCCGGGTAGGTGGAAACGATCAGTTAGAGCTCTAGTCTGTCTGCCAAATGTTGAGTGACCTTATGAGGGTAACGGGGAGTGACTCATAAGTGTATAATATTTATATATATATATATTTATATATATATGAGAGTGAGAAAGTGAAGTGGTTTTGTGGTGATCATTGTAATTGTGATGTTTCTACATTTCTATACTTGAGTTAAAGGAAATGTATTTTATTAAATCAACAGTTCATTCTTGTTTACTCATACGAGCTGTCAAAAGCTTACCGGGTTTTGTGTTGTTGCAATCCCGGTACACTATTCAAATTGTGTAGCGGGTACTACTACAGGTCAGGAAAATCAGGAAGGTGATCGAGCTGCGTAGAGTAGCTGCAAGTGTGTTATTCTGATTTTCTATTGTGAGGTTTGTTATGCTCATTTAGAGCTTTACAATTTTACTTGTGAGAGTGAATTTGTACTAATAAACTCGAGGTCTTCGAGATTTTATATTTGAGTGGCGAGTGGTGTGTTTGTTCTGAGAAAAAAAAAATTCAGAACGTTTATTTGATTAAGTTGTTAAATTCATGTTTCGGATTTGAATTTGTTATTCAAAATTCGGGGCGTGACAATAATAGGATATTGATAAATTACTCTAGTTAAGCTATACCCTTCATCTCATGTAAGTATAGGGATCAAAAATTAAATCTCATCATAATAGAATATTGACCAAGATTTGTCCCTACCTTACAACATCAAATGTTGAATAACCTCTCTTTAATGCTCCTAGCAAGAAATACCTCCGTTCGGAATGATATTCACATGCAAGAACATCTACTAGGAGATTACAATGTTGGAAGGCCACAAAGAAGCATTCATAATGACTTCTTCGTTTTTCAACTTAATATCACTTTGAGGGAATTTTAAGGTCTCATCTTTAATAATCTCATTAATAACAATCACATTGCATTTGCTTTGATCCTAATGCAATCACACATTCATTATACTTGATCTATAATAAAATACTCCCACTAATTGTTTTCAGAAAACAATTTGATTTCATCAAAAACATTTTTCAAATGGAATCGTAGGAAATATAAAATTACTTGATCAAGTGCAATGAACATGCAATTATAATAGGTCACAAAGGATGATTATGGACTTGTTGTTTGATCCAACATGAGCCAATATGTTGGATCAAGGTCATGTTTGAGTGGTTGATTTTAATTACGCGTAACGATTACGAGAATTAAATAACTAAGCTAAGCTATTACACTTTGCACTTGAACTCCTTTCAAGGCTTGATGACTTCAAACTTCTTCTTTAGATCATCCTCATGTGCTTCCATCTTTGATTACAAGAGTGGATGAGGGGCATACAAGCTCCCATTTAATTTAATCAAACTTGAATAAATTAAATAAGCTACTTAGTTACACAACCAAATGAATTAACTACTTTAACTACATAGCCCAAATGAATTAACTACTTTAATTACATAACCACATTCATTCAAAATGAATAGTCGGCCAATCTCATGCTCAATTATATTAGGCCATAGTCCATAATCATCCTTTAATTAACCAAGATTAATAGGGTTAATTAAACAAGCATAATTAACTTATTCAAAATAAATTAACCACTAAATTACTTTAATTTAATGCAAGTAAATTAATTGAGTGATTTAGGGGATGATGTCTTACATCATGCAACACTAACTTTTGGTGAGTAATTTAGGGGATGATGTCTCACATCACTTTTGATGAGTGATTTAGGGAATGATGTTTTACATCATGCATCACTAACTTTTGGTGAGTGATTTAGGGGATGATGTTTTACATCATGATTCACCAACCTTTGGTGAGTGATTTAGGGAGACATGTCTTTTATCTCATTCCAACTTTTGGTGAGTAATTTAGAGAAACTAATAGTAAAGATGACTAACTCTACCAACCTTTTGGTGAGGGAAACATGGAAATGATTTTATGTCATCATTAACTATTAGGTAAATTTGAATTCATGAATTTATGGATCAAAAGTGAAAAACAAACACCATGAAAAATTAGCTAGTTCATAACTAGATTAGACATGTTCCAAAGCTGGAAATAAAATTTCAGCTTTGTGTTCTTCCATTGAACACTTGTTTACTTCATCTTTGAAGCCAAAAATCATGCATACCCTAAAACATATATAATCTAACATGTTTCTAAGATTAACGCCTTAATTAAGAAACATATAGAATCCCTTAATACATATCTCATATGCATCAAAGTTTCATAAAACTTAAACCACTTCTTACATGTAATTTCCAGAAAACTTTTTCTAGCTATCATAAAATCTACCTTACATCACATGCTTCATAACTTTTATGATAAAGCAAATTTTATGATCTAAATTACATATTACTTTAAGCTTAAGAAAATCACATCAACCAACATACTTAGCCATGTTTATAACATATCAAAATTAAGCCAATGGCTCTGATACCAATTGAAGGAATGGATGGATTTCAAAACTTTTTAATTAGTGCGGAATAAGTTTAACAATTAAACTACTAACTAAACATAAAATCCATTCCTTTAACCCATGATCTTGGCTTATTGTGATATGTATATAAACAAAGCATGCATAGTAAGGAAGAACAAAGAGGGAGTTTATGTTCTACTCACCCTTGGAGCGTGATTTTAATCCGATCCAAGTGAACCACTAAAGTTCCTCTCCTTGATCTCTCCTTGTGTGTGTTTCCTCCACCTTGAAGCACCTTGAATTAAGAACTCCTTCTTGTACTCCTTGTGCTTGTAATATTCTCCTTGATGTAACAAGTAGAGCCACAAAATATATGGCCTCTAAGGATCTTCACCAAGTGAATCAAGAGATGAAGAAAGATGAAAGAAAAGAAGAAATTATGCAAGTGTTCTTCTTTCCTTTAATTTTGTGATGGACCAAGAGAGAACTCTTTCTCTCTCTCTCTCAAATCTCAAATCTGAAAATAATAGTGTGGAGACACACTTATTCTCTTTGTCCATGCTTTCACTTTTATATAATAGGAAATAACTCCAATTACTAAAAGAAAATATTGACTTTCATAAAGCCAATATTTTGGCTGGTCCATACTTGTTATTGGGCACTAAAAATGTGTCTTGGGCTTTCATTTAAATCTCATTTAGTGAAGCCCAAGTCCACACGAAAAGCCCGACAATCGTTTAGGCCCAATAGGTTCGGTTTTACCCGAAAAACCTAATTATGTCCAAATAATAAATCTAATTAATTATTTGGTCATAACCAACTCTTGTTTAATCTTCTTCATATACAATCTCAAGGATCCACTTATATGGTGTGCGATCTCTTAGGTTCTAATTAACAAGGCAGTGAAGTTTATAGAAACCATTCTATTTTGTTTACGAATCAAAAACTCCATTTTTGATTCTCCCTTGTTATTAGGATTATAAATGTTTATTAATCCTCGGGGACTTCACAAGTCATGAGTGACGTCTTGCAACATATCATGACTACCCTAGTTAATGTAGAATGACAAAGAACCTATTCAATTGGAATTACAATACAATACGGTCCTTCTCTAACACTATGTTCTAAATCACATCATCGGGGTATGGAATTGATATGTCAATCCCCTAATGTGATTTTCATTCTTATGTGATTCTTAGAATGTGATTAAAAACTCCTTTTTAATCTCATTCAATGCTTTGGCCAAAGACTCATTGAATCACATCTTTGAACATACACCTTATTTACTTAAGGATAGAGATTCCTTATTGTACACTCACATGTCTCCATGACCGAATTGATTATACCAATGAATGCATCTATTATATCCATTAAGGGACACAATATTATTGCATCATCAAGAGATAATCCATTCACTCATAAGACAACTATGGTGTCTCAGGTCAAAGGACTAATTTGTATTATTGCAATTTAGAGTTCAAGTTTGACATGTAAGTAAGACTCCATACAAGAACTCTAATGATCGCGTTCAGTGTACTCTTTAAGTTAAGAGCACCCACATACTTGTATTAGTGTCTCTACACAAATGACAAGAGACATATCATCCTCCATATTGAGCATACATAGTATGTGCTAGTCTTTCCGGATTATCAATGTCCAAGTGATAATCCTATGACTAGGAACCTTTTAGGATAAGAGTGTGAAAGAGTAAAGGTCTCACACATCTAACTCTTTAGATTACTTTCTCTTTAACTCATATTCCTTGGACCTTGTTCAATCAAATATTAAATATAAGCAATGAACAATAAACTTGCCCTTTTGAATAATAATAATTACAATAATAATTACATCAAAATGATTGTTTTAGGACACAATTCCTTCAATCTCCCACTTGTACTAAACCCAATCAGCCATGAAACGTACACCCATCTTCTCAAGATGTTGTTCTAGCTTTGCTTGTGATAAAGGCTTAGTGAATGGATCTGATATGTTATCAACAGATGCTACTTTGAGAATGTTAACGTCTCCACGATTAACAATCTCCCTTATGATATGGAAACGTCTTTCGATGTGTTTGGATTTTTGATGAGACCTTGGTTCCTTGGCTTGAGCAATTGCCCCATTGTTGTCACAGTAAAGTGGAATCGGTGACTCAATGGTAGGAACAACATCAAGTTCAGTGATGAACTTTTTCATCCAAACTGCTTCCTTTGCAGCCTCTGCAGCTGCAATGTATTCTGCCTCAGTAGTGGAATCTGCAGTAACGCTTTGTTTGCAGCTTCTCCAATTTACTGCACCTCCATTCAAGGTGAAGACAAACCCTGATGTGGATTTTCTGTCATTCACATCAGATTGAAAATCTGAGTCTGTGTATGCTTCCACTTGCAACTCTGATTGCAAATCACCACCTCCATAAACGAGGAATAAATCTTTAGTCCTTCTCAAGTACTTAAGGATATTCTTAACAGCATTCCAGTGTTCTAAACCTGGATTGGACTGATATCGACTAGTTATGCTTACGCCATAACTGATATCAGGTCTTGTGCATAGCATCGCATACATGAGGCTCCCTATTGCAGATGCATATGGGATCTTGCTCATCTTTTGCACTTCCTCAATCGTTTGTGGGCACATTTTCTTAGAAATGTGAATGCCATGTCTGACAGGCAGAAAACCCTTCCTAGATTGTTCCATGTGAAATCTATTCAACACTTTGTCTATGTACAAGGATTGAGATAATCCAATTAATCTCCTTGATCTATCTCTGTAGATTTTTATTCCTAGTACATAGGCAGCTTCTCCAAGATCCTTCATAAGGAAGGTCTTGGACAACCAAACTTTAATTGAAGATAACATTCCTACATCATTCCCAAATAGTAGGATGTCATCTACATAAAGTACAAGGAACACAACAGCACTCCCACTGACCTTCTTGTAAACACAAGGTTCATCCATGTTTTGTGTGAAACCAAAAGATTTGACTGCATCATCAAAACGGATGTTCCAACTCCTTGAAGCTTGCTTGAGTCCATAGATGGACCTATGAAGCTTACACATTTTATGAATGTCATCTTTAGACGTAAAGCCTTCAGGTTGATCCATATAAAGGTCTTCCTCAAGGTTGCCATTCAGAAAGGCAGTCTTTACGTCCATTTGCCATATCTCATAATCATAGTGAGCAGCTATAGCAAATAATATCCGAACAGATTTAACCATGGCAACAGGAGAGAACGTATCTTCATAATCAATGCCCTCTCTTTGCTTATAGCCCTTTGCCACCAACCTTGCTTTGTAGGTTTCTATTTTACCATCTGAACCTATCTTTTTCTTGAAGACCCATTTGTTTCCAATTGGTCTAATACCAGGTGGAGGGTCAACGAGAGTCCAGACTTGATTGGTATACATAGAGTCAATCTCGGATTCCATGGCTTCTTGCCATTGCTTTGAGTCAACATTTGACATTGCTTCATTATAACTAGAAGGATCATACAGGTTTTCATTGTCACCAAGGAGATTTAACTCCCCAAGGCTTTCATGACACAAACCATACCTCTTGGGAGGTATCCGGATCCTACTAGAAATTCTTAGAGTTTGTGTTATAGTTGGTTCAGGAAGTTGTTCAATGGGAAATGGAGTGTTAGTTTGTGGCTTGTTGGACACTTCCTTGAGTTCTACCATTTGCTCAACATTTCCATCAAGGACATAGTCCCTTTCAAGGAAAGTGGCATTCCTGCTAACAAACACCTTTTGTTCTTCAGGTTGATAGAAATAATATCCTAAACTATCTTTAGGATATCCCACAAATAAACACTTGCTTGATCTAGCTTCAAGCTTGCCTGCTTCTAGTCTTTTGACATAAGCTGGACAACCCCAAATCTTAATATGATTGAGACTTGGTTTCTTCCCATGCCACATCTCATATGGTGTAAGAGGGACGGACTTGGAAGGCACTTTATTCAACAAATAAATTGCTGTTTGAAGTGCATATCCCCAAAAGGATATAGGTAAATCAGTATAGCTCATCATGGAACGAACCATGTCTAACAAAGTTCGATTTCTCCTTTCAGAGACACCATTGAGTTGTGGTGTTCCAGGAGGAGCTAATGAAGAAACAATGCCTTCTTGTTTGAGATAATCAATAAACTCATTGTTTAAGTATTCGCCTCCTCGATCAGATCTTAGAGCCTTAATACTTCTGTCGGTTTGTTTCTCAACTTCATTCTTAAATTCTTTGAACTTTTCAAAGGCTTCAGATTTGTTCTTCATAAGGTATAAATAACCAAACCGAGAATAATCATCGGTAAAGGTTATGAAGTATGAGAATCCACCTCTACTAATAGTGGACATGGGACCACATACATCGGTATGTATTAGGCCTAGGAGTTCTTTAACTCTTGTTCTTTGTCCACCATAATGTGACTTGGTCATTTTTCCTTTTAGACAAGACTCACAAGTAGGCATAGGATCAGATCCTAATGACTCTAAGTATCCATTTTTGGATAATTTGTGAATTCTATCTTGGCTAATATGACCAAGTTTAAGGTGCCACATCTTAATGGGGTTAACCGTTTCTCGAGCTCTCTTAGATCCCAAAGCATTTTCCTTCATACAGTTAATACTACAATCTAAAGCTAGATGAAAGAGACCATCAATAATATTAGCATGACATATCATGCGTTCATTAATAGATACAAAACCACTTAGTTTATCAAAAACTACTCTATAACCATCCTTCAAAAGCATGGAGATGGAGATAAGGTTCTTTATACATATAGGAAGATAAAGACAATTATTTAACTCTAATGTATCTCCTGATGGTAACTTCAAAATATAAGTCCCCACGGCTTTGGCATCAACTCTTGTGCCATTTCCTACACGTAGGGAAATTTCTCCAGCTTTAAGCTTCCTTGCTCCCACTAGGTCCTGCAACGAAGTGCAAACATGGTGGGATGCACCTGAATCAATTATCCAAGTGGAAGTATTATTAACTGTAAATATTGATTCAATCACATTGATCATACATTCTGTTGAAGACTTGTTCTTCAAGGATGCAAGATAAGCTTTGCAATTCCTCTTCCAGTGTCCATCTTTGTTGCAAAAGAAACAAATACCTTTTGGTTCCTTTTGTTCCTTCTTCTTCTTCTTTTGGACTACTCCCTTAGGCTTTATCACTTGTTTCTTCTTCCCTTTGCCTTTACATTTGGACTTACTGGATGAAGAAGAAGCGATAATAGCCGCACTCCCACTCTCTTTCTTAATTTGCTTCTCAGCTGTTACCAGCATATTGAGAAGATCAGAAAGAGTATGATCCATTTGTTGCATATTATAGTTCATTATGAACTGAGAAAATGAATCATCTAGGGAGGAAAGAAGAAGATCTTGAGCTAGCTCCGCA
Organism: Rosa rugosa; assembly: GCF_958449725.1. Classification (NCBI taxonomy): domain Eukaryota; kingdom Viridiplantae; phylum Streptophyta; class Magnoliopsida; order Rosales; family Rosaceae; genus Rosa; species Rosa rugosa. The sequence goes on along the minus strand of NC_084820.1, from coordinate 27,172,577 downwards.
TCAAGTGCAAATCCAAGGTCTTGAATTTGCTCAATAAGGCCTATCATTTTTAGACCATGTTGATGAACAGGTGCACCCCTCACATGCTTTGTCTTAACAAGCTCATTGACTACTGTGAAGCGCACATTTCTATTTCTCTCACCAAACAATTCAGTGAGATGAAGTAATATAGAACTGGCGCTATCCATATTCTCATGTTGCTTCTGAAGTTGTGAGTTCATGGATGCAAGCATAACACATTTAGCTTGCGTGTCATCATCCTTATGCTTTTGATAAGCAACACGTTGCTCATCGGTTGCATCTTGAGCCAATGGAGTGTGAGGAGGTGCATTTTGTAAGACATAAGCGATCTTATCGAATGTCAATACAATTTTCAAATTGCGGAGCCAGTCATTGAAGTTTGGGCCCTCAAGACGATTTTCATTGAGAATTTTGGTGATAGGATGTCCTGACATATTGCAGTCTACATAACATAAAATAAAAGAAGTGAGATTGATTTTAAAACCAAGTGACTCGGGTCTTAAGAATCAAATGGCACCCTCTCACTATTTTAACAAATTCCAAATCCCTCAAAGGAATTCGAGAGTATAAATTAAAACTCTTAGTGAGTATGGAAGACTCATTTTCATTAAGCCAACCGCATCATAATAGAACTATAAGTCAACTTAATTTCCATGAGAGGATACTCTTATCCAATCACATCAAATGTGAATATCCATAACTTTGGCCTCTAAAGTAATTAAGTCTCACCATAATTGTAATAACCGTGATTTTTAATCAAAGCAAAACATGATTACCGGTGCTTTACTTTTCATGATTGTAATGCTTTAGCTTTCATGATTACCCATAATTCGTTATGCCCCAGCTTCTGTCATTGACCACACCAGAGCATAATTGAAGAAACAGAACATAACTCTCTCTTGTCCGAAATCATTCTCTCTCTCTCTTGTCCGAAATCATTCTCTCTCTCTCTCGTCCGAAAAACACAAAAACAGAGCAAACGCTCTCCGTTCTTTTCCTTCCTCCACCTGCCATCAATCGACGCCGGACAACCTTCAGTGGCTTCGTCTCAGCCTTGCGAAGCTACCTGCTGCGGTCTTGGGTCACGGCACAGCCGGAAGCAGCGGCGAAGAGACCGGGTTCGTCCAGCCCCGATTTGGTTCCAAGCTTGATATCTCAAGCTACCGGTCACCACTCCTCGCAAAACTCCATCCACGAGCTCGCCTCAACCTCTTGAAGCCCCCAGAAGCAGCCTTGCATGGCGGCGCATCCCGTAGCAGCAACTACAAGTCAACCCCGCCAAGAACGAGACCGGAACTATCGATCCAAATATCTTGAGCTACAGGACGTCGTTTTGAGTGATTCTTGAACCAGTGAGTTCTTCTTGAGTTTCTTAACAACTCTTCAGAAGGAATCGAAGCCTTAAATTGAAGTTTTGACGTCGAAATCGAGCCTTGCCGGATTCTGCAAAATTCTGGAATTTTTCCGACCACCGAAGCTTTCGATCGGTATATCTCGAGCTACAGACCATATATTTCTTTGATTCTTGAACCAGTGTGTTCTTCTTGAGTTTCTTAACAACTCTTCAGAAGGAATCGAAGCCTTAAATTGACGTTTTTACGTCGAATTGGAGCTCGCCGTTTTCTGCAGTTTCTCGCCGGATTCTGGAAATTTTCCAGTCACCTCGACTGTTCTAGGTAATTTCCGACTACTTCCTTTCGTTTTCAGACTTCATGCTAGTTATGAAAGTGGATCAACTCGTCATTTTGAACAAGTTTGTAGTTGACAACTTTTGCATCGGAGGTGGTTGACCGTCGTTGACCGCCGCGTTGACCACCCACTGACCGCCGCTTGTGGCGGCGTATTCGACCATATTTCGAGTTTTTATTATCTAGGTGATGATCTACGCATCCTTACGAGCGTTTTGATATATTACAAGGTCATTTTAGAAAACGTTGATAAATAGTGGATTTATGTTTTGACGTTACTATTTAACGTTTTTACGTTTTATCTTCGGTTTACGATCCGCTAAGATCCGACCGTCAGATTTACTTCAAATTTGAATATGTTGATCGTATGACTGTCCCGATGACTTTGTGTGGTCACGGGCGAAGATCCCACCATTGGATCTTCGTATAATTGTGAAATAGTGATTCGGAAGGCGATTCGTGAGAATCTGACCGTCGGATTTTCGTATAATTTTGAGGAGATGTTTGTTAGAGTGATTCAAGAAGATCTGACCGTTGGATCTTCGTGATAATTTTGGAGGATGATCCTAAGGGCGATCCGTGAGGATCCGACCGTTGGATCATCATATAAATTCGATCTGGCCGTTGGATCATCATTAAATTAGAATCCGACCGTTGGATTTCCGTATATGTGTGGTTTATGAATGATTGCTAAGTTAAGATCGTATCTGACTAGGTGATTGACGGTTTGAGTTAGTGGACGATTGTGGATCGTATTTTGAGCGGAATTGAAGACGCAGCGGGATTATCGAGGTGAGTAAACCTCACGTGGTTCATATTACGAACCGAGTACTTTTAATTAATTTATTTTTTGTCGTCATTGTGTGAACTATAGTTGGTATTAATGGGCATTCCTGTGTGAATGTCTATCTATATATATATTATTTATGTGAAATAATATGTATTGTTGAAATTGTGAGATATTATGTACTGTTATGGTTGTGTTGAGTTTATTGTTGAAAAGCAACAATATTGTGAGAGGTATTAAATTTATTGTTGAGAAACAATAAATTGTTGATTTGTTGAGATATATTGATCTGTGGAGATCAATAGGTCACGGGGGTGACCATGGCATCTATTAGTGAACCACGCCCTTGTACCGGGTAGGTGGAAACTAATAGCATTAAATCGTGAACCACGCCCTCGCGCCGGGTAGGTGGAAACGATCAGTTAGAGCTCTAGTCTGTCTGCCAAATGTTGAGTGACCTTATGAGGGTAACGGGGAGTGACTCATAAGTGTATAATATTTATATATATATATATATTTATATATATATGAGAGTGAGAAAGTGAAGTGGTTTTGTGGTGATCATTGTAATTGTGATGTTTCTACATTTCTATACTTGAGTTAAAGGAAATGTATTTTATTAAATCAACAGTTCATTCTTGTTTACTCATACGAGCTGTCAAAAGCTTACCGGGTTTTGTGTTGTTGCAATCCCGGTACACTATTCAAATTGTGTAGCGGGTACTACTACAGGTCAGGAAAATCAGGAAGGTGATCGAGCTGCGTAGAGTAGCTGCAAGTGTGTTATTCTGATTTTCTATTGTGAGGTTTGTTATGCTCATTTAGAGCTTTACAATTTTACTTGTGAGAGTGAATTTGTACTAATAAACTCGAGGTCTTCGAGATTTTATATTTGAGTGGCGAGTGGTGTGTTTGTTCTGAGAAAAAAAAAATTCAGAACATTTATTTGATTAAGTTGTTAAATTCATGTTTCGGATTTGAATTTGTTATTCAAAATTCGGGGCGTGACAATAATAGGATATTGATAAATTACTCTAGTTAAGCTATACCCTTCATCTCATGTAAGTATAGGGATCAAAAATTAAATCTCATCATAATAGAATATTGACCAAGATTTGTCCCTACCTTACAACATCAAATGTTGAATAACCTCTCTTTAATGCTCCTAGCAAGAAATACCTCCGTTCGGAATGATATTCACATGCAAGAACATCTACTAGGAGATTACAATGTTGGAAGGCCACAAAGAAGCATTCATAATGACTTCTTCGTTTTTCAACTTAATATCACTTTGAGGGAATTTTAAGGTCTCATCTTTAATAATCTCATTAATAACAATCACATTGCATTTGCTTTGATCCTAATGCAATCACACATTCATTATACTTGATCTATAATAAAATACTCCCACTAATTGTTTTCAGAAAACAATTTGATTTCATCAAAAACATTTTTCAAATGGAATCGTAGGAAATATAAAATTACTTGATCAAGTGCAATGAACATGCAATTATAATAGGTCACAAAGGATGATTATGGACTTGTTGTTTGATCCAACATGAGCCAATATGTTGGATCAAGGTCATGTTTGAGTGGTTGATTTTAATTACGCGTAACGATTACGAGAATTAAATAACTAAGCTAAGCTATTACACTTTGCACTTGAACTCCTTTCAAGGCTTGATGACTTCAAACTTCTTCTTTAGATCATCCTCATGTGCTTCCATCTTTGATTACAAGAGTGGATGAGGGGCATACAAGCTCCCATTTAATTTAATCAAACTTGAATAAATTAAATAAGCTACTTAGTTACACAACCAAATGAATTAACTACTTTAACTACATAGCCCAAATGAATTAACTACTTTAATTACATAACCACATTCATTCAAAATGAATAGTCGGCCAATCTCATGCTCAATTATATTAGGCCATAGTCCATAATCATCCTTTAATTAACCAAGATTAATAGGGTTAATTAAACAAGCATAATTAACTTATTCAAAATAAATTAACCACTAAATTACTTTAATTTAATGCAAGTAAATTAATTGAGTGATTTAGGGGATGATGTCTTACATCATGCAACACTAACTTTTGGTGAGTAATTTAGGGGATGATGTCTCACATCACTTTTGATGAGTGATTTAGGGAATGATGTTTTACATCATGCATCACTAACTTTTGGTGAGTGATTTAGGGGATGATGTTTTACATCATGATTCACCAACCTTTGGTGAGTGATTTAGGGAGACATGTCTTTTATCTCATTCCAACTTTTGGTGAGTAATTTAGAGAAACTAATAGTAAAGATGACTAACTCTACCAACCTTTTGGTGAGGGAAACATGGAAATGATTTTATGTCATCATTAACTATTAGGTAAATTTGAATTCATGAATTTATGGATCAAAAGTGAAAAACAAACACCATGAAAAATTAGCTAGTTCATAACTAGATTAGACATGTTCCAAAGCTGGAAATAAAATTTCAGCTTTGTGTTCTTCCATTGAACACTTGTTTACTTCATCTTTGAAGCCAAAAATCATGCATACCCTAAAACATATATAATCTAACATGTTTCTAAGATTAACGCCTTAATTAAGAAACATATAGAATCCCTTAATACATATCTCATATGCATCAAAGTTTCATAAAACTTAAACCACTTCTTACATGTAATTTCCAGAAAACTTTTTCTAGCTATCATAAAATCTACCTTACATCACATGCTTCATAACTTTTATGATAAAGCAAATTTTATGATCTAAATTACATATTACTTTAAGCTTAAGAAAATCACATCAACCAACATACTTAGCCATGTTTATAACATATCAAAATTAAGCCAATGGCTCTGATACCAATTGAAGGAATGGATGGATTTCAAAACTTTTTAATTAGTGCGGAATAAGTTTAACAATTAAACTACTAACTAAACATAAAATCCATTCCTTTAACCCATGATCTTGGCTTATTGTGATATGTATATAAACAAAGCATGCATAGTAAGGAAGAACAAAGAGGGAGTTTATGTTCTACTCACCCTTGGAGCGTGATTTTAATCCGATCCAAGTGAACCACTAAAGTTCCTCTCCTTGATCTCTCCTTGTGTGTGTTTCCTCCACCTTGAAGCACCTTGAATTAAGAACTCCTTCTTGTACTCCTTGTGCTTGTAATATTCTCCTTGATGTAACAAGTAGAGCCACAAAATATATGGCCTCTAAGGATCTTCACCAAGTGAATCAAGAGATGAAGAAAGATGAAAGAAAAGAAGAAATTATGCAAGTGTTCTTCTTTCCTTTAATTTTGTGATGGACCAAGAGAGAACTCTTTCTCTCTCTCTCTCAAATCTCAAATCTGAAAATAATAGTGTGGAGACACACTTATTCTCTTTGTCCATGCTTTCACTTTTATATAATAGGAAATAACTCCAATTACTAAAAGAAAATATTGACTTTCATAAAGCCAATATTTTGGCTGGTCCATACTTGTTATTGGGCACTAAAAATGTGTCTTGGGCTTTCATTTAAATCTCATTTAGTGAAGCCCAAGTCCACACGAAAAGCCCGACAATCGTTTAGGCCCAATAGGTTCGGTTTTACCCGAAAAACCTAATTATGTCCAAATAATAAATCTAATTAATTATTTGGTCATAACCAACTCTTGTTTAATCTTCTTCATATACAATCTCAAGGATCCACTTATATGGTGTGCGATCTCTTAGGTTCTAATTAACAAGGCAGTGAAGTTTATAGAAACCATTCTATTTTGTTTACGAATCAAAAACTCCATTTTTGATTCTCCCTTGTTATTAGGATTATAAATGTTTATTAATCCTCGGGGACTTCACAAGTCATGAGTGACGTCTTGCAACATATCATGACTACCCTAGTTAATGTAGAATGACAAAGAACCTATTCAATTGGAATTACAATACAATACGGTCCTTCTCTAACACTATGTTCTAAATCACATCATCGGGGTATGGAATTGATATGTCAATCCCCTAATGTGATTTTCATTCTTATGTGATTCTTAGAATGTGATTAAAAACTCCTTTTTAATCTCATTCAATGCTTTGGCCAAAGACTCATTGAATCACATCTTTGAACATACACCTTATTTACTTAAGGATAGAGATTCCTTATTGTACACTCACATGTCTCCATGACCGAATTGATTATACCAATGAATGCATCTATTATATCCATTAAGGGACACAATATTATTGCATCATCAAGAGATAATCCATTCACTCATAAGACAACTATGGTGTCTCAGGTCAAAGGACTAATTTGTATTATTGCAATTTAGAGTTCAAGTTTGACATGTAAGTAAGACTCCATACAAGAACTCTAATGATCGCGTTCAGTGTACTCTTTAAGTTAAGAGCACCCACATACTTGTATTAGTGTCTCTACACAAATGACAAGAGACATATCATCCTCCATATTGAGCATACATAGTATGTGCTAGTCTTTCCGGATTATCAATGTCCAAGTGATAATCCTATGTCTAGGAACCTTTTAGGATAAGAGTGTGAAAGAGTAAAGGTCTCACACATCTAACTCTTTAGATTACTTTCTCTTTAACTCATATTCCTTGGACCTTGTTCAATCAAATATTAAATAGGGGAATTTGATTATACACCCAAATTGACACACCTCTTTTAGAATAAACCCATCCATAAGAGTGTTTTAATATACACCCAAACCAATTAATTAGGTTTATGCAAAATAAAAAAACCTATTAAATAGAATAAATAATAAAACCCAATGTTGTTAAGAATTACTAAAGCTGCCACTATCAAATTTCCCATTCACCTATTAAATAGTATTGATAATAAAATCCAGTAATGTTGCCGATGGAAGTCGATCATGAAACGGCTGCCCATAGACGTCGCCCCAGAATTACTTAACCCTTGATTTCAGCAATTGAAAATTCTCCTCTGGGTTGGAGGTTACGTAATCTTCACATTAAAAAGTCTAATCTGTACATTCAAAGCTGGTGTCAATATCTCTACAAACTTGTGATATAAATGGATTGCACAATCAGATGTTGGTGGGTTGCCTGTGTTCAACAGCATATCTGATTGGTACGGTTCATGAGTATTGTGGTTGCTACCTATTCAAAAGGTGTGTGTGCTCCTGACGAAGAGGTATTTGTTTTGTGATGGTTCTAGGTTTTTGATATTGAGTAGGTATGATAGACTATACAAGTTTTTGATTGCAGGTATGATTAATATGCTCCGAGTAACAAAGTGGTTGAGAATGAGAATCAAATTTCAATGAACCTGAGGTCGAGGTCTAAATGCAAAAAACCCCTTATTTTAGCCGACTTCATCACTGAGAGGACCAAGAAAGGAAAAGCAAAAGCTGAAATTGTTAAGAAGGACGATGATGATTTTGTCGTACAATCGCCTTCCAAGAAAAAGAAGACCCAACAGTAGATCAAAACATAGGTGTTTGGAGACTACGGGTTGGTAAGTGCATGACGATTCCTGATGCAAAGAGGCTTAAGGTTTATTTGGCGAAAAGAGAGAACAAGTAAGTGGTACAATTATGGATAAAAATGGGATACCCTTTTTATGAGTTCCTATTCAAGTAGGTGTCTCCGTATCACATAGGGTTCGTACCTCTTCATGAGAAGGTTGCTGTATATGTTTGCATTATGTTGTGCTGTAACCGGTGAAAGTTGGTATGTATGCATGTAGGTCGCCCCTGTGGCATGGAGTGAAGTCAGGAGTATTTGTTAAGGATGCACTAGCCATCTTGAATGAGGAAGTTGTCGGTGTGCAGGTTGTTGTGTGCATAGTTATCTACTGAAGCTGCGATTGATTTATTTGCCTGTGTTATAGAAGCATGTTACCATATTTATTTTCCTGTGTTATAGAAGCATGTAACCATATTTCCTCACATATATCCTTTTTTTTTTTTTTTTTTTTTGAAAGGCTCACATATATCCTTATATGTAGTGTGACTATAAATTGGAAATGCTAATGTTTTTGAATCAAAGCTGGTCCTTGCAATGATTGCACCCTCTAGATGAATAACATGGACCCTATTATGGAAAATTAATGAACATGGAATATTGATTCTATACCTACGCCTATTGGAATGGGGAATCAAATTTCATTCAAAAAAAGGGAAAAAAAGAAAAGCAAAATGACATACCTTGATGAGAGGATGTTTAATCACTACATGATAAGAATACCTCCACAAAAGGATGTTTAATCAGATTGAGAAATTATCTACGAAATCTAATAGGAATATCTACACAACCACATCTACTTAAAAATGGCAAATATAAAGATCAAATATGAAAGGAAGAGATATACAATAATTAAGGCAATTAATCTTTTTAAATAAGGAATATCTACACAAACATATCTCCTAAAATATGACATTAGTTACATACAATAATTAAGGCAATTAATCACGTTGACATATTTAATAATAGGATTATCTACACAAACATATCTACTAAAAAATGGAAAATATATAGGTCAAATCAGAAAGGAAGAGATATACAATAATTAAGGCAATTAATCGTTTTTAAATCAGGAAAAATAAATTGATGGTATTAAATTCTAATTTGTGTTTATAACTGATGCCATATTTAAATTTAAAAAAACACCTATATTTGAGGAATATTTTCCTTTTTCGACGAGAAGGGTAAAATAGTCAAACTAAAAAAATGAGAGAAAAACTTAATTATAGACTTAAAACCTATACGGTAGGTTTAATTATATGAATGGGTGTAGATTAAAAGAAAACATATGATTGGGTTTCTCTTAAAATGAGCCTCATTTTTTGGGTTTTTTTCTAATTTTCTCTATTAAATATAAGCAATGAACAATAAACTTGCCCTTTTGAATAATAATAATTACAATAATAATTACATCAAAATGATTGTTTTAGGACACAATTCCTTCAGTTGCAGCTATGATCATTGAAGGCACTATAATGGACTTCTTACCATAGCATTCACACTAGCTTTGTATTGCTATATAAACCCTCCATTGTGAGATGAATAAACACTTGAATCTCCATCCTTCTCTGCATCTAAACTCTCTCTCTCTCAAGTTCTTCCCAACAAAGCTCTCTCCATTTTCTGAAACAGTTTTATGTTCATTTTTCAACAAATTGCACAACAAAAGTTATTAGTTTGAGCAGTTTTTCAGTTCTAGCTAGCTTCTTACTTTACCCCTCCCTTTAACTCTCTCTACATTGCATCCATTGATTCCATATTGCATTTCACTCCAATTACTGCTTAATGCAACAACCAAACACTGTTTGTTGTTGTCTGTCAACTTGCTTGCATGGCTCTAGATGATAAGATAGTAGAGATTCTAGTATGGTAAATCAGCTTAGGGTCTGTTTAATTATACATGAAACTTGACAAGTTTCAGGTGTTAAAAAGAAGGCAGGTTTCTCTTTGTCGCTGTGGTTCTCTTCAAAGTGTATTTGACATTCTGGATAAAGTTTCAAAATGCACCTGATAGAGTGAGAGATGTGCATTTGATCCTTGAATGGGAACTGAAGCACGATTGGATGTTGCTGCTTAATTCCACCATACACTTTCTTCTGTCTATCAAAATTTTTCCCACCGATGTTTTAGGTACTTCAAAACTGGCCGGTATTGTCTCTGTGTGTGTGAGTGCGCGAGCGCACATATTTACGCATGTCTATACTTCATCATAGTTCATACTTTTGGTTCTTTTTCATAATTTCTCTTTTTCCTTCATCTCTTAACTAAGCAACCAAAGTTAGATTATATTATGCATCATTCACTTGTGACTGCAACTTCTATGTTAACCTTAATTAAGCTTATGTACACCTGCTTTTACAGAAGTAGGATGTCACGCCCCGGATTTTTAATGATAAATTCAAATCCGAAACATGAATTAAACCACTTAATCAAATAAACGTTCTGAATTTTCTTCTCAATATAATCTCACCACAAGGTACACAAACTCCAAATCTCGAAACCTCGAGTTCATTATTACAATTCACTCTCACAAGCAATATTGTAAAGCTCTAAATGAGCATAAAACACCTCACAACTTACAATTACTGTAAAACTCTAACAATTGCTCTAACCGCACGATCACCGTCCTGGTTCTCCTGTCCTGTAGGATTACCCGCTACACAATTTGAATAGTGTACCGGGAGTTGCAACAACACAAAACCCGGTAAGCTTTTGACAGCTAGTATGAGTAAACAAGAAAGAACTGTAGATTTATTAAATTACAAGACCACCACAAACCCACGTTACTTTCTCACTCTCATATATATATATAGACACTTATGAGTTACTCTCAATTTAGCTCATAAGATCACTCACTCTCATATATATATATAGACACTTATGAGTTACTCTCAATTTAGCTCATAAGATCACTCACTCTCATATATATATATATAGACACTTATGAGTTACTCTCAAATTCGCTCATAAGATCACTCACTCTCATATATATATATATAGACACTTATGAGTTACTCTCAAATTCGTTCATAAGATTTCCCAACATTTGGTAGACAGACTCATATATATATATAGACCCTTATGAGTTACTCTCAATTTCCCTCATCAGGTTACCATATATATATTGACACTTATGAGTTACTCTCAATTTCACTCATAAGGTCACTCCACATTTGGCAGACAGACTAGAGCTCTAACTGAACGTAACCACTCGTCCGGCCACAGACGTGATTACGATTTAATACTATTAATAACCACCAGCCCGGTACGAGAGCGTGATTCACTAATAGATGCCATGGTCACCTCGTGACCTAGTGATCTCCACAGATCACAACAATTTATTGTTCCTCAACAATAAAACTCAACACCTCTCACAATATATTGTTTCTCAACAATAAACTCAATACCCCTCACAATATATTGTTCCTCAACAATAAACTCAATACCTCTCACAATATATTGTTTCTCAACAATAAACTCAATACCCCTCACAGTATATTGTTTCTCAACAATAAACTCAATACCTCTCACAATATATTGTTTCTCAACAATAAACTCAACACAACTCCAACAATACATATTATTTCACGTAATAATATATATACAGACATTCACACAGGAATGTCTAATACACCAACAATAGTTCATATGATTGCAAAATAAAGCAATTAAATATATTGGGTTCATAATATGAACCACGTGAGGTTTACTCACCTCGATAATCCCGCTGCGTCTTCAATTCAGCTCAAAATACGATCCACAATCGTCCACCAACTCAAACCGTCAATCACCTAGTCCAATAATGATCTTGACTTAGCAATCATTCATAAACCACACATATACGGAAATCCAACGGTCGGATTCTCACAAATCACATTCCGAATCATTACTTCCCAATTTCAATCCAATTCAACCCAACTTTTCCTGGTTTGACCAGGATTGACCAATTTTGACCAATCGAGACTAATTCGATAATTAACTCAAATTACCGAACAATTTCTTAAAATTGTGATATCGATTTGACATATTAGGTGCACTACAATTTACTAAGGCCACCCAATATATATAAACCTTTCTTTTCTTTACTCACTAACATTTTTACAAAATGTTTATGCAGACCATTGTTATCACAATTTCTCAACTCCACGAACTAATTCAACTCCGTCGACAATTTAACTAACAACAATAATTTTCTACACACAAAGGCCATTTCATGCTTGTCCATAAATAACTAATTTTTCAACAATTAGTCAGTTAATATAACTAACTTGAATTCCTAATTTATAAGGATAGGATTCTCACCTTATCCCGAATCTTGCCAAGGTCATGAACTCGATGATTGCTGCACCTCATGGCCCTCATGCTCATGTAACTCAATCTGTCATCATGCCAAAATGAGTTTGCATCCAATTCCGGCAGCACAAGGGTAGCATCCATTTACATTATTACCATCATCACCACCCACATCATCATCATCATCACCTACATCATCATCACATTAACATCATCACATCATCAACATCAAAATCTGCAAGCTCCACCGAACTCTCACTCCCTCACTCTCATTTCTCAACTCCACAGATCCGAAGTCCTCCCAAAAATGCAGAACTCCTCAGCCACATCCAAATCAATAGCTTCCAAAGCAGCCAAAGCATTACTCTATAACTGGATTGGACCTCTGAACTGTCCCTCACTCACCCACAGTACTCAAACCCTTCTCAAACACCAAAACCTCAAATCTTTTACAAACAGGTCGACGAACTTCGAATCGGATCCTTCGAGCACGGACTGGAGCTCCTTGCTCTGGAGGACGAGGAAGTGAGTCAACTCGGTGGCCGACTAGACCGAGCAAGCAATCTCAGTGGAGAGAGAAGAGAATGGAGAAGGAAGAGAAGACAGGAAGGTGGTAGTGCGATCTGTATCGAGTGGTGCCGGTGCCTCAAGAATGGCCATAATTGTTTTCTTGCAAAAGTGACCTTCTGGGTAAGTCTCATCGCAATTAAAGCAAAGACTCTTTGCTCTTCTCTTTCTTTATTCTGCGGTAGACAACGCCTAATGGGCTGCTTGTTGCTGCTGCCCCCATGGAATCCAAGAAGAAGAAGCAGAAAAGTGATGAAAGGATGATTGCCACCGACACCCACTAACTCAAAATCAAATACCAAGTAATAAATATTGGATATTATTCTAGTGTTGCATGAACTGATGGATGAGAGAGTGAGAGGTAGTGCGCACCATGGGGAGAAAAGGAAAAGAAAGAAAAGAAAGAGGAGGGACCGGGGAAAGGGAAAGGAAAAGAAAAAAGAAAGAAGAAAATATAATTTTCTATTTCAAAAAGAATCCCTAATTTCAAATAATCGTAACTTAATCATACGAGCTCCGAAAATTGCATTCCACATATGCACGCGATCGTATCGACGAGCTCTACAACTTTCATGAAGGAAGTTTTCCAAAATTCCGTACGTAGAAAAGTCGATTTTTCTTGAATCGCACAATCCGAGCTTTTGTTAAAAAGAAAAGTTTCGGGACTTCGATAATTCAAAAAGATGAATTAATTAGAGTAATATTCGTGCAAAATCACTTTAATCATTTCGTACTAATTCATGAAACGAAAATGAAAATTGCGGGTATTACAATCTACCCTCCTTAAAGAAATTTCGTCCCGAAATTTGAGCGTAAGTCAATTCCTCTCGATTAAGGTTGACCTAACCATAGAATCTCCATCTTTTCCAAATCTGTAGTAATCTACAAAGCCTCAGCCCTTTGTATAAAAATACATTTCTATGGCCACTAAATCCTTTCATCACAATGTAAATTCACAAAACAACTGCTCAACATCACTCCACATCAATTACACAAAATCATCACATGGATCATCTCATAGATCCTCACATAGATCTTCACATAGATCTTCACATAGATCATCACATAGATCTTCACATAGATCATCACATAGATCTTCACATAGATCATCACTCTGTACTGGCATACAAGCACAGTAATCACTCCCACAAAGTGTTTCGCTACTCAATTAGCATCACGGTAAATCTCCATAGTAAAACTTAAGCATGCACCACTCTTCACAACCATAGAGATGCATCACTCAAAACAAATCATCCCCAAAAGCACGCCAATAAATTATGTCACCCAATGATGATGACTTGGGCTTGCTCAATCCTTGGGCTAAGCACTAGGGCTGGCCAATTGGGCCTGAAGAAATCGGACCATCCACATTTCGAACCGGCCCAAACCACTTTGGGTTTAACATTTGGGCCTACTATTCGGGCCGAACAATTGGGCTTACCATTTGGGCCTACCATTTGGGCTTACTATTTGGGCTTACTATTTGGGCCTACCAATCGGCCCACCATCTTCCAGCTCGGCTACGGTATGAAATTGTACATACCGTATATACGTATGTATACCGTACAGATCGTATATACGTATGCATACCGTACAACTGTATATTCGTATGCATACCGTACAGACCGTATATACGTATGCATACTGTACAACTGTATATAAGTATACATACCGTACAGACCGTATATACGTATGTATACCGTACATACCGTATATACGTCCGTATATCAAGCATATACGAGATCCAAAAATATTTGTAAGAGGTAAGGTTCGAACTCCCGACCTCGAACACGAAGGTTTTGCTCCCAACCACTGAAGCAAGAGCTGCCTTCATTAATATATGCTCACGTGTTATATTTATTATGTCATAAGTGACATAAATAAAATAACGGGGAAGGCAAGGTTCGAAACCTCAACCTGCCGCACGAAACCTTTGTCCCCCAACCACTGGAGCACAAGCTGTGCTTAATATAATGTGTACAAATTTTATACTTATTATGTCATAAACGAACATAATAAAAATAAACGAGAGGCGAGGTTCGAACCTCAGACCTCTTGTACACGAACTGTACACTCAACCACTCGAGCACGGCTGCTCACGTTATTATCCATACCAATCCTTTTATTTAAACCAACTGTTTCAACTGTTTCAACAATTCGGCCCAACTCATCCAAAACTGTTTCAGAAACTCGGCCCATCATGTCCAAAACTGTTTCTGAAACTCGGCCCATCAGGCCTCCACCCACAGCTACAGTGATGCCTTGATCCGAGACAGGCCCAAGTACGGCCCACTTGTGTCACGGCTTATCCCTTCCGTGATTTACGGCAGTCAAATCTGCTTTCGGCTAAAGCTGTCTGCCACAGCATCTCGAGGTTCGGCCTGTCCCCTTACACGCTCTCCACGCGCCAACAACTTTTCCGGGTTTTCGGATGACTTTAATCCAACGCGTGGATTCAAATTCTGAGATCGTTCATCCAACGGTGGAGATCTGCTCACCTTGTTCTATAAATAGGTGCATTCTGGGGAAAAACTGTTCACTCCAAAAGAAAAGAAATTTTCTTCCGAGCTCAAGCCTTTCTCTCTCAACTCTTCAGCCTTTCTCTTCTCAAATCCCCAGTTTTTCACTCTCAGATCTTCAATCTTTTCCTCCAAATCCTTAATCCTTCTTTCTCAGATCTTTTCTTCCCTTTGAAGATTCGATCTCATCTTTCCTCTGAGAATCTCAGATCTCCAATCACCAGTTCAACAACTCCAATCCTTCTAACAAAATCTCCCTCAAACACTAAACCATGTATTCCTCGATTTCCACATCCTCTCACCCCATGACCCAAGAGCCACGAACTCTGCAACTAATGGAGCTCCAAACCCCACAACAAATGGAACCACAACAACAGCAACCAACAGAGGAGGGAGGAAACACCCAAGCAGCTGGAAGTAGTGCCAACATGGATTTCTGGCGAAGCCGTACCAGGTGGATTCCTACTCCAGAACAAATAAGAATCCTCAAGGATCTTTACTATGTCAAGGGATTTAAGTGCCCAACTACAGAGCAGATTCACGAGATCTGTCTCCAGCTGAACCAGTATGGGTATGTTGAGGGTAAGAACATTTACTTTTGGTTCCAGAACGTCAGGGCTCGAGAGAAGCAGATGAATAGGTGTAATCAGGCTGCTCCAGTGCCCATGAGAACTAGTTCTCTTGGTACTGGTAGATCCATTGATCTCAATTTTGGGTCCACTGGTTCTACTGGTGCTGGTGGATCCATCGACATCAATTTTGGGCCAGCTGGTGGATCCATTGACATCAATTTTGGGTCCACTAGTTCTACTGATGATGGTAGATCCATTGATCTCAACTTTGGTTCCACCTATTCTACTGGTAATGAAGGATTTCTTGATTTAAATTCTGTTTCATATTCTTCCTCACACTTCAACACTAATACTAGTACAACTCTTTTGGCACAACAGGAGGACAAACATCCCTGCAACAACGAGGAGGAGATCACCAGGAGGTTCAAACTCTTCCTCTGTTCCCCGTGCACGGCGAGGACGTCTTTGGTAACCTGAAGGCTACTTCCGAGGAAGGTAGCGCTTTTGGTTACTATTCTGGTGGCTCAGGCGGTTACCACAGTGGCTCAAACGTTTCTCTTGAGCTCAGCCTCAATCCATCCGGAGCTGCTGACTAGGCTTAGTATAGCATAGTCCTCGCTTTTTTTTTCTTTTTTTTTCTTTTTTTTTTTGTAATATAAACTCAATAAGATGGTGTGCATGTTTTCTTTCCTGTTTGTTTAACCAACAACAACACCAAGGATCGAACCTTGGTCACCCAATACTGTTTTCAAAACCATAAACAACTCTACTGCACACATCTTTCATAATGATGCAATAAAAACAATCACTCAAAAAGAATCCAACAATCAATTAAGTCGCATCGAGGTCTAGCTAGTATCCTCTGAGTCAAACCAAACACAACAATTTCATCGATAGGATTAGGGATTTATAAAGCTAAACACATCCTGAGTTAGCTAGGAAAAACCCACGTTTTTAGAGTTACTCTTACAACTCTTATAGAATCTCGATAATTCCATCTATCAATTGCTTCAACAAAAACTCACCACAATTCAATCCCTAACATTTAGCGATTCAGAAATCGAATCAAACTCCATATCACATAGTAATTCACTTGAACCACTATGGATACCTAACAAAGTCACTAAAATCAATATCTGAAATTGCGTTTAACTATATCACCTAAAATCAATCACCAAAGGCAAACCCTTGCCTGACTCTAACATGTCCTCCATGCTTCTTCCTGCACCATACATAGGCCTCAAAATTCAATTTCATTCACTTGAACAAAACTATATTCACAAGTCTGCTATAGACATCAGGGAAAAACCCATACTTTTACTCATAACTTTTCCTTCTAAAAGTTCATCACGTAGTGTATATAAAATCACCACACAACCTTCTTAGTCTACACTAAGAATTCAATCTCACACAAGGTCAGCATAATTGCCTCAGAGTCACTTTAATCACGTATCACATGTCAATTACCAAAACTCCACTAAGACGTCTCTTTATAAAACAAGATATCTAATCCTTGATACGTACACCTCATCTAAACATCTGTACGTCCAACTTAAGAAGACAAAATTTATAACAATTCATACTCGTATCCACACTAGGTACGTGCATAGGTCCACACCATGTCTTCAACCAAACACTTCAACAATCAAAAGAACCTCATTTCCATAAAACAATCCTCGTTGACTTAACAGAGTTGAATCAAGAGGTTCCTATTCCTCAAGGATTGTAACTCGCGGCCACTGAACTTATTCCAATACGAACCTACAAGACAACTGTAAGGTTCTAAGTACAACCCCTTCGAATCTCCATCACCTAAGGAGTATAGTATGCTTGGCTAAGACATGTATAACACTTAAAACACAGTATAAGTCAAATACAAATTCATATTAACCAAGTCAATACTATAGGGAAGGTATTCACGTTCCCTAAACGACCTAGCGGCCTAAACAACTCCCAACACTCACGCATACCCAATGACTTAGCCAATACCGAAGAGCACACGATGGGGATCCGCTGCAGACGGGCCATCACTCGGAAGGTATTGACACATCACCAAATATGCACCTTACGCTCTGATACCAAACTGTCACGCCCCGGATTTTTAATGATAAATTCAAATCCGAAACATGAATTAAACCACTTAATCAAATAAACGTTCTGAATTTTCTTCTCAATATAATCTCACCACAAGGTACACAAACTCCAAATCTCGAAACCTCGAGTTCATTATTACAATTCACTCTCACAAGCAATATTGTAAAGCTCTAAATGAGCATAAAACACCTCACAACTTACAATTACTGTAAAACTCTAACAATTGCTCTAACCGCACGATCACCGTCCTGGTTCTCCTGTCCTGTAGGATTACCCGCTACACAATTTGAATAGTGTACCGGGAGTTGCAACAACACAAAACCCGGTAAGCTTTTGACAGCTAGTATGAGTAAACAAGAAAGAACTGTAGATTTATTAAATTACAAGACCACCACAAACCCACGTTACTTTCTCACTCTCATATATATATATAGACACTTATGAGTTACTCTCAATTTAGCTCATAAGATCACTCACTCTCATATATATATATAGACACTTATGAGTTACTCTCAATTTAGCTCATAAGATCACTCACTCTCATATATATATATATAGACACTTATGAGTTACTCTCAAATTCGCTCATAAGATCACTCACTCTCATATATATATATATAGACACTTATGAGTTACTCTCAAATTCGTTCATAAGATTTCCCAACATTTGGTAGACAGACTCATATATATATATAGACCCTTATGAGTTACTCTCAATTTCCCTCATCAGGTTACCATATATATATTGACACTTATGAGTTACTCTCAATTTCACTCATAAGGTCACTCCACATTTGGCAGACAGACTAGAGCTCTAACTGAACGTAACCACTCGTCCGGCCACAGACGTGATTACGATTTAATACTATTAATAACCACCAGCCCGGTACGAGAGCGTGATTCACTAATAGATGCCATGGTCACCTCGTGACCTAGTGATCTCCACAGATCACAACAATTTATTGTTCCTCAACAATAAAACTCAACACCTCTCACAATATATTGTTTCTCAACAATAAACTCAATACCCCTCACAATATATTGTTCCTCAACAATAAACTCAATACCTCTCACAATATATTGTTTCTCAACAATAAACTCAATACCCCTCACAGTATATTGTTTCTCAACAATAAACTCAATACCTCTCACAATATATTGTTTCTCAACAATAAACTCAACACAACTCCAACAATACATATTATTTCACGTAATAATATATATACAGACATTCACACAGGAATGTCTAATACACCAACAATAGTTCATATGATTGCAAAATAAAGCAATTAAATATATTGGGTTCATAATATGAACCACGTGAGGTTTACTCACCTCGATAATCCCGCTGCGTCTTCAATTCAGCTCAAAATACGATCCACAATCGTCCACCAACTCAAACCGTCAATCACCTAGTCCAATAATGATCTTGACTTAGCAATCATTCATAAACCACACATATACGGAAATCCAACGGTCGGATTCTCACAAATCGCATTCCGAATCATTACTTCCCAATTTCAATCCAATTCAACCCAACTTTTCCTGGTTTGACCAGGATTGACCAATTTTGACCAATCGAGACTAATTCGATAATTAACTCAAATTACCGAACAATTTCTTAAAATTGTGATATCGATTTGACATATTAGGTGCACTACAATTTACTAAGGCCACCCAATATATATAAACCTTTCTTTTCTTTACTCACTAACATTTTTACAAAATGTTTATGCAGACCATTGTTATCACAATTTCTCAACTCCACGAACTAATTCAACTCCGTCGACAATTTAACTAACAACAATAATTTTCTACACACAAAGGCCATTTCATGCTTGTCCATAAATAACTAATTTTTCAACAATTAGTCAGTTAATATAACTAACTTGAATTCCTAATTTATAAGGATAGGATTCTCACCTTATCCCGAATCTTGCCAAGGTCATGAACTCGATGATTGCTGCACCTCATGGCCCTCATGCTCATGTAACTCAATCTGTCATCATGCCAAAATGAGTTTGCATCCAATTCCGGCAGCACAAGGGTAGCATCCATTTACATTATTACCATCATCACCACCCACATCATCATCATCATCACCTACATCATCATCACATTAACATCATCACATCATCAACATCAAAATCTGCAAGCTCCACCGAACTCTCACTCCCTCACTCTCATTTCTCAACTCCACAGATCCGAAGTCCTCCCAAAAATGCAGAACTCCTCAGCCACATCCAAATCAATAGCTTCCAAAGCAGCCAAAGCATTACTCTATAACTGGATTGGACCTCTGAACTGTCCCTCACTCACCCACAGTACTCAAACCCTTCTCAAACACCAAAACCTCAAATCTTTTACAAACAGGTCGACGAACTTCGAATCGGATCCTTCGAGCACGGACTGGAGCTCCTTGCTCTGGAGGACGAGGAAGTGAGTCAACTCGGTGGCCGACTAGACCGAGCAAGCAATCTCAGTGGAGAGAGAAGAGAATGGAGAAGGAAGAGAAGACAGGAAGGTGGTAGTGCGATCTGTATCGAGTGGTGCCGGTGCCTCAAGAATGGCCATAATTGTTTTCTTGCAAAAGTGACCTTCTGGGTAAGTCTCATCGCAATTAAAGCAAAGACTCTTTGCTCTTCTCTTTCTTTATTCTGCGGTAGACAACGCCTAATGGGCTGCTTGTTGCTGCTGCCCCCATGGAATCCAAGAAGAAGAAGCAGAAAAGTGATGAAAGGATGATTGCCACCGACACCCACTAACTCAAAATCAAATACCAAGTAATAAATATTGGATATTATTCTAGTGTTGCATGAACTGATGGATGAGAGAGTGAGAGGTAGTGCGCACCATGGGGAGAAAAGGAAAAGAAAGAAAAGAAAGAGGAGGGACCGGGGAAAGGGAAAGGAAAAGAAAAAAGAAAGAAGAAAATATAATTTTCTATTTCAAAAAGAATCCCTAATTTCAAATAATCGTAACTTAATCATACGAGCTCCGAAAATTGCATTCCACATATGCACGCGATCGTATCGACGAGCTCTACAACTTTCATGAAGGAAGTTTTCCAAAATTCCGTACGTAGAAAAGTCGATTTTTCTTGAATCGCACAATCCGAGCTTTTGTTAAAAAGAAAAGTTTCGGGACTTCGATAATTCAAAAAGATGAATTAATTAGAGTAATATTCGTGCAAAATCACTTTAATCATTTCGTACTAATTCATGAAACGAAAATGAAAATTGCGGGTATTACATAGGAAGACCTCGTCACTCTTGTACACTCCATATCATCTCTTTTGTGAAGAAAGCAACCTAGTACTAAGAATTATTTGGTATGCAAATCCTGCTTTTTTCAGTCTTGCAATTACTATGACCACAATTTTAACTTTCAACAATTAGCAAGTTTTTATTCTGTCATTTATATATATGCATCGCTATTAATATTTATAGTCTTTATTGTTTGCCATTATTGCGATTTGAAGCTACTATCAAGGGCTATCTTATCTTCTGAGTACTGATTTGCAGATAGCATGCATTTAGTATGAAAACCCGACACGCATGTTGTACTCCTACTGATCAAGGGAAATCTACTCTTATGAGAATTTTGCAAATGGAACTTTTCGCTTGTATTCACATAGTTTGAACCAGAATGGGAGTTAGTCAAATAGTGACCCTTTAGTGTAATATGGAAATCATTCACTCTAATGTAAAATCTCAGAACTGTTTAAGTATATTGGTATTGAGAGAGATTGATGAGAGAGATGTGTATTATTATTGAGAATAGGAGCCCTATATATAGGGATTACAAAGTACTAGTTCTAATGTTACAAGGAATACCAATCCGTGTAGGATTGGGAAATCTAGAACCTTCTCTCCTATTGCTACTCCTAGTTTGATAAGGCACACTAAATCGATATTCCTTCAACACTCCCCCTTGTGCCGCTTCAAACTTGGTGGTGACGCTTCATCCGTTGCCTCGTTAAAAACCTTGCCAGGTAACAAAAACCCTGTGGGATAAAAATAACCCTGGTCGAAGGACAAAAAGAGCACAACACGTCTTTCACTCTTCGAGATCGAACATGTAGACATCATAACTCCCCCTGATGTCGATATCTCCCCCTGATTGCTACAATCGTGGGAGTTCGGATAACTTTCTCAATCCGATGCTCTTCACATGTTTCTCGAAGGTGGACTTAGGTAACGACTTAGTGAATAAGTCCGCTACATTATCCTTTGATCGGATTTGATTCACTTCAATCTTTAGAAGTGATTGTTATTGCTGATTATAAAAGAACTTAGGCGATATATGCTTGGTGTTGTCGCCCTTGATGAAACCTAACTTCATTTGTTCAATACAAGCTGCATTATCCTCATAAATGCATGTAGGTTCATCTGTGGTAGACTTCAAACCACAACTTCCTTGAATATGTCGAATCACAGATCTTAGCCATATACATTCACGAACGGCTTCATGTAGAGCAATAATCTCTGCATGATTCGAGGAAGTAGCAACAAGGGTCTGTTTTGTAGACCTCCAAGATATCGCAGTGCTTCCCATGGTAAAGACATAACCAGTTTGGGAGCGACCTTTGTGAGGGTCAGAGAGGTACCCTGCATCAGCAAAACCCATCAAGACATCATTGTCGTTTTGATGGAGGGAGATAGGAGGACGCCAGCTACCATGAGCGGCGGCGGCGCCGGCGACGGCAACATGGCCGGCGGCCATTCCATGGACGGGGGCGTTATGCCTTTTGGGGTCCGATCCCAACTTTCCGTCATTCCTTTTCTCTCTGTAGGGATAGAATAGGCCCATATCAATCGTACCTCTTAGGTATCGAAAGATGGTCTTTACACCAATCCAATGGCGGCGTGTTGGCGCAGAGCTATGTCGAGCTAACAAGTTCACTGCGAATGAGATATCCGGTCTTGTGCATTGAGCTAAGTACAATAATGCGCCTATTGCACTCAAATAGGGCACTTCGGCCTCTAATGGTTCTTCGTCCTCATCCCTTGGACGAAACGGATCTTTTCCTGGCTCAAGACTACGGCCGATCATGGGAGTACTCGCAGGCTTCGCTTTATCTTCATTAAAGCGCCTTAGAATTTTCTGAGTATATGCAGACTGATGGATCAAAATCCCATCACTACGGTGCTCGAGTTCTAAACCGAGACAAAACCGTGTTTTCCCAAGATCTTTCATCTCAAATTCGGATTTCAAATATTTAGCAGTTTCCTTCAACTCATCTAGAGTTCCAATTAGGTTCATGTCATCGACATAAACTGCTACGATTGCAAATCCGGAACTTGTTCTTTTAATGAACACGCATGGGCATATTTCATTGTTAATATATCCCTTCCCAATCAAGTAGTCACTTAGACGGTTATACCACATCCGTCCGAATTGTTTTAATCCATATAGTGAGCGTTTTAATCTTATTGAAAACGCGCTCCGTGGTTTAGAGTCACTTGATTTGGGTAATTGAAGTCCATCTGGAACCTTCATATATATCTCTGAATCTAGATCCCCATAAAGATATGCTGTAACCACATCCATAAGCTGCATGTCAAGTTTTTCGGAAACTACCAAACTGACAAGGTAGCGGAACGTTATAACGTCCATTACGGGAGAATATGTCTCCTCGTAGTCGATTCCAGGGCGTTGTGAGAAACCTTGCGCCACAAGGCGGGCTTTATATCTTATCACCTCATTTTTCTCATTACGCTTTCTAACAAAGACCCATTTATGGCCAACAGGCTTTACACTTGGGGGTGTCTGCGTTACAGGCCCAAATACCTGTCTCTTTGTTAGTGAATCCAATTCAACCTGGATCGCATCTTTCCATTTAGGCCAATCTGCTCTTCGTTGACATTCTTCTACAGAGCGAGGTTCGATATCATCATATTCTATAATTCCTTTTGCAATATGATATGCAAATGCATCATCAATCGCCATAGAATTTCTATCCATCATCTCATGTACACTAGTGTAATTTATGGAGATCTCTTTATTCTCTGGAGTTGGTTCTGATATTGGAGCGTCCCCCAATGATGTCTCTTGGACATAACCATAATCCGGAATATTCTCATGAGATGGATTATTCACATCGATGATTAATGGATTGTTTTGTGCCAAACTCGCTTTCTTTCTTGGGCGAGAATCCATCGAACCTATGGGCCTCCCGCGCTTCCTGGCAGGAGCCGTGGGCCTAGCCATAACGTCACCATCATTGAGAGATGGGACGTTGGCGCCATGCTCATGCATTCTTGAGTTGGCGTCATGTCCTCTACTTTTAGGGACTTCAATCCTTGCAGGCACGTTTGCAGCAGGTATGTGTGATCTCGTCACTTTAGCGATATCAGAAAACGCATCAGGCATCGATTCTGCTACGTTCTGAAGATCGAGAATTCTCCGCACTTCAATTTCGGACTGTGCGGTTCGGGGATCAAGATGAGACAGAGTGGGGACAGACCACGACAATTCCTGTCGTTCCTGTTGAACATTGATGTTCTTATCTCCCCCTAACGACGGGAAGACTGTCTCATCGAAGTGACAATCCGCAAATCTAGCGGTAAAGAGATCGCCTGTCAAGGGTTCTATGTATCGGACAATCGTTGGAGAATCATATCCAACATAAATGCCTAATCGTCGTTGAGGACCCATTTTGGTGCGCTGTGGCGGCGCAATTGGCACATAAACTGCACACCCAAATATGCGTAAGTGTGAGACATCAGGCTCATACCCAGTAACCATCTGAGACGCAGAGAAGGGTTGAGTGGCAGTGGGCCTCAGACGAATAAGCACAGTTGCATGCAATATTGCATAGCCCCAAGCAGAAATAGGGAGATTGGTGCGCATTACCAATGCCCTAGCGATCATTTGTAGTCGTTTAATGGCGGCTTCTGCGAGACCATTTTGGGTGTGAACATGAGGAACAGGATGTTCAACATCGATCAATCCCAATGGACATGCAATAATCATCAAAAGTCTTTGATGTAAACTCTCCAGCATTGTCTAATCTTATAGACTTAATAGGATGATCAGGGTGGTGAGCCCTTAACTTAATTATTTGTGCTAGGAGTTTAGCAAATGCAGCGTTCCTTGTGGACAATAGCATGACATGTGACCAGCGTGTCGATGCATCAACCAATACCATAAAATATCGAAATGGTCCGCATGATGGTTGAATAGGTCCACAAATATCACCTTGGATTCTCTGCAAGAATGGTATATTTTCTTTGGTGTCCTTTGCATAGGATGGTCTCGATCCTAACTTTGCTAAAGAGCAGGCTTTGCAGAACGAATGATGGGCTTTAGAAACAACCAATGAGGATTTTGGTTGAGCCACAAAATCACAAGTGACTTTAGAAGTAAAAGTTGGAGACAAAGGAGCCTTGGTGGCGTCAATGCCACCCTGAGGCCGCAGGGGGAAGGCGGCGCCGGCCAAGGATGGCCGGATTTGGGGGTGAACGGCGCCGTGAGGCGCAGGGGCTCCTTCGGTGTCCAAAACCGAGCTTTACTTCTTTTCGTTCTGAAAAAGGGATGTCCGTGTGAAGTCTTTAATATACGGATCATCATGTCACGACCTGGGTGTCCCAAACGGTCGTGCCAAAGCCTATATGTGTCGGAATCCCATAAATCATCTCTCATGACATGGTTGGATTCAATGACTCGAATAGTGGTTGCATACAACCCACTAGAGCGACACATAAGTTTCTCTAAGACTCGTTTATGTCCGTAGTCATTAGAGGTGATGCAAAGGAACTCTTGTCCATTCTCACAATGTGTTTCCACATGAAAACCATTGGCTCTTATATCTTTGAAACTCAATAGGGTTCTTCCTGCCCTAAGAGCATAAAGAGCTTCGGTGACATTTAAAATTGTGCCATTTGGCAATATAAATTGGGCTGGTCCTCGACCAAGAATCAATTGAGATGATCCAGCCATCGTAGTCACAGAAGATTGAGTAGGCGTCATCTCAAGAAATAACTGCCTATTTCGAAGTATGGTGTGCGTAGTAGCACTATCCACGAGGCATTCTAGCTCTCCGGGAAACATACTTGAAATTAATAAAGTTCGAATCAAAATCGACACTTTATTTCAATGAAAGCCAATGATTACGTCAAAGTTTCTAAATTTAATCCAAAAAGGGTAATCAAGCTTAGACAAGTAGTAGTTACTCAATCCGTTTGGTAATTCCAATTTGGTTGTGACCAGGTAAGGTAAGGCGAGATTTTGGTGGAGCGTTGCTCACTTTTAAAACCGTTCTCTCAGTTCAAACATTGCCTAGACATCACAATTACTCTTGAGTACGCCTAGTGAGAAAGAGTTATAACCACTGTCTTTGTTGATAGTTTCCAAATTTTTGGATATGGATTGAAACCAATGACGCTTATATGGTCAGATTTTTATGCTTACGAACGCTCTTAGTCCGTAGCCTACGAACGCTCTTAGTCCGTAGCCTACGAACGCTCTTAGTTCGTAAAAATCGATGCTCACGGACGCTCTTAGTCCGAAGATTACGAACGCTCTTAGTTCGTATGTAGCGTGAATCCCCACGATTCTGCTTTGAATCGAACCCACGTTCTATGAAAGGTGGGATGAAGAAGAAGGGAGGTTTTTAAGTCCCCGAGAAAAAGAAGAAATATTTAAATTTCAAAACTTACTCTTGAATACTTACTCATGAATACTTACTCATGAATTTCAGAATTTGAAATTCTCAATACACGCGCGTGTTGATGCAGGCGTGTAGGATTGCAGGCGTGCTATCGATCCTGGGTCGGGGATTGCAAACTATCTTTCAATCCCTGCTGTGTGGCCGATACAGGTCTGGCCGAGGTAAGCCGAGGAGCTGGCCGACAGATGCGTGTGCAGGGGCAGACACGCAGATGAGGCTAGCGTGGGCTAGGAGCTGCTGCAGTGATGCTTGAAGGTGGCAGCAGCGGTTTTTCAAGGATTTTTTTTTTTGTTGAAATTCGGAGCAGATCTGCCTCTGAACATCTTTCACTTCGATTGGTGTACAGGTCTCAAAACAACTCCGATAAGGCTGAAATTCGGAGGTCAGATAGTAGAGATAGAGACGAACAACTTTGATGAAGGAAGCATTTTGATATGAGGTCCCTATCAAGACGTTTCGGGGCTTGCAATCAGACTGATCTGCACAGTAACTAGCGTCCTGCTGTGCAGCAGGGGCAGTAGGCGGCACACGGGTGCGTAAGGGCTTCAGGGGCAGCGTGCAGCGCAGGGGCGTGCAGGTGGGTAGCAGCGGCTAGTCTAGCACGGGCTAGGTGCAATTGTGAAAAGGTGATGTTGAAGAATTTTCTGGTTTTGGATTTTTGATCTCAAGGTTAGGGCTCGTGCTGATAACGTGTTTAAGTATATTGGTATTGAGAGAGATTGATGAGAGAGATGTGTATTATTATTGAGAATAGGAGCCCTATATATCGGGATTACAAAGTACTAGTTCTAATGTTACAAGGAATACCAATCCGTGTAGGATTGGGAAATCTAGAACCTTCTCTCCTATTGCTACTCCTAGTTTGATAAGGCACACTAAATCGATATTCCTTCAACAAGAACGTAATATTAATGAGATACTCTTTCTTCCCTAAAAAATTATAAGTGTGAAGTCTATATATATTTTAAAATATACTTGGAATCTAAGATGAATTCAATGCAGACCACGCTGGGTTTCAACGGTTGGTGAGGTTATTTGGCATCCCCCACCTTTGGGGTGGATTAAAATAAACTCTAATGGTGCATGGAAGCATGAATTTGGGTTCGGTGGTTATGGGGCGATTTTTCAGGATTATAGAGGGAATTACCTTGGTTCTTTTGCTTCTAATCTTGACATTCCTAGTTCGGTGGCGGCAGAAATTATGGCTGTTATTGAGGCCATTGAACTTGCTTGAGTTAGAGACTGGAAGCACATATGGTTAGAAGCTGATTCTGCCATCATTCTCAACTTCATCCAATCCCCTCATTTGGTTCCTTGGAAGCTTCGTATAGCGTGGAATAATTGCTTGCACTACATTTCACAGATGCAATTCCGATCTTCACATATTTTTCGAGAAGGTAATCATGTTGCCGATGCTTTAGCAAATTATGGTTCATCCTCTATAGGTTTCATTTGGTGGGACTGGACTCCCTCTTTTATTCATGCTAATTGTAATAGAGATCGACTAGGACTACCAAACTTTCGTGTTCAGTAGTTGGTGTCGTTTAGTTGTTTGGCTTTTGCTTGGGAGGTTTGGTTTGGTCCCCCTCCTTTTGTAATATTTTTTTTTTTCAATAATTTCTGGGGGTTTTGGAGGCTTTCTGCCTCTCTTAATCTCCAGTTTGCCAAAAAAAAAAAAAAGAATTTTATTATTAAAACTATTTCTTTCGGAGAAAAATTATTTTCAAGAGTGTTCATAGTAATATTCTTAGAGTTACATATATCGTCTTTTAGTGCTCATTATTACCACCATTGAAAATTTATCTAACAAATTATTCCTGATTTGTTAGATAAATTTTTAGGGAAAATTTATCATTGATAAATTTTAGGGAAACGATATTCGAGAGAGAATTGCTGTAAGTTCTCATTGATAATAGGGGCATCTTTATATAGAGGATTACAATGTATAGAATCTGAATCGTACAAGGAAAGATAATCATACAATGAATGGATATCTCTAAGATACTCTCCGAGATTATCTCTAATTAAAACCTTATTACCACTAGGTCAAGTAACCTAGAGTTTGGGCTAGACATAATTCGGATTTACTTAAACACTCCCCCTTGTGTCGCCCAAACACGGTGCTTCTCTCGTTGACTCGTTAAAAACCTTGCCGAGTAACAAAAACCCTGTGGGACAAAAATAACCTCGGTCGAAGGGGAAAAAGAGCACAACACACCCTTCACGTTTCGAGACCATACGCGTAGACATCTCCCCCTGATGTCTGCATCTCCCCCTGATGACTACGGTCATGGGGGTTCGGATAACTTCCGTAAATGATGCTACCAACATGTTTCTCGAAAGTGAAATTTAGGCAATGACTTAGTGAGCAAGTCTGCCACACTGTCCTCAAATCGAACCTAGTTCACTTTGATCTTGAGGAGAGTCTGTTGTTGCTGATTATTCTTGGTGTTGTCGCTTTAGATGTAGCCTTACTTCATTTGTTCAAAACAAGCAGCATTATCCTAAATGCTTGTAGGCTCATCTGTGGTAGTCTTCAAACCACAATTGTTCAAACATGCGTAATTATGGATCCAATCCATATACATTCACGAACCACTTCATGAAGAGCAATAATCTCTGCATTGTTCGAAGATATAGCAACTAGGATCTGTTCTGTAGACCTCCAAGATATCATGGTCTTTACCCATGGTGGACACTTAACCAGTTTGAGAATGACCTTTGTGTGGGTCAGAGTGATACCCAATATCAGCAAAACCTTCCAAAACAGTTATCGTTTTGGGATGGGGATAGTGGACGCAGGCCAGTATTGGCGGTGTTCCAGGCGTGTGATGGGTCAGAATCCATCATCTCTCTGTAGGGATAGAACAAGCCCATATCAATCATACATCTCAAGTACCAAAAGATATCTTTTACACCAATGCAATGGTGTCGCGTTGGTGCAAAGCTATATCTAGCTAACAAGTTCATGGAAAACACTAGGCCAAAAAAAGCTAACAGACAACGGACCAAAATCGTTGTGTGATTTGGATGATCTCCGTTGTGTATCGGAGCGTTGTGTGATGAAAAATGGCACAACGGTGGAAAGCCGTTGTCTGAAACACAAACAGTCGACAGTTTCTTTGTTATCAGCGTTATGCCTTCTCTCGGCAGATGTCAGGTATAGCTACCGCGCTGCCATGGGCAGCATGGCAGGTGCATGCATCAGACAACAAAACTTGTTTCAAGCTGTTGTTGGAAAGCCTAGTCAGACAACGTATTTTTTAATTTCACTGTCGTCTGATTTCTCCTCACACTTTAGTTATAGAGTATGATTGTTGTGTGACTTGATTTTGGACAATAGAGTTCAGTTTTTACAGTTGTGTGATCGTAAATGAGAAGACATAGTTTTTGTAAAACCATTGTGTGATATGTAAAAATGCATTGAGTAGATGACCCAATTTTGTGTATTCAGACAACGTTGGATTGCCATTATATAAAACTGTTGTACGATGCATAATAATGCTCCATTTTACCTAATGAACGTTGATCAATTAGAAAGAAAACACATTGTAAACCAATCAAATGAGTAATCCAACCCATTCTACATACCTCAAATTTTAAAAGGGAGGATTTCCCAATCATCTAAGCCAACATTCAAAAAAGAAAACTATTCTCATACATGCCTATCTAATTGGGATATCAAAAGCTGATACAAATACATATTGTTTCAAAACAGGCCTCTTATAAAGTCTGCATTGATGGTTAGCAAATTCCTTGAACAAATTCTTTAGCATCTTAGCTGTCCTGTATTCTCGACTACCCAAAATGAGAACCTTTAACTCATTGCTACTTGAAGTTCTGCCCTCCAATGCTATCTACAAAACATATAGAAAGAGTACATTATGGAGCAATTGAGCTATGCAACTATACAAGAAAGTGCACACCTTTATAAACATCTCTGAAAAATATGCAAGTATTAGGCCCAATCGTACCTATTAGAGTAATGGAATCACAATGACAACAGAAAAGCAAGACAAAAAATTTGTTATACTTATCAACATAAAAATTCATGGCTTCAAAAAACTAGGATTCAAAGAAGATACTCATGGCTTCATGGCCTTAAGTTCATAAAACTTCACTGCTACCAAGAAAGAAATATAAACCAACTATCAGAGAACAACATTCAATAATATTCAGGGAAGAATGAAAAAATATATTGCTGAATGCAACATTTTAAGAAGAAATAGTCTACTGTTGCTTCTTAGTTCACTTTGAAGTTACTCAAAGACTAAGCTACATGGTGCAGGTGTAACAGATATAGCTTTAATGACCATAACATATCCTTGATCTATCATGAAATAAAAGAGGATAAGCCTAGAAGACTGATATCTCAAACACCTCCATACGTGAAATACATAAAACTATTAAACAAAGTAAATTATAAATTTCTCTAATCCCAAAGGCTCAAAAGTTAGCAAGTGCTTCTTAGAAACACCTAATTCTACCTCTTACACACATAACAAGAGATGAAATAAAAGATGGGAATAAAACATGATAAGGTCTGAGTAGGAATACGTACCTCATTGAAACCATGACGGGCCTTGATCACAAATGTGGAGAAGAGAGAAAATGGTAAATCTGTGATTTGATCCAAAGATGCTAACTTTCATTACCTCAAAACTCCAAAGGAAAAAAGAAACAAGAAGCAAAAACTTAACAGAATTCAATTGTAGGTACCTAGAGTTGAATGGAGAGTGGGTAAACATCACGGGAATGAAGAAAGCAATCAACGACATCCAAGTGACCAGCCCTGTTAGTTGACCTCTATCCAGCCCCTCTTCTCTGAGTCAAGTGGCAATGGGCATAACAAAATGAGAATCATGCAGACAATTTTGATGGGGTGTAGTATTCAATCAACATGCAGCCTAAGATCTTAGACATGAGGACACCAATTATTTGAGAAACCTTTAATAAACTGAACAGAAGGCCACATAAATTGATGATTGATCAATGTTTTTGTTTCCAAGACAACTATAGTCATAACATCTTTTGGTGAAAGACCATTAAATAAATACTTGCTCACTAAAAGACATCTTGTAGTGAAGTAAAAACCTTGGATTTGAACAAAAGAGAACACTTATTTTGTAGTTATAGACAGCATTTTAGGTACCTGGGTATTCAAGTTTTGAAGTTATATGTATACAAACCATCACCAAAATGACCCAAAGCATGCAATCCAGCATTCACCCATGAGCACAAATCCTATGAAAAGAATACAATAATGAAAAAATTTATGGTAATTTGATCAGAAGTTTGTTTCAAAATCAATGATAACGAGTTTGGATAAACAACTATACTAGATAACCCCAGTCAACAATTTCACTTCAATCTTAGCAAACAAAGTAGCAATAAGAGAAGATAAAACAGATTATGAGTGAAAATCACAATAAAAAGTAAGATACTGATAATCATTTTTAAGTGACCTAAAGTTTATTCCCAAGTAATTTAATCCAAGGTTTAGATACCAATACCTCATAGAACTTGATACTAATGCCCAGAATTTAAGCTTAAAAAAAAAAATAATAACAGAAGTAACCTAAATATAAAGTATGCGTCACATTGTAGTAGCAAGTAAATTCCATGTGACTTTACAAAGCATCCTCTGACCATGTAAAGGTCAATAGACTCAATGCCATCTTTCACACAAGCACACCAATGTTATAGACATTAAAAGAAAATAGCCAATTAAAAGAATTTATGAAACCCAGAAGTCATAACATCTTCATAAAAAAATAATCTGAATAAATTTACTTCACTAAGAATGTATGATAAGAAAACACCTTCTTTAACCTGGTTTTGATCTCAGACTTTTTGGACTGGTTGTAAATGCGCCTTTTCTCAGCCTGGAGAGCTTGCTTTTCGACATAATTGAGCCTCTTGGTTGGAGCAGCCTCACAAACCACAAAGTGACAAACTGACCTCTAACTTGGGCTCACAGACAAATACCCTGCAAATAGAAAAACTCATATATCAAATTCCTATTTGAATTAACAACTTCTCAGACTGGTTGCTGAGAGATCAGTCAGAAAAAAAAAAAAAAACCAAAACTTTAGACCAAAAATAGCAAAACCCTCCATCCATATGTGCTTAATTACACTTGAAGGGCTACTGCAGGTGGGTCTTTCTATTTCTTGAAGACCCAATATACGAAAAAGTTTAGAACTTTGTTGAACATTTTCCAATTGAAACTTTCTCCGAAATCAAATTTCAAGACGAACAAAGATAAATACGAAATTGAGAGAATTGATCACCTTTGGAGAAGAAATCGTGAGAAAGTGAGAGAAGGGAAACCATCACTCACAGCAAATCATCACCATTAATCGTCTTCCTCTTCTCCTTCTGACACTTATCACTAGCTCTAAACACTAAAACCCCCACAATTAATCCCAAATTGAACCAAAAGTGGTCCGATTGAACATAAGAACAAATACCAAAAAGAAGAGATGGTGAAATTACTCACAATGATGAAGCTGAAGAATTCAGAGTCCTTGGCGTACTTAGTGATGGCTACGACACGTCATAGGACACTCTAGCACTTGCACTTGTGGATGAGGATCAGCGCTTGCTCGCTCGCCATGTGCAGCCACCATGAGAGAGACACATGAGAGAGAGATGAAGGAGAAAAAAGTGGATCTGAGGAAATCGAGTACCCACAAATCCCCAAATCCAGTAGCCCACAAATCAAATTGCCGTGAAACCCCCAAATCGAGTAGACTACAAATCCCCAAATCGACATTGTAAACCCAGAGATCGAAGAACCCTAAATCTTCAGCAGATCGAAGAACCTCCTTCCTCTTCTTAGTACACAGAATCCTTATCTTCTTCACAAACGGAACTTAGTTACGGCTGAGTCGAGATACTAGAACCCTAATCTCAGCGGTGATGTAGATGTAGATGGAGGAAGGGATTGTAGAGACGATAGAAGAGGAGCGATATGGGGAGAGAGAGAGAAAAAGCAAGAGGAGACGATGTTTTGAGGAGAGATGGTTTCGAGGAAACAACTATTTTGTCTAAGTGGCTAGAGACAAAGTCAATAGCCTTAATTAAGATGTCAAAGAGGTGTTTTTTTTTTTTCATTATCAGACAACACACGGATCAAATTATGTTGTCTAATTATGTACACTTTAAATTTGAGCTGAGATTTTATAGAGGGAAAGTTCCCGCTATATGCAATCAAAGTATCAGCTTTGGCGCTAGAGATAGGCATTTCTCATTCAGACAACATGAATAAGTCATTTATGTTGTAGGAGCTTGCAACATTACATATATGTCAATAAAAATTTGTAGATTTGGGGGGAATGAGTGGCATTTGGAGGCACATCCAAACATTCTCAATGTATATTCCTCGATTATACAACACTAAGTAAAAAAACTGTTGTATGACATTTTACAAGCTACACTCATACAACAGGTATAACTATTTCGTTGTACTATGTAATACATATTTGAACCCAAATTTGTGTCAAGCTAGGAGGGAAATCTGTTGCTCTTTTTTTTAGAATTCACACAACAAAATATGTTTGTCAGTGTTGTGTAATCACCTTCTACATAAAAACTTCAAAATTTTTATGGCCTTATACAACGTAGGGTTCTTAATTAATCTTGTTGTATGATTGACTTTCTATCATCACACAACATCTTTTTTTTTTTCGTTGTGCAAAAAGTGTTGTATATTGAGGTTATTGGCCTAGTGAAATGAGATGTCCGGTCTTGTGCATTGAGCTAAGTGCAATAATGCGCCTATTGTACTTAAGTGAGACACTTCTGTCTCTAGCACATCTTCGTCATCATCCTTTGGGCGAAGAAGATCCTTTTCAGGATCAAGACTACGGACGATCATGGGGGTAATTGAAGGTTTGACATTGTCAAAAATGTCTAAGCATCTATGAACACGATGTGCAAGTTCCAAACTGAGACATAATCGTGTTCTCCCAAAATCCTTCATCTCAAACTCGGATTTCAAGTGTTCAGCAGTTTCCCTTAATTCTTTAAGGGCTTCTAATGAAGATCATGTCCAACATGAACCGCGATAGAATCCGAAACTTGTTATGGAAATGTGTGGGCATACCCCTTCCTAATCAAGTAGTCACTTTAGTGAGCGCTTCAACCTCTTTGTAAAGCGCGCTCCGTGGTCTAGAGCCACTTGACTTGGATAAATGAAGTTCACCATGAACCTTCATGTATATTTCGTATCTAGATCCCCATAGAGATACGTAGTGACGACATTCGTAAGCTGCATGATCAGTTACTTGGAAACTACCAAACTGACAGGGTAGTGGAGTATAATGACATCCGTTATGAGAGAATATATCTCATCGTAGTCGATTCCAGGGCGTTTTGAAAGAAGCCATGCGCCATAAGGCGAGATTACCATATCTTTTTCTCATCACGCTTTCTAACGAAGACCCATTAGTCAATAGATTTTATGTTACAAGGTGTTGGCATCACTAGCTCAAAAACATTCCTCTTCGTTAGAGAATCCAACTTAACCTGGATCGCATTTTTCAATTTAGGCCAAATTTCTCTACGTTGGCATTCATTCATCATCGGATCGTGGTTCGATATCATTAGACTCAACAAACTCATGCGCAACAAAATGAGCAAATACATCATCAATTATGATGGAGTTTCTATCCCACGTCTCATGTACACTAGTGTAATTTTCAAAGAGCTCTATATTCTCAGGAATAGGTTCTGACGTTGAGGCGTCTCCCAACGGTAACCTTAATCCAGAAGATTCTCATGAGACAGATTTTGACTGTCGATGATCAAAGGATTGGAATGTGCCAAAATATCCTTCGAACTCACGGGCCTCCGACACATTATAGCTGGGGCCATAGCCTATAATGCCAGAGTGCCACTCTTTTTGGCGTTGGTGCCATGCCTACCTCCGTGTAGGGTAGCGCTACGTCCTCTCGTAGGGATGTCCTTCCTTGCAGCAGATGTGTGATCTCGTCACTTTAACAGGGATCGAGATGAGATATAGTGAGGACAGGCCACGACAATTCCTGTCGTACCTGCTGAACATCCATGTTCTTATCTGCCCCTAATGACGGGAAGACTGTCTCATCAAAGTGACATCCACAAATCTAGCGGTAAGGAGATCGCCTAGCAAGGGCATTAAGCCAAGGATGGCGCCATCTTTAATTTGGTGAGGTCGGAAACGATTTTGTTTGGATGTCACTAGCGCAGGGCCGAACTTGAGATTTTCAAACTTGAGGGGTGAACTTTAAAAGTTGGATCTTTTAATCATAGTATACATTCAGTTTTTTTTTTTTCCATAAGAATTTTTTGGAAATAAATTTATAAACTCAAAACTAACAATAAAAATAGCAAACGTGAAAAATATTAAAGCCGAACATGTTCCAAACTAAAATTTAAAAGATTAAGCTAAAGATGTTCTAAATTGGAATTATGAAAATATAAGCTAAGAGCAACTCCAACAGAGTACCTAAAGCAAAGTTAAATATCACTTTTAGTAATTAAAATGGTAGCTATATATATTAGCAATGAATTTTGAATAGTTATATTTCTATTTTCTATTTTGTTTGCCCTTTATCCATACGGCAATTTATAATTTGATAAAACATTTTAAATAACTAGTATTGTTGGAGAAAAATTGTTAAACATATAGTTATTTTTCACTTTTAGTTATTTTAACTTCAAATATAGTTTATGTTGTTGAAGATGCTCAAAAAAATGTTATACACTAAAAGTTATTTTTTATTTTTTATTATTATTTTTTTTTTTTAGAATGACACTAAAAGTTAAATTAAAAAAGTTGGAATGGTTGAAAAAAAAAAAGGAGAGATTTACTTTTCTTTGACCATAGGATAATTATATTGTTGCATATAATGTATATGCATCGATCAAAGAAGATATTATTTAGGATAAATCGATAAGATGTGATGGTTTTGAAGAGAAAATCATGTGAGTGGAAGATAAAAATAAGTGGGCAATGGTTCAGTAAGAGCCTAGCACTAACTGTGATGATTATAACACTTGAGGCAACTTTGGAGTTTTCACAGCTAATGCACACAATGATTTGAACAAAGGAATGGTGGGAACTGGTCGGAACGGTGTTCTAGCTAGGAAGACTCAATTGAATTATAAAGAAGAAGGGTTCTATGAGATCAAGTCTGCAAAACTACCTGATTTTGCCGAAGTAGTGGAGGTGATACGCTAAAAGCAAGCGCGCAATTTAACCCTGCAAAATGTAGTTGTTAGTATAGAATAAGTAGGGATCGTTCTAGCCAGAGATTGCGGGTACACCTGTAATTGCAAAAATAAATAAAGAATTAAAATAATAAAGTAAAAAGTATTATGTACAAAAATAATATAAAGAATAGAAATATATACATGTTAATGTAAAAAGGGGGATTAAGATTTTTAAAATCAAAAATTAAAATAAATAAAATAAAGAAAATGTAAAAACACATATACAAGGGTGGAATGCAAGGAACAAAGATCAAAACCACAATCATATGACTGAAATCCAATTACAATTCCTATAGTTGATTATTTATGTCATGAGAAATAAGTTGACCATGTGAAACGTTAGTAAGCAAACGATTTCCCATATTTTACTTTCCTTGAATAATTAATGTAAGTGAAAGCACCTAAATCAATCCTATTGAACATGCAATCATAGTCTAGAAAGCTAGCTAATCAAGAACACATTCAATGCATGAAGAACAAAGAAAGGATGTCAACCAAAGTGCACAACCTAATTATGAATAAGTTCACCTATTTGCAATTAATCCTCCTTAATTGATTTCGACTTTTGTCCAAAGCCTTTACTACTTAAATCTAGCTTCAATTATATGCATATATCCTAAGTTGGCCGCCAAAGAACACATACATATAAAAATTTTCTATAATCCAAAATCAATTAAGCAATCTCACATAAGCAACATAAAAATCAACACAAAGAAATCACAACTTTTATCCAAACATAGAGACGGGCTTTAAACTTTTTCCTTAACATTATTTGTTAACTAAAATTCATAGTTCTACAAATCCAAACAAAGAAAACCAAAAGAAGCACTACTACAAAAAGTAAATCAGACAACGGTGGATTTCTGTTGTCTGATGACCAAGTCCACCGTTGTCTAAGTCAGTGTTGTGTGATTTTTCACGGTAATTCCACCGTTGTCTAACAGTAGTTGGCTCAACAGAATAGCTATTTTTCCGTTGTATGAATTCTGCGCAGCAGGTGCTTGCCATGGCATGCGCAGGGATGCCTCGGCCATTCAGACAACAGAAGATAATTTTTTTGCTGTTGTCTGAGATTCATAACACACAACAGCCATAACTCTTTCTTTGTTGTCTGAGATTCCACAATAACTATAATTCATTCTTTGTTGTCTGAGATTAATAACACACAACAGCTATAATTCTTTCTCTGTTGTATGTTGATTCACTCAGACAACAGAGATGATTTTAATTCTGTTGTGTGTTATGAATCTCACACAACATAATTTTGTTCTCTTTTGTTGTTGGTTGTTAGTTCACACAACAACTAAATTTGATTAGATTTTATTTCTGTTGTGTGTAATGAATCTCACACACAGAATTTTGTTCTCTTTTGTTGTTGGTTGTTAGTTCACACAACAACTATATTTGGTTAGTTGTGGTGTGAATATTGTAATCAAATTGGCTAATACCCAATGACTGTTGTAGGAGAAGCCTTAATTTTGAACTCTTTTACAGTCATACAACACATTGTTTTGTATTGTGTTGTATGAGATCAATGCTAGGTGAAATTGTACAAAATCAATGCTAGTGATTATTACCAATGAACAATAATTCTATATTAATGCTAAAAGTAACTTTGATACATCAAACAAACTCCAATCGATTCACCATATACAACTTTATAAACATTTTGAACATTGCATTGAACTATGCCTTCCAATTTCATAAGCTATACAAGATTGTGTTTGATCCTCACCCACAGGTAATGCTACAACGAGCAATCCAATTTCCATCTTGTGCAGCATATGCTTGAGGATTCTGATGGACAAGTGCATTATTCTTGTGCAGCATTTAGTTCATTATCTTGTGCAGCATTAGCTCTAGATTCATCTCCTACATGGAATCTTAGGTCTGAATCTACAGCCAACTTGGATGCCAAGGACAGTTGCAGCAGCTGCCTTATTTGCTGCCTTTGAACTGCATATTCAAGTATGGAAATCTTAGGTAGCTACTAGTTTATTATTCGAGAAAGACCAGATATGGCATGCACTATTGTAAAAGCAGTATTGGCATTCAACTTCACTTGGCATGGCATTGCAGTAGTCCAAAACCCACAATTATAACTTTTTCAGTAACATGCTTCTTAATAGTGTACAATTCTCTGTTAATCAAACTGAATGATATGCAAGTCAGTCAATGTAAACTTCATTTTACTACTCAAATGCCAGACTTTTAGTGAAAGACCGCAACCGAATTTTGCACAATGATGGCATGATTTCCAGTATGCTAAGACGTCACAACTTAAGGAGAGAGACAAACGTGTATAGTTAAGCAGTGTGTGTGTGTGTGCAAGCTGTGTTTTCCCAGATCTGAAATTAGTGTTTACGTTTAATACAAGCAATGGACAACAGTGATACTCAAAGAAACATTTCAGATTATGGACACCAGTGATACTGAAAGAAACAGTGGTTACCTAAATTCCCCAAAGGCTTCTGTGATTGCTAGAGTTTCAATCCTACCTGCAATGAGACTAAGCAGCTTAATTGATAGAGCAAACCTGAAATGCACAGGAGCATTTCATGGCCATAACATTACGAGTTAGTTGTACTGATTCGTTGATCAAATATGCATATAGGTTGATCAAATATGCATTAGTTGTATTTATTTGTTGATCAAATTTTTGTTGATATCATATAGGTTCAAACATAGCCAGGCTGTGAAAATCCTTGCCACTCAGGGAAAAAAAAAGGTGTAAAACAGGACAGTACGTACCTGGTCCAGTATGCTTCAGCTTGAAATTCTGGGTTCATTCTCCTGCCACTTTTCTCATATTCATCATCCATATCATGTGAAAAGTTCATGCTAACCTCTGAAGAAACCCAAGACAAAGTAAAACCAAAATAGACAAAAAGGTGGGAGTGAACAAAATGCACCAACGTTCCTCAATCTTTCAATATAAAACTAGACTAAAAAATCCATACTTCTCTCACCTCCAATTTGATTCTCAGAGCAAAGAACAAAAATTCACAAATCATGATACCAGAAATCAAAGAAAACAGCACCTACCCATTTCAATAGAATAAAAAATATACTCAAGTATAAAATGCAATTGAAATACTGTTTGACCAAAACATACATTAAAATCAAACAACCATAGCTCCAAATAGTATGCAAATCCAATAAAAATTGAACAGAAAGCATATTTGAAAACAAAACAACTTTACATTGACAGCCACCACTGAATGTCTTACTAATCACTCTGCGCTTTGCATCAAAGATGTTAGCTGCCATGTTGGGCACTTCCAGCAGCATGGCATATATCAAATCCTCCTCCAGTTACATCTTCTAAACTCTGCAATAGAACTCGATCAAATTAGTCATGTATCTAACAACCTTAAAACAGAACAATAAGAAAAGAAGCTGCACGGGATTAACTTTATATTTGCAGAAGACAAAAGCATCAAAGGAGGCAGTCCAGAGTTTAATCACAAAAGTCGACAACTATGTATTCTTGATTGCAACATGTCGAGGTGTAAAGCAAAGCAAAACAAGTGAATAAGGTTTGGCGGTGGAATTGCAAAAGAAAAGTAGCCTTGAAATTCTAATCAAGAGCATAAGACAAAATGACAATTATCAAAAAATCTTTGAATTGTTGCATGGAATTTTGAAGAGGTGCTGACATTAAAAGACTAAAGAATCCTTGACGGTTGCAGATTAATCTTTCATGTGCTAAATCAATAATCAAGTCAACAATATAAAAAAACTCAATCTTGAAACAAAACAAAAGAATGAATTCTAACAATTAAAGAAACATCTCGGCCACAAGGTAAAAAGATATCAACATATATATCAGCAGCTGCCTTTCTATGAGAGTCAACCTAACAATATTATGCAATAAAAACAATCAGTAAACGAAAGAAAACCAGGCTATAACAGCACAGTAGCAGAGTTATCAACTTACTGCAACCTGATCTTGCTCCTGTCTTGAAACACCAAAATGATAAGCAACATTTTCTGAGGTGACGCCCATAAAAAGAAGGCAATTCTAGGCTCGTTCAAAGATCTTTACCTGAACATAATGCATATTCATGTTAGAATGCTAGAATCTTATCAAAGAAATCAGTTGGAAGAGAGTGTCCACGTGTCTATATATAAGAGAGAGAGAGAGAGAGAGTACTTCAGGATTAATATCCCCTTCCCATGCCATCATAGAAAGTAGCCATCCTGCATTCGCTAGCTAGCTCTTTGAGATCCTGGAGCCAACACGGTACCGACAACAATATCCCCAACTTCCTTGGGATTCAGATTGGTTTTCTCAATCACTGCCTGCATCAAAGCAATGACCGTAACATACAAATGTCATTTTAATTAGTCAAGATGAAAATACGATGAGCTGCAAGAAGTGAATTATGTGTACAGCATTACAACTCAAGCATATAAATCTCACAGTAGATCTTTCAAAGCAAATGCAAACACACAGAGAATCATTTGCCTATGCATAAAGACACACACACACACACACACACATACTTTTCTCAAATACCAAACAGAACTGCAAGCAACAAAATAAAAACCC
Source organism: Rosa rugosa (assembly GCF_958449725.1). Taxonomy (NCBI): domain Eukaryota; kingdom Viridiplantae; phylum Streptophyta; class Magnoliopsida; order Rosales; family Rosaceae; genus Rosa; species Rosa rugosa. Next base: position 27,131,055 of record NC_084820.1, on the reverse strand, counting down.
AAACCCAAAACAAAATACTTCTTTTTCTATGGCCGATCGAAACCGCCTCTATGGCCACCGTGACAAGTCCTTCCTCATCTGTCAATAGAATCGATAAGGGTGCCATGTTTTCTCTGTTTGCCCAGAGAAAGCATAGCACCTCTTATCGATTCTATTGACAGTGGTGCCGTATCTTAGACCTCAATCTGCAAAACTCAACAAAATATTCAAAACTTAAGCCACACTATATGAACATTTTCATCTGCAGAAAACTTTTACACACAAACAACACATAATCTAAAGGATAAATCCGACTCGGATTAAATTAGAGCAAGCTCTTGATGTTTAGAACACAACCTCAAAGGGATAAGAGACTACCTGAATGGGAAAAGGCGAAAAAATGCCACGCCACTGAGGCAAGCCCAATTTCAAAAGAGCCAGCTCGTCTTCATTAATCGGCTCAACCACCTCAGCCTCCGACTCATACTCCGAGTCCGAGTCCAGCTCCTTCTTCGAAAAGTCCCCTAGCCCCTTGAAGGCCACTTCACTGGCGCAATCACCTGAGTAGTGAAAACAATCATTGCTCTCAAAACACTGTTGAAGTGAGCCCTCTGCCTCTCCGGAAACGGCAACGAAACGCCGCCGTTGTCTTCCCATCTCACCTCCTTGGACGGCTTGAGAATCGAGGCCATCGTAGTCAGCTCCCCGTGAATGTGGAGGATTTAGGGATTTAGGAATTAGAAACTGGGGAGAGAGGGCTGAGAGATGTTTCATGAGACAGAGAGCTTTCGCGGATATAGGCAAGCCAGAGATTCACCAGAGAGAGAGAGAGAGAGAGAGGTGTCGAAGAGGCAAGACTTGGTGGAGTTGCTTACTGACGGAGCGGTAGATCATGATCTGATGGGAGGGGAAGGCTCGAGACGAAGATTTGGATTTCGGGGGAGCTGGGACTAGAATAGGTTTTAGTCTTTCTATCTTTTCTTTTTTCTCTTGGATATAAGGTAATTTGGTCACTTGGCGGCATACTTTGTTCCTCCCACAACAGATAATTAAAAAACTGTTGTAGAGTGCCAAAGGAGGGAGGGAAATTTACCGCTTACCTAGGTTTGGTGGGAGGAATTCAAATCGATTTGAACCAAAATGAAAACATTGCTGCCGCCTATGTATGTCATTCAGACAACAGAATGATAATACCTGTTGTACAAGATTTTGCATCTTGTACTAGGTACACCTAGTAGAAATTGTTAAATTGTCATACAACGGAAACAACTACACTGTTGTACCTTGCAGCACATTTCCACAACAGAACAACAATAATTGTGTTGTGTGATAAAATTGGTGAACTTGTCTTGAGAGAGAATTTTGAGTTCAGTGATGGCAGGATATCTGCCGCTAAATTTTATGTCATTTATACAACAGAACGTGCATAATTCTGTTGTGTGATAAAATTTTAAAGAAAAAGTTCTCAATTTGGTAGCATTCCCACAATAGAACTTCATTAACAGTGTTGTACAATGGAGTTTACGTTATCAGACAACGGTCAACTTTTATTCTCTTGTGTAATGAGTGTTGTTTGTTTGCATTTTTGTAGTAGTGAAGTTACAAGGAAAAAAATAGAATTACACCGTGAGTTGGAGATGAAGATGGAGAGCTTGAAATGTTGGAATCTTGAATCTTGGAAACAAGCCTTCAAGGTGGACGATGGAGGATATGATCTTCACGGCTCCTTCTTCTTCTCCTCTTTACTTGAAAATGTAGAACTAGAAGGCTAGAGAATGAAAAGAAATGAAACTAAGAACTAGAGAAAAATGGAGAGGAAATGGAGAGACAAAGAAGATGAAATGGATGAAGGAATGTGTTTTTCTTCTTTGTTGTAGCCTCTATTTATAGGCTACCAAGCAAAACTATTTGGCCTTAAATAAATGATGATGGGTTAGGTTTGAGCATTTAAACATTAATGGAATTTGTTAGGTTTGAATATTTAAACACTAATGGAATTTGTTACGTTTTAGTCACTTTTTGCTCATTTTTCCTTCAATTAATTCTCCACCAAGACTTCAGATTTTGCCCTTGACTTCTTCATATGAACTGATCCACCATGAGTGTAGATCATGATGTCAAATTTTCAGAACTTTTTTCCATTCCTATGGGCCGGAATCACTGCTGGACTCCTTACAGGTCCAGTTTTCCAATTTTGCTTCTGCAGAAAATTGGGCTGACTGTTTGAAGGCCTTCCACTTCTATTTGGCCCTTGCACTCTTCATAAGAAATGTTTCTTAGGATGTCTAGAATGGATCTGGAAGGTTTCAGCTCATTTGAAGTTCATTTGGTCAGGTGGTCGCTCCTTCTTCCTTGCTTGGCTTGGTTTCTCCTAGCCGGAGTAGGAAAATGTGTAAAGTTGACCTTTTTAGAGCATTTCCATTTTTCTCCATCATTTTATGGACCTAACACTTATTTCATCATCATCTACTCCAATGTACCTAAAAATAAAAATTGAATTAAAAATCGATTCGTTAAGGAATTAACTAAGCAAAATGTGAGGAAATAACTATTAAAATATCACATTAAAATGCTCCTATCAGGAGGTGTCAGATCCCTTGAGATGTTTTGAGCAGAAGTATTTGGAGAATTGCTCGTGAATTGCGTATGCACTTATACACTTTTCTTTATGCTATAAATATATTAATTTTTTTACTCCGAATAGTGATTGGTTTAGGGTCCTTCCACTAAGGGATCTCTTTTTTGGTCATTTTAAGGGATCCCTTGTGGGACCCATTTTTCGATCTTATTTCGGTATTTCGACATTTTAGTTTTTAGTTTCTAATGTATAGATCATTTCTGCAAATTTTCAGCCAAATTGATGATCATTAAGATATCGAACTAGATTAAATCAATGGACGAACCGAATCTGTCAAACCGGAACCATTCTTGTTTATTAGTGTAAATTGCAATTATTAATGCCTTAATGATTATCAATTTGGCTAAAAATTTGCAAAAGTGATCTACTCATATATACCTAAAAACTCAACAGTTGAGATGTGAATATGTGATGGAAAAACGGGTATAATGAGCGATCCCTTAAAATGACCAAAAACAGGGATCCCTCACTACACACACACACACACACACAGGGCCCTTCCACTAAGGGATCCATTTTTTTGGTCTTTTATAGGGATAGGCATTAGACAAACTTTTCGATTATATTTCGGCATCTCAACTGTTCATTTTTTAGGTCCTTCATAAAAAATGTTTCTTAGGATGTCTAGAATGGATCTGGAAGGTTTCAGCTCATTGGGAGTTCATTTGGTCAGGTGGTCGCTCCTTCTTCCATGCTTGGTTTGGTTTCTCCTAGCCGGAGTAGGAAAATGTGTAAAGTTGACCTTTTTAGTGCATTTCCATTTTTCTCCATCATTTTATGGACCTAACACTTATTTCATCATCATCTACTCCAATGTACCTAAAAATAAAAATTGAATTAAAAATCGATTCGTTAAGGAATTAACTAAGCAAAATGTGAGGAATTAACTATTAAAATATCACATTAAAATGCTCCTATCAGGAGGTGCCAGATCCCTTGAGATGTTTTGAACAGAAGTATTTGGAGAATTGCTCGTGAATTGCGTATGCACTTATACACTTTTCTTTATGCTATAAATATATTAATTTTTTTACTCCGAATAGTGATTGGTTTAGGGTCCCTCCACTAAGGGATCTCTTTTTTGGTCATTTTAAGGGATCCCTTGTGGGACCCATTTTTCGATCTTATTTCGGCATTTCGACATTTTAGTTTTTAGTTCCTAATGTATAGATCATTTCTGCAAATTTTCAGCCAAATTGATGATCATTAAGATATCGAACTAGATTAAATCAATGGACGAACCGAATCTGTCAAACCGGAACCATTCTTGTTTATTAGTGTAAATCGCAATTATGAATGCCTTAATGATTATCAATTTGGCTAAAAATTTGCAAAAGTGATCTACTCATATATAACTAAAAACTCAACCGTTGAGATGTGAATATGTGATGGAAAAACGGGTATAATGAGCGATCCCTTAAAATGACCAAAAACAGGGATCCCTCACTACACACACACACACACACAGGGCCCTTCCACTAAGGGATCCATTTTTTTTTGGTCTTTTATAGGGATAGGCATTAGACAAATTTTCCATTATATTTCGGCATCTCAACTGTTCATTTTTTAGGTCCTTCATAAAAAATGTTTCTTAGGATGTCTAGAATGGATCTGGAAGGTTTCATCTCATTTGGAGTTCATTTGATCAGGTGGCCGCTCCTTCTTCCATGCTTGGTTTGGTTTCTCCTAGCCGGAGTAGGAAAATGTGTAAAGTTGACCTTTTTAGTGCATTTCCATTTTTCTCAATCATTTTATGGACCTAACACTTATTTCATCATCATCTACTCCAATGTACCTAAAAATAAAAATTGAATTAAAAATCGATTCGTTAAGGAATTAACTAAGCAAAATGTGAGGAATTAACTATTAAAATATCACATTAAAATGCTCCTATCAGGAGGTGCCAGATCCCTTGAGATGTTTTGAACAGAAGTATTTGGAGAATTGCTCGTGAATTGCGTATGCACTTATACACTTTTCTTTATGCTATAAATATATTAATTTTTTTACTCCGAATAGTGATTGGTTTAGGGTCCTTCCACTAAGGGATCTCTTTTTTGGTCATTTTAAGGGATCCCTTGTGGGACCCATTTTTCGATCTTATTTCGGCATTTCGACATTTTAGTTTTTAGTTCCTAATGTATAGATCATTTCTGCAAATTTTCAGCCAAATTGATGATCATTAAGATATCGAACTAGATTAAATCAATGGACGAACCGAATCTGTCAAACCGGAACCATTCTTGTTTATTAGTGTAAATCGCAATTATGAATGCCTTAATGATTATCAATTTGGCTAAAAATTTGCAAAAGTGATCTACTCATATATAACTAAAAACTCAACAGTTGAGATGTGAATATGTGATGGAAAAACGGGTATAATGAGCGATCCCTTAAAATGACCAAAAACAGGGATCCCTCACTACACACACACACACACACAGGGCCCTTCCACTAAGGGATCCATTTTTTTTTGGTCTTTTATAGGGATAGGCATTAGACAAACTTTTCGATTATATTTCGGCATCTCAACTGTTCATTTTTTAGGTCCTTCATAAAAAATGTTTCTTAGGATGTCTAGAATGGATCTGGAAGGTTTCATCTCATTTGGAGTTCATTTGATCAGGTGACCGCTCCTTCTTCCATGCTTGGTTTGGTTTCTCCTAGCCGGAGTAGGAAAATGTGTAAAGTTGACCTTTTTAGTGCATTTCCATTTTTCTCCATCATTTTATGGACCTAACACTTATTTCATCATCATCTACTCCAATGTACCTAAAAATAAAAATTGAATTAAAAATCGATTCGTTAAGGAATTAACTAAGCAAAATGTGAGGAATTAACTATTAAAATATCACATTAAAATGCTCCTATCAGGAGGTGCCAGATCCCTTGAGATGTTTTGAACAGAAGTATTTGGAGAATTGCTCGTGAATTGCGTATGCACTTATACACTTTTCTTTATGCTATAAATATATTAATTTTTTTACTCCGAATAGTGATTGGTTTAGGGTCCCTCCACTAAGGGATCTCTTTTTTGGTCATTTTAAGGGATCCCTTGTGGGACCCATTTTTCGATCTTATTTCGGCATTTCGACATTTTAGTTTTTAGTTCCTAATGTATAGATCATTTCTGCAAATTTTCAGCCAAATTGATGATCATTAAGATATCGAACTAGATTAAATCAATGGACGAACCGAATCTGTCAAACCGGAACCATTCTTGTTTATTAGTGTAAATCACAATTATGAATGCCTTAATGATTATCAATTTGGCTAAAAATTTGCAAAAGTGATCTACTCATAAATACCTAAAAACTCAACAGTTGAGATATGAATATGTGATGGAAAAACGGGTATAATGAGCGATCCCTTAAAATGACCAAAAACAGGGATCCCTCACTACACACACACACACACACAGGGCCCTTCCACTAAGGGATCCATTTTTTTTTTGGTCTTTTATAGGGATAGGCATTAGACAAACTTTTCGATTATATTTCGGCATCTCAACTGTTCATTTTTTAGGTCCTTCATAAAAAATGTTTCTTAGGATGTCTAGAATGGATCTGGAAGGTTTCATCTCATTTGGAGTTCATTTGGTCAGGTGGTCGCTCATTCTTCCATGCTTGGTTTGGTTTCTCCTAGCCGGAGTAGGAAAATGTGTAAAGTTGACCTTTTTAGTGCATTTCCATTTTTCTCCATCATTTTATGGACCTAACACTTATTTCATCATCATCTACTCCAATGTACCTAAAAATAAAAATTGAATTAAAAATCGATTCGTTAAGGAATTAACTAAGCAAAATGTGGGGAATTAACTATTAAAATATCACATTAAAATGCTCCTATCAAATTCCCCTACACTTAGCTTTTGCTAGTCCCTTAGCAAAATCAAAACACAAAACAAAACAAAGACTCAACAAAAAGTAAGTAAAAGACTCTACTGCTCCTAACTGTTGTCTCAGAGACTCCAAACTCATGGCTTTCACGTTTAAACACTTAATCAAAATCACATAGATAATTCCAAGGTTAATATACATGTGACACTCATATGATTAAGTAAGATATGGAGAACTTAAGTTATACAGTGAATGATAGCATGTTTCGAACAAGTCCAATCCAAACTCACAAGGCATACTCTCTATTTTTCTCTCAGAAATAGCTATTCTTAAAAGCTTCACACTCAAGTATATGCAAGAGAACCAATTGTAAGGCAACAAACAGCTTGCATATTTCATCAATAAAAGCATTTTGTGAAGAATTTTCAAAAACCTCAAGAAATGACTAAGTGCACAAATGGACCTAAACCATAAGCTCGACTTTGTACCTGACTCCACTAACCAAAGGCTGCCCATCTCAAGGATCAAGTAAGGACTTGAAACAGGTTGTAATGAGGCTAAGCTAGGGTTTTTGAAATGAAGATTAAGGGTGCAAAAATTTTAAGGACCTAGCAGAGCATATATGGACCACTTTATGTCACCATTTTTATGGGCCAATTATCATTGTTTTGGGCCCAACCTTCACTCTAACCAATATGGAAATGGACAAAGGCCTAATTTTCAATTTTGAGCCTTCTACAAATTTGAAAGTCCAAAACCACACTTAAACAATTTCCCAAGAGTTTTCTTTTCAATTTTTATTCACTTTTGCCGTGTTTCTTTCTTTCCTTTTTCATTTTTTTTTTCTCTCTTGGTTTTTTCCCACCCCACATTTGTCTTTCATCGCCACCCCTACACAATATGTCATGCTCTACTAAGTCCCTAGTACAAGGGTAGAGATGTCCTGTACTAAGCTCATGGTAGGGTAGTGAGGGTGATGAAACAAAGGTTTTCAACGTAGGCTCAAAGGGGTTCATTCTAAAGAGTCCCACGACGGGCACAATTGGGGACACATGCTTGTTTGGCTATGGTGGTTACCCTAATGCCTTCTATCCTATCCAAGATCAGGGCATATTATGGCATACAAGTTTTGACAGTCACAAAAGTCGAGTTCTAGTATTCTCTAGTCTATTAAAATCTATGGCACATGATCATTGGATTTTCAAAGAATGATGAGGTTTTGCAAATACAGCCATGAAATTATGGAATTATCAATTAAGCACTAAAAAAGAAAGTATTTTAGCTCAACAACTCACTTAGGGTCAAATGAATTAGACTTAATCCTAGCATGCTTTATGAACCAAGTTACAATCCTATCTCAAATATTCATACAAGTATCACAATGTCGATTAACCACAGAATTCAATTAAGTCCTATTTTGATTGCGAAAACTTTCAGCCATGAATTCAGAGACATGTTCATCCTAGACGTTAGGAGCATCCACTATGCCAAAATGTGCTTAAGACGACATAAGTTTTGTTTTATGTCGTCTGAGTTTTTCAGACGACATAATTTTTTTTTGTGTTGTCTGAATATAGACTAAAACCATACTCGTTCAATTTGAAAAAATGGTGAGCATTCAGACGACACATTTGTGTAGTTGTAAAAGATGATGATTTCCTATCTCAAAGATCGTTTCATTTTGAAAATATGGTTAGATACAGACAACACTTATATGTTGTTGTAAAATATGGGGATATTTCAAATCTAACCCTAAGAGAATATTTGGAATTCCCTCCAAAAAGTTCTAGTCCTTTCCCTCTCAAAATGCTGTCGAGACCCTAGCTGAGTAGTCAATGGGGGTGATACTCAGACAACACAATTGTGTTGTGTGAAGAAGGTGAGTTATGGCTCAGACAACATAGTGGGAAAGCTGATAGTAATAGTAAATTATGGCTCTGCGTGAGCAAAATCTTTCCGGTATGTCACCACCTTTGTAAAGCGAATAGAGTAGCCAATGATGCACTCTTCGCTAATTGGTGTTTGTTAGAATACATATTTTTTGTAGAGACTCTCGTTATGATCTCGAGCTGTTCTCTTTATGCTTATTGTGATTTGGGGTTTAGGTATCATGTTCCCCCCATGTATTCTGAGATTTCATTAATGGTCAAGACTTGAGGGCAGCCGTACTGGCCCTATTTCAAAAAAAAGAAGATGAGTTTCACTTTTTTTTTTTTCCCAAGTCTACTACACATTTACTCCTTCCCATCTCGGCTCACTCTTTCAGCCACATAAAATCCCCATTTTCTCTCTCCACCTCTCGTTTGCTTCCCCGAAACCCAAAATCCCTAGAATCTCTCTCAATTAAATTCTCTTCGGAAATTTTGTTCAGATCCAGTCCCCGGAACCGTGAAATCAGTTGGAATAACACCATTAGTGAAATCAGAGGACTGAAAAGGAGCGTGAGACTGGCCTATGAAATCAGTCCTCTGTATTCGTATCTATCTCTTAGAAGCCAATCTTTTCTTCTCTCATCTCCCCTCTCTCTTCCGCTCCCTCACTTCTCCCCCACTCCCCACCCATCATCTCCGCTGTCCAATACCGCCACCCTCACGCCCTCCCCGCCGTCCAATTTGAGGGGGACGAATGTTGAAAAGGTTTTGTTGTGAGTTGTGACTTAGGAGTGAGTGGATTGAGTTTTGAGGGAGTGAGCGAATTGCAAATAATGTTTAGTGGTGGTGGCTCTCGATCGTGTCTCGAATCACCTACGGCTGCGAGACCGCGACCTCCGCCGCCGCCGCCGCCACCAACCCCAACTTGGTTTTGGATTGGGTACTCGAATCGCTGGGCTACGAGTACGACGCTCTCTCAAATCCTTGTCTGCTCGTAGAATCTCGTGCTTTCGCTCTATCATTCATTCCAAGTCTCCTCCCGACATTCCTACACTCTCCCACTGTTTCAGGTACTTAATTACTCCTCCATCCCTTTCCACTATTTCTGTTCCCATTCAACCTTTGCTATTATTTATTCTGATCTTTCTTCGATATATATAGTCTATCAAATAATGAAATTGACAACTTGTTTAGAGGTAAGACTAGTATTTGTTAAGACTTGTGGGGCAGCAAGTAACCCAGAATGGGTTATCATCTTTCTAGTCTTATTGATTCAATGGAGAGATACAATGTAGGGATCAGCGTTAATCAATTGATTCAGTTGTGCTTATCATGGTTTGGTTTTGATTTTTAATCCTTCAGATACACACACATGCAATGTATGTAAATATTTTGTATGTGGTCAAACCTCTGATTCCTTTTCTTTTGCAAAGCCAACGAGAAGACGAATGCGAGCTTCCCTCCGACGTATTGTCCTCGGTGGCAGGTTTCTTTCTTTCCACCTGTTTCCCTATTTCATTTGTTCACCAGCATGTTTGTCACATTATATAAAGAAACTTGTTGCTAAGTCGTGCAAGTACAGGACTAGTCTATCTGTAAGAACCCTTTTGTGCGTTGCAGCCGGTGAAATTACTCCTAGCTGATTCATCAAGTACTCTATCACACTTCTTTTAGTAGCTTCATGACTAGATAACTTAGAGACACCACTTTCAAAGTACTCTACTAAGCTCAAATTTAAAATCAATTAACCAACTGCTGAGCAGTAGAAACTAATACAAAATCAGTGTAATACAACAAGCTTTCTCATACCCAAGTACACTCTCGAGTCTTGTGAAATTGAGAGAACTTCTAAATTTCTCCTTTCGATTCATTTGCGCCATTCTGATATTGCCAAGTTTTTTCGGTCACTTAGCAAGTTGTATCACTGCACTCCTAACATTCTTTCACTAAGTTTTCTTTATAGATGTATAGGCTTTGCATATGTGCTTTCTGTACTGAAAATTTATAATTGGTATAACCATCTGCTTAGTTAAGCATATTTATCTTAAGCCATGCACTTATTATTTCTTTTATTTTGGTATTGTACCTAGGAGGAATAGTTGCACTGGGAAAATTTGATGCCCTTCATATTGGTCATCGAGAGCTTGCTAGTTGAGCCTCAAAGGTCAGACCTCCATTTTTTTTTTTTATCATTTGTTGGAATGGCAGAAGTACTGGGTTGGGAACCTAGGTATTGTAGTTGTGCACCCTCCTTCTTTGTTTATTATTTGTTTGAACTGCCTTCCTTTTTTCTAGTTTGTATTTTCTGTTGCTATTGTCCTTAGAATCCTGTTATATTTAATCACTTTTTAATGATGATGAAGATTAAGAAGGTTGTTAAGACTCCTTGCCATCTCTATTGAACATCTGTCTCTTTCCTCTTAACAGAATTTGTTTCTCAGTCCATTGAAATTTTGATCTGCTTTCTTCTTCTTCTTCTTTGTTTTTATTTTTTATTTTTTATAATTCTCTTTTTTCCCCTGAAGTTGTTACTATGTTTAATCATCTTATCTGTTCAACATTTTATGCAGCCCAACAGTATAATTTTAGCAATTTCACCTGCTAATCAAGATCTTGTTACATCTGATGCAATTAAAATCTCTCGTGAAGTGGATCCAACAGGTGAGTCTTAAAATTCACATCCAATTTTCTTATCTGTTGCTTCCCAAAAAAGATTCATCTGGTGCTTCTAAAATCAAAGTAATATCAAGTCAATCTACTGAAATGTGAATCTTGCAGCTGATATAAACCCGTACGTTGCATGAGAACATGGTTCTAGATGTTTAGTGTTTAGTCTAATGTTATTTTTTCACAGGGGAGAGGACAGTCGGAGTAGCCGGTTGAAATTGTCAATGTTCCTGCTGCTAATGTAGCCTCAATTTGGTTTTAATGTTACAAAGAACGTCAAGGGCAGACAATCTTGAGGTAAAGAGGTCACTGATGGTCTTTAGTATTCATTAAGAAAATTAAGTAAGCAATGTTTTTTTGGACACTCCTTCTATTAGTTAATTACCTTATGTTTTTACTTGGTGACATCCTCTATTTGATTTGATAGATCTGGTTTGTTTTTACTTGGTGACATACTCAGAAACAGTTGATGCCATGAGTTGACTTTGGAGGTATGCAATCCTTCTGTTAAACTGGTCTTTAATTCAATGTTTGCACTGATCAGTGCATGAAAGGTAGCTTGGAGAAATTCTGGGTATTATAATTTCCTGTGAGTTGCCTTACTCAAATTGTATTTATGCCAGTAGCCATCTCATTCATTTGTAGTGCCTTTTGACACACTTGTGATATTTGGAACAATGGCAAAAGTTTACCGGCGAAAGAAAAAGGTCCTTGACAGGAACACAGTGCTTGGTTGTAACTTACATGCCATGTAACTTACATGCTCTGAAATTTGAATGATTACAGTATTATAGTAGCATTTCATGGATTCTAGTTCAATTCATCTTCAATTATTTGCCTCATTTCATCTTTTGTTACTTAATATTAGTAGAGATACCAATTATTTCAATTCATTTCCAATAATTTGTCTTATTTCATCTTTTTCTTAATGCTCATACAGATACCTACTCCCTTGTGTGGTTGCTGCCTAATTCCAATTGTTGGTGGGGGTGGGACTGGCATCGGTCACTGAGACCTTGTTTAATTGGTGAGATTCAAGTCATATATATCTTAATGCCCACAGAAAAAATAGACAAGAAACCACAGCATATAGAATTGATTGATGAATAAAGGTAAGATTTGATATATTGTTGTATTGCTTTGTATGTGAATACATATTCTGGAGGGCTATGGCTTTTTTTCTTCTGCACTGGAGTGCTCCTACTTGAATTGCATCACATCCCCAAAAGAGGAGTTGGAATTTTTCTTCACATGTAATTCTCATAAGCATTAACTGTATTCAAATTCTCTCTGACCTCATTCCATAGTGAATTGCATTGGTAGTTTGATGTGACTTCACTTGCAAGGTCTTGCGTGCCAATTCAACAATTTTGGTATCATAATGCAAAGAGCTGATAGTATTGCAATTACTTAAACAATGATGCGGCTACTTTTTATTTATTTATTTAATTTTTATATATTATAAAGTGATGTTTCTGCACATTGTGAAAGTGCATGACGTACATGAATGACTTTAAAATTCAGTCAATGCGCCCATTGCAGCCTATTCTAATTTGTTCCAGTTCTTTGGCGCAGTTGATTCCGGGAAGAACAAGAGAGCCTGGGAGCAGTTATTAGAATTGAGATGGGTGCTTTTGCAACACCAGTTATAAGGTCTTTTTCTCCTTTGACAACAGAGTTTGATCGCTAAAGCAGGTCTTTTTCTCCTATTTTTAAGTTTCTGTCTACTCTTGCTGAGCTTGTCACTTCAGTTGGATAAATCCTAATTGCTGTTGTCATTGCTTGAAAATTTTCCACCAATTGTAGTGTGAAGCCTCAGATATCAAACCTCTTTGTAGTCTATTTAGTTTGACTATCTCGAGTTTATTTAACATCAGATTTCACTTGAGTTTATGTAGTTTTTTCATCACCAAAGGTTGAGATACATTGATTCCAAATATCGAGTTTTGCAGCTGCCCAAAAGAAAAAAAGAAAAAAAAACTTAGTTATTCATCAAACTTCACTTGATTAGTTTCATTTTCTTCAGCCCTGCGCATCTTAAGAAGTTTGAGTATTACTTAGTCAATACTTAAGGTTCGTAAGATTCGCGCCGCTGTGACGTCAATCCTTTTGGGGCTTTACAGTAGCACCACACCATCATGTCCATTTAAAATTTCTGTTTCACCGCTAGTATGTCCTTTAATTTGCTTTTCCTGTAAACCTTTAGGAAATGCACGTGTGTTTATGAGATTCTTCTTTGTTTCTATTCAGATTTACTTAATTTTAGTTGTCCTCAGTAAAGATTGTTGTGTTTTCTGGTGGCAGGTTAAGCTTGTAAAGTGCCTTATGCAAAATATTGTGGTTGATATATCCTTCAATCAGTTAGGAGGGCTATGTACATTATGCTTTCTTGAGCTGGTAGTCTTCCACTAAAGCTGAGTTTTATTAGTCCAGTTTTGCTACACATGATTGAATGAGTCACCAGATTTGGTTCATGTAAATGATGCTTTCCTAGGAAGCTCTGGTTTATCAGATGCAATTATTATTATTTTTTTTCAAGTCTATTATAGCAAGTAAAGATATTGGACTTTGGTGCTCTTGCTTGTTTGTGATTTTGGAATTTTTTTTTTCTTGATCATCTTCCTGGTGCTGTTACCTTACAGGTTGATCGCCTCATTGTCAAAGATCATCTCTTTAAACGTAGTATCATACTGATTAAGGCTTGGTGCTATTGTGAGAGTCGAATTCTTGGTGCCCATCACGGTTTGATATCTACATATGGTTTGGTGACCTTAGTTCTTTTTATCTACGTGTCATTGTTTCAGGTGAAAGGAGATTGATCCTAAGGGACCACAGTATGCAAACAACACTTCAAAACTTGAATCTGATCTCTCAAGTCAGTGGAGATCGCTCCTTCTTCACATGGAGGATATCTTCGTAAATGAAGGCAACCACTTTGTGAGTGTAGCCACCTTCTTGTTTTATTCATTATAAACTTACCTATTTTTGAGTCCAATGTCTCAATTTTTATGAAAATGATCCAAACTCTTTTGCTCTACAATCCAAATTAAATAGCCTAAGTTTGTCAGATCCTTAAATCTATCAAAATGTGATCTTTTGCTCTCTCTGTCAAGTCGCAACTTCTTTCTTTTGGGGTCTTATTCTGATAAATATTCTTGGTTCCGCTTGTTTTGCTACTTAGTTATTGGTTGCCACTATTATCATCAATTTTGCCAAGGAACAAGAAGGTGCGTAGTTGTACACCTGACTTGCATTCTAAGTTCTAATGTAACCTTCTATATATTAAAATGAATGGTTACATAATGGGAAAATTGGCACATCTTTGTTTACTTTTGCAATTTTAGTTATGTTGTACATTGTGTGATATTCAGTACTGTTGTAATGATATTTTGGGACTTGTGGTTTTACAACTTCCTTTATCAAGTGTTGAAGAAATCGAATATGCTTGACATGATTGGCTTCGTAGACCCTGCTCAGACTGGTGTCATTGGCTGTGGAAATCCGACTAAACGAGCTCGTTCTTTGTCAACTTCTTATTAAAGAGGGAAGCCTAGTCAGATTTTTTGGGTGCCCTATAACTCGGGGTATGAAAGCTTGATTCATGCATATTTTGTTGGCTGCCCAGATTAATAGATATAGGCCATTTTGAGCTGATGCTCATGAATAGGTTTGTGTACATGAGACAATGGTGGATTCATCAAAATTGCAATGAATAATTTTGGATATGGATATTATGGTTTCATGAATGGGCAATTTTAATTTCCAGAATGCATGCATACTAATTGTAACAGGGGACTAGTAATACGTGTTATCTCAAATTGCAAATTACAACAAAAACACACCAAAATGTGTGGTTGCAGCTGCACAAAAACAACACAAAAACCAATTAGAAGTCTACTGTCTTTTTGGCATTGGGACAATAGAAAATTGTAGTCTAAATGCCAAAATGACAACATAAGTTGGATGAAAGTGTTGGCTAAAGCATATAATAATAACAAATAAGTGTGGTTGGACTTGATCACAGACAATATAAAAGACGTACTATTAGTGGTCCGTTTTATATTCAGACCACAAATATTTGTCGTCTAAATAATCTCAAATGACAGTAAATTGTCGTCGTCATGAGACTGACATAACAGAAAGAATATGATATCTATTGTCTAAACCATTTTCCAACATCACATACGTATAATTTCAAAGCCTTTCGCACAACACTTAAATGTCATACAAACCTACCCTAGAACCACACTTAATTGTCCTCTAATGCTCTTTACGACCACATATAATTGTCGTTTAAAGTAAATTAGCACAACCTTTAATTGTTGTTGTATGAGAGAAGACACTACATACGAGTCTTCATATTTCTTATTTAAGGGCATTCAGACCACACAAATAAGTCTTGCAAATATGCTTCACACAATAGTATTTAAAAAAGACTGTGGTTGTTTTGTTTATCAGACAATACAAAACTGTTGTTTGAATACTTTTAAAGATACATATCACAATGTTCCTAAAATGCAAAACTCATCAGACAACACAAGATTTTTATTTTTTTATGTCGTCTGATCACTTCTGTCGTCTGATGCCCCCAAGAGACGACACCGTACTAGAAGACATATTTTTGTTCGTTCAGACGACAGAACAGTTCTGTCGTCTGAAGGCCTTTTTGGCATAGTGATCCTAAGACTCAAACAAACCAAAAAGATTCTATAAAACCAACGAAATAAAGACCAAAGATAAACAAAAACCGAAACATGAATATAAAACCTAAAATAAAGTTAACGAATAAATATAATTTTTTTTTCTTCTTCTGATTTTTCCGATTTTTTATTTTGTTTTCTTGTTATAACCACAAAACTATCTCCTATAAACAAAGTGAAACGTTAACCCTTCCCCCACACTTAAATCATGTATTGTCCTCAATGTATAAACAAGTATAAAGCATACAAAGCATCAATCAAGCATGGCATAAGAGTTAACACAGGAAATCCTAAAACAAAGAAAAATTTATGAAAAAGAAAAGAAAAGGGAAGAGTTCAAGAAAGCAAATCTCTGTTGATGGCTCCTCCACAACTACTGTTGAAATAGGTTGCCTCCCATGCAACGCTTAATGTTTAAAGTCTTTCAGCCTAGACTTGTACCTCTAGTTATTCCTTTGGTTGGAGGAGCAGTGCGCGGCGAGTGGCAGCCCTTTGGCTGGTTTCAGCCTCCGGATGAGGGTCCTTATGGAGTGACGCAGCAGCGTCCTTGCGAGGAAACCCAGGAGGATGACTCTGCATGTTTTTGACTTCCTGAGCAAGCTTGTTCATTGCAGTGTGACAGCGGTTCAAAGAGAAGTTCATGTCAGTGATGTAATCGATCATGCATGTGACTCGCCAATCTGTCACCATAATACCATCGCGGAGAGAGGAACGCAGAGCATTAATCGAGTCAGACAAGCTTTCCAGGGTGGCCACAGGCCGGGGAACACTAGCAGCCGGGGAGGAAGAAGACTTGCTGGGATGCAGTCTGGGAGAGCGACGAGGTAGAGGAGGGGGACTGCGGCTACGCTCACGTGTAGGACGACGGTCCCCAGGACGAGTGAGGCCAGCGCGAGCGGCCGCTTGACGACCTTCTTCCTCAAGAGAGAGAACTCGGCGTTGATTGACGCCCATGTGAGCTGTAACCTTGGTTCGAACCATGAGGAAGGAGAAGGAATTTGAAACTGCACACTTAGACAAATCCTAGTAAAATTCGGAGGAGACAAAAAGGAGGTATATATAGAGCACAAAATAGGGTAGAAATCTTAACAGGCACACAGTTTTAACATAACTTCTCTGGGAATGAGAAGATTTATGACAGTTCATGGCCCAAGAAACACGCATGCACATAAAAAAAACTCCCCCACGCGTAAATATTCCTTTCTGCTTTTCCGAGATTTACGGCAATTAATCTGCTTTCGGCTATTGCTTGTCTGTCGCAGCTCCTCGAGATTCGTTTGGTTCCCCCACGCGTAATTATTCCTTTCTTTGCCGTGATTTTCGGCAATTAGATCTGCTTTCGGCTAGAGCTTGTCTGTCACAGCTCCTCGAGATTCGTTTGGTTTGACCACGGGCTCCCCACGCCCCAATAATCCGTGTTTTAGGGCAACTTTAATCTGCTTTTCTGACAGCAATCTTGACTCTTCTCTTCGACTATAACATGCCTAAAAACCTCTCTTAGAGCTTCAGTCCTTCTCTCTCAAATTTTCAGTCCTTCTCTCTCAAATCTTCAGTTCTTCTCTCTCAAATCTTCAGTAATGGAACCACAAACCCAGCATCCAACGAGACCACAAACCCAGCAACCAACGAGACCACAAACCCAGCAACCAACGAGACCACAAACC
This sequence comes from Rosa rugosa, assembly GCF_958449725.1. NCBI lineage: Eukaryota > Viridiplantae > Streptophyta > Magnoliopsida > Rosales > Rosaceae > Rosa > Rosa rugosa. The sequence continues at coordinate 27,113,697 of NC_084820.1, read as the reverse complement.
TAGCAACCAACGAGACCGGCCACAAACCTGGCAACCAACCGAGGATGGAGGAAGCAACAAAGCAGCCGGGAGTAGTGCTAACATGCTTTGCAGTCGGAGCAGTACCAGGTGGACTCCCACTCCAGATCAGATAAGAATCCTCAATGATCTTTTCTATAGCAAGGGAGTTAGGTCCCCAACCGTAGAGCAGGTTCAGCGGATCTGTTTTCATTTGAGACGGTACGGACGGATCGAGGCCAAGAATGTCTTTTATTGGTTCCAGAACCACAAGGCTCGGGATAAACGGAAGAAGAAGATCACTTCGGATGTTCCTGTGCCCATGCAAAGATCAGGGTTTGTTGGTGGATCCATTAATCTTAATTTTGGGTCAACTAGCTCTACTGTTATGGAACAGTGAGGAGAAGATCACCAGGCGATTGAAACTCTTCCACTGTTCCCCATGCACAGTGAAGACATCTTGGGCAACATGAAGACTACTTCCGAGGGAGGTGGTGGCTATGGTGACTACTCCGGTGGCTGGGGCGGCTACGACGACGGCTCTCGCATTTCCCTTGAGCTCAGCCTCAACTTCTCCGGAGCTGTTGACGAAAATTGATATGGCTTAGTATTTATTTTATTTTATTATTATTATTATTATTTATTTATTTATTTATTTTGTTTTAAATAAGACTGAATGAATGTAGTTCTTTTTTATTTTATTTTATTTTATTTATTTATTATTATTATTATTATTTTCAGTATAGGACTCAAAATAAAAGACAAAAATATAAATCCCTTCTCCCACACTTAAATATTGTATTGTCCTTAATGTAATCAATTATAAGCATGCAATGAAACAAATAAGCAAAGATAGAAGGCATTTACGAAAATAAATTCTAAAATAAAAACAAAGAGAAAAATTGAAAAATAAAAAGAAATAAGGAAAGAGAAAGCAAATCTGATTGGATTCTAAATTGGGTTGCCTCCCAAGCAGCGCTTGTATTTTACGTCTTGCAGCCAGACGGTACCTACATTAAATAAAGTTAGTAACTAAAATTAACAAAGAAAAACAAAGTCTATAAACAAGTATAATTAAGAATTACAAACTACAAGTAAAATTAGCAAGTATATTGTACAAAAGACACAAGTGAGTATAAAATAAGAAAAGTATTTTTACAAGTGTAATATGTATAGTTTTTATTTTTTTTTATTTTTATTTTTATTTTTTTTATTTACCTTAGTTATAAACATTATTGATATCGAATCAAATTCCAAGCGGTAAATCAAGTGAACGTGCGGCCCAAGTATAGTCGCCTAGACACAAATTCCCTTTAACATCCTTTGGGCAACTTTACTGAAATGGCCAGGTGGGGGAGGACGAACACGAGAGGAAAAATCCATTTTGGCATGAGCTACTCCCACATAGTGGTTTAGGCCCATTTGCAAGCACTTCTGGATTTAAAAACCCGTCATGAACGTTGTCCCCTTCCTAGACACCATTCCACATAGGCTATTCTTACTAAGATGAAAAAAAAGGTCATAAGTGTGAAGACAATTCAACAAGTGTTAATAAAGGCCGCCCTCAACCTTACGGAACCTGAACTAGGTACCAATAAGGGGTTTAGGCCAATATTAACAAAAGAGACTTCACCTATTCCTCTCAATTTACAACTTACAATTAAAACTCGTCTTCAACAATATAAAAAAAAAACTAGTTAATTAACTTACACTAAGTTTTAAACAGTTTATATACAAATATACAACAATTATAAACAAAAACATATGATTTTTCAATCCCCGGCAACGGCGCCAAAAATTGATACGCTAAAAGCAAGCGCGCAATTTAACCCTGCAAAATGTAGTTGTTAGTATAGAAGTATGGATCGTTCTAGCCGGGGATTGAGGGTACACCTGTAATTGCAAAAATAAATAATTAATTAAAATAATAAAGTAAAAAGTATTATGTACAAAAATAATATAAAGAATAGAAATATATACATGTTAATGTAAAAAGGGGGGATTAGGATTTTTAAAATAAAAAATTAAAATAAATAAAATAAAGAAAATGCCATATACAATGGTGGAATGCAAGGAACAAAGATCAAAACCACAATCATATGACTGAAATCCAATTACAATTCCTATAGTTGATTATCTATGTCATGAGAAATAAGTTGACCATGTGAAACGTTAGTAAGCAAACGATTTCCCATATTTTACTTTCCTTGAATAATTAATCTAAGTGAAAGCACCTAAATCAATCCTATTGAACATGCAATCATAGTCTAGAAAGCTAGCTAATCAAGAACACATTCAATGCATGAAGAACAAAAAAGGATGTCAACCAAAGTGCACAACCTAGTTATGAATAAGTTCACCTATTTGCAATTAATCCTCCTTAATTGATTTCGACTTTTGTCCAAAGCCTTTACTACTTAAATCTAGCTTCAATTACATGCATATATCCTAAGTTGGCCGCCAAAGAACACATACATATAAAAGTTTTCTATAATCCAAAATCAATTAAGCAATCTCACATAAGCAACATAAAAATCAACACAAAGAAATCACAACTTTTATCCAAACATAGAGACGGGCTTTAAACTTTTTCCTTAACATTATTTGTTAACTAAAATTCATAGTTCTACAAATCCAAACAAAGAAAACCAAAAGAAGCACTACTACAAAAAGTTAATCAGACAACGGTGGATTTCTGTTGTCTGATGACCAAGTCCACCGTTGTCTAAGTCAGTGTTGTGTGATTGAAAAATCACACAACGGTAATTCCACCGTTGTCTGACAGTAGTTGGCTCAACAGAATAGTTATTTTTCCGTTGTATGAATTCTGCGCAGCAGGTGCTTGCCATGGCATGCGCAGGGATGCCTCGGCCATTCAGACAACAGAAGATAATTTTTTTGCTGTTGTCTGAGATTCATAACACACAACAGCCATAACTCTTTCTTTGTTGTCTGAGATACATGTTAAGCAATCTCACATAAGCAACATAAAAATCAACACAAAGAAATCACAACTTTTATCCAAACATAGAGACGGGCTTTAAACTTTTCCCTTAACATTATTTGCTAACTAAAATTCATAGTTCTACAAATCCAAAAAAAGAAAACCAAAAGAAGTTACAAGGAAAAATATAGAATTACACCGTGAGTTGGAGATGCAGATGGAGAGCTTGAAATGTTGGAATCTTGAATCTTGGAAACAAGCCTTCAAGGTGGACGATGGAGGATATGATCTTCACGGCTCCTTCTTCTTCTCCTCTTTACTTGAAAATGTAGAACTAGAAGGCTAGAGAATGAAAAGAAATGAAACTAAGAACTAGAGAAAAATGGAGAGGAAATGGAGAGACAAAGAAGATGAAATGGATGAAGGAATGTGTTTTTCTTCTTTGTTGTAGCCTCTATTTATAGGCTACCAAGCAAAACTATTTGGCCTTAAATAAATGATGATGGGTTAGGTTTGAGCATTTAAACATTAATGGAATTTGTTAGGTTTGAATATTTAAACACTACTGGAATTTGTTAGGTTTTAGTCACTTTTTGCTCATTTTTCCTTCAATTAATTCTCCACCAAGACTTCCGATTTTGCCCTTGACTTCTTCATATGAAATGATCCACCATGAGTGTAGATCATGTTGTCAAATTTTCAGAACTTTTTTCCATTCCTATGGGCCGGAATCACTGCTGGACTCCTTACAGGTCCAGTTTTCCAATTTTGCTTCTGCAGAAAATTGGGCTGACAGTTTGAAGGCCTTCCACTTCTATTTGGCCCTTGCACTCTTCATAAGAAATGTTTCTTAGGATGTCTAGAATGGATCTGGAAGGTTTCAGCTCATTTGAAGTTCATTTGGTCAGGTGGTCGCTCCTTCTTCCTTGCTTGGCTTGGTTTCTCCTAGCCGGAGTAGGAAAATGTGTAAAGTTGACCTTTTTAGTGCATTTCCATTTTTCTCCATCATTTTATGAACCTAACACTTATTTCATCATCATCTACTCCAATGTACCTAAAAATAAAAATTGAATTAAAAATCGATTCGTTAAGAAATTAACTAAGCAAAATGTGAGGAATTAACTATTAAAATATCACATTAAAATGCTCCTATCAGGAGGTGCCAGATCCCTTGAGATGTTTTGAGCAGAAGTATTTGGAGAATTGCTCGTGAATTGCGTATGCACTTATACACTTTTCTTTATGCTATAAATATATTAATTTTTTTACGCCGAATAGTGATTGGTTTAGGGTCCTTCCACTAAGGGATCTCTTTTTTGGTCATTTTAAGGGATCCCTTGTGGGACCCATTTTTCGATCTTATTTCGGCATTTCGACATTTTAGTTTTTAGTTCCTAATGTATAGATCATTTCTGCAAATTTTCAGCCAAATTGATGATCATTAAGATATCGAACTAGATTAAATCAATGGACGAACCGAATCTGTCAAACCGGAACCATTCTTGTTTATTAGTGTAAATCGCAATTATGAATGCCTTAATGATTATCAATTTGGCTAAAAATTTGCAAAAGTGATCTACTCATATATACCTAAAAACTCAACAGTTGAGATGTGAATATGTGATGGAAAAACGGGTATAATGAGCGATCCCTTAAAATGACCAAAAACAGGGATCCCTCACTACACACACACACACACCAAAAACAGGGCCCTTCCACTAAGGGATCCATTTTTTTGGTCTTTTATAGGGATAGGCATTAGACAAACTTTTCGATTATATTTCGGCATCTCAACCGTTCATTTTTTAGGTCCTAATGTGTAGATCACTTCTGCAAATTTTCAACCAAATCAGTGATCGTTAAGGGATCCAAAACTGCAATTTACACGAACGGACCGAATCTGTCGAACCGGAACCGTTCGTGTTTATAATGATAAATTGCAGTTTTGGATGCCTTAACAATCACCGATTTGGCTGAAAATTTGCAGAAGTGATCTATACATTAGGATCTAAAAACTGAATGGTTGAGATGTGAAAATATGATCGAACAGTTGGTCTAATGTTCTATCCCTAGAAAAGACCAAAAAAAGAGATCCCTCACTAGAAGGGCCCTGATATATATATATGCCCGTTCGAGAGAGAACACCATTACTTTAAGAATTTAAGGATTTTTACTATTTTATACTAATATATCATAATTCAATGATTTCAACCATTGATCATTTAGATTTCTATATATATATATATATATACATATATATATATATATATATATATATATATATATATATATATATATATATAGGCCCATTCGTGAGAGAACACCATTACTTTAAGAATTTAAGGATTTTTACTATTTTATACTAATATATCATAATTCAATGATTTCAACCATTGATCATTTAGATTTCTATGCAAGAATTGTGTCTATAAAAAGTCAACCAAATCCATAATCATTTGGTCATTCAAAATTGTGTAAACAAATACAGTCTGTTAGATGAAATTAGAACATTTTGCTAATCAAATGGTTAACCGTTTTTCTATTTGGCTACTTTTTTGTATGGTTCATGTGTGTATATGTAATCAAAGAATGAATAGTTTAGATTAAACTATATGCTAAAAATAAAAACATTCTCACATTTCAAGTTTAAAGAGGTCCCTCTCTAGATCTTCCCTATATATAGATATATGCGTATGTGTGTGTAACATCCTAATAAGGTGTAAAATAAAAATTTGGGTCTGAGGTAGCTGCCTCTTAGGCAAGCGTTGAAGTAGGAGATGGTACATTTTGAGAACTTTTAACCTAAGAAGATGGGGCCAGAGGTGGATTTGCAGTCAGTCGAGAATATTTGATGGGTTTTGGGCCGTGGTTAATGTGTTTGAGTTTGAAGGGGGCACAAAGGCTATGGTGTTTTGGGTGGCACTGGAGAGTGAAGGGGACATGGGAGAAGTTTGAAGAGATGGGTTTTTGGTCGGATTAGGGGCATGTGCTTATTGAGTGGTGTTACCATTCTCCCATTCTTAAACAAAAATGTCATATAAAGCTTCATCATTAATTAATTCGTGAATTTTATAATTTATTCCTCATTTGAACCATTTGTAATCTCATTATGACTGGAAGAGATTCTTTCTCGATCAGAATAGTGGAATAGAAGGCCCTACAAGAAGGATATACACTTCTATTATTATTGTTTGTTTTGTAAAAAATATACATACATCAATAAAACCATTTTGCTGTAATGAAGATCAAATTTGAATAAATTATGTCATAAGTTAAGCAGAGCCCTAGGGTTTTTGAGCAGAGTGTGGCGGCGGCGCAGTAGTCTTCATCGGCGAGCCCGCGTCGTAGGTCATGAGTTGCATATCTCAGCGTCTGTTTGGTGGTGGTATAGGGTTGGAAAGATCCGACTGTTTCTGGGATCTTGGTGGCCGGGTTTTGATCGAGGCAGATCGAAAGGTTTCCTGGGAGGCAGATGACTAGGTACGTCGAGCTGATTCCAGCGTGACTGGGGTCTGAGTGGAAGGCTAACCACTATGGTGTTGGACGCGTGCTGATTTGAGCGTTCTTTCATTCGCCTATCGCGTAACAATCAACACGGTCATCAAAGATGGGAAGTATTTAAGTCCCTGTTTATCGTACCTCGGGGATTACGAGCTAGCAGCTAAGAATCCTATGGTTCTAGGTCTTCGAAAATCACTTGCACAAACAAATAAAAATAGTAAAAATGCTAAACAAGGCACCGAGCCTCATTCAAGCATGACTTTGCATCACACAAAGTCACATAGACGGCCTTGCACCAAGCAAGGCCTAGATAGGGCCGTGAAACACACAAAAGTGCTTGTAATGCTCATGCCCACATGGATTTACAGATGAATGGTAGTGGGAAAGTCACAATATTTTGGATTTTCATAAATGATAAATAAACTAACTAACTACAACATAAAAATAAGATAGATAGAAGGATGGGATGCATCGCATCAAGGGTCACCATGGAATTCAAGGTTCTCCACACAAATCTAAAATCATATGGAATGATGATGATTAATTCAAATGATGCTTCAAATGTTTTGTCGGATTTCCATTTAGCATTAAGAGGTCGAAAAGAAAGCTAAATTGATTGTCATAAAATAATAGCCAAACCCTAAGCAAAAACAAGAAGAAGAAAGAATACTTAGGTTTTGGCTACCCTATCCTAGTCTCAAACCTTAAGCCTTGTTAGGGCCATAAGTGCTCAAAACTAAATGCTTTAGGTTTCGACAATCGATTGTAACATACTCTAGCAACCATCACCACAAATAATAAGGTCGAAAAGAGTACTTGTGATAACAATTACCCTACCCAACAATTCTGAATACTATTTCGACAATCAAGGGTAATAATACTCAAAATTGGGTGATTTGAGAACCACAATCTAAGAAATCCAAATGGAAATAGAGATATGCAATGGGCAAACTCCACCAAACTCATGCCATAATTTAAATTGAAATATAAATTCTCCAATTTGATAGTCCAATTTCAACACACCAAACATAGACTAAGGAGGGGAAAACCGAAACCATACATCTAGAATGAATAAATTAAAGCAAGAGTACACAAATCATATGAATAAACATCAATTTTATTAATTCCTCAACAAAACCATACAAAACTAAACTTGGGTTTCAAACCCTAAAACCATGAGAGGTCACACACAAGTATATATCAATACACATCAAACAACACCATAAGCAAGAAATAAGAGAGAGAAAGAAGAGGGAAAGAGAGGAGAAATCCATGAAAGTTAAGGAAAGCTTGTCACTAGCTATTGCCATAACTTCATGGCTTCTCTTGCTACCCTTATGAAGCCATGGTGTAGAGATGGTGACCTAGATACCAGAAATGTGTGTCTCCTCCTTGTGCAAGCCTACATGTGAAGAATAGGGAATGAAGAAGAGAAGAAGAGGTGAGAAGGGAGAGAAGTCCCAAATTCGGCCAAAAGGCCTAGGGTGAAGAAAAATAGGTCTTAAGCTTGTGAAATGTGTGTGCAAAGGTGCTTAAATACCCCCTTGGGTTCAAGGGTCAAGTTTAGACTTGTACTCTAGATCCAAGGACTCAAAAACAAGTAGAAATGGGTAAAATGAAAAAACTAAAACAACCTAATAAAAATGTAGAGAATTAGAAGATTAGAAAACATTTTGGAAAATATAAAGAAAACCAGAGGGTAAAAGTGTAAGTGAATGTGTGCGTAGTGTGAACACAAATAAATATCTCATCCACATGTGTGATGTGTGTGAGGTGTGGTCCACTATTATTATTGTCATTACATCCATTTTGAATTTGAAATTTTGAATACAAAGATGTAATACAAATGGGCTTGGATCTTCACTTGTGTGCTTCTTTAGTCTTGGGCCATGGACTTCTTGCTATCGGGCCAAGTTGACTCGGTTGACTCGATGGTCAACAAGACTTTTTGTCCTTTAGTCAGAAGTTGACTTTTCACTCGAAATCGCTCTTTGTTTCATCTTTTCCGTCTCTTGACCATAATTTCCTACAAATGAAGAAAACAAAGTAATACTACAAAATAATGCTTGAGTATTCGCTAATTTCAAGGTAATTAAGGTTAGAAACACACGTAAATTACGTGTGAATCACGTGCTGGCGGGGTTTAGTGGGTCGGATTTTCCTACCGACCGGGCGAAGTCGAAGTTGAGGCAGTTGACGATTGGCGTGATTTCTATCGATCTGTAGGTGCTGGTGCGGTAGTGCAGTGCCGCTTCTGAGGATGAATGCCTGGGTTGGACGACCCCCAGACTGGTCGGAGACAGGCTGGCGGCGGCATGGTGCTCAGGCCAACGTCATTGTCTGGATTTGGGCCTCTGGACCTGGGCCTGGATCTCTCTCCTGGGCCCACTTGAGTAGGTTTGAGAATTGGGCTTGGGTCGTTGGGTCTGCGCTCAAATTTGGACTGAGGGATGGTTGGGCTTTCGGGCCTAGTCTTGAGCTCAAGCTTGGGCTGGTTGAGTCTGCTACAATTACATTGGACAAGAAGAGCAAGACCAACCTGTTGCCGAGGTTGTTGGCTCCTGAAGAGTCTGAGGATGGTGCTCGCTCCAACCCTAAGGGGGAGGAGCTAATATTTTCTTAAGTCTCTGCTATTAGACATCTGGTTACAAGCCTGCTAGAGTTGGAGTGATCTCTATGAGTTGTTCTAAGATGTTTCTAGTTGTTATTTGTACCACAATGGCATGCTGGCAAATTAGACTAGATGAATGATTTTTCCTTATAATAGCGAGTTTGTTCTTACTCGTTTTAGGCTTGCTTTCCGGCGAGCGTCCCTTTAGACTTTAATGAGTTTAGTATAATATTATCCGGTTCACCGGATTCTTATGTAAGTGTATGTTAGACTCTGATCTGTTTTCATGGCTTTGATATCTAATAACCTCAAATCCTATTAAAAAAAAAATGAAGATCAAATTTGAAAACTCATTAATAACTAGTGGCATGGTGTTTTCATGTGAAATCAATTTGTACAAACTCTAATATGATGGAAATTTAGAGGAAGAAATGACAGTTTACACTTAAAAGACCCTAGATAATATAGTTTTTGGATACAACTAATTTGACATACTAGGTTCACAACTTTCTACTTCAAATTTGTTAAAAGACATAATTAGAATGATTAAAGATTACGCATTATATGTATCTCCTAGATAGTATTCCTTATCTATATTATCATGTAATAATGAGCACTAGTTATGTTAAGTATATGGTATAAATATCAGAAACACAGAAAAGAAGAGTGGGAAGTGGGAGCATACTTATGTTAGCAAGTTATTAGCGTGAGGACATTATTTATGAAGAGGATGAAGACACTTAATTTAATGGGAGAATTACACAATTGGTCATTGAATTATACTCAATTCGACAATTTGGTCATTGACTCTCCAAAAATATTCCTTTTAAACACACAAATTTAAATTTGCAATTCACTTTAGTCATTGTCTTCAAATCTATAATTAAACACCGTTAAACGTGAAGGTATTTTAACCCAATCACCCAATTTTTTTTTTATTTACTTATTTTTATTTATTTATTTCTATTTTTGATCCAGTATGATCAAGTTCGAAGCTCAATCAAGATTATGAGTATCTTGAAAAAAAAAAAAAACAGAATAGGGGTGTGGTCGAGAGAAATACAAAAATAAAGAGCTTTTTTTTTTTGGCGTCATGGCCAAAATATCCTCCAAATAATGGATATTTACGAGTCTTTAACGAATAGACAAAATGATTAAAGTGAAAGACGGTATCAAAGCTGATTAACTAAATCGATATATACAAAATTATTAAAGTGAAAGACGCTATCAAAGCTGAGTGACTAAAACGATATACTTGAAAGTGTGTGACCAAAGTGTCGAATGAGTCAAATTCAGTGAACATTTGTATAATTTTGCCTATTTTAGTTGTTCTCATTTTATGTCAACTTCGTATTTATTGGTTCACTCTCATGGAGAAAGCTTTCCAATTCTTAGGACTGTAAGCTGAAGTACTTAAACTTATGCATGATCCTGAATTTTCTGAGAATACTGCAAAGTTAAGAGGTTTGATGTCTGAACTTGAAATCATGTCTGAAATTGGAAACCAGTTTGAACCAGAATGTTAGCTAGTCAGTTGAATGGTGACCCTTTAGTGTAATATGTGAATCCTTCACTGTAACGTAAAATCTCAGAAAGTACACGCTGATGGATTAGTACATGTGCCCAAAAATATCCGACTTTGGAATGGCCAAGCTGCGCCAGCTAGCAACACCAAATCAGAACCTCTACCAGCATTAGCGGGACTAAAGGGTATTGTACCTGAGTGGCATATATAGGAAAATTAAAGCACATGTTTACAGCTGCGAAGTTGTGTGGTTGGAGATAGTATGTTGTCGAAGGAAAGAGGACTGGATTCCCCTGGCAGAGCAATATGGGATGAATTGACCGACCATTTTCGAAAGTGGTGAGCTCAGTAAATTGGTGGTGGAATGAACTATGAAAAGATAAACAGAAGGCAATTGGAAAAGATGGTTATAGTGGGACTTTGGTGCATCTAGGATGAGTCGTCCCTCGGGCCTTCAATGAAAAAAAATTCTTATGTTGGAAGGAACCGTAGACATCTCAATCCCTCCGATTCCAAGTTAAAAACTTAACAGCTACATGCCCATATTTATGATGAACCGGCACTTATTGATTATGAATGTGTCAATGACTAAAATAAGCGTAATATGCTCGAGCAATCCTCTCTCGACTTCAGAATGTAGAGGAAGACTCTGCATCAAATGAGAGCCTTTTGGAGAACAAGAGGACTTTGGCTCGTTGTAAGAGGTTGCGGGTCTTTTTGTACCAATCCAGTTTTCACCATCCCTATAGTTGGTAGATCATTCGATCAGGAACTAGCTGTTGCAGAGATCCATCGACTAATGTTGGTGATCATTCTCATTCTTGCTGGGGAAACGTTGTGAGATCGTGATTCTATATCCCTGAACTGAGCCAAACCAGTAACAGATTTCAACTGAAATAGTCTTTGCAAGGTGTGTGAATAAGTACAAGGTTATCATTGAATTAAACAGGTTGATAAGGTATTAAAGCCCCTCATCCTGTTAGTCCAAGAGTAGAAGTATCTGCAAGCATTACAATTTAAGTTTAGGACACAAGACAAGGGAACAGACGGTCTAGCCAGTTTTTGCCTTCCAAGTATTTGCCTTTCCCTCAATTTCTACTGGGTCCGGCAGGCCATCCTTCCACAGACACCACACCCCAACTTGTAACTTTGCTCGGAAGCCAACCTCGTTATTATCGGTAATATTGTCTGTTTGCAAGTCATTATCGCCTCTTACGCTTACTTGAATCAAATTCCATATCTTTGTCCGGGGCAAAGCCACTTTTCCACCCACCCAGTGAGCGTAAAAGTTGAATATCAGCACCACCCTCTGGAGATTGACCCCTATTGCAGTTATCCTCTGTAATCTGCACGAATGGATTTAAATCACAAGTAATTGTCCTATATTGCACAGTCGATCCCTATAATGCAGTTTAGTGCCAACATTTGCAATTCATTTTGCTGACGAACCTGCTTTTTAGAATTCCCGCCCACCTCTTCGATGGTTCTGTACCTATATTTATCTGCCGACTTCACCAATTCCAACTCTCGCCGACATTCAGCCTGTAATCATTTCATTTGCAAGTGAGGGAATATTATGTAAAACTCTTGTGACCAAAATAACAAAAGAAATGTTCATCTCACTAATTCCCTCTTCAGCACCGCAGCTTCAGCTTCCTTTGTCTTGAGTGCCAGCTCCTGTTACAAACAATAACAAATGTTACAATGTCAATGAAGTGGACTTAGTGAATACGACTAATACAATGTAATCAATCAAATGTATTTTCATCTCCTGTTTGAGATGGAACCCTCACACTGTCCCTCTTCAGGCGCAAAATCTCGTCACGCGCCTTTAGCGACTGCTCTGTTGCTATTGATGTCAGACCAGCAATCTGCCGAAGTAATGTTGACGCTGTGTCGGCACTAACCTGTGTTACAGATCACATCGCGTCACATACTTAATTTTGAGGAACCCAGTACTGCATCCCAAACTAGATGGGGAAATTTCCCAACCCACCCCGCATGAGTCAATCCATTTCATATTCCATTTCTGAAAGACTACAGACAGAATTCGGCCGCAATTACCGCTTTAACATGTGGTGACAATGATACATAGCTATAAGTCACTCCCCGTGGTATGTCAACATGATCGCATCTATACTCATCGCCGAACCCTACTAGGTTAATGCTCCAAGGTGGCATTGTAATGTCACTCACCTCCACTATTGGTGCAGTTTCTTCCCCCTGCAAACATGACAACCTTCATCATTACTACAACTTAACACACAAATATGATTCAGATACAACATTGTTCGAAGCAGGCCCAAACCGATTCATATTCATTTATTCACCCTGTAACTGTTCTTATTTTCCAATCATGGTCACCAGATAATATATTACAAAACCAGAACATTACTGTCCCAAGTATTCGACCTTAAGGTACATCAGAGTATACCTGCTTAAACAATTTGGCCCTTGGCTCTGCCTCTATCTTGTCGAAAAGATCCTTCTCAGTGTCTCCCACAAAATCAAACCCCCCATTGCTTTTCACCATGTAGTCATCTGCCCTAGAGGTGCTGACTGAACAAGTGCGCCTTGCACCGAGGTGTCCCATGTCTGCATTAGTAACCGAACCATTGGAATGCATGGCAAGATCGTGATTGTGTTCGGTTTTGAATTCAGTGATAATGTATGTTTGACTATTCTTATTGAAATGGATACAGCATGCTGCTAGGCAGTTGCATCGGGTCTCTTGCTTAGCATTACGAACGCGGTCCTCTTTTTGCAGCCACTTTGCTTCTCTTTTACCTTCTTTATTACAAACCAATCTTCGCCTCGTTATCCTGCCTCCAATCCCTCTAGTAACCCTCTGCAATCTTGTCATAAAACCAAGTGCAGTTGCATACATTCTATACCAATTTTCGGCATCATCCAGAGTGGCGAATTCTCTTCCTTCTACATCCTCCGCAGTCAATTCTGCAAAACTTTTCCCAACATGGCTTTTGGCAGTAAAATTCTCATCCCCATAACTGACCTTCTCTTCCTGTTGTGGTTCAGCTGAGTCCTGATCAGCAGATTGGACCTCTGTGTATCGGCAATCACTCGAACTGGGATGCACAAAGTTCATGCTTGGATAAACCAAGATGTCTGAAAAGCCTATTTGAAAATCAAAAATCGATGTCAACAAACTAAGCATCTGGCCATCTGGGTTGAAACTATTTAACAGTATAAAATTCAAATGGCGCATACAACAGATGTATAAAGGTCAAATTCTATTGCCTAACTGCCAAACTCAGTCCTTAATCTAGCCACAATACCTGACTAACCAAGTTCTTCTGCAACTGAACATGAAATTCAAAATCACTTAAAAGCACATAAAGGGTGCATGAATAAACATGCCAGTATGTTTATTCAGGCAATCTGAAACTATCAGAACCTAACACAATTCCAAAAAACAAAACTCTTGACAAGGTGCACTTCAAATGACAAGCAATTTATAAAAGTTGTCAACTAAGTTTCCACCTCTCTTAACCCTTGCCAGTCGTTACAAACTACAAAGATACGGCATAAGCCTGCCATGGTATGTTGACGTGCTTACAAGGAATAAAGGCTCCCAGTAAGACCAATGAATACAACACACAGAATCCAGAGAAGATCATAACTTACAGCTACTTTCATCCAAGAATATAACACATTAACTAATATTCCTTATTGCTTATGGACAGTCTTTCCAATTCATAGGTAATAAGATATGTTTAACATGAATTTGATAGTTTACTATAGCTTTTACCATTTGAGTGGTGGGTGTCTAAGACTAAGGCTACCAAACCAAGTTCAACAAGTGTAGAATATGAGATAATAGTCCAGGGGAAATGCGGACACCAGAACAAATTTAGGTATTCAACGACTTTTACAAGGCTACCGCACAATGTCTAAAGCATCAACATGCCTGAAAAGAGGCCATTAGTTGAAAGAAACCAGAGCACCCATTTGATGACAATAAAACTACTGCAGCATAGATTCCATGTATTACCAGGGAAAATTTACGATGGTTTAACTTGCTAAATCGATGCAACAACTGTTAAAGCAAGCAAAATTACTTGTCCAAATGCTCTAAATTATTTGGGGGCAGTGATGAATATGATGGTGTATCTACAATTATCCCACCGAGTTTCGATTAATTCAACTATCACAGTGCAAGAATTCAGATATTTTGCATTGCTGCATTTACACAATCCTCCTTGAAATGTTATTCATTCTACTTCGATTTTGATTCCGAGTAACGGTGTCTGGCCATATACACTCATAGACTGATAAAGCAACAACAACAGCGTAGTGAGGAGTTCTAAACACCCACCATATGTTCACATACACTTGAATTAGAAATCACCGTCATCCAAGTGTTCAATCAATTTCAAGTGCTCACATCCCACATTGGAACCCTAATAAGTCAGTAGTTTTAATGGAGGAACAAAACCAACATGAATCAAATTCGTTTGCAACATATAGGTGAAGTTGAAAATTTGAATCAGAGGAAAGCAATACTGACCAGTTCACGCGCCGCCCAAGTGCGGTGGCCGATAAGCGCTGATGAGGAGACGGAAAGTTGCCAGCGTTTTTCCGGTGAAGATTATCTGTCACTTCCTTTCTTTCCAGATTTTCCAGTTGGTCTCTGTTTTTGATCCACATTTAACAGTTTTACTCTAACTAAGAAATGCGTTTTTATGGCCATAATTGACAACAAAAATAAATAACAACGGTTGGGATTCATGCTGACTGGGCCGAGAAGGCATGCTCGGAGCAGGGGTGACTAAATACTTCCTTTTCAAGTCAATCCTCAATTCATTTTTTTTAAATAAAATAAACTAAAATAAAATTATTCAATCATACTGTAAATTGATCGGTTTGTTTCAAGCAGCCCACCCTTTTTTTTTTTTTTTTTTTTTTGGAAAAACTACAATATTTTTAGACCTGAGACATGATGTCACACTCTTTTTAGGGCACAACAATAAGAGATATTTTTTAAGTAATTTTAACTGTTCTCTAACATAATCAATACATAAACCATGAATTTTTGAACTAACTGTTTAAAGATATCTCTATTTGTGTTTGGCCCAAACTCTAGGTTACTTGACCTAGTGGTAATAGGGTTAAATTAGAAGGATCTAGATTCCTATTCAATGTACGATTACTTTCCTTGTACGATTGAGATTCTATGCATTGTAATCCTCTATATAAAGAGGCCCCTATTATCAATGAGAATACACAGCAAATTCCTCTCAAATTCAGTTTCTCTAAAACACGTTATCAGCACGAAGCCCTAACCCTGAAAACCCTAATTTTGTAACCTTCAAAATCCTGCAACCACCACCCCACATATCGAAGCCCTATTCCCAAGGAGCCCAGAACCGGCGGTGGAACCACCGGAACCGGCCGGAAAACCCCTGAACCGGCCATCGAAAAATTCGGACCGGCCCCTGCCTTGTGCCTGCCCTGAGCCTGCCCTCTACGCATCTGCTGAGTCGCTGCTGAGCCCTGCGCACCCCTGTGCCTGTACCTGCTGACAGCCCTGCCGAGATCTGCCGAGTGCTGTCGACATTTGCCGAGAAGCCCCGCGTGCATCTGCCGAGTACTGCGCACCCGTGTGCCTGCTTCTGCCAACTGCTTCCGACAGCCCCGCACAGGCCCCTGCCGAGCCCTGCCGAGACCTGCCGACAGCCCCTGCACGAGCCCTGCATAGCCTCCTTATAGCTTCTGCACAGCCTCTGCAAGTCACCTGCAGCAGCCCCGCACAAGCCCTGCAGCAGCCCTGCACCAACCTGCCTAGCTCCGGCCACCAGTTTCCGGCCACTTTTCCTGCGACCCCCGGCGACCTTTTTCCGGCCATCTTCAACGACTTTTCCGGTCAAGATTTCCGGCTATTTTTCAAGGTAAACTTTTCTAAAAGTTCCCGTTTTTGAAGTTTTTCAATTTCTTCTTCTTTTCTCGGGGACTTCCAACATCCCTTCTTCTACCCCCCTTTCTTCTTCATAGGGGAGACCAAAAGCCGAACTGTGGGGGTTCGTGCTTACTCCGAGCTTAGAGCTTGTAGAGTCCTCCAAACTTAGAGTTTGTTGAGAAGAAAACGATCGACCACTTACATCGTCGTTTCGATCTAATCCAAAAACCCCTCTTGGAATCAGATTTTCTTGGAAGCGACTACGCTCAGAAAATCCCTAATTTCTTGGAAGCGACTACGCTAAGAAATTTTATAGATTTTCGTGGTAGCCTTTTTCGCTCCGAAACTAACCCTATTTTCTTGTTGTTTTTCAAGATGAGTAACCTGAACAAGTTGAGCTTCGCTCCACTAGAGACAACAGGCGCAGGATACCACAAGTGGGTCCGTGATGTGCGCCAGCATCTTAAGACTGATGGGATTCTGAGTACGATCCAAGAGCCAAGTCAGGACGTGCGTACTCCTCAACAAGCTGCTGCTTTTGAAGCAAATAGAGCTACGAGAGAGGCGAATGAAGCTAAAGCCATCATTCTCATGACAAGGCACATGAATGACGCGCTCCAAAATGAGTACCTCAATGAGGAAGACCCAAGAAGACTATGGGTAGAACTCGAGCAGCGTTTTGGCAACGTCCGTGATTCCCTGCTTCCAGACTTAGAAGTGAGATGGCATAGCCTCCGCTTCTGTGATTTCAAGTCTGTACTTGACTACAATTCAGAAGCACTTCGTATCAAGTCTATGACGGAATTCTGTGGACAGAACATCACTGATACGATGTTGATCGAGAAGACTCTCTCCACCTTCCCCGTCCATGCATTGATGATAGCCAAAAACTATCGGATTGATGTCAATGCCAGACGCATCACAAGATTTCATGAGCTAATTAGTGCCTTGAACGTAGCTGAAAAGCACGACAACATACTTGTGAAGAACTATAACTCCAGACCCGTGGGAACCAAGTCAATTCCGGAGTCTAATTATCAAGGTTCTAAAAAACGCTAGGCGCTAGTCGGGCGGTGACCCGAGGCCTAGCGCCCAGCTAGGCGGGGACTAGGCGGTTTTTATTTTTATATTTATTTTTATTTTTATAACATATAATTATATAAATAAAAATATAAAATATAGATAATGTTTGAAAATAAAAAGAATGGCATGGACCAAGACATTGCTCATTGACAAGTTCGGGCTGGGCCTCCACCTAGTTTCTTTGTTGACATTTTTCCCCTTAAAAGAAAAAAAGTTTAATAAAATAAAATAAAAAAATCCCACCTTGAGTCTTCGGCTTAATTCCAACCTCCCACCAAACCAATTAACTACTTCCGTTCTCTCTCTCTTCCAGTTCTCTGTATATCTCTCTCTCTCTTCCATTCTCTGCTTCAAAACCCAAGGCAAGGCACCACAAATCTGAGACCTCCATGATCTCCACCAACCTCAACGTAATTTCCAATCTTTAACATGTAAGCTACTAGCCTAGTACTACTCTCTTTCTCTGTTTCGTTGCCCAGAAAATGTGTTGAAGAAAATTGGGGATTATAGTAAAGATTGAAGCTTTTGCTTTTCTTGAACCAAAGTGCAGAATCCCATGTTTTCTCTGCACCCAAATTGATGATTTTGATTTTGAATTGTGATTTGTGTGCTTAGAAAATGGGTTTTTCAGTTCTGGGTTATCGGCGAACTAAGAGAATGAGAGAAGAGAATTCGTCGATTTGACGAATGAGGATAAAAAAAAAAATATTCAAGCCGCCCAGCGCCCAGCCGGCTCCGCCCAGGCCGCCTAGCCTCCGCCTAGCTCGCCTAGGCGGGCGCCTAAGAGGCCAGCGCCTAATACCTTCGCCCAGGCCAAAATCGGGACGGTACGCCGGCGCCCAGCGCCTAGGCCGTTTTTTAGAACCTTGCTAATTATAGTCGCGCCTCCAAGGGAGGACGCAAGGAGCGAAACCCTAAGAGTAGGGATAATTTTGGACGTTCTGGTCCATATTCTCGCCCTAAAGAGGAAGGAAATCGCCAAGATAGGCGTGCACGGAACCGTGGAGGTAAACGTGTGAAGAGAGAGAGAGGCCAAGCCTCCGGTTATGGTGGTAACGCCACCAAAGGCAATAACCGTCTACAAAACGCTCCTAGAGCGCCTCGATCAAGGGAACCTGACCATAATGATGCTTGTCTCAGATGTGGATCAAGTGGACATTGGGCAAAGAAGTGTACTGCATCCCAGAACGTTGCAAACGCATACAAGATGTATCGTGAAGCAAGGGAGGCAAATTACATGGAACAAGAAGATCAAGATGGAGATCTCGATCTAAGGGTGGAAGACTACAAGGATCAAGACCCAAAAATTGGCGATTTTGATTAAGTCTTTTTATTTCTAAGAGATGTAGGCAATTGCCATATTATTTTTATAGTAGATGCCAATGCTATTAGTCTTTCTTCAAAGTAGGCGTACTCAATGTGAGTGTGATGTCTAGGAAGGTTTTGAGATAAGTGGTACTTAAGTGAGCCTCGCTCCACCGACATCTCTCTACTCACCTGGTCACATTTACATTGGAATTACCGAAAGGAGTTAGACGACTACCATTGTTTTGCATTAACTAGTTTATTGGATTAGATTTTCTTTGGTTAAAGAAACGATGATGTAATTCCGTTTGGCTTATTAATAAAAGTTGAGTTCTTTTCTTTATGACTCCTTTTTAATTACGAGCTTTTCTTTTAGGAATGGATGAACTTCAATATCTTGCGGATAGTGCGACTACGCACACCATTCTACGACATAGGCAATTATTCTTGGAGATGTTGCCTACATATTCATCTGTGACTACGATGGCTGGGCCATCAGGTTTAGTTCAAGGACATGGAATGACCCAATTCCTTTTGCCTAATGGCACCTTGATTAAAGTCACTGAAGCTCTCTACGCTCCTAAGGCAAATCGAACCTTATTGAGCTTTAAAGATATTAGAGCCAACGGATTCCATGCGGAAACGCATAGTGAGAACGGAAAACGCATAGTGTGCCTATTACGCCGCCACAGCGTACTAAGATGGGTCCACAACGACGAATGGGCATTTACGTTGGATATGAATCTCCAACGATCGTCCGCTACCTTGAACCCTTGACAGGCGATCTCTTTACCGCTAGATTTGCGGATTGTCACTTTGATGAGACAATCTTCCCGTCGTTAGGAGGAGATAAGAACACATATGTTCAACAGGAACGACAGGAATTGTCGTGGTCTGTCCCCACTATGTCTCATCTCGATCCCCGTACCGCACAGTCCGAACTTGAAGTGCGAAGAATAATCGAGCTCCTGAACGTAGCAGACACTCTGCCTGATGCGTTTTCTGATGTTGCCAAAGTGACGAGATCACACATACCTGCTGCAAACGTGCCTGCAAGGATCAATGTCCCAAATACTGGACATCACGCCTCTCCTGTGACACCAGGAGATGGCGCCATTGCCCAACATGGTAATGATGTGGCATCTATGGCCGCAGGTCCCGCAAGAAAGCGCGGTAGACCGATTGGTTCGAAGGATACTCGCCCTAGAAAGAGAGCGAATGAGGCACAAACAAATCCTTTGATCATCGATACTCAAAATCCGTCCCATGAGAATGTTCCGGATTATGGTTATGTCCAAGAGACATCATTGGGGGACGCCTCAATGTCAGAACCTATCCCTGAGAACGTAGAGATCTCTGTTAATTACACTAGTGTACATGGGACGTGGGAAAGAAACTCCATCATCATTGATGATGTATTCGCGTATTCAGTGGCGCGTGAGATTATTGAGACCGATGACATCGAACCACGCTCCGTTGATGAATGCCAACGTAGAGTTGATTGGCCAAAGTGGAAAGATGCGATCCAGGCAGAACTTGATTCTCTAGCGAAAAGAAAGGTATTCGGACCAGTTGTGCCAATACCGCCCAACACCAAACCAGTTGGTTACAAATGGGTATTCGTTAGAAAGCGTAATGAGAAAAACGAGATTGTAAGGTACAAAGCTCGCCTTGTGGCGCAAGGTTTCTCACAACGCTCTGGAATCGACTACGAGGAGACCTATTCTCCCGTAATGGACGTCATAACGGTCCGCTACCTTGTCAGTTTGGTAGTTTCCAAAAAACTGAACATGCAGCTTATGGATGTGGTTACTGCGTATCTATATGGGGATCTAGATACAGAGATATACATGAAGATTCCAGACGGAATTCAGTTACCCAAATCAAGTGGCTCTAAACCACGGAGCGCGTTTGCGATTAGATTGAAACGCTCACTATATGGATTGAAACAATCCGGACGGATGTGGTATAACCGTCTAAGTGACTACTTGATTGGAAAGGGATATGTCAACAATGAACTATGCCCATGTGTGTTCATAAAAAGGACAAGTTCCGGATTTGCAATAGTAGCGGTTTATGTCGATGACATGAACATAATTGGCACCCTTAAAGAGTTAAGGGAAACCGCTGAACACTTGAAATCCGAGTTTGAGATGAAAGATCTTGGGAAAACACGGTTTTGCCTCGGTTTAGAACTTGAGCACCGTAGAGATGGTATCCTGATTCATCAATCAGCTTATACCCAAAAGATGCTTAGGCGTTTCAACACTGATAAGATTAAGCCTTCAAGCACCCCAATGGTCGTCCGTAGTCTTGATCCAAAGAAGGATCAATTTCGTCCAAAAGATGACGATGAAGAAGTGCTAGAGGCAGAAGTGCCCTACCTAAGTGCAATAGGCGCATTATTGTACTTAGCTCAATGCACAAGACCGAATATCTCATTCGCTGTGAACTTGCTAGCTAGATATAGCT
Source organism: Rosa rugosa (assembly GCF_958449725.1). NCBI lineage: Eukaryota > Viridiplantae > Streptophyta > Magnoliopsida > Rosales > Rosaceae > Rosa > Rosa rugosa. The sequence goes on along the minus strand of NC_084820.1, from coordinate 27,092,342 downwards.
CTGCGCCTACACGACGCCATTGGACTGGTTTTAAAGATATCTTTCGATACCTAAGTGGTACGATTGATATGGGCTTGTTCTATCCCTGCAGAGAGAAGATGGATTCGGACCCATCAAGTGCTAGGGACGCCACACATGGTGGACTGCGTCCCCTATCCCCATCCCAAAATGATATAAGTGTTTTGGAAGGTTTTGCTGATGCTGGGTACCTCTCTGACCCACACAAAGGTCGCTCCCAAACTGGTTATGTTTTCACCATAGGAAAGACCGCGATATCTTGGAGGTCTACAAAACAGACCTTAGTCGTTACTTCTTCTAATCATGCAGAGATTATTGCTCTTCACGAAGCAGTTCGTGAATGTATATGGCTTCGATCCATAGTTACGCATATTCGAAGCAATTGTGGTTTGAAGTCTACCACAGATGAGCCAACGAGCATTTATGAGGATAATGCTGCTTGCATTGAACAAATGAAGGAAGGCTACATCAAAGGCGACAACACCAAGCATATATCGCCCAAATTCTTCTAGAATCAGCAACAACAGAAGCTCCTCAAGATCAAAGTGAACCAGGTTCGATCTGAGGACAATGCGGCAGACTTGTTTACTAAGTCATTACCCAAATCCACGTTCGAGAAACATGTGGCAAGAATTGGCTTGCGGAAATTATCTGAACTCCCATGATCGTAGTCATCAGGGGGAGGCGCAGACATCAGGGGGAGATGTCTACATGTTCACCTCGAAACGTGAAGGGTGTGTTGTGCTCTTTTCCCCCTTCGACCGAGGTTATTTTTGTCCCACTGGGTTTTTGTTACTCGACAAGGTTTTTAACGAGGCAACGAGAGAAACACCGAGTTTGGACAACACAAGGGGGAGTGTTTAAGGATATCTCTATTTGTGTTTGGCCCAAACTCTAGGTTACTTGACCTAGTGGTAATAGGGTTAAATTAGAAGGATCTAGATTCCTATTCAATGTACGATTACTTTTATTGTACGATTGAGATTCTATGCATTGTAATCCTCTATATAAAGAGGTCCCTATTATCAATGAGAATACACAGCAAATTCCTCTCAATTTCAGTTTCTCTAAAACACTAACAACTTATTAAAGTTTAGCCTAAGATTTTTTGAGTCGTTTAAAATTTTGAATATGTTAAAGTAGAATGACAATTGGAATTGGTCTACTCATTTCATTTCATAGTCCCTTTATATAGGGATAGAATTACAACGGAAATATTGATTACATTAATGATACTAAATGCTGATTCATCCGTAATTGTGCTGATTGATGGTAATCACTGATTCCTTGATTCCCTCTTCGTCAGTTGCTTTGATGAAGGCACACAATATGTTTTTCCTTTAACACTCCCCCTTGTGCCAAGTCAAAGCAAAATGGTGCATGAGTTGTTGCCTCACTAAAAACCTTGCCAAGAAACAATAAAAACCCTGTGGGACAAAAAATACGCCTTGGTCGAAGGAAAAGAGCACAACGCACCTTTTACATTTGAGGATGACATGTGTGTGTGTTAGACTCCCCCTGACGTCTTCACCTCCCCCTGATACTTACATTAATCAGGGGAGCTTGGAAAGTCTTCGCATTCCTATGCTTTTAACATGTTTCTCAAATATGGCCTTAGGCAATGATTTGGTGAACAAATCTGCCATATTCTCCTCAGACCTTACTTGATTCACTTGAATCTTGAGGAGGGTCTGTTGTTGCTGATTGTAGAAAACTTTAGTGATATGTGTTTTGTATTATCACCCTTGATATGCCCTAGCTTCATCTGTTCGATGCAAGCTGCATTATCTTTATTAATGCAAGTCGGCTCTTCAGTGGTAGAACTCAAACCACTAGTCCCTCGAATATGTGTGATGATAGCTCTTAACCGTACACACTCACGAACCGCCTCATGTAGAGTAATGATCTCGGAGTGGTTCGAGGAGGTAGCCACATGGGTTTGCTTGGTTGATCTCCAAGATATCGTCGTGTTCCCATTGGTAAATACATAACCAGTTTGGGAACGACCTTTATGTGGGTCAGAGAGATACCCAGTATCAGCAAAACCAACCAAAATGTCATTTGGCGTTTCGGTGTAGGGAGTGGCGCTTTCGCCATCAACATTTCCTTTAGGGATTGCAGTTCCATCTGCGGTCCCTCTTGTCTCTCTGTAGGGAAAGAACAGTCCCAAGTCAATGGTTCCTTTTAGGTATCGAAGATGTTCTTGATACCATTCCAGTGACGCTGCGTTGGCGCTGAGCTAAATCTAGCTAACAAGTTCACTGAGAATGCAATCTCTGGTCGAGTACATTGGGTTAAGTACAATAATGCGCCTATTGCACTTAGATAGGGAATTTCAGCTCCCAACACTTCTTCGTCATCTTCCTTTGGACGAAATGGATCTTTCCTTGCATCCAAGCTTCGACCGATCATGGGAGTGCTAGCAGGATGCGCTTTGTCCATGTTATATCGCCTGACTTTTGGACATGCGCAGACTGGTGGATTAGTATTCCACAAACTCGGTGTTCTAGTTCAAGGCCTAGATAGAATCGAGTTTTCCCAAGATCCTTCATCTCAAATTCGGATTTCAAATAGCTCGCGGTTTCTCTTATTTCGTCAAGAGTACCTATTATGTTCATATCGTCGACATATACAGCTACAGTTGCAAATCCGGAACTTGTTTTCTTTATGAATACGCAGGGGCATACTTCATCGTTCTTATATCCCTTCCCAATCAAGTAGTCACTTAGACGGGTATACCACATCCGCCCGGATTGTTTCATTCCGTAAAGTGAGCGTTTCAACTTAATTGCAAACGCACTCCGTGGTTTAGAGTCACTTGACTTGGGTAATGTAAGGCCATCAGGCATTTTCATATATATCTCTGAATCTAGATCCCCATAGAGATATGTAGTAACCACATCCATGAGCTGCATTTCCAGTCCTTCGGAAATTACTATGCTAACTAAGTAGCGGAACGTTATAACGTCCATTACGGGAGAGTATGTCTCCTCGTAGTCAATTCCAGGGCGTTGTGAGAAACCTTGCGCCACAAGGCGAGCCTTATACCTCAGGACTTCATTCTTCTCATTACGCTTTCTGACAAAGACCCATTTATGTCCTACAGACTTTACACTTGGTGGGGTTAGCACTACCGGACCAAATACCTGTCTCTTTGTCAGAGAATCTAATTCTGCCTGGATTGCTTCTTTCCATTTAGGCCAATCTGCTCTTTGTTGACATTTTGCAACAGAGCGTGGTTCGATATCATCGTGCTCTATGATTCCTTGAGCGACAGTATATATCATCAATGTGTATGGAAGATCTTTCTATCAACTCATACGCACTCTCATAATCCTTTGAGATTTCTTTGTTCTCTGGAATCATTTTTAACATCGGAGCGTCCTCCAGTATTGATTCATGGACATAACTATAATCAGAGACAATCTCATGAGAGGGATTGTATACATTGATGATTGGTTTGTGCCTTACTCGCCCTCTTCTTCCTTGGGTGAGTGTCAATCGAACCAAGTGGCCTCCCCCTCTTCCTTGGGGAGCCACGGCCTCAACCACACCTCCACTAAGTGTGGCTGCAGTGCCTCTATCTGCGGCACCGTGCCCCTTGTTGGGGACTTCTAACCTTGCAGGCACATTTGCAGCTGGTATATGTGATCTCGTCACTTTTGCGATATCAGTAAACGCATCAGGCATCGAATCTGCTACGTTCTGAAGATTGATTATTCTTTTCACTTCACTTTCACTTTGTGAAGTGCGGGGATCAAAATGAGACAGAGTGGGGACAAACCACAACAATTCCTGTCGTTCCCTTGGAAAATCCTTTTTCCTATCTCCCCCTAACGACGGGAAGACTGTCTCATCAAAGTGACAAACCGCAAATCTAGCGGTAAAGAGATCGCCTGTCAAGGGTTTCCAAATAGCGGATAATTGTTGGGGATTCGTATCCAACATAAATACTTAATCGTCTCTGATGACCCATTTTGGTGCGCTGTGGGGGCGCAATAGGCACATATACTGCTCAACCAAATATGCGTAAGTGTGAAATGTCAGGCTCAGATCCAGTTACCAACTGGTACGCAGAAAATGGTTGGCTAGCAGTGGGTCTGAAACGAATAAGTAAAGCTGCGTGCAATATTGCATAACCCCATGCAGATATAGGCAGGTTGGTGCGCATAACCAATGCCCTTGCCACCATCTGTAGCCTTTTGATGGTGGCTTCTGCGAGACCATTTTGTGTATGCACATGGGGTACAGGATGCTCTATAACGATCCCAATAGACATGCAATATTCATCAAATGCTTTTGATGTAAACTCTCCAGCGTTATCAAGCCTTATAGACTTGATAGGGTGATCAGGGTGGTGAGCCCTTAAACGTATAGTCTGTGCTAGGAGTTTTGCAGCATTTCTTGTGGACACTAAAACGACATGTGACCAGCGTGTCGAGGCATCCACCAGAACCATAAAGTACTTGAATGGTCCGCATTCTGGATGGATAGGTCCACAGATATGTCCTTGTATCCTTTGTAAGAATGGAATGTTTTGTTTTGTATCTTTAGCATAGGAAGGTCTCGATCCTGTTTTTGCTAAAGAGCAGGCTTTGCAAAATGAGTGATGTGCCTTTGAGATAGTCAATGAGGCATAATGGGAGGGAGGTAGTGCTTCTGGTACTTCAGAAGGCAATGACTGCATTTGAGCAATACTAGAACCGACACCTTGCAGTGTGACAGATTTTTGTCCCATTTTATGTTTCACTCGAAAGAAGGGATGTCCATATGAGTTCTTTAAAATACGGATCATCATGTCACGACCGGGGTGCCCTAGGCGGTCATGTCAAAGCCTGTATGAGTCAGTGTCCCACATTTCATTGTTGGTGACAGCATAGGATTCAATGATCCGAATCGTAGTGAGGTACAGTCCACTAGATTGACTCATAAGTTTCTCTAAAATGCGTTTCCTTCCACATTCATTAGAGGTAATATAAAAGTATTCAGTTCCATTCTCACAGTTTGTTTTTACATGATAATTGTTGGCATGAATATCTTTGATACTTAACAAGGTTCGATTAGCTCTTGGTGCATACAGAGCGTATCTCATATTCTTTAGAGTATTTGTATTTATGTAGAATGATAATTTTTTCATCCAAATAATTTTTTCTTTTTCTAGATGTATTGCTTTACATCTTTATAGTGCAATTTCGAACCATATAAATATGTGTAGTAAATAAATTTGAATAAATTCAGTGCTTCAGAATAAAATTCAAAATTATTAATAAGCCAACGATAATCAAATCAAGGTCTTGTTCTAATTCATCAAACCAGTATTGAAATAAACTTTAAGACCAAGTAGTAGTCTAATTAAAAATGAGGCATTATGCCTTCACAACTGTCTTTGGAAAATAAAATAAATAAAGCAGATCAGTCAAGATTGAGAGCATCCATTGACTTAGCAAGTTCCTCTTTGCCATTGAAGTCTGCAATTGTAAGGTTGACGTCTAGGTCATGACCTCCTTCTTCCATATAGTGAGCCTCTTGTTCTTTAGACTCTCTATACCTCTTGTAATTGGCTGCTACTCTGTTGTTTGCTTGGCAGTTCTTGTACCAATGTCCAATGATTCCACACCTATAGCATGGTTCATTGCCAACTCTATCCTATTTGACTGAAGGGTTCTTAGGTGCCTTTTGCACCTTGTTTCCATCACCTCCACGTCCCTTTCCACGTGGTGCATTATTGCCACGTGGGTAGGGATCAGCACGTTCAAACCCCTTTGCATTGGAGTTCTTTCCACCTTTTATTTTTCCATAATTAGCCTCGGGAATTTTCTTTGTCCCAGTGGGCCTAGCATTGTTGTTCAAGAGATCCTCATTTTGCCTCTCAGCCACTTGCAGTAGGCTGATCAGCTTATTGAAGGTTGTGATTCTTTTGTTGTCATACTCCAGCCTATACTGGTCCGCTAGTATAAGCGCTGAAGTAGGAAAGGTGGAAAGAGTCTTGTAGATCATATCATCTTCTGTGATTTCCCTTCCACAGAAATTGAGACGTGTCTGTAGGCGCAACATGTCCTTGTTGAAGTCATTGACCCTTTTATAGTCAAGCAAGCGGATTCCATTCCACTGAACAGCCAGTTCTGGGAGCAAAGTGTCATGACTGTTCCCAAAACGTCCCTTAAGGGCATCCCACAGTTCTTTGGGTGTCTTCAACTGAAGGTACTCCCAGCGTAGGCTAGGATCAATATGTCGCCTAAGAAACATTAAGGCATTTGCTTTCACCTTGTTAGATAGTTCATCATCTTTGGGGTCGGTAATGGTGGCAATGTAGTCTTTTGCCACAAAGGCAGTTTCCATATCGGAAACCCAACGATGATACTCAAGTCCTTCTGAGTCCAAGATGTCAAATTCAGGTCGAGTTGGATCAGCCATCTACATAAACAAGAGAGAAGATATAAATTACGCAGTCATAAAGACATCCACGTAAATTATTTTTCAAAAAATATGAATTAGATTTCAAGACCAAGATTCGTAATGGTCATATTTTTTTTTCGATGCTATGTGAAAATACTTTATCACAGTAAGTGTGTATGGATAATGCGCATGAATTTTCATTATCATGGCAAAACGGATTTTATATGTTGCATTCTAAAAATTAATCATAGCACATTTAAACAGAGCATATATAAAAATAAACTACATGGCATGCTCAAATTTCACAAATATACAACAAATTATATACTACACATAATAATAGCAATAATATAGCATGCGTAAAATATTATATAAACAGTAGCATAATAGAAAGCATGCGTAGGCATAATTTATATAAGCGTAAATGAAAATAAAAACATGCTTAAAATTTCACAAATAAACCATAAACAATGAAATATATAATCATGCTTAAAGGTAATTATATAAAACATAAAAAACAAGGCATGCTTAAAATATAAATAAAATTCACATGCTTTAGATTCCACGAATATATATCACATATATAACAAGCAATAAAATAGCATGCTCAAAAATAAAATAAAAAATTCTAATTATAAATAATTAAATATACCATAGTATGAAAATAAAAGAGAACATACTTGGTTTTGAGAAAAACAATCCTAACGCACGCGCGTGTTGATGCAGGCGTGCGTAGCGATGTTTTTTTTTTTCGGGTTCTGCTGGGCCTGCTGATTTGTTGGGCTGCAGGGCCTGTTTTTTTTTTCGTTTCTGGGCCGCACAATTTTTCTTTTCTGGGCCTGCAGGTTTTTTTTTTTTTTTTTTTTTTTTTCAATTACCACTTTTTTTTTTTCTAGGCCAAGGGCCTTTTCTTTGGCTTTTTTTTTTGTGTCTGGGCCGCAGGGCCTCTATTTTTTTTCTTTGGAGCGGCTATTACTTTGGGCCGGATAACCTTTTCTTTTTTTTTTCTCTCTCTTTTATTCTTCTTTTCTCTCTTCTTTTAATTCTGTTTTTTTTTTTTTTTTTTTTTTGGGCCGGGGGGGCCTCCTCTTTTTTTTCTCTGGGCGGGACCTTTTCTTTGGGCCGGCTCACTTTTTTCTCTTCTTTTTTTTTTCTTCTTTCGCGTCTTCTTCCTTCTGGGTTTCTGCTAGTTTGCTGGGTTACAGGTTGCTCCCTGGAGGTTGCAGCGGCGACGAGGTCAAGGCTGAGGCTGCTGCAAGGCGTGGTTTGGCCGGCTGCAAGGCGCGGGTGGGCAGCTGCAGACGCGGGGTGGGCTGCCGGGAGGATGAGGCCTGCTGTGAGTGGGTTGCTGCGCTCCGTGTGGGATCTGCGCAGGCGGTAAAGGGCAGGGGCCGATCTGACCGGCTGTGGAACTTTGCGGTAGTTGAATAGGAGAGGCCGGTGCAAGCTGGAGTCGGCTCGGGCTGCGACAGGAGATGCAGGCAACGTTCAGGCCGACGCAAATGAAACCGGGATCTTGTTGGGTTCAGGCCGGTATAGGGCTGTAGGCGGGTGGGCTGACCGGTGAGGTGAAGACCAGCTTGAGAGGGAGACGAAGGCCGATCTGCAATTTTCTTTTTTTTTGAGATGGTGGCGGCAGAAAAAGAAGAAAATATTTTTTTTCTTCTAGGGTTTTTAGTTTTTTTTTTCGACGGAAATAAACAAGAAAACTAGAGTTTTTTTTTTTCTTGGCTATTGGCTCTGAGCGTGCTGATAACGTGTTAAAGTAGAATGACAATTGGAATTGGTCTACTCATTTCATTTCATAGTCCCTTTATATAGGGATAGAATTACAACGGAAATATTGATTACATTAATGATACTAAATGCTGATTCATCCGTAATTGTGCTGATTGATGGTAATCACTGATTCCTTGATTCCCTCTTCGTCAGTTGCTTTGATGAAGGCACACAATATGTTTTTCCTTTAACAGAATATAGTATATTATTTTTACTATAGTACTTCTCAAAAAAAAAAAAAAATTTGAATATAGTAAACGTGCCATAATAGATAAACCCAAATCCAAGCAATTTAGTAATTCCGTTGGAAAAGCCAACCCAAACTCAATGAGCTAACTAAATAGGTACACCTCAATTATAGACCAAGATTATTTTGTGGACCGCAGGTTGGTGTCTTAATAAAAAAAGTTACTTAAAAATTTTGAAATATTATGTTATGACTTCACCACTTGACCATGTAAACCATTCATCACCGAGTTATTATAAAGGGTAAATTCCTCCTATGGTACCTGAGGTATTGCTACTTAGACAGTTTGATACCTGATGTATTAAAGGGGACAGTTTGGTACTTGAAGTTAGACGTACTCCGTTTGACACTTTGGTACTTATGTTAATTTTTCTTTTAAATGTAAGGATAAAATTGACATTTAGAATATATGTATAAAAACATAATAAAAAAAATGAGTTTGTGGGTTGATTTTCTTCATAATTTTATAGGTATGAATTAATGCTTATGGATTATGTTGAAGGTGAAATATTCGAATTTTATGTTTAAGAAATATAGTAATCATATAGTGAACACCCATGAGAGTACTCCATTGAAACTAGTCTCGTACAACTAAATTTTTTTAAACATAAAATTCAATTATGTCAACTTTAACATAACCCAAAAGCATTAATTCATTTTCATTTTCTCCTAAATGACCCAAAAAATGATGAAGACCTAAAATAATACCAAATAATATTATCGCATTGTGTTTATGAAGAGGAGGAAAAATCCAAGTTTTGGAGGAAAAATCAGTGGATTCATAGAGAATAGTACAAAAAAATATCTGATTATTATATTTCTTTAACATAAATTCGAATATTTCACCTTCAACGGCAAGTAGCAATACCTCAGGTATCATAGGAGGAATTTACCCTATTATAAATTTACAATCCGAGCTGGCTCCTTTAATAAACAGGTTGAACGAGTTCCTTTTGTGTTCTCTAATAACATGCAAATGACCAAATTTTAATTCTTCAGATTCAACATGTTTTATATTGCACAAATTTGGAGTTCAAACACCTAATGCTTTGTCAAAAAAAACAAAAATTCATTAGATATAGTCTCGTTCAAGGATTGAAATATCTGCGATATTTTTAATATATTCCCCAATATCTCCCTTTTTGGAGGGACCGATATATCATATGGGGAAAATATCTTATCTTCCACCGTTTCTGCAAAATTTCTCTGATATCGTCAAATATCCATGATATATTCCCGATATATTAGATATTTGGGATATATACCCGATAAAATGAAAAAATATTTGTAAAATCTGATGAAAAAAAAATAGAAAAAAAACTCAATTATTCACAAAAACATACATTATGGAATATGGAGGAGGTTATACAGGGTGTAAAATTTTAATAACAGTTTCTAGTTAGGATATGACCAAATAAAGAGGCAACTTAACCTGTTTGAGAAAAATACATTGAACCTTTGAAGTGAAACCTCTTTGGGTGAAGCAAAATCCTCTCCAGGCGAATTTGGGTGAGGAGAAACACCCTCAAGGCGATTCTGGGTAGAAATAATTCAAATTTATCTGAAATGAGATCTCCTCAAGGTGAATCTGGGTGAGGAGAAATACCCTAGCCTCAAGGCGATTCCGGGTGAGAAGTAATTCTCTAAATGCAAATCTGTGTGAGGAGAGATCTCCTCAAGGTAAATATGGTTAAGGAGAGATCTCCTCAAAACGAATCTAGGTGATGAGGAGTATTCACTTTGAGGGAAATCCGAATGAGGAGTGGAATCCACACGAGGAGAAGTTCCCTAAAGATGAATCTGGGCGAGGAGAATTCATAATGAAACAATTCGTACTATATGGGTCATATGTCTTGGTCTCATTATTGTACTTTTGTAGACTAACGAGCGACTTTTCAACCACTTAGAGTCTCTTTTTGGATGTAGATTTCGGCAATATCGTACGTAATTTGGAGATTTCGGCAGATGTTGGTTTAGATTATCACTTGGTTATTTATTTAGTTTGTTCACTTATTGCATGTGCCGAGGAACTTTCTGGATCGAGTTGCATGTTTTAGGGTCAACACTTCGATTCTGTCATTGTTTAGTTACATTAACGATTGATGACCAATTGATATTTATAGGTTGTTCCTTCATCTACGTCCCCAGTAAAAGGCTGAGATAAGCATGAAGGCCAGGGTTCATTACTCTTTGCATTGTGAATGCAGAAAGGCCTTTGCCATGTGAGAGTAGGTTTGTCGCTGATGCTTGTTCTGAACCAATATATATATTTAAGCTTACAATTACTGTATTTTTGTTCTTTCCAGATGTTGATAGTTTGATACTACATTACTGCTTCCGCTTTCGTTCAGGCGTTTACTTGATGAGCTAACATTTTCATCATGATCTGGTACATAAAAGAGACAAATTTTCTCCTGAATGACGTGGAGATCGATGAATCTAACTCACCTAAAGGAAATGCATTTGAGACATCTAGCATTCTTGTTTGAGAGTTGGACTTTATTTTGTGGTGGAGTATGTGCAATATGTTAATGTTTCATTCTCCAGGATAGTAAAACATGAAAACCACGTTGCACTATATCTTATGCCTTGGGTTGAACTTTTTACTCGCTATAAATGATAAGACGGCACTTAGAGCCAAACAGATTAAATCTGATGTATCTTGGTGAGAAATGTGGAAGCTCTCTGTGTTTTGGGCCTACGGCTAATCAGGGAATGTGTCGAGTAGAATTGAGTGAATCTTCATTTTACTGTTACAGCTCCTTTGATAACCAGTTGGGAACTGCAAATTATATGTCCCATATATGCTGTAATGCAAGTTGTGTCTGATGTTTAAAAGGCTTCAAATCCAAATATAGATTGCTAGAAAATAGGCAGATTCCTGTATATAGGATTTGTAATCTATTCAGTGGTAACCTTCAGTACTCTTCAAATATCTGGTGTGTAATCTATGCGCTACTTGTTCTATTCGATACATTGTCAGTCTTCTGAAATCTGGAATGCATCTGCTTATATCTTATATCTGTTGTAATATAAATGTCTATATCATGTGGAGTTGCAGCTATGATCATTGAAGCCACTACAAGCATGGCAGCTCTCATAATTGCAGCAACCATGTGGAGTTGCAGCTATGATCATTGAAGCCACTACAAGCATGGCAGCTCTCATAATTGCAGCAAACATGTGGAGTTGCAGCTATGATCATTGAAGGCACTATAATGGACTTCTTACCATAGCATTCACACTAGCTTTGTATTCCTATATAAACCCTCCATTGTGAGATGAATAAACACTTGAATCTCCATCCTTCTCTGCATCTAAACTCTCTCTCTCTCAAGTTCTTCCCAACAAAGCTCTCTCCATTTTCTGAAACAGTTTTATGTTCGTTTTTCAACACGTTATCAGCACGAATAGCTCTACGATTTGGATTGCAGATTGACAAGAGGAGAGGTGAATAACTCTTGGGTTGCAGAGAAGAGGCAGTTCATCATTCAATCAACTTCACTCTACCAGCTCTACAACCAAAGAATGTCAAATCTCAACAAACTTGACTTTGTCGCTTTGGAAGTTTCCGGAAGGAACTATCTCAAGTGGACCCAAGATGTCAAGCTTCATCTGACTGCAAATAAGATGAGATCAACGATTATTGCTGACAACATCACCCCTGAAGACATGAAGGCAAGGGCTATGATTTTCATCAGGAAACATATGGAAGAAGCACTCAAGGTGGAATATTTAGCTGAAGAAGACCCACGATCTCTTTGGGTCGCTCTAGAAGAGCGATTCAACCACCAAAGGGCCATCTACTTGCCGGAAGCAAGGCACGATTGGCAGAACATACGTTTCCAAGATTTCAAGACTGTCAATGAGTATAACTCTGAAATCTGCCGGATTCGGTCACTCCTAAAATTCTGTGGAGAAGAGCTCACAGAAGCCGACCTACTGGAGAAAACTTTCTCCACCTTCCCACCTTCCTGTATGGTCCTGCAGCAACAATACAGGGAAAGAAACTTTGCTAGATTCTCCGAATTAATCACCATCCTGTTGCTCGCTGAAAAGAACAACAACCTACTTCTGAGGAATGATCAAGCAAGGCCCACCGGTACTAGAGCAATTCCTTTGCCTGAAGCAAATACTATTGCCCATCACGAAAATAATCGTGGAAGGAGGAACCGGGGCCGTGGAAGGGGAAGAAGGTCTGAACGTCCAAGGCATGGAAGGAGAAATGGGCCCAGAAATGGCCCATATGATCGTGACCACCCAGGCAATGGCCCAAGGGGTCGAGGAGGACGTGGACAAGGCCCACGTGGTGGAAACCGAAATGGCCAAGTCCGACAAGCTCAAATTAGAGAGAACCCTGGTCCGGCCCGTCGCCCTCAAAATCAGCATAATCTATGTTATAGATGTGGAGGCACTGACCATTGGTCCCGCACCTGTCGTGCAACAGATGAAGAGATAGGAGAGTATCACGCCAGACGCGGAACTCGAGAGGCCAACCTTGTGGAAGAGTCAGTCCCTATGGATACCACCTTGGAGATTACTGATTTCCAAGCAGCCAATGGATACATCGAGGATTGAAAACTCGAGGACATGGGCATAATAGGCACTTGTGCCATATCTATGTTATTATTATGAATAATGCTTTCTATTTTTCAGATTATCTTTGGTGATTTTTGGAATATTAGTTTTACATAATTTGGTTATGCTTGGATGTTTAATTCAATAAAGTTATTTATTTTCATACATGTGATCCATTGAGTTAAATATGTGAATAGGCATGTCTTGTGAGGAAGTTTGTTGTCTAGCTGATAGTGCTACTACGCACACCATACTCCGAGATAGGAAGTTTTTTTTAAACTTATTGCCTACTCATACCTCTGTGACAACTATATCAGGTCAATCCAACCTGATAGAGGGCCATGGCAAAGCCCAATTTATGTTGTCCAATGGTACTGAATTTACCATTAATGAGGCCTTATATTCTCCACGTTCCAGAAGAACGTTATTGAGTTTTAAGGATATTCGAGCCAACGGTTATCACGTTGAAACCACTGAGGAAAAAGGAGTGGAATATCTTTGCATAACCTCCAATTTGTATGGCCGGAAGCGTACATTGGAGAAGCTAAAATGCCTCTCGAGTGGTCTCTACATGGCTACCATTAGATCAATTGAGGCAAATCACATAACCAGCCAGAAGCTAACCAATTCGAGCAACTACTTGCTTTGGCATGACCGTTTGGGACACCCAGGTCAAAGTATGATGCGCCGTATCCTAAATTCATCCCACGGGCATCCCCTTACCAATAAGGATCTTGTGTACAGTAACACATTATGCCAAGCTTGCTCATTGGGAAAATTAAATATAAGACCATCATATGCAAAGACTGAAAAAGACTCCAACCTTTTTCTACAAAGGATACAAGGGGATATATGTGGACCTATCCAACCACCATGCGGACCATTTAAATATTTCATGGTTTTGGTTGATGCATCGACAAGGTGGTCACATGTTACACTATTGTCCACAAGAAATGCTGCGTTTGCTAAACTCCTTGCCCAGATCATTAAATTAAGGGCTCACCACCCGGATTATCCAATCAAGTCCATAAGACTTGATAATGCCGGAGAGTTTACATCAAAATCTTTTGATGATTATTGCATGTCCCTTGGGATTAATGTTGAGCATCCAGTTCCCTATGTTCACACCCAGAATGGTCTCGCAGAAGCGTTCATTAAAAGATTACAAATGATCGCACGGACCTTGGTAATGCGAACCAAGCTTCCAGTATCTGCGTGGGGCCATGCAATTTTGCATGCAGCCATGTTGGTCCGACTGAGGCCCATTGCCACCCAACCTTATTCCGCGTTACAGTTGGTGACTGGGTACGAACCTGATGTTTCGCACTTACGTGTATTTGGGTGTGCAGTTCTCGTGCCAATTGCGCCGCCACAACGTACAAAAATGGGTCCTCAACGAAGGATGGGCATATATATCGGTTATGAATCTCCATCCATTATACGCTTTTTAGAGCCCTTGACAGGCGATCTCTTTACCGCTAGATTTGTGGATTGTCACTTTGATGAGACAGTCTTCCCGCCGTTAGGGGGAGATAAGAACGTTACCGTTCCTGATGAACGACGTGAATTGACGTGGAATGTCCCCACTATGTCTCATCTTGATCCCCGAACCGCACAATGCGATAATGAAGTGCGAAGAATTCTAGATCTACAGAGTGTAGCCCAAAATATGCCAGACGCTTTCTCTGATCTAGCTAAAGTGACGAGATCACATATACCTGCTGCAAATGTGCCTGCAAGAATAGATGTCCCTGTAGGACGCGTTGTCCCGGATGGACGAGGTACGACCATGGCGGCTAACCAGTCACATGTCCCTGCCCAGAAGCGAGGTAGACCACTAGGTTCGAAGAATTCCTATCCCCGGAAGAGGGTAAAACCGGCACAAACGAATCCACTAGACATCGCGATCTCAACTGATCCATCTCACGAGATAATTCCAGATTATGGGTCCGTCCTAGAAGAGACAACGTTGGGGGACGCTCCAACGTCTGAACCCACTCTCGAGAATAGAGAAATCTCTATAAATTATGCATGCTTAAGTGAGATTTGGAATCGGAATGAGATTATCATCGATGATATATTTGTATTCGCGGTAGCTACCGAAATTATAACTAGCGATGACATCGAACCTCGCTCTGTTGATGAATGTCAACGTAGAGACGACTGGCCAAAATGGAAAGAAGCAATTCAGGTCGAATTAGATTCCTTGACAAAGAGAAAAGTGTTCGGACCTGTCGTTCCCACACCTCACCATGTTAAACCTGTAGGATTTAAATGGGTATTTGTAAGGAAGCGTAATGAGGAAAACGAGATTGTAAGATACAAGGCTCGTCTAGTGGCGCAAGGATTCTCTCAACGCCCTGGGATTGATTACGATGAGACATATTCTCCTGTAATGGATGTTATAACGTTCCGCTACCTCATCAGTTTAGCAATTTCCGAAAAACTAAATATGCAGCTAATGGATGTGGTCACAGCTTATCTCTATGGGGATCTTGATACAGAGATATACATGAAAGTTCCTGAAGGACTTAAGATACCAGATACAAATAGTTCTAGACCACGGAACACCCTCTCCATTCGTTTGAGGCGTTCACTTTATGGATTGAAACAATCTGGACGGATGTGGTACAACCGTCTAAGTGAATATTTGATTGAGATGGGATATGTAAACAATGAACTATGCCCATGCGTGTTTATTAAGAAAACAAGTTCTGGATTTGCAATTGTGGCAGTTTATGTCGATGACATGAATCTGATTGGTACTCCTGAAGAGATCAAAGAAACCGCCAAGCACCTGAAGTCTGAATTCGAAATGAAAGATCTTGGGAGAACGAATTACTGCCTCGGCCTGGAGCTTGAGCACCGTGCTGATGGGATTCTGCTTCATCAATCAAACTACATCCAGAAGGTGTTAAGACGCTTTAATGAGGATAAAGCGAAACCTTCAAGCACACCCATGGTCATCCGAAGTCTAGACCCTAAGAGAGATCCGTTTCGTCCCGCAGATGATAACGAAGAGATATTGGCACCAGAAGTCCCATATCTAAGTGCAATAGGTGCATTATTGTACTTGACTCAATGCACTAGACCAGACATTTCATTTTCTGTGAACTTGTTAGCTAGATATAGCTCTGCACCAACACGCCGCCACTGGAATGGTATAAAAGATATTTTTCGTTATCTTAGAGGAACGATTGATATGGGCTTATTTTATCCCTATGCATCAAGAAATGGATCAAACCCCCTTGATCCTCAGAATGATGCTCGCCTTGTTGGATATGCTGATGCAGGCTATCTATCAGACCCACACAAGGCACGTTCCCAAACTGGTTATGTCTTTACCATTGGGAATACCGCAATTTCTTGGAGGTCTACAAAACAGACCCTTGTTGCTACCTCTTCGAATCATGCTGAGATTTTAGCTCTTCACGAAGCAGTACGTGAATGTATATGGTTGAGAGCCATCACAAAGCATGTTCAAAGCACATGTGGCCTGCATTCCACCACTGATGAACCAACCACTATCCACGAGGATAATGCTGCTTGCATCGAGCAAATGAAGACAGGTTTCATCAAAGGAGACAACACCAAACATATTGCACCAAAGTTTTTCTTCAATCAGCAACAACAAGAGCATCAGAAGATTGAGGTCAAGCAGATTCGATCTGAAGACAATCGTGCAGACCTCTTCACTAAGTCACTACCAAAGTCTACATTCCAGAAGCATGTACAAGGTATTGGTCTACGTAAATTATCTGAATTACCTAACATGTAACTTTTAGGGGAAGTTGAAATCAGGGGGAGTATCCAGAAGCATACCCACTTGACCATCGTGTACTCTTTTGTCCTTCGTCCAGGGTTATTTTGTCCCACTGGGTTTTATTACCTGGCAAGGTTTTAACGAGGCACATCTTTAGCATAGTCGCTCCATCCTGAAGATGTTTTGATTCAACATATATGCATTTGCTCATCTTTTCCCTTCGACCACGGGTTTTTCCCACTGGGTTTACCGGGCAAGGTTTTGGTGTAGCAAATCTAAATGCATCCCTCTCGTAGACATACTACCTACTTATGATGCTGATAAGAAGACTCCACTTATCTCCGAAGCTATGATATTGCTACCCCACACTCATGAGCGTTGTGCTCTTTTTCTCCTTCGACCAAGGTTGTTTTTCCCACAGGGTTTTTATTACTTGGCAAGTTTTTTTTAACGAGGCAACTTAGAAGCGCACGACCTAGACAATACTATTAACATGAAATATCCAAGGGGGAGTGTTGTAATATAAATGTCTATATCATGTGGAGTTGCAGCTATGATCATTGAAGCCACTACAAGCATGGCAGCTCTCATAATTGCAGCAACCATGTGGAGTTGCAGCTATGATCATTGAAGCCACTACAAGCATGACAGCTCTCATAATTGCAGCAAACATGTGGAGTTGCAGCTATGATCATTGAAGGCACTATAATGGACTTCTTACCATAGCATTCACACTAGCTTTGTATTCCTATATAAACCCTCCATTGTGAGATGAATAAACACTTGAATCTCCATCCTTCTCTGCATCTAAACTCTCTCTCTCTCAAGTTCTTCCCAACAAAGCTCTCTCCATTTTCTGAAACAGTTTTATGTTCGTTTTTCAACAATATCTAGTATCAGTTAAGTCACTTAAGTGATATGTATCTATATTTAATTAGTAGGATGAAATAGATGAACATATGCAAAGTGATGCTGAAGTATTGCCATATGACTAATGCAGATGCAAAACACTATATTAGTCTTCTCCCCATTCTTTTTTCACTTTCATGACATCTGAAATTTGCTGACGGATTCATAGAACCTTATCTCCACACCCCACCCCCCCAAAAAAAAAAAAAAAATCGTCGGATGCAGGTTGAATATTTGCAATGGTGGAAGTTTGTGCAGGGAGAGATGTGAGTGCTTATATTCAGCAGCATAGGAGAGTCAAAGAACAAATTGCCAACAGATTGGTTTCTGCAGCTGCATGGTAGCTCCTTACTTGCGTTGTTACTAATGGCATGGCTTATCAGTCTGATATTGCTTTTCTGGTTCTGCATTCAGTCAATTTGTTTGTCATGCAAGCCTAGCTGGGAAGTGCTACAGTCTCACTGCATCATTTAAAGGGGAAAAAAAAAAAAAAAAAATCCCTCAAATGGTACCTTAAACTACCCTAGTGTTACCTGAACTAATTTCCATTACCTATTTTGGCACCTCTGTCCACTTTTCCGTAACCTATTTGTGAACCTCTATGCAAGACTCATCTGATCTGATGGAATCTGAAGTGGTTGACTTTTGATCCTTACTTCATGCTTGCCCCCCCCCCCAAACCACCACCACAAAAAAAAAAAAAAAAAAAAAAAAGGAAATTGTATGTGTGAGTTGGGGTTAACTAGGTTTGCAGACTTAAACAAAGGGTGTCCACCTGACTATTATCATTTAGAAGATCCAAAAGTAAAAATGTATATGTTTATCATCGAATTTGGAACTCATATTTTCTTTTCTTGGAGCATATTTGCTTTCTACTTTCAGTGATGTCTTGTGAATAAAAGGCTACTCCAGATTTACATATCACTTTATTCTTAATTTGATAATATGCTATATTGTGAACAGAGAACAATAGAAATGCTGCTGTCCTACACAGCATATAGTAGCTGCAAAAGCAAAGTTGACTGATTGTTAGAACATAATATATGAATGACATATTCTTGTGTTTTGTTGCACTAGAACACTAAGATGATGAGGCCTAAGTTCACGTGGCTGAATTTCGGCCTCTCAAGGTAGTCTCCAGCAGAAACAGGTGCAGGTGATTATGTTGAGGCTATTGGATCCCAATTGGACATGGCAACCGACGTTCTTCAGCTTGAAAGATATTGTGGAAAGGTAAGAGCATGCTAAATTTAGTTATTACAGCTAAGAAATCTGCCTATATAAGAAAACCAAACTAGTTCTCTTTTATTCTCTCACTTCTTCACTTGCATACCAGGATTGAATACTGTCAAATTTCTATGATGTGCTAACCCTATTGAAATTTGTTTGAATTGCACCCCTGAATTTCTTATATAATCTGGTTCCGAAGTCAAGGATAGCCAAAAGTACAAGACAATTAAAGGGTGTTTAGATATACTTAAAATACTTGCAACATGGATAGATACGATTACAACTCTTAGCTTAACACATTTAGTAAGATCACCACTACCATCAAGTATCAATACAATGAACCATACTACAGACAACTCTCTTTGATATTTCATTCTATTTATTTTTCCCATACTAGCACCATGCCGTGTGCCAATAGCATTCTGGTAGCTTATACTTTAACAGACTGCAAATAAGCAGAGGAACATTTCCCCACACTGCTAGTGGTTTATCACATAGAAGCAGTGGTTGGACATGGAGGGATAGATATATCAGTAATGCCTTGTAACATCAATACTACAGACTTCATTGATGGACGCAGAGCTGGTTCATCTTGTATACACCATAATCCCACCTTAACCATATTCTCCAAGCTCTTCTTGTTCACTTCTTCGCCACCCACAATAAGTTTATGCAGCTCTCTACTGACAAAGCACTTATAAACCCAAGTAGAAAGAACTATCTCGTCTTCTCTAACACGGACGTCCAAGTTCCTCCTGCAACACATAAGTTCAAGAAGCACTATACCAAAACTGTAGATATCTGCCTTCACTGAGATTGGAGTGTTCTTTTGCCATTCTGGTGCCAAATACCCTCTTGTCCCTCTTATCCCTGTGAAGGTCCTTGTTTGATCTGGCATTAGCAGTTTTGCAAGCCCAAAATCAGAGATTTTAGCATTCCAAAATTCATCCATCAGAATGTTTTGAGGCTTTATGTCGCAATGAATGACAGGGGAGTTGCACTCTTCATGTAAATAGAGGAGACCTCTTGCGACATCAACTGCAATTCTCACTCTTTCATCCCAAGCTGGATGCCATTCTTTCTTGAAAAGAAGATCTGCAAGGGAGCCATTGCTCATATATTCATAGACCAGGAGCCTTTTTGAGTCCTCAGCAGAGTAACCCAGCAACCGAACTAAGTTCTTGTGATGAGTTCTTCCAATTGCTTGCATCTCCGCTCGAAACTCCCTCTCCCCTTCTTCCACCAACTTCTCTAGTCTTTTCACTGCAATGAGTTTTTTCCCTCTATTTAGAGCCCCTTTGTAAACTGCTCCGAAGGAGCCCTTCCCCAATTCTTGCTTGAAACCATTTGTAGCCCTCTTCAGCTCGTTGTATGAAAAAACTCTCATAGTGAGTTCCTCATCAGCCAGCCCCAGATTCCCATTAATCTCTGTCAGCCTTTTGTACCTCAGAACTCGAATTTTGAAAATGTAAAATCCAGATATTGCTAGCGCAACACATGAGAAGAGGATGAGACCCAAGGTTAAAACAAGAATTTGCACAATGACTTTCTTGCTTCGGATAACAACCGTAGTGGGTTCTTTAGTTTCAGTTCCATTATTCTTGCTTTCAGGACTTGTTGTTAACGTGCTTACCTTCAAGAAAGCTCTGTCTGTGTCGGATTTCCGCAGATCTCTTTTCACATATCTGAGTGGTGGCTTCTGTTTCTTACACAGTGTCTGCTCGAACAGAGCTGCTCCACAATTGCAGTCCTCTAGACAAGACCTCTTGCATTCTTCCATGGTCATTGTGGCTTCAAAGTAAGGAGCATCTACCCAGGCCATATTTTTCATGGTGAGTATGTCATAAAAGGTTGTATTCTGTTTGCCGCCAGCTGCACACGCCGGTTCTGAATAGTTTCTCAAGCAACCCATAGTCCTGCGGTTGAGGTCAGCGTAATCTGATCCAGGAAGGCAAACACAGTCTAGTTGGCCATCATTGAGTGTGCAATAGCTGTCAAGGCCACACACGCCATTAACATTGCAAGGATCATTTGGTTGGTTCCACATAATAACAGGAGCTTGGAGGCTTTCGAAAAAAATCTGATGAGAATACACCCGTAATACTCCGTTCACGCCAACAGTTGCCCGATATACAGCGTTGTTATAGGCTAGATCATTATTACCACTACGCCTATTGATGACACTATAAACTTCCGAGCTGGTGGTGTTGATTAGAGCAAGACCGCCATCTGTACTGTTGAGATAGAGGTCAAGGTTCAAGTTCCCATCAGTACCTGTAGAATAGTAGGCATCTATCGGAGAGTTTTCAGAGTTTTCTGGGTACAGAACAAGGTTTCCGTCAGTCTGCATGTTGAGATGAAAACGTCGTGTTGAGTGGTCAGCATCGGACAAACTGGAGACTAATTGACCCCCAGTCGGCAGAGTCTGACCACCCAGGATAGTATCAGTAGGATGATTGAAACTCTCCCAGATCACTTTATAGATTTCGTCGTAAAGAACGAAGTTTCCAGAATCAAGCATGGAGGCAGAGGAAACAGAACCGTACGTTGCATTTGCGATGACTACTTTTTTATGACTTTGGTCACTGGTTAGAACAAGCTTGCCATCAGTGGCTAACTGCAGCTTCACTATATTATTTGGTGAGGGCAGCAGTGGGGGATCATCACGGTTTGCTGTCCATACAGTTGTGTTTTGGTCTACTCCCACCAACCAAATTCCAACAGCGAAACCACTTCCTTGCTGATAAAAGCCGAATTCGAACTGGCCAGAGGCAGAAGGCCATGAGCTGGGGTGAGTTTCTGGAAAGAGTGAAGATCCCAGGCGTATGTGGCTAGAATCGTTGATTTGTTGAGCTCCTTCACATAGAGAATATAGTGAGAAGAGAAGGATAGCAATGGCAGTGGAAGCCATAATATTCCTAAGCATGCTTGGATTATTTTCAGAACTCTCTCTTTACTCTTATCTATGTGTGGGCAAAAGGATAAATATAATTCGTAATGCAGAGTGTAGAATTGTCTATTGACGGAAAATACCCAACTGAACAAGCCACTCATCCCAAACCAGGAAAGGAGAAGAAAAATACCAAGTCTTCTATTTCATTATTGAGCATATCAGCGTGCTTGACTTGCAAGTCTTCCTGTGGAGTTATCCGCATTATTTCCAAGGTAACTTTTAACTTAATATAATGGGGAGTGCTATATACACACTCAGACAAGTGTCAACTTCTCATGACTTTCTACTATTTAATGACACAATAATAATTAATGGTACTTTGAATTTATTGTTTTCCATCTCTACCCCCAACTATATTTCTCCCTCCATTTTTTACTTTGCCTCCACTATCTATTTCTAGATAGAACGCTGAATAGCTAGAACCCATTTTAATCAAAACCCATGAGATTGTGAAAATGCTTATAACAAAAAATGGGTACCACTTAATAGCCTATTACGAGCATTATAAAACACCATATAATCAAACAAACTAGCCTCTCCATTCTTGACTTATTCGGCTACAATGATGCTGCATTTATTAGTAATAGCAGCTAGGTAGTTTATTACTTTTCAAGTACTAACATTTAGCAAACTTGGTTGGTAAGGTATTATAAGATCCTTTTTTTTCTTCAACCATTAAGATCAACAAAAAATAAGAACAATATTATTCAAAAAAAAAAACAGTAAAATAAGATTATTATTTCCATTAATGTTTTGCAAAATTACATCAGAAAAAAATCTACTATTTAACCAATTTTCACTGCCTGAGAATAACCATCAAGGCTAATTGGACAATATAAATGATAGCAGGTCAATTAACTGATTTCCTACAATCATGTCAAATAAAAAAGGAAATCAGGTATATAAGAGTAAGAATTACCTCACAATAGAGTACCAATTTAATTAGGGACCATCATGAGTATATATCAGTACCAACTACTGACACAAAAATCACATAAATTAATTAAGAATCTTACCTCAATGTAAAAAGCAAGCCACGGAAGTAACTAATATAGCTGGAAATTGCATCTCCGAAGCTTGTTCTTTTTTCTCTCTAAATCAGGGATCTAAAAGTTTACTTTGAGGTAATTAATTAAGCCCTCAGGTGCGGGAAAATTGAAGCTTTAATTGGCTTGTGGCGGGAAAGGAAAGTAGAAAGAAGAAGGTCTGTATATATGTTTTCCAAAACAGGGGTAGAGATATAGAAAAAAATAAATTCAAAGTTGCATTAATTATTATTCTGTAATTAAATAGTGGAAAGCCATGAGAAGTTAACACTTGTCTGAGTGTGGCTCACACACACTCAAGTGAGTGTGTATATAGCACTCCCCTAATATAAATTTTTCTAATAATTGAAAAGTCTTGTGCGTAAAATAAGTAAGATAGAAATGTGTTCATTAGTTATTGTTTAGTTCATTGAATTAATGGCAGTTTAGTTTTCCTTTGGTTCTATTCCAAAATGTGTTGGTAAATGCCAACAACTAAGAGCTAATAGTGGATGGTAGGCAAGTTTCAACATCGTAGACCAGGAGTCAAAAGATGCATTAATATTAGTAACTTAGTTTGAATACTTGCAACTTGCAAGATTTCTGAGCTTCCGAGAAACTAATAATGCAAGCTTATTGACATCACCGTATGTGATGTGATGATCAAAGTCTTCACATGTGTAAGCTTGATAAGACTGCACATGACAGCAATTTCTTTAGTTTCATGACTTTCATCTGGAATTTAGTGCAGAATACGAATGAAATTACTGCGAAATGATAAATGAAAAATTCGTACCCCCCTCGTGGCTTTTGAAGAATTGAAATCTTTATCCTGTGCATACTGTTGAAAATTGAGGCACAATTTGCCGCACTTACACTCAAGAAAAAGATACTCGTAATTGATCTAATTGAATTTCTTTCAATGACAAATAACAGTCTAGAAAATTACTGATACGAACATGATTAGTCATAACGCATTGAAGCCATGATTTCTTTCAATGATATATAATACTCAATAAGGAATGCAACAACTTAGCTACATCCCTTGCAGAATAAGTAATTGGACAATGTTGGTAATTATCTGATTCATATCCTGATTCATTATGGATACGTATGTTTTATGGCCATTACCTGTATCATATATAAGTATTCATATTTGTACATGTATGTGTTCATTAGGCCTATATGGAATAGGACTGGGAAACCTCCCGTAAAGGAACCTAGTTTTATAATGCCTCAATAAAGAGATCTTGGTCACTGCCCTAGCAATGAGAAGCACTTTATTAACACACTGCCCCATTTAGGGAGATTGCCTAAAGATTAATTGCTCAGAGGAGAAGTACCATGATCAACCATGTATTTTACAGGTTAGTACCAAAGTACAATAAACCTTCATCTTAATTGTAATGAATAAACGTGGTCTTATATTGATTATTGAGTACAATATATATATCTATATCTTAATTTACAGAACAGAGTCCAGAAACATTTCTTCAGCTAGAAGAGACTAATCTTCACCAACACCAAATTAGTATGAAAGAGTCTAAATCGATTAGTCTAGGTTATTCACTTATTCCTATAAACACGTATACATAATTTATCAAGAGATAAGTTGGAAACACATTCATCAAACAAGAGAGGGAAGCTCTGGACATGGGGGAACTGGTATGTCCATTGTCCCTTCCAACATCAAGATTACATTCTTCATCAAAGGACGCAAAGCTGGATCATGTTGAACACACCACAACCCCACCTTCACCATTCTTTCTAGGGTCTTCAAATCTACATTTTCATCGTTCTCCACAAGCTTATCTAATTCTCCAGCAGCAAAGCATTTACTGACCCAACTCGAAAGAATTATCTCATCTGGTGTTGAAACATTTACTTCAATGTTTCTTCTACAACATACAATCTCTAGAAGCACAATACCAAAACTGTAGATATCAGCTTTTACAGATATCAGAGCATTCTTCTGCCATTCAGGCGCCAAGTAACCTCTTCTCACCTCTTCGACTGTTCCCGCTCCTCCTCCTCCTCCAGTAGAGTTGATTTTTGTTTCATTTGGCACCAGCCTAGCCAAACCGAAATCAGATATCTTAGCCGTCCAAGTATGATCCAAGAGTACGTTTTGGGGTTTCAAATTGGAGTGAATGATATGGACACTGCATTCGTCATGTAAATAGAGGACCCCTTTAGCCACATCGAATACAAGTCTTACCCTTTCTTTCCAAGATGAGTGCACACTTTTGGCCTTAAAGATAAGATCCGCAAGTGAGCCATTGCTCATGTATTCATAAACAAGAAGCTTCCGAGAACCCTCAATACAGAAACCAAGCAACTGAATTAAGTTTCTGTGGTGAGTTCGTCCAATGGTGGTAATTTCAGCTATAAATTCCCTTACTCCTTCATCAACCACGTTCTCCAGTCTTTTAACAGCAACAGTTTTGTTAGAGCTGCCCCCGGATAGAGTTCCTTTATAAACAGCTCCGAAAGTACCCCTTCCTATCTCTTCCTTGAAGCCATATGTTGCTCTTTCGAGCTCAGCATAAGAAAACGATTGTAAAGTGAAGTACTCTTGTTCAGCTAATGCCAAACTCGAATGTTTTAACAGCTTCTTGTACCTATGAACTCGGTGCTTGTATATGGTGAAACTCGAGATGGCAAAGACAAAACACAAGAATGCAATGGAACCCAGAGTGATGGCAAGAATTAGAATTAGACTATTATTCTTGCTTTCATTTACCGTCGGGCGTTTGGTTAGAAGCACTTTGACGAAACCCTTAGAGAATATATTTGAAGTTGTTTTGCCATATAAAAGTGGAAGGTTGTATTTTCTGCAATCAGCATCTGTATATAGCACAGCCCAACAATTGCAGTCTCCCAGGCAAGAGTCACTGCAATCTTCCTTGTTTTGATTTGGTGTCACTGAATAAGATTGATTATTCCACGATGTATTGTCCAAGGCCTCTACCGTGTACCACAGCCGTGGCTCTTCATTTCTGGTGCAGCCGTCTACAGGGAAATTATGATAGCACCCGAGAGACTTCTGACTGGCGTTGTTGTAAACAAATCCAGGGTAACATTTGCACTCTACTTCAGCTGCTTTCTTTTGCATGACTACTTCACAATAACTGTTGAAGCCACAAATGCCTTTGACGTCGCAAGGATCTTGCAAAGCTGACCAAATAGCCATTACAGCTCCCTCTGAACTACCGGACATCAGAAAGTTATGCAAGTACAATCTGAAATTCCCATCGACATCAAGCGTTGCTCGGTAGATTGTGGTTTGATTGTCTTGTGGGTGATGGTACGAGCCGTTTGCCAAGACCTGAACAATCAGATCACTGGATTGGCTACTCAAAACGAGAAAGCCTGATAGGTTGAGAGTAAGATGGAAACCACTATAGGTCATAGAAGCCCAATAAGCAGAAGAACTGTTTGGCGGGTAGGCTACAAGGTGTCCATCATCCTGCATCACCAAGGAAAATTGCCCGCTGGAGTGGTCTACAACAGATGCACTAGATACCAGACCCATGGGCGGCCACAAATCTTGGCCTCCCAGTATTGTATCCGTTGGGAGACCGAAGCTCTCCCAGATAACATGAGAAGTCTTATCATACAGTACAAAGTTTCCGGAGTCGAGCATAGCTGCAGACGCAGTTGATGAGTTTGATGAAGCACCAGTCGCTTGTAAACTTGAGCCATTAGCAATAGGTATTTCTTTGCCTCCCTCTGATCGAAGCAAGAGACCGTCTCTTGTTAGTTTCAGTGTAGAGTTTGGGGAGACAGGGGGGTCATCTCGATTTGCAGTCCACACAACTGTGTTGTTTGGTGGATCAAGAAGCCGTATACCAACAGCAAAGCCGTTGCCTTGTGGGTAGAAACCGAAGGCGAAACGGCCAGAAGATGACAACCATGAAGAAATACTGAGGTTATCAACATTGGGGGATAGAGAGGAGCCCAGGCTGATGTTAAAATTGGATTTGGAGTGGTTTCTTTGAGCTTTTACATTGGGCATGATCGAGATAATAATCAAAACAGTACTGAGTAAGAATATAACCAGTACAGAAGAAGAAGCCATGAGGGAGCTAGGAGTTCGATAGCTAGACTGATCAATCAACACAGAAATATCTCTATTATTGAAGAACACCCCATAAGAGCAAATGCACCGGCTGTTTGATTGGGTGACCAATCAGTGGAAATGAGGAAAAGAAAGAATGCAGCGGCAATTCGTGGGTCCCAGCAAGTCGAGCAATTGGCTGACCGACTCAATTGGCTGACCAAGGCCGTGGCTCCCACACTTATGTGGGTTTCTACCAAGGGCCAGATCTCTTTCATATCAATTCAACGGCCTCTGTTTAATTGACAAAGTCAATTTATTTATTTTAATTTCTTCTTTCCATAAAAAACCAAAACAATGAAAAAAAAAAATCTCTATTTGTTTAACTATGTGTTTTGAAATACCCATTTGCTTTCCTTCACTTCATATACCAAAAAATAAAAAAAATTTACAATCTTTCAACCTCCATCTAATAATCAAATTTTAAATTTAATCTCATGGTAAATTAATTAAATAATCTATTTTAAAGTCCAAATAGTATATTTGTAATACCCGAAAAATTCAATTTAATTTCCGATGACATTTTGGAAATGATTTCGTAGTCGTGGGCACGAGTACGAAGCTTGGAGGAGTGTGGAATTAGTTCGAACGATTTTATTTTCGAAAAAGAACGTTATTTAGGGGGTCTCAAAAAGTGACTTTTTATACGTTACAAATTTGGGAAAACTTCCTTCATGAAAGTTGTAGAGCTCGTCGATACGATCGCGTGCATATGTGGAACGCAATATTCAGAGTTTGTATGAATAAGTTATGAATATTTGAAAATTGGGAATTTTCTATAAATAAGGAAATTTCTGTCTTTTTTCATTAAGGACGAAACAATTTTCTTTTTGCGGAACAGTCCCTCCGGTTCTCTCTCTCTCTCTCTCGATCGAAACCCTCAGACCCGACCCGACTTATCCGGCGTTTTCCGACGTCCTCCGACGATGAGACCACCACAGACGGCTTCGCCTCCTTGTCGCCGTCGTCCCCTTGGTGCTCGATCACGAAAGAAGCCGCCGGAACTTGGAGATCGGAGCAGCCACAGACCCGAAAACGGATCCGGCCGGAAAACCTATTTTCCGACATCACCTCGGCCGATCCTTCCCATTTTCGTGATCTCCTCCTCCCCCTGATCATCCTCATATCCTCCTTGCACGACGATTTTGAGCGTGGAGTGAAAGATCAAGGTTTGAAATTCGGAGGGCTGTGGTTGAATCTGGAAACGTGATCAGACAGCCGAGATTAATCCAGACTTGATCTAGGACAATCTAGGCCAAACCAGACTTAGCTCCAGGTATGAAAGTTGATCAACTCTTCATTTTGAACAAGTTTGTAGTTGACGACTTTTGCATCGGAAGTGGTTGACCCGGAGTTGACCGCCGCCGTTGACCACAGCTTGACCCGCCGCTTGTGGCGGAGCGTCCGGCCATATTTTGGTGTTCTGTTTTCAGTTTATTCATCTACGCATCGATACGGTCGTTTGGATATATTATAATGTCATTTTGGAGAAAGTTGATGCATGCTAGGGTTTCGGTTTTTACGCATTACTTTCGGTTTACGATCTGCGAAGATCTGACCGTCGGTTTTACTTCAAATTTAGATATGTTGATCGTATGACTGTCCCGATGACTTTGTGTGGTCACGGGCGAAGATCTGACAGTTGGATCTTCGTATAATTGAGAAATGGTGATTCGGAAGGCGATTCGTGAGAATCCGACCGTCAGATTTTCGTATAATTTTATGGAGATGTTTGTTAGAGTGATTCAAGAAGATCTGACCGTTGGATCTTCGTGATAATTTTGGAGGATGATCCTAAGGGCGATCCGTGAGGATTCGACCGTTGGATCATCATTAAATTAAGATCTGACCGTTGGATCTTCGTGATAATTTTGGAGGATGATCCTAAGGGCGATCCGTGAGGATCTGACCGTTGGATCATCATTAAATTAAGATCCGACCGTTGGATCATCGTGTAATTTCGATCCGACTGTTGGATCATCATTAAATTAGGATCCGACCGTTGGATCATCGTTTAATTTCGATCCGACCGTTGGATCATCATTAAATTAGGATCCGATCGTTGGATCATCGTATAATCTCGATCCGACCGTTGGATTTTCCGTATATGTGTGGTTTTTGATTGATTTACTAAGTCAAGATAATATCTGATTAGGTGATTGACGAATCGAGTTGGTGGACGATTCAGATTTATATTTGGCTTTTAGAAGACGCAGTGGGAATTGGAGGTAAGTAAACCTCACGTGGTTCATATTACGAACCCAAAACATATTACTTTATTTTATTGCAATTATATGAACTATAGTTGGTATTAATAGGCATTCCAGTGTGAATGTCTGTATATATATTATTTACGTGAAATAATATGTATTGTTGGAGTTGTGTTGAGTTATTGTTGAGAAACAATATATTGTGAGAGGTATTGAGTTTATTGTTGAGAAACAATATATTGAGAGAGATGTTGAGTTTTATTGTTGAGGAACAATAATTTGTTGTGATCTGTGGAGATCAATAGGTCACGGGGTGACCATGGCATACTATCAGTGAACCACGCTCTCGCGCGCGGGTAGGTGGAACTGAATAGTATTAAATCGTGAACCACGCTCTCGCGCCGGGTAGGTGGAAACGATCAGTTAGAGCTCTAGTCTGTCTGCCAATTGTTGAGTGGTGTTGTGAGGGAAATGTTGAGGTTACTTGAGACTGTGAGTGGTCATGTTTGAGTAATGTTGAGGATGCTTGAGACTGTGAGGGGTCTTGTGTGAGAACTGTTGAGGATACTTGAGAGTATTCTTTCTTTTATGTTATGGTTGTTGTTGAGTTATAATAATTGTAATTTAATAAATCAACAGTTCTTTCTTGTTTACTCATACTAGCTGTCAAAAGCTTACCGGGTTTGTGTTGTTGCAATCCCGGTACACTATTCAAATTGTGTAGCGGGTACTACTACAGGTTAAGAGAATCAGGACGGAGATCGAGCTGCGTAGAGTAGCTGCAATTGCGTCAATCTGATTTACTTTGTGAGGTGTGTTATGCTCATTTAGAGCTTTACAATTTTACTTGTGAGAGTGAATTGTAATAATAAATTCGAGGTTTCGAGATTTGGAGTTGTGTATCGTATGGTGAGGTTATTTTGAGAAAAAAATTCAGAACGTATATTTGATTATGTGGTTTAATTCATGTTTCGGATTTGAATTTATTATTCAAAATCCGGAGCGTGACAATATTGACATTAGAATTGCCTTTTATTGGTGCATTTACAAAGTGAAGACAATTACTAATTTTAGATGAAAAGTGGATTGGCAAGTACCGATTTAGTAGGCAAATCAGCAGTTGCCCTTGCTACATAAGTGCATCTTCTCTTATGAAGTGTAATTGCTAAAGACCCAACTTTTCTCTAAATCCGTAATTGTAGTTGGTTCACGGAACCGAGTTCATATTGTATGGTCAGAAAAGTACAAGACTCTATCTTTTGATGAAGTCGTCCCGTGGTCTTTTTCAGCTTTAATAACAGGACCCAACCCCCTAACCAGGAAAGGAGAAATAATTCTTGTGGAATTTCTGTTATTTCGAGAGCAAATTAGTTATTTGCATTAATTATTTGAAAGTTCCAACTTCACCTCCCATTCTCACATGACTCAACATCACGTCAAGTCCAACTGAAATTCCAAGCAAAGTCTTTTTAGCTTTAATAACAGGACCCAACCCCCCAACCAAGAAAGGAAAAATAATTGATAGGTAAAAAGAGTCTTGTGGAATTTCTGTTATTTCGAGAGCAAAGTCTTTTTCAGCTTTAATAACAGGACCCAACCCCCCAATCAGGAAAGGAGAAATAATTGATAGGTAAAAAAAGTCTTGTGGAATTTCTGTTATTTTGAGAGCAAATTAGTTATTTGCATTAATTATTTGAAAGTTCCAACTTCACCTCCCTTACTCACATGAGTCAACATCACGTCAAGTCCAACTGAAATTCCAAGCAAAAAACCAATTTGCATTTTTCACCATTCTCACATGAGTCAACATCACGTCAAGTCCAACTTGGATTCCAAGCAATGGTTTGCGGGCACCATGGTTCGAACCTTGGTTACCTCCATGCACTTTGAATGTCTTGCCATCTCTGCTACACCTGCAGACGTATTTTGTGGACAACATTGTGATATATATTCTTTTCCATATGAATCTAAAAACTTAGGTAAATGTAGACATCCCAATCCCTCCGATTCCAAGTTAAAAACTTAACAGCTACATGCCTATATTTAAAATGAACTGGCGCATATTGATTATGAATATGCTTGAGCAATCCTCTCTCCACTTCAGAATGTAGAGGAAGACTCTGCATCAAATGAGAGCCTTTTGGAGAACAAGAGGACTTTGGCTCGTTGTAAGGGGTTGCGGGTCTTTTTGTACCAATCCTGTTTTCACCATCCCTATAGTTGGTAGATCATTCGATCAGGAACTAGCTGTTGCAGAGATCCATCGACTAATGTTGGTGATCATTCTCATTCTTGCTGGGGAAATGTTGTGAGATCATGATTCTATATCCCTGAACTGAGCCAAACCAGTAACAGATTTCAACTGATATAGTTTTTGCAAAGTGTATGAATAAGTACAAGGTTACCATTGAATTAAACAGGTTGAGAAGGTATTAAAGCCCCTCAACCTGTTAGTCCAAGAGTAGAAGTATCTGCAAGCATTACAATTTTAAGTTTTAGGACACAAGACAATGGAACAGACGGTCTAGCCCATTTTCGCCTTCCAAGTATTTGCCTTTCCCTCAATTTCTACTGGGTCCGGCAGGCCATCCTTCCACAGACACCACACCCCAACTTGTAACTTTGCTCGGAAGCCAACCTCGTCATTATTGGTAATATTGTCTGTTTGCAAGTCGTTATCGCCTCTTACGCTTACTTGAATCAAATTCCATATCTTTGTCTGGGGAAAAGCCACTTTTCCACCCACCCAGTGAGCATAAAAGTTGAATATCAGCACCACCCTCTGGAGATTGACCCCTATTGCAGTTATCCTCTGTAATCTGCACGAATGGATTTAAATCACAAGTAATTGTACTATATTGCACAGTCGATCCCTATAATGCAGTTTAGTGCCAACATTTGCAATTCATTTTGCTGACGAACCTGCTTTTTAGAATTCCCGCCAACCTCTTCGATGGTTCTGTACCTATATTTATCTGCCGAATTCACCAATTCCAACTCTCGCCGACACTCAGCCTGTAATCATTTCCTTTGCGAGTGAGGGAAAATTATGTAAAACTCTTGTGACCAAAATAACAAAAGAAATGTTCATCTCACTAATTCCCTCTTCAGCACCGCAGCTTCAGCTTCCTTTGTCTTGAGTGCCAGCTCCTGTTATAAACAATAATAAATGTTACAATGTCAATGAAGTGGACTTAGTGAATACGACCAATACAATGTAATCAATCAAATGTATTTGCATCTCCTGTTTGAGATGGAACCCTCACACTGTCCCTCTTCAGGCGCAAAATCTCGTCACGCGCCTTTAGCGACTGCTCTGTTGCTATTGATGTCAGACCAGCAATCTGCCGAAGTAATGTTGACGCTGTGTCGGCACTAACCTGTGTTACAGATCACATCGGGTCACATACTTAATTTTGAGGAACCCAATACTGCATCCCAAACTAGATGGGAAAATTTCCCAACCCAACCTGCATGAGTCAATCCATTTCATATTTCATTTCTGAAAGACTACAGAAAGAATTCGGCCGCAATTACCGCTTTAACATGTGGTGACAATGAGACATAGCTATAAGTCACTCCCCGTGGTATGTCAACGTGATCGCATCTATACTCATCGCCGAACCCTACTAGGTTAATGCTCCAAGGTGGCATTGTAATGTCACTCACCTCCACTATTGGTGCAGTTTCTTCCCCCTGCAAACATGACAACCTTCATCATTATTACAACTTATACACAAATATGATTCAGATACAACATTGTTCGAAGCAGGCCCAAACCGATTCATATTCATTTATTCACCCTGTAACTGTTCTTATTTTCCAATCATCGTCACCAGATAGTATATTACAAAACCAGAACATTACTGTCCCAAGTATCCGACCTTAAGGTACATCAGAGTGTACCTGCTTAAACAATTTGGCCCTTGGCTCTGCCTCTATCTTGTTGAAAAGATCCTTCTCAGTGTCTCCCACAAACTCAAACCCCCCATTGCTTTTCACCGTGTAGTCATCTGCCCTAGAGGTGCTGACTGAACAAGTGCGCCTTGCACCAAGGTGTCCCGTGTCTGCATTAGTAACCGAACCATTGGAATGCATGGCAAGATCGTGATTGTGTTCAGTTTTGAATTCAGTGATAATGTATGTTTGACTATTCTTATTGAAATGGATACAGCATGCTGCTAGGCAGTTGCATCGGGTCTCTTGCTTAGCATTACGAACGCGGTCCTCTTTTTGCAGCCACTTTGCTTCTCTTTTACCTTCTTTATTACAAACCAATCTTCGCCTCGTTATCCTGCCTCCAATCCCTCTAGTAACCCTCTGCAATCTTGTCATAAAACCAAGTGCAGTTGCATACATTCTATACCAATTTTCGGCATCATCCAGAGTGGCAAATTCTCTTCCTTCTACATCCTCTGCAGTCAATTCTGCAAAACTTTTCCCAACACGGCTTTTGGCAGTAAAATTCTCATCCCCATAACTGACCCTCTCTTCCTGTTGTGGTTCAGCTGAGTCCTGATCAGCAGATTGGACCTCTGTGTATCGGCAATCACTCGAACTGGGATGCTCAAAGTTCATGCTTGGATAAACCAAGATGTCTGAAAAGCCTATTTGAAAATCAAAAATCGATGTCAACAAACTAAGCATCTGGCCATCTGGGTTGAAACTATTTAACAGTATAAAATTCAAATGGCGCATACAACAGATGTATAAAGGTCAAATTCTATTGACTAACTGCCTAACTCGGTCCTTAATCTAGCCACAATACCTGACAAACCAAGTTCTTCTGCAACTGAACATGAAATTCAAAATCACTTAAAAGCACATAAAGGGTGCATGAATAAACATGCCAGTATGTTTATTCAGGCAATCTGAAACTATCAGAACCTAAAACAATTCCAAAAAGCAAAACTCTGGTCAAGGTGCACTTCAAATGACAAGCAATTTAAAACAGTTGTCAACTAAGTTTCCACCTCTCTTAACCCTTGCCACTCGTTACAAACTACAAAGATACGACACAAGCCCGCCATGGTATGTTGACGTGCTTACAAGGAATAAAGGCTCCCAGTAAGACCAATGAATACAAGACACTGAATCCAGAGAAGATCATAACTTACAGCTACTTTCATCCAAGAATATAACACATCAACTAATATTCCTTATTGCCTATGGAAAGTCTTTCCAACTCATAGGTAATAAGATATGTTTAACATGAATTTGATAGTTTACTATAGCTTTACCAATTGAGTAGTGGGTGTGTAATACTAAGGCTACCAAACCAAGTTCAACAAGTGTAGAATATGAGATAATAGTCCAGGGGAAATGTGGACACCAGAACAAATTTAGGTATTCAACGACTTTTACAAGGCTATCACACGATGTCCAAAGTATCAACATGACTGAAAAGAGGCCATTAGTTGAAAGAAACCAGGGCACTCATTTGATGACAAAAAAACTACTGCAGCATAGATTCCATGTATTACCAGGGAAAATTTACGATGGTTTAACTTGCTAAATCGATGCAACAACTGTTATAGCAAGCAAAATTACTTGTCCAAATGCTCTAAATTGTTTGGGGACAGTGACGAACATGATGGTGTATCTACAATCATCCCACCGAGTTTCGATTAATTCAACCATCACAGTGCAACAATTCAGATATTTTGCATTGCTGCATTTACACAATCCTCCTTGAAATGTTATTCATTCTACACTGATAATGCAACAACAACAACAGCATAGTGAGGAGTTCTAAACACCCACCATATGAACACATACACTTGAATTAGAAGTCACCGTCAGCCAAGTACTCAATTAATTTCAAGTGCTCAAATCCCACATTGGAACCCTAATAAGTCGGTATTTTAATGGAGGAACAAAACCAACATGAATCAAATTCGTTTGCAACAGATAGGAAAATTTGAATCAGAGGAAAGCAATACTGACCAGTTCACGCGCCGCCCAAGTGCGGTGGCCGATAGGCGCTGACGAGGAGTCGGAAAGTTGCCTGCGTTTTTCCGGTGAAGATTGTCTGTCACTTCCTTTCTTTCCAGATTTTCTAGTTGGTCTCTATTTTGATCCACATTTTACAGTTTTACAGTTTTACACTAACTGAGAAATGATTGACAACAAAAATAAATAACAATGGCTGGGATTCATGCTGACTGGGCCGAGAAGGCATGGTCCGAGCAGGGGTGGCTAAATACTGTAAATTGATCGGTTCGTTTCAAGCCTTCTTTATTATTATTATTATTATTTTTGTTTTTTGGTTTCATGATGGAAAAACCACGATATTAGTCAAAGTAATATGATGTCACACTCTTTTTAGGATACGGCAATAAGAGATAAACCCAAAAAACAAAGACGAATCAGTAAAGTAACTTTGACTGTTTTCTAACACGAATCAGTATATAAAAGACAAATCTTGAAATTAACAACTTATATTAAACTTAAGCCTCGGAGTTTTTGAGTCGTTTGAAACTTTACTAAACGTGCCATAATAGATAAACCCAATCTCAACCAACAAAAAGAAAAAAAAAATTTGGGTAGGAATTTTGGTTCAAGTTGTTCATATGTGAAGACCATTTTAGTTCCTACTATTGCTTACCATGGCTTCAAGAAGTTGTCATAGAATGGTTATAAACTTATAATTAATTTAGACTTGCCCTATGCTCAAGGTTGAAGCGAAACTCCTACTAGAACTAAAGAATGTTTGAATTATGTTTCTAGATAGGAAGAGAAAATTGCTTCGTTGTTGATGCATGCAAGTACTGGAAATAAAGAGATGTTTGGGAAGTGAAACAGAGAGTAGAGAGAGCACGTAGAGATTAAAATGTGAGTTTGTGCATGTGGTTCAAAATTTTGGATAGATGTCACAGAACGTACAATCCAGAGTCTTCAAAACCATTGCTGCACATTGGTGCAATGGGATGCACATGAGGATTAGTTTAAGCCAGACACGGCAGTTAAGTGAATTCGGTGCATGAATGAGAGTTAACTTGTTTATCAGTGCAAACGTCACTTGTTTTATAATTCAAAAGGTGGATTTTAGTCCTTGATCTTAAGTATAACCAACCTTTAATGGAGACGAACATTGGGCTAACTTTGAGGGAAGTCGGGTAAGCGATCTTTTGAAGTGGTGAGACAACTTATCAGATGAGTTTGTGGAAGGCTAAGGGGGTGGGTGGGAGCTCTTCTCAGTAACCCTCATTTCTTTTTTTTTCTAAAATGGTGACTGTAATGTGGTGTGGACCTTGGAAGATAGGTTAGGGCACCTGTGTGCTTATTACGGCAAAATTGAGGAGATAGTTTAGATTTAAGAATCAATGTATAATTATTTCTTCAGAATGCAAAGTCTTTGATGACAGGTCGATCCACTCGGTTTGGTGCATCCTTTGAATGTAAATTGTATGCCAATGATGTGA
The DNA here is from genome assembly GCF_958449725.1 of Rosa rugosa. Lineage (NCBI taxonomy): Eukaryota > Viridiplantae > Streptophyta > Magnoliopsida > Rosales > Rosaceae > Rosa > Rosa rugosa. The sequence continues at coordinate 27,055,690 of NC_084820.1, read as the reverse complement.
AATTCCTGGTATGGTAGCATTAATTTGTTTAGAAATTCTTGTCTAGAGTACCATCTCCCTCAAGGCAAGACAAAGTCGTTTGAATTCACTTCCATCACTTTCAACTGCACTGGAATTTTCAGTCTCTGCGTAATGCAGGTATATGTTATAAGAAATAATGGAATGTTGACTTGGCTAACACAACTTGCAATTTGTGAGGGACCTTAGCTAGACAATGAAAAATTTGAAAGACTTTGACTTGGTTTACATCCACTCAATCTTATATCTTATATTAAAGCAATAGAAAGGAGAGATTATGGAGAGGTTACACAACTGAGATATTCTTTCATGGCTTTTCTTGTAGGCTGTCTTCTTGCCTTTGCAGTTATCCTGAATGGTGAAGCAAAAGCCGTGCCATCTAATATAAGCACTGGCTCTTCTTTAACACCCACTTCCAACTCCTCGTGGTTGTCAAGCTCCGGTCTGTATGCCTTCGGTTTTTATAAGCAAGGCAATGGCTATGCTGTGGGGATAGTGCTTGCTGGAATCCCTGAAAAGACTGTAGTCTGGACTGCAAAACGCGATGGCCCCCTGGTCTCCAACAATGCCACCTTGCTCTTTACATCTGGCGGGCTTTCGTTGCAGTAGACTCAAGGGGAAACATCTGTGGCGACTATTACTGAGTCTGCTTTCTCTGCTTCAATGCTTGACTCGGGTAACTTTGTACTATACAACTCCGATCGGAAAATAGTATGGCAAAGTTTTGACTCTCCAACTGATACCCTTTTGCCAAAACAACGTTTGAGAGCAGGCTCACATCTTTACTCTGCTAAATCCAAAACTAATAGCTCAACTGGCATTTTCCGTCTCAGTATGCAAACTGATGGAAACCTTGTTCAGTATCCAGCATCTGCCCCAGCAACTGCTCCGTACGTATGCTTACTATGCATCTCAAACAGACGGAAGTGGAGACAACGTGACACTGAACTTGGATGCTGATGGCCATCTCTACTTACTCAACAACACTCGTTTCAATATACACAATATTACGAATGGAGGTATTCCTGTTGATCAAGGCAAATCTTAACTCGTGAGACTTGATGTAGATGGAATTTTTCGCTTGTATTCATATAATTTGAAGCAGAATGGAAGCTGGTCAGTTGAGTGGAATTCTACAAGAGATAAGTGTGACCCTTTAGGTCTATGCGGATTTAATAGTTACTGTGTCACAAGAGATATGGAAGCTGAATGCAAATGCCTTCCAGGATTCGAGTCTATCACCCCGGGGGATCAGACTTCAGGCTGTGGGAGGAATATAGTTGCAGATATTTGCGAGTCAGAGAATGAAAACTTCACATACATCATGGAAGAACTGCCCAGCACAAGATGGGAAAATGTTGCATACATGACCTGGTCATCATCAGACAAAGAAGAATGCAACAAGGCCTGCTTGGAGGATTGCAACTGTGAAGCCGCACTTTTCGCAGATGGAAGCTGCAGAAAGCAGAGGCTTCCTTTGAATCTTGGAAGAAGAAGGTTAGATACTTCAAACTCAGCTTTCATCAAGGTTGGTATTTGTAAACCTCCAGCTACAGATAATATTATCCATCCAAAGGGAAACAAGAAAGAAGGTCGAGTTGCAGTCCTTATTCTTGGAGTTTCATTTACTGCTTTTGGGTCCATTTTGTTGGTGATCTCTGTAATTGTGTTTTGGAAACATAATGTATGGGCTTATAAAAGGATGAATAAGCTCAATGGTGATGTTGAATGGAATGAGGACGTGGCTCCGCGACCATTTGCTTATGAACAACTAGAGAAGATGACTGATAATTTCAAGGAGGAGGTTGGTAGAGGAGCTTCTGCAACAGTTTATAAAGGGGTGATGTTGAGTTGCCAAAAGCTAGTTGCTGTGAAGAAACTAGAGAAAGTTGCAGCTGAAGGAGCAAAAGAATTCCAGACTGAGATGAAAGTTATTGGCAGAACTCATCACCGAAGTTTAGTACGTTTGCTTGGGTATTGCCTTGATGGCCCAAAGAAGCTTTTGGTGTATGAGTACATGAGCAATGGATCACTTGCAGATATACTCTTCACACCTGAGAGGAAACCTTATTGGGAAGAAAGAATGGAAATAGCTCGACACATAGCACGGGGGTTTCTTTATCTGCATGAAGAGTGTGATACACAGATCATCCACTGTGACATAAAGCCTCAAAACATACTGATGGATGAGTACATGTGCCCCAAAATCTCTGACTTTGGTTTGGCAAAGTTGCTTCAGCAAGACCAGATCGACTAGAACCACTACCGGAATTAGAGGGACTAAAGGGTATGTTGCGCCTGAGTGGCATAGGAAAATGCCAATTACAGTTAAAGCAGATGTTTATAGCTTTGGAATTGTGTTGTTGGAGATTGTGTGCTGTCGAAGGAATGTGGACTGGAGTCTTCATGTGGAGGAAGCTATCTTGGATGAATTGGTCTACCATTACTTCGAGAGTGGTGAACTCAGTAAATTGCTTGGGGATGAAGAGATAAACAGAAGGCAATTTGAAAGGGCGATTAAAGTGGGACTTTGGTGCATCCAGGATGAGCCAATGCTTCGTCCTTCTATGAAGAAGGTTCTGCTTATGTTGGAAGGGACTGTAGATATCCCAATCCCTCCGAATCCAAGTTCTTTTCTCAATACCATCTAAATTGTGTTCGAGCCTCAAGCACTGATCTAATCAAGAAATCAATTGAGCCTCGCATGTTGCATAATGATTTCACTCATGCTTCATTGACTGTACGTAATGATTGCAATCATCTTGTATTCATGATGTATTTGCTGTTTCCGTTTCCATTGCAAACACAACTCTCATTTGCCAAATTTTAAGTTTTGTTGTAGGAAAATATGATTTGAGAGAAAGATGAGAGAAATTGTGTGTTCTATTATAGATAATAGGAGCCCTTTATATAGGGATTTACAGAGTACATACAAGGTAATAGAATCTAAATACAATTAGGGAACCTAGTACCTTCTCCTATTACAACTCTAGAACTAAACCCTAGTTTGAAGAGGCACACTAGAACACAACATCCTTCAACACTCCCCCTTGTGCCGCTCAAACTTGATGATGACGCTTTGATCGTTGCCTCACTAAAAACCTTGCTTGGTAACAAAAACTCAGTGGGACAAAAATAACCCTGGTCGAAGGACAAAAAGAGCACAACACGTCCTTCACTCTTAGAGATCGAACATGTAGACATCATCCTCCCCCTGATGTCGACATCTCCCCCTGATTGCTGCAATCATGGGAGTTTGGATAACTTTCTCAATCCGATGCTCTTCACATGTTTCTCGAAGGTGGATTTAGGTAACGACTTAGTAAATAAGTCCGCTACATTATCCTCTGATCGGATTTGATTTACTTCAATCTTTAGAAGTGATTGTTGTTGCTGATTGTAAAACAACTTAGGCGATATATGCTTGGTGTTGTCGCCCTTGATGAAACCTAATTTCATTTGCTCAATACATGCTGCATTATCTTCATAAATGCATGTAGGTTCATCTGTGGTAGACTTCAAACCACAAGTTCCTCGAATGTGTCTAATTACAGACCTTAGCCATATGCATTCACGCACAGCTTCATGTAGAGCAATAATCTCCGCATGATTTGAGGAAGTAGCAACAAGGGTCTGTTTTGTAGACCTCCAAGATATCGCAGTGCTTCCCATGGTAAAGACATAACTTGTTTGGGAGCGACCTTTGTGAGGGTCAGAGAGATACCCTGCATCAGCAAAACCCATCAAGACATTACTATCGTTTTGATGGAGGGGAAGATGAGTAGGACGCCGGCCATTATGTGTAGTGGCGTTGGCGGCTGTATCACGGAAATTGGCGTTTTGCCTTATGGGGTCCGATCCCAAACTTCCGTCATTTCTTTTGTCTTTGTAGGGATAAAATAGACTCATATCAATCGTACCTTTTAAGTATCGAAAGATTGTCTTTACATCAATCCAATGGCGACGTGTTGGTAAGGAACTATGTCGAGCTAACAAGTTCACTGCGAATGAGATATCCGGTCTTGTGCATTGAGCTAAGTACAATAATGCACTTATTGCACTTAGGTAGGGCACTTCTGCCTCTAACAACTCTTCGTCCTCATCCTTTGGATGAAATGGATCTTTTTTGGGCTCAAGACTTTGGCCAATCATGGGAGTACTTACAGGCTTTGCTTTATCTTCATTAAAGCGCCTTAGTAATTTCTGAGTGTACGCTGACTAATGGATCATAATCTCATCACTACGATGCTCGATTTCTAATCCGAGACAAAACCGTGTCTTCCCAAGATCTTTCATCTCAAATTCGGATTTCAAGTACTTAGCAGTTTCTCTTAACTCATCTAGAGTTCCAATCAGATTCATGTCATTGACATAAACTGCTACGATTGTAAATCCAAAACTTGTCCTTTTAATAAATACGCATGGGCATATTTCATCATATCCCTTTCCCAATCAAATAATCACTTTAGTGAGCGTTTCAACCTCGTTGCAAACGCGCTCCATGGTCTAGAGCCACTCATTATATTCCGTATCTAGATCCCCATAAAGATACATAGTGACCACATTCGTAAGCTGCATGTTCAGTTATTCGGAAAACTACTAAACTGACAAGGTAGTTGAGTGCAATGACATCCATTATGAGAGAATATGTCTTCTCGTAGTCGATTCCAGGGCGTTTTGTGAGAAGCCTTGCGCCATAAGGCGAGATTACCATATCTTTTTCTCATCATGCTATCTAACAAAGACCTATTAATGTCAACAGGTTTTATGTTCGGAGGTGTTGGCATCTCAGGCCCGAAATCCTTCCTCTTCATTAGTGAATCCAATTCAACCTAGATCACATCTTTCCATTTAGGCCAATTTTCTCTACGTTGGCATTCTTCAACGAAGCAAGGTTCGATGTCATTGGTCTTAATAATCCCACGTCCTTATGTACACTAGTGTAATTTGTAGAGATCTCTATATTCTCAGGAGTTGGTTCTAACGTTGAGGCGTCCCCCAACGATGTCTCTTGGACATAACCACAATCCAGAATATTCTCATGAGACAGATTTTGAGTATCAATGATCAATGGATCAAGTTGTGCCAAAACTCACTCTCTTCCTAGGGCCAGAATCCATCTAACCTATGGGTCTCCTACGCTCTCTAGCGGAACCCATGGCATATGACGCCATTATGCCACATTGTGGAGTCACTATACCACCATCCATGGTGGTGGTGCCGTGCCCATCTCTTTTGGGTGGCGCCATGTCCTCTTGAGGGGACATCTATCCTTGCAGGCATGTTTGCAGCAGGTATATGTGATCTCGTCACTTTTAGGGAATTGAGATGAGACATAGTGGGGATAGACCGCGACAATTCCTGTCATTCTTGTTGAACGTTGACTTTCAAATCTCCCTTTAACGACGGGAAGACTATCTCATCAAGGTGACAATCCGCAAATCTAGCGGTAAAGAGATCGTCTGTCAAGGGTTCTACATAGCGGACGGATAGTTGGAGATTTATATCCAACATAAATATATATATATGCATTCGTTGCAATGACCCATTTTGATGCGCTGTGGTGGCGCAATTGGCACATAATTAAGCACACTCAAATATGCATAAGTACGAGATATTTAGACTGGCACCCAGTCACTAACTGTAACGCAAATAAAAGTTGAGTGGCTATGAGTTGTAGACGAATTAGCATAGCTGCATGCGATATTGCATAACCCCAAGCAGAAATATCGGTGCGCATTACCAATGTCCGGGCTACCATCGTAGTCATTTAATGATGGCTTTTTCGTGAGACCATGGGGGTGTGTTCATGGGAATATGATACCTAATATCAATCCCCAATGATAAGCAATAGTCATCGAAAATTGTTTCGATGTAAACTCTCTAGCATTATCAAGTCGAATTGACTGAATGAGATGATCCGGATAGTGAGCCCGTAGCCATATGATCTGGGCCAGGAGTTTATCATAAGCAGCATTACGAGTAGGCGATAGCGCAACACGTGACCAGCGTGTCCGCACATCAACCAACATCTAAACAATCCGCACGTTGGTTGAATCGGTCTACTGAATCCCCTTGGATTATTTGTAAGAATGAAAATATTTCCATTGGGTCCTTTGCATAGGATGGTCTCGATCCTAATTTTGCCAAAGAGCAGGCTTTGTAAAATAAACGATGGGCCTTAGAAGCTTTTAGAAGAATTTGGTTGAGCCACGAAGTCACAATGGATTTTAGAAGTAGAAAAATGGGCCAAGGAGGCATTGGTGGCGTCAAAGCCATCTTCGGGCCGCAGGGGGTAGGCGGCGCTAGCCATTGATGGCCGGTTGTGCATAGGGATGGCGCCGTGTGGCGCATGTGCCCTTCCTTGGACCGAATTTCGGTTTTTACTTCTTTTCGTTTTGAAAAATGAATGTCCGTATGAAGTCTTTAGTATACGGATCATCATATCATGACCTGGGTGTCCCCAACGGTTATGCCAAAGCCTATATGTGTCAGAATCCCATAAGTCATCTCTCATGACATAGTTGGGTTCAGTGATGCGAATAGTGGTTGTATACAACCCACTAGAGCGACACATAAGTTTCTCTAATACTCGTTTATGTCCATTGATACGCTCAAAGCAAGCGCATAATTTAACCCTGAAAAGATCGTTAGTAGTATAAGCAAATAGGGATCGTTCTATTCCGGGGATTGAGGGTACACCTGTCATTGTCAAACAATTAAACAATTAAAATTAAAACAAAGTATAATATTCACAAATGTATTCACAAAATATAAACATTTTACACGAAAAGGGGGGATTTTGTTTTTGGTTTTTTCGAAAATGAAACTAAGTTAACAAAAACAATTAAAATGCAAAAACATAAAAATACGAATGGAATGAAGGAACAAAGATCAAAACCGAAACTTATGATTAAAATTGATTCAAACCCTAATATTGTTCATCTAAGTCATGAGAAAGGAGTTGATCATGTGAAACATTCGAAAGCAAATGAATTCCCATTTTTTACTTTTCAATGCTAATTAACCTAAGCGAAAGCACCTAGATTAATCCTATCAAACATGCAATCAAACCCTAGAAAGCTAGTCAATCATGTCATGTTTAACGCATTACACATAGAGAAAGGCTATCAACTCAAGTGTACAACTTAGTATGGAAAAGTCCACCTAATTGCAATTCTCTTTAATTAAATTCGATCTTTGTACAAAACCTTTACTACTTTGATTCAAGTTTACACAAAACGAAAAGTCGATTTCATGTTCTTAAACCTAGCACCATTCATATCGAAACCCTAAGTGTTTGCAACCACATAAGATTAAAATACAAAAGTTATCTATAACGCAAATTTAATTAAACAAACCCACATAAGCAACTCTCGAATCACAATATATGAATTTGAAAATTCTCAATTAATCATAAAAATTCCAGAAATAATACTTTGTTCAAACATATATGTCAACTAGTTCATAACCAACGAAATTCAAAGCAAAGGTTACAAAGGAGAATCGAATTACACCGTGGATGAAGATGAGATGGATGATTCACGTTGTGGATTCTTGAAACTCGAAAGCAAGCTTCAAGGATGGCTATGGATGGAAGTGCTCACGGCTTCTCTTCTTCTTCTTTGGCCTTGCTTGAACTCGTGGAGATGACTAAACTTGAAACTAGAGGATGGAAAGGAAAATGGAAAGGAAATGGAGAGACAAAGAAGATGGAATGGATGAAGGAATGTCCTTTCTTCTTTGTTGTAGCCTCTATTTATAGGCTACCAAGCAAAACTATTTGGATTTAAACAAATGATGATATGTTAGGTTTGAGCATTTAAACATTAATGGAATTTATTAGGTTTGAATATTTAAACACTAATGGAATTTGTTAGGTTTGAATATTTAAACACTAATGGAATTTGTTAGGTTTGAGTCACTTTCTACTCATTTTTCCTTCAATTAATTCTCCACCAAGACTTCAGATTTTGCCCGTGACTTCTTCATATGAAATGATCCATCATGAGTGTAGATCATTCTGTAAAATTTTCAGAATTTATCTCCATGTGTTTGGGCCGGAATTTCTGCTGGACTCCTTACAGGTCCAGTTTTCCAGTTTTGCTTCTGCAGAAAATTGGGCTGACTGTTTGAAGGCCTTCCACTTCTTTTTGGCTCTTGCACTCTTCATAAGAAATGTTTCTTAGGATGTCTAGAATGGATCTGGAAGGTTTCAGCTCATTTGAAGTTCATTTGGTCAGGTGGTCGCTCCTTCTTCCTTGCTTGGCTTGGTTTCTCCTAGCCGGAGTAGGAAAATGTGTAAAGTTGACCTTTTTAGTGCATTTCCATTTTTCTCCATCATTTTATGGACCTAACACTTATTTCATCATCATCTACTCCAATGTACCTAAAAATAAAAATTGAATTAAAAATCGATTCGTTAAGGAATTAACTAAGCAAAATGTGAGGAATTAACTATTAAAATACCACATTAAAATGCTCCTATCAAATTCCCCCACACTTAGCTTTTGCTAGTCCCTTAGCAAAATCAAAAACTAACAAACCAAAAAGACTATGACACAAAACAAAGAAACCAACGAAAAAATTGACTAAGTATGGAAACAAAAACACAAAGACTCAAAGAAACCAAAAACGTAAAACACAAAGCAAAACACAAAGAAAAAAAAAAAAAAAAAAAAAAAAAAAAAAAAAAAAAAAAAAAAACGTCACACATAAAAGAGTAAATTCAAAGACAAAGACCATGATGTTGACATCACAAAGACCTCTATTGCCCTTTAACATATTGTCTCAGAAATCTCATACTTTCAAGACACCAAGATTAGCACTTAACCAAGAATCACATCATCAAGATATTCAAGAGGTAATTACAAAATATAATCCACATATAAGCATGTAAGACTTGGGAGTAAACAATGGTGGTGAGTGGAGCTCAACATATTTCAAACAAGTCATGATTCAAACCTCACATGGATATATCACTCTTTCTTCTCTAAGATTCAAGGCTCATGCTTAAAAGCTTATAATCACTCAATTATATGTGAGAGAAAATATTTTGAGGCAATCAAATAGCTCACATATATAAGAAACAAAAAGCACTTTGTGAATATAATTTTTTTTTTTTTTTTTAAAAGATCTCATGAAAGATATCAACTACTTGCACGAATGGACCCAAGCCATATGTTCAACTCTTGTAACTCATCTCCACATCAAAGGCTGTCCCATCTTAAGGATCAAGAAGGTCTTCTCAAAGGTTGTAATGGGGCTAAGGCTCAAGGTTTTAAGAAATGAAAGGGTAAGGAATTTTAACAAAGTATCCTAAAAACCTAGCAGAGCTCATGTTGATGTAGAGAGACTTCTAGAAATCCACCAAGGCATAACGTCATACTCATGAGGCTTTATAAAAGGGCTTAATGTCTTCATCTTCATTCTAAACTCCCTTTGATTCTAGTGAATTGGACAAAGACCAAATTTTTCGATAGTGGGCCTTCAATTCAAAACAATCTCCAAACTCACCAAGTATGGGGGACTAAAATCCATAAACATTCTTTTTTTTTTATATTTTTTTATTTTTTTTTTTTAATTTTTTTATGGACAAGTCTACCCCCACACTTGAATTTTCACCTCTTCTTAATCCTTGTCACCATCATGTAGTAAGTCTCAAAAGATAGCTCCACTAAGTTTTTAGAACAAAGGGTAGGATTATAACTATACTAAGGTTCAGGGGTTAAGGATTTTTAGGGTGATGAAAGAAAAGGCTTAATGTAGGCTCAAAGGGGTTTATCTAAGGGGGTCCCACGACGGGCACAAATAGGGACACAGGCTTATTTGGCAATGGTGGTAGTTCCTAGGTGCCTCTATCCTTTCCAGAATCAGGGCCATGTATTGACAAAACGTCTTAACAAGCACAAGAGCGAATTCTAGCATTCTCTAGTCCATTAAACTTAATCTATGGCATGTAATCAATCAAGATGAAAGAATAATGAGATCAACAGAATCATCGCCAAGAAAATAAGAGTATAATTCATTTTTTTTTCCATTAATCACTCAACAAAAAAAGGGCACATGGCTCAAATTCTCACAAGGGTTATTATGAATCATAACTTATCATCCACATGTTCATATTCTGTACCAAAGTTACGCATGCACCATATCTACTACACATTCATATGCTTTTCATAAATCATAATTAACCAAAGAATATCATCAAATATTATCCCAATCTTGTGATCCTCTTTTAGCCTTAATTTCAGAGATATAAGCTCATCCTAGACAGTTAAAAGGGCATCCTATGACTCAAAAATAAAAACAAAGGACTAAGACTCAATAAATAAAATCAACGAAATTTTTTTAATTTTTGACATTTTTCGATTTTTTTGTATTTTCCAATATATCTGACTCAAAATAAAAGACTCAAATATAAATCCTTTCCCCCACACTTAAATATTGCATTGTCCTCAATGTAATCAATCATAAGCATGCAATGAAACAAATAAGCATAGATAGAAGACATTTATGAAAATAAATCCTAAAATAAAAACAAAAGAGAAAAAAAATAAAAAATAAAAAGAGATAGGGAAAGAGAAAGCAAATCTGTGTAGGTAGACTCCTTCACAGCTACTTCTGAATTGGGTTGCCTCCCAAGCAGCGCTTGAGTTTAACGTCTTTCAGCCAGACAGAATAGAAATTAGAAAGTTAGTAACTATAATTAACTAAGAAATACAAAATATACAATTTGGGAGATATTTTTTTTTTTATTTTTTTTTATTATTATTTTTTTATTTATTTATTTTTGTTTTTTTTTTTTTTGTAAAAAGCTGAATTTAATAAGACTGAATGAATGCATTTTATTTTATTATTTTTTTATTTTTTATTTTTTATTTTTTTTTATTTTTTATTTTTTATTATTATTATTATTATTTTTTAAAATATAGGACTCAAAATGAAAGACAAAAATATTTATAGGATTCAAAATGAAAGACAAAAATATAAATCCCTTCCCCCACACTTAAATATTGCATTATCCTCAATGTAATCAATTAAAAGCATGCAATGAAATAAGTAAGCATATAGGGATGGAATTTACGAAAATAACTACTAAAACAAAAAGAAAATGGAGGAGTAAAAGGGGAAGAGAAAGCAAATCTGATTATATTCTGAATTGGGTTGCCTCCCAAGCAGCGCTTGTATTTTACGTCTTGCAGCCAGACGGTACCTACATTAAATAAAGTTAGTAACTTAATATTAACAAAGAAATACAAAAAAAAAAAAAAAATAATAAACAAGTAACTATGAATTACAAACTACAAGTATAATTAACAAGTATTTTGTACATAAGACACAAGTTAAGTACACAAGTGAGTATAAAACGTAAAAAGTATTTTTACAAGTATAAAGTGTGAAACAACAAAATAATTTACACGTAAAGAGTATGCACAAGTATTTCTTTTGTTATAAACATTATTGATATCAAATCTAATTCCAAGCGGTAAATCAAGTGGACGTGCGGCCCAAGTATAGTCGTCTAGACACAAAGTCCCTCCTACATCCGTTGGGCAACCTTACTGAAATGGCCAGGTAGGGGAGGGTGAACACGAGAGGAAAAATCCATTTTGGCATGAGCTAAGCCCATTTATAAGCACTTCTGGATTCAAAAACCCGTCATGAACGTTGTCCCCTTCCTAGACACCATCTCACATAGGATATTCTTACTAGGATGTAAAAGGTCCTAAGTGTGTTAGACAGTTCAATGAATGTTAATAAAGGCCGCCCTCAACCATAAGGGACCTGAACTAGGTACCAATAAGGGGTTTAGGCCAATATTAATAAACACGACTTCACCTATTCCTTCTTTAATTTACAACTCACAATTAAACTCGTATTCAACAATAAAAAAAAAACAACCTAGTTAATTTAAACTAAGTATCAAACAGTTTATATACAACAATTATAAACAAAAACAAGTGATTTTTCAATTCCCCGGCAACGGCGCCAAAAATTGATACGCTCAAAGCAAGCGCATAATTTAACCCTGAAAAGATTGTTAGTAGTATAAGCAAATAGGGATCGTTCTATTCCGGGGATTGAGGGTACACCTGTCATTGTCAAACAATTAAACAATTAAAATTAAAACAAAGTATAATATTCACAAATGTATTCACAAAATATAAACATTTTACACGAAAAGGGGGGATTTTGTTTTTGGTTTTTTCGAAAATGAAACTAAGTTAACAAAAACAATTAAAATGCAAAAACATAAAAATACGAATGGAATGAAGGAACAAAGATCAAAACCGAAACTTATGATTAAAATTGATTCAAACCCTAATATTGTTCATCTAAGTCATGAGAAAGGAGTTGATCATGTGAAACATTCGAAAGCAAATGAATTCCCATTTTTTACTTTTCAATGCTAATTAACCTAAGCGAAAGCACCTAGATTAATCCTATCAAACATGCAATCAAACCCTAGAAAGCTAGTCAATCATGTCATGTTTAACGCATTACACATAGAGAAAGGCTATCAACTCAAGTGTACAACTTAGTATGGAAAAGTCCACCTAATTGCAATTCTCTTTAATTAAATTCGATCTTTGTACAAAACCTTTACTACTTTGATTCAAGTTTACACAAAACGAAAAGTCGATTTCATGTTCTTAAACCTAGCAACGGCGCCAAAAATTGATACGCTCAAAGCAAGCGCATAATTTAACCCTGAAAAGATCGTTAGTAGTATAAGCAAATAGGGATCGTTCTATTCCGGGGATTGAGGGTACACCTGTCATTGTCAAACAATTAAACAATTAAAATTAAAACAAAGTATAATATTCACAAATGTATTCACAAAATATAAACATTTTACACGAAAAGGGGGGATTTTGTTTTTGGTTTTTTCGAAAATGAAACTAAGTTAACAAAAACAATTAAAATGCAAAAACATAAAAATACGAATGGAATGAAAGAACAAAGATCAAAACCGAAACTTATGATTAAAATTGATTCAAACCCTAATATTGTTCATCTAAGTCATGAGAAAGGAGTTGATCATGTGAAACATTCGAAAGCAAATGAATTCCCATTTTTTACTTTTCAATGCTAATTAACCTAAGCGAAAGCACCTAGATTAATCCTATCAAACATGCAATCAAACCCTAGAAAGCTAGTCAATCATGTCATGTTTAACGCATTACACATAGAGAAAGGCTATCAACTCAAGTGTACAACTTAGTATGGAAAAGTCCACCTAATTGCAATTCTCTTTAATTAAATTCGATCTTTGTACAAAACCTTTACTACTTTGATTCAAGTTTACACAAAACGAAAAGTCGATTTCATGTTCTTAAACCTAGCACCATTCATATCGAAACCCTAAGTGTTTGCAACCACATAAGATTAAAATACAAAAGTTATCTATAACGCAAATTTAATTAAACAAACCCACATAAGCAACTCTCGAATCACAATATATGAATTTGAAAATTCTCAATTAATCATAAAAATTCCAGAAATAATACTTTGTTCAAACATATATGTCAACTAGTTCATAACCAACGAAATTCAAAGCAAAGGTTACAAAGGAGAATCGAATTACACCGTGGATGAAGATGAGATGGATGATTCACGTTGTGGATTCTTGAAACTCGAAAGCAAGCTTCAAGGATGGCTATGGATGGAAGTGCTCACGGCTTCTCTTCTTCTTCTTTGGCCTTGCTTGAACTCGTGGAGATGACTAAACTTGAAACTAGAGGATGGAAAGGAAAATGGAAAGGAAATGGAGAGACAAAGAAGATGGAATGGATGAAGGAATGTCCTTTCTTCTTTGTTGTAGCCTCTATTTATAGGCTACCAAGCAAAACTATTTGGATTTAAACAAATGATGATATGTTAGGTTTGAGCATTTAAACATTAATGGAATTTATTAGGTTTGAATATTTAAACACTAATGGAATTTGTTAGGTTTGAATATTTAAACACTAATGGAATTTGTTAGGTTTGAGTCACTTTCTACTCATTTTTCCTTCAATTAATTCTCCACCAAGACTTCAGATTTTGCCCGTGACTTCTTCATATGAAATGATCCATCATGAGTGTAGATCATTCTGTAAAATTTTCAGAATTTATCTCCATGTGTTTGGGCCGGAATTTCTGCTGGACTCCTTACAGGTCCAGTTTTCCAGTTTTGCTTCTGCAGAAAATTGGGCTGACTGTTTGAAGGCCTTCCACTTCTTTTTGGCTCTTGCACTCTTCATAAGAAATGTTTCTTAGGATGTCTAGAATGGATCTGGAAGGTTTCAGCTCATTTGAAGTTCATTTGGTCAGGTGGTCGCTCCTTCTTCCTTGCTTGGCTTGGTTTCTCCTAGCCGGAGTAGGAAAATGTGTAAAGTTGACCTTTTTAGTGCATTTCCATTTTTCTCCATCATTTTATGGACCTAACACTTATTTCATCATCATCTACTCCAATGTACCTAAAAATAAAAATTGAATTAAAAATCGATTCGTTAAGGAATTAACTAAGCAAAATGTGAGGAATTAACTATTAAAATACCACATTAAAATGCTCCTATCATCCATAGTCATTAGAAGTGATGCAAAGGAACTCTTGTCCATTCTCACAATGTGTTTCTACATGAAAATCATTGGCTCTTATATCTTTGAAATAATAAAGTTCAAATTAAAATATGTCCAAGACAAGAAATAAAAGAATCGACACTTTATTAATAGCTAATTATTACATCAAAGTTTCGTAACCAAAAATCTAATCCAAAATTTACACAATTCTTGGAAAATAAAATACTATAAAAATCTACGGCATTTTATCTTCATCGCCAGATTTGAAGTCTTCTTTGACTCAATATCTTGATCACCATGAGGTGGCTACCTTCTTAGGTACATTGCAAACTCAGGTCTATTGATCAGACGTTCCATATCAGAAATAGACACCATGAAGAGGATTCTCCCTTGATTGAGGCGCATTGGCACAATATGCATGGTCCCTAGGATCTGAGGCGTTGGAAAATTATGACCATGGCCAACATTGGCTTCATGGTTTCCATCCCTTCGTCCCTCAAAGTCACGGCTCCTATGGTCGCGTAATCGTCGCCTTTGGCGATTACCTTCATGAGCATTTCGATCATATGAATCATGACGTCTATGGCGACTTTCTCTAGCCATGGAACGATGCTCTTGGTGGCCATCTCGAAGCCTATCAATTTCTCTTCTCACAAGCTCGTTGCCATGTCTTTTAGCAGTGGCCATAGCTTCAATAAGCTGTTGAAAACTTGTGATCCGTCTTGTGTTTACATGAGTCCGGAATAAATCAGAGGACCTCATAGCACAGACAGGGAAGGTATTGAGGGTTTTCTCAATCAATTGGTCTTCTGTGATCGTCTTGCCACAGATGCGCATCATTTCTTTGATGTGGCGAGCCTCCGAATAAAATTGCATGACTGTATCAAAGTCAGAGAAGCGAAGATCATTCCATTATGCTTCTAAATTCGGAAGGATGGAGTCATGAACATTACCATAACGTTCCTGAAGCGCTTGCCATAGCTTTATAGCGCTATCCTCATTCATGAACTCAAACTGGAGGTCTCTATCCATATGACGCATCATTACGGCAAGTGCCCTGGAATTGTCAATCTCAGTTTGTGGGTCTGGAGCAGTTCCTTCAGAACAAAGCTCTTGGATTGTGTGCAATAGATCACGGGAAATAAGATGGAGCTCAACGTCCTGAGCCCACAATAGGTATCTTTTGCCTGCATAATCCAATGGAACAAAATTGAGTCCGTTCGAGTTCAACATCCTGAAAAGTGAAACCAGAACGAATTAGTTTCAGAGTCAATGCTTCCACGAAAACTAATATTAATAAGATTTCCGAGCTATGCTACCAAGAAATCGATTTCCAAGAACATTTGGATTAGACCGAAACAATGATGTTTAATATGGTCAAAGATCAATGCTTGAGGACGCTCTTAGTCCTACGATCCGAACGCTCTAATTCGTATATAGCATGAATCCCCACAATTCCGCTTATTTAAATAATCGAACCCATGTTCGTATATTGCAAATCGTGAAGAAAATAAAGAAATTTAAAAGACAAGAAAGCAGGAACTTTAATCTTAAAAACTTACTTGTTGATTCGAGGCTTGAGAACACGCGCGTGTTGATGCAAGCGTGTTGGGGCAGCAGTAGCAACAACAGCAAAACAGCAGTAGCAAAACAGGAGCAAAACAGCAAGCAGCAGTAGCAAAACAACAACAGGCAAAACAGCAGCAGCAGCAAAACAACAATAGCAAAATAGTAGCAGCAATAAGAAGCAACGGAAGTAGCAGGGGATAGCGGCGGCACACAGGTGCGCAGGGGCTGTACGGGCAGCGTGTGGAGTGGCTAGCTAGGGTTAGGTGCGTGCGGTAGTTTTGGTGAGGGAAGCTTTCGGGTGTTAGGGTTTGTTAGGGCTTGTGGCAGCTTTTTTTTAGGTGAGGAGAGTTTTAGGGTTTTGGTTTTTAGGGCTAGGGTTAGGGCTCGTGCTGATAACGTGTTGTAGGAAAATATGATTTGAGAGAAAGATGAGAGAAATTGTGTGTTCTATTATTGATAATAGGAGCCCTCTATATAGGAATTTACAGAGTACATACAAAGTAATAGAATCTAAATACAATTAGGGGACCTAGTACCTTCTCCTATTACAACTCTAGAACTAAACCCTAGTTTGAAGAGGCACACTAGAATACAACATCCTTCAACAACTTTATAAAAATGTGACTTCCTTTTCTTTCTTTCTTTGCTGCAATGGTCTACTTTTCTTTGTTCATTGTAAGACTGCTTTTGTGTATAATCCCAAAGTGTCTGCAATTATTTCCATACAAATCTTGTATGCATCCAAATATCTTAAATCCATTCCATATATATCTGCAGATCACAAATTGCAGCTGGATTTGGTTCGACATGCAACGCACACAAACTAGAATGTTTTGGTCTGAAAATAGAGATTCACCTGGGGCATTGCCAGATTGTTTCTATAGGAGAGATGAAGTTAGCTAACCCATATATGCCAAGTCAACATTCCAATATAGAACCTAAACACAAGTCAAGACTGTAGAAGTTGAAGATGCTGCACTAGAAAGTGATGGAATTGAAGTGAAAATCACTTCGTCTTGCCTTGACAGATCATAGTCCAGACTTTTCTTCCTTTGTTAAATCTTAGAATACAATTTTGGATTCAGAGGGACTAGACCGAGTGGACCTGTCATCATAGACTTTGTATTCAAGTAATAATTGTCCCAAGTCCTTTGCCCCAAGCATACGGTGCATAGTGTACGTAATCTTATGCAAAACGGTAAGCATACAGCGCTCCAAGTATATATACAAAATGCATATTATATTTACTACAGATTCCTTAACCATATGAATGCTAGAGTTACAAAGTGGCTCATACTTTAAAAAGTTGTTCTATGAAGAAGTTTACAGAGCAGCAATATACAAATCATGATGACACAAGGACATACAGAGAACAAAGTATGCAAATAATTACTCGTATCCATAAACAAGTTTTATCACATGGATCAAATGCAAAGCTCAAACAACTTGAGAATCTAGATGGTACTGAGAAATGAATTTGGACTAGGAGGAACTGGGATTTCTACAGTCCCTTCCAACATAAGCAGAACCTTCTTCATAGAAGGACGGAGTGACGGCTCATCCTGGATGCACCAAAGTCCCACTTTAACCACCCTTTCCAATTGCTTTCTGTCTATGTTTTCATCCCCAACCAATTTCCTGAGCTCACCACTCTCAAAATAATGGTAGACCAATTCATCCAAGATAGCTTCATCATGAGGAAGACTCCAGTCTACATTCCTTCGACAGCATAAAATCTCCAACAGCACAATTCCAAAGCTGTAAACATCTGCTTTAACTGTTATAGGCATTTTCCTATGCCACTCAGGCGCAACATACCCTTTAGTCCCTCTAATGCCGGTAGTGGTTCTGGTCTGCTCTGGTTGAAGCAGCTTGGCCAGTCCGAAGTCAGAGAAACTCATCCATCAGTATGTTTTGAGGTTTTATGTCGCAGTGAATGATCTGTGTATCACACTCTTCATGGAGATAAAGAAACCCTCGTGCTATGTTCCTTGCAATTCCCATTCTTTTTTCCCAATAAGGTTTCCTCTCAGGTGTGAAGAGTATATCTGCAAGTGAACCATCGCTCATGTACTCATACACTAAAAGCTTCTTTGGTCCATCAAGACAGTACCCAAATAAACGGACTAAATTCCGATGATGGGTTCTGCCAATAATTCTCATTTCAGTCTGAAATTCTTTGTCGCCTTCAGCTGCAACTTTCTCAAGTCTCTTGACAGCAACTAGCTTTTGGCTATTTTCGATCACCCCTTTGTAAACTGTTCCTGAGGCTCCTCTACCAACCTCATCATTGAAATTATTAGTCATCTTTTCTAGCTCTTCATAAGCATATGGTCGCGGAGCCACATCCTCATTCCACTTAGCATCACCATTGAGCTCATTCATTCTTTTATATGCCCAGACATTGTGTTTCCATAATACAATTACAGAAATCACCAACAAAATGGACCCCAAAGCAGTAAATGACACGCCAACAATCAAGAATACAATTCTACCATTTTTCCTGCTTCCTTTTGGAACAACCGCATCTGGAGCTGGAGCTGCAGAAGACATGACAACCTCCTTGAGGAAAATTACGTTTAAAGTATCCTCCTCTCTTCTTCCGTATCTCAAAGGAAGCCTCTGCTTTCTGCAACTTGAACCGTCAAAAACTGCAGCCAGACAGTTCAAATCCTCCAAACAGGCTTGTTTGCAATCTTCTTTACCTGAAGATGACAGAACCACATATGGCTCATCATACCATGCTGTGCTGCCCAGTTCTTGCATGGTGTAGTTGCAATTCCAATTCTTCGATCTGCAAACATCTCCAACGGAAGAATTTCTCTCACAACCTGAAGTCTGATTTGCCGGGTTGACAAATTCGAATCCAGGAAGACATCTACAGCCCATTGTTACACAGTAACTATTAACTCCGCATATACCTTTAGGGTCACATCTATTCGTGGAAGATTCCCATTTAATAGACCAATTTCCTTTCTGTTTCAGATCATATGAATACAGACGAAGAATCCCATCTGCATCAATTCTCACAAGATAAGATTTTCCTTGAATGGGAAGACCTCCATCGGTGATATTCTTTAAATAATTTCCACCAGTATCACTGAGCAAGTAGAGACGGCCATCAACACCAAAATTTAGCGACACATTTGATCCTGGTAGATATGTGAGAGATGCATAGTACGCATATTGAGATACTGGTGGAGTGTCCACAGGATACTGGACAAGGTTTCAGTCAACTTGCATAGCGAGACAGAAAATGCCTGATGAGTGATCAGTTTCTGATTTAGCAGACCGAAGTTCCTTCCCTGCTAGCAGTGGTTGAGTGGGCAACAAGGTATCAGTTGGGTACTGGAAGCTTTGCCATACTACTGCCCGACTCGCATTGTACAACACAAAATTACCCGAATCAAGCATCGTAGCAGAAGAAATAGGCATTGGAGACTCAACCACCAAACTTCGCCCTTCTGTCGACTGCAAGGCAATCCCATCACTTGTGAAGAACAAGGTGGCATTGTCTGAGACTAGTCCACCATCTCGATCTGCAGTCCACACCACAGTCTTTTGGGGGACTGCAGCAACAACTATCCCTACAGCAAATCCATTGCCTTGCTTGTAAAAGCCAAAGGCATACATACCGGAACGAGACAACCATGAGGAGTTGGTAGTGGGTGTTAAAGCAGAGCCCCTGCTTATATTAGACTGCAGTTGTTGTGCTTCAGCATAATTGAAGAACGCAAAGGCAAGAAGATAATGTTTAAGGATAATCAAAATTGACAGAGAGAGAGAGAGTTTCGATTCAGAGAGAATGAGAATTCATGTGTATTATTCTTCTCACAAAGGAATGTATTTATAGGAATACATAGCTAGTGTGAAAGCTCTAAGAGAAACTCAATTTGGTAACAATCTTCTCTTGTTGATTGAGGGCTGCAGCTCCACATACTTGCATTCAATGATGAAATCTGCCATGCTTGTTGCCTCTTGGTATAAAGCATGTCACACAAGTCTTCATACACTCAAGTACCTATGTTTATACACTCAAGTACCTATCTATACACTCAAGTACTTATTACATGATATAGACATTTATACTATGACTCATACATACTACAACATGAGTCATATATACTACAACACTCCCCCTTGGATATTTCATGTCAATAGTATTGTCTATGCCGTGCGCTTCGAAGTTGCCTCGTTAAAAACCTTGTCAAGTAATAAAACCCTGTGGGAAAAACAACCTTGGTCGAAGGAGAAAAAGAGCACAACGCGCGTTGAGTGTGGAGTATGCAATATCATAGCTTCAGAGATAAGTGGAGTCTTCTTATCAGCATCATAAGTAGGTAATATGTCTACGAGAGGGATGCAAATAGAGTTGCTGCAACAAAACATTGCCCGGAAAACCCAGTGGGAAAAACCCGTGGTCGAAGGTAAAAGATGAGCAAAAGCATATATGTTGAATCAAAACATCTTCAGGATGTAGTATAAGTGGGGCGACCATGCTAAAGATGTGCCTCGTTAAAACCTTGCCAGGTAACAAAACCCAGTGGGACAAAATAACCCTGGACGAAGGACAAAAAGAGTACACGATGGTCAAGTGGGTATACTTCTGGATACTCCCCCTGATTTCAACATCTCCTTTGTGTCTCTCAAACGTGGTGCTTCTCTCGTTGCCTCATTAAAAACCTTGCCGAGTAATAAAAACCCTGTGGGACAAAAAATAATCTCGGTCGAAAGGGAAAAAGAGCACAACACACTCTTCACGTTTTGAGACCATATATGTAGACATCCCCCCCTCTTATTGATCTTTGAGGAGAGTCTGTTATTGCTGATTTTATGCTTGATGTTGTCGCTTTTCATGCAGCCTTGCTTCATTTGTTTCAAAATAAGCAGCATTATCTTAAATGCTTGTAGGCTCATCTTGTGGTAGACTTCAAACCACAACTATTCGAACATGCGTAACTATGGATCCAATCCATATACATTCACGAACCACTTCGTGAAGAGCAATAATCTCTGCATCGTTCGAAGATATAGCGACTAAGGTCTATTCTATAGACCTTCAAGATATCACGGTCATACCCATGGTGAACACTTCACCAGTCTGGGAAGACCTTTGTATGGGTCAAGAGATACCCAATATCAGCAAAAACCTTCCAAAACACTTATGTCGTTTTGGGGTAGGGATAGAATACGCAGGCCAGCGTTTGGCGGCGTTTCTGGTGTGTGATGGATCTGAATCCATCATCTCTCTATAGGGATAGAATAAGCCCATATCGATCGTATATCTCAAGTACCGAAAGATATCTTTTTACACCAATCTAATGGCGTTGCGTTGGCGCAGAGCTATACCTTTAGCTAACAAGTTTATGGCAAAGTGAGATGTCCAGTCTTGTGCATTGAGCTAAGTACAATAATGCGCTTTATTGTACTTGAGTAAGGCACTTCAGCCTCTCTAGCACATCTTCGTCTGATCATCCATTCAGACGAAGAGCCTTTTCAGGATCAAGACTACGAATGATCATGGGGTGCTTGAAGGCTTGACCTTGTCAAAATGGCTAAGCATCTATCAACACGGTGCTCAAGTTCAAAAATCGAGGCTTAATTGTGTTTCCCCAAAAATCCTTCATCTCAAACTCGGATTTCAAGTGTTCAACGGTTTCCCTTAACTCATTAAGGGCTTCTAATGAAGATCATGTCCAACATGAAAACCGTGATAGAATCCGAAACTTGTTATGGAAACGCACGGGCATATCCCTTCCCAATCAAGTAGTCACTTTAGTGAGCGTTTCAATTCTATTGCAAACGCGCTCCGTGGTCTAGAGCCACTTGATTTAGGTAAATAAAGTTTCACTATGAACTTTCATGTATATTCCGTATCTAGATCCCCATAGAGATACGTAGTGACCACTTTTATAAGCTGCATGTTCAGTTATTTGGAAACTACCAAACTGACAGGGTAGTGGATGTAATGTCATCCATTACGTGAGAATATGTCTCATCGTAGTCAATTCCAGGGCGTTTTGTGAGAAGCCTTGCGCCATAAGGCGAGATTGCCATCTCGTTTTCTCAACACGCTTTCTAACGAAGACCCATTAATCAATAGGTTTTATGTAAGGAGGTGTTGACATCACTGGCTCAAAGACCTTCCTCTTCGTTTAATCTGGATCGCATCTTTCCATTTAGGCTAAATTTCTCTACGTTGGTATTCATGCTTCAACGGAGCGTGGTTCGATATCATCGGTCTCAACAAACTCATGCGCAACAGAATGCGCAACTACATCATCAATTATGATGGAGTTTCTATTCCACGTCTCATGTACACTAGTGTAATTTTCATAGAGCTCTATATTCTCAGGAATAGGTTCTGACGTTGAGGCGTCCCCCAACGATAACCATAATCCAGAAGATACTCACGAGACGGATGTTGAGTGTCGATGATCTAAGGATGCCAAAATATCCTTCGAATCCACGGGCTTCCCACGCATCCTAGCTAGGGCCATGGCCTGTAACGCCAGAGTGCCACTTTCTATGACGTTGGCGCCTTGCCTACCTCTGTGTAGGGTGGCGCTACGTCCTCTTATAGGGACGTCCTTCCTTGCAGGCATTTGTGCAGCAAATGTGTGTGATCTCGTCACTTTAATAGGGATCGAGATGAGACATAGTGGGGACAGACCACGACAATTCCTGTCGTTCCTGCTGAACATTCGTGTTCTTATCTCCCCCTAACGACGGGAAGACTGTCTCATCAAAGTGACATCCGTAAATCAGACGGTAAGGAGATCGCCTTGCAAGGGCATTAAGTGGCGAACGATTGTTGGAGTCTCAATTCCAACTAAGTTGCTCACTTGTTTTTAAGGACCTACCATAGGCGCTGTGGCGGCGCAATTGGCACATAAATGACTCACATTGGCACATAAATGACTCACTCGAATGTGCGTAAGTACAAAAATATTTGTACCCAGTCACTAGCTGTAACGCAGGGATACATTGAGTGGCGGTAGGTCATAGAGGAATTAGCATAGTTGTATGCGATATTTGCATCACCCCAAGCGGATATAAAGAGATTGGTGCGCATCGCCAATGTCTGAACTACCATCGTAGTTATTTCCACGAGACCATTTAGGTGTGTATATGGGAATGTGATGTCCAACATCACTCCATTTGCAATAACCATCGAAAATCTTCGATGTATACTCACTAGCATAGTCAAAATCCAATTGACTAAATAGGATGATCCGGGGAGTGAGCCCGTTGTCATATTATATGTGCTATGAGTATAGCATAAGAAGCTTTTATAGATGGACAATGGCACAACACGTGATTAGTGTGTTTGCGTGTCAACCAACATCATGAGATATTTAAACGTCCGCAAGTTGGTTGAATAGGTCCACAAATATCACCTTGGATTAATTGTAAGAATGGTATATTTTCTTTAGTGTCCTTTGCATAGGATGGTCTCGATCCTATCTTTGCTAAAGAGCAAGCTTTGCAAAACGAAGTAACTCTTTGGACCAATCTTTGGTTCATACTTCTTTTCGTTTTGAGGAATGGATGTCCGTGAAGTCTTTAATATATGGAACATCATATCACGACCTGGATATCCCAAACGGTCTTGCCAAAGCCTATATGTGTCAGAATCCCATAAGTCATCTCTTATGACATGGTTTGATTCAATGACTCGAATAGTGGTTGCATGCAACCCACTAGAGCGACACATAAGTTTCTCTAATACTCGTTTATGTCCGTAGTCATTAGAGGCGATGCAAAGGAACTCTTGTCCATTCTTACAATGTGTTTTCACATGAAAATCATTGGCTCTTATATCTTTCAAGTAATAAAGTTCGGAAATTAACACATGTCCATGATATTGAATAATAATGCGACACTTTATTAATAGCCAATGATTACATCAAAGTTTCCAAAATCTATTCCAAAATAAAATCAAACTTATACAAATTGTAATTGCCAATCCGTTTGGTAATTCCAATGAAATATGACCAGGGAAGTAGAGAGATGTTGGTGGAGCGAGGCTCGCTTAAATACCCAGATCTCAATTACTTTCCTAGACATCATACTTCATTGGGTACGCCACATGAGAAAGAGTCAATACAATTGTCATTTGTTGACTAAGGCACATTTGCCGTTTTATTGGAAAATAGAAAAGGACTATTCTAATCAAAGTCTGCGGCATCCTCGTGCTCTTTACAACTTTGAAGTCCTCAGTGGTGAGAGTGATATCTTCACCATCTTCATCTTCAGCAAGATTGATATCTTCATCTTCAGCAAGATTGATTTCTTGCTCTCTCAATTGCCTATACTCCTTGTAGCTTGCAGCTAGTTGGGTACTTGCATGGCATTGCTTGAACCAATGCTTCAATTGATCCATATGGTATCACATCAAGATAATTACTTGAGCAGCATGCTTTGTGGATGTTCGTTGGAACACAAGGCCCTGGTTAGGTGCTTGTATTATGGGCAATATCCCTCTCGTAGTGAGATGGTTCTCAACGTTGGTTACCCAGCCATGGTATTCCGAGCCTGTTGAGTCAAGCATTGGAAAATCGAGTCTAGGTTCATTCGACATCCTGAACAATAGGAAGATAAGATATATTAGTTTCGGAGTTTAAACTTCCACGAAAACTAAAATAATAAGATTTCTGAGCTATGCTACCAAGAAATCAATTTCCAAGAATATTTGGATTTAGATGAAAACAATGATGTTTGCGGATGCTCTTAGTCCGATTATTATGAACACTCTTAGTTCATTGATTTACGAACACTCTTAGTTCGTTTAGAGTGAATCCCCACGATTCCACTTTTAGTCCATAAATTGATGTTTTGCGGACGCTCTTAGTCCGATTATTATGAACACTCTTAGTTCATTGATTTACGAACACTCTTAGTTCGTTTAGAGTGAATCCCCACGATTCCACTTTTAGTCCATAAATTGATGTTTTCCGGACGCTCTTAGTCCGATTATTATGAACACTCTTAGTTCATTGATTTACGAACACTCTTAGTTCGTTTAGAGTGAATCCCCACGATTCCACTTTTAGTCCATAAATTGATGTTTTGCGGACGCTCTTAGTCCGATTATTATGAACACTCTTAGTTCATTGATTTACGAACACTCTTAGTTCGTTTAGAGTGAATCCCCACGATTCCACTTTTAGTCCATAAATTGATGTTTTCCGGACGCTCTTAGTCCGATTATTATGAACACTCTAGTTCATTGATTTACGAACACTCTTAGTTCGTTTAGAGTGAATCCCACAATTCCTGCTTTTTGATTACAAGTCCCTGAAAAGAAGAGAAAAAGGAATACAAACTCAAAACAGGAACTTTAATCTTTAAAACTTACTTGTTGAAATTCGGAGCAAATTTGCTTCTGAACAGATCGCACTTCAAATGTTATACAGGTCTCAAAACTGCTCCAGCAGGGCTGAAATTTGGAGATAAGATATAAGAGACAGAGATTAACAACTTTGATGAAGAAATGATTTTGATTAGATGTCCCGAAAAGGACGTTTATCGGCGTGCAAGCAGGTTGATCTGCACAGGAACGATCATACTGAATAGCTCCCACTTTGAATGGTGTACATGTCTTAAAACGACTTCAACAGGGCTGAAATTTTGAAGTCAGATAGAAAAGACATATATGAAGAACTTTGATGAAGAAAGTATTTTGATTAAAGGTGCTGAACAAGATGTTTCAGGGTGTGCAAACAGGCTGATCTGCACAGGAACGAGCGTGCTGAACAGCTCCCACTTCGAATGGTGTACAGGTCTCAAAACTACTCCAACAGGGCTACAATTTGGAGGTCAGATAGAAGAGACATAGACGAACAACTTTTATGAAGGAAGGATTTTGATCTGAGGTCCCTATCAAGATGTTTCGGGGCGTGCAAACAGGCTGATCTGCACAGGAAAATCACTTAAAAGTGTTTGGCAGGTGACTCGGCAGCTGCTGCGCAGCTTCTCGGCAGCTGCTGCGCAGGTCGCTCGGCAGCTGCTGCGCAGCTTCTCGGCAGCTGCTGAGCAGGGTCTCGGCAGCTGCTGCGCAGGTCGCTCGGCAGCTGCTGCGCAGGGTCTCGGCAGCTGCTGCGCAGCTGCTCGGCAGCACTTGGCAGCGGTCTGGTTCTGTTCAAAAATTCCGGCGGCCGGTTCAGGCCTTTTCCGGCCGGTTCCGGCGATTCTGAGGCCGGTTCTGGGCTTCTGGGATCAATGGCTTTGATATGAGCTAGGTTTTGGAGGTTTTTTGTAGGTTTGGAAAAATGACTTCGATTGATGATGAACTCTACTCTTGTCAATTTTCGATTCTAATTTTAGAGCAACTTCGTGCTGATAACGTGTTTAAGGATAATCAAAATTGACAGAGAGAGATAGAGTTTCGATTCAGAGAGAATGAGAATTCATGTGTATTATTCTTCTCACAAAGGAATGTATTTATAGGAATACATAGCTAGTGTGAAAGCTCTAAGAGAAACTCAATTTGGTAACAATCTTCTCTTGTTGATTGAGGGCTGCAGCTCCACATACTTGCATTAAATGATGAAATCTGCCATGCTTGTTGCCTCTTGGTATAAAGCATGTCACACAAGTCTTCATACACTCAAGTACCTATGTTTATACACTCAAGTACCTATCTATACACTCAAGTACTTATTACATGATATAGACATTTATACTATGACTCATACATACTACAACATGAGTCATATATACTACAACAGATAACAAATTATAAAAGCCATATCTCAATGAGACTTCTCTACCTTTTGTTCCTCTTCTTAAAACAGTCTACAAAATTGGCTGTAGTCTGAAGCTCTTATTCTAAAGTTGCTTTAATATAAGTTCTAGTGGTAGTAATGAACCTGTAGGAACTCGTTCTCTTTGTAGGATTGACTTGCTCTAGCCAAGTAAAGTCCCCCTTAAACAATGTCAAGGTTCCATGGTCCTCATAAATGAGCGTCTTTTGCAAGTTGTGTCAATATAGTCTGAAACTTCTTAAAAGGCTTCGAACCTAAAGACAAGGCAAAGACTAATACTTCCAACGAACTTGAAAGTGATGAGGCAGTATTTTCTCATGCCTTGACTGGGAAAACATTGACTTTTCTTGCTCTACCTATCACTAAATTATGGTTCTGGTCCGCAATTCTAACTGGACTAACGTTATCTAAAAATAACTAGCAACCTTCACGTCATAGGTGCAATTACAGCTCACCTAAGGAAAAGATGATCAGGTATGTCGTAAAAACATTTATTAAGGTGGGGGTTTGGGATGGGGACGAGGAGACCACCGAGAGAGGGGCTGTGTATTTCCGTTTAAAAAACGGGAAAATGAGGGCGCCAGAGATTTTTTGGGGTGGGGGGTAATGCAACAATGGTTCAAGTCTTGTTGAATGGAAAAATCTGAATATTTTGACCGTCATAGATTTGGTCTGGATCCAAGTTTTTCAGCTTAAAATACTTTAAGCTGAAGACGAACATATCTAAAAGAGGTGAACACATTATGACAGATCTGTTTGAGCCCAAAAGTAATTTTGGCAAGATCCTTTAGTGGATTTAGCACAGTGGGCCGATACCTGTGGCTCAAAAATAAGCCTACTCGGGTTTGGGTTATAGCTTCACCCATTCCGTGATCCATGAGGAAAACGAAACCTTATTGGAGTCGGGTAGCGGGGATTGAATAGGAAACTTCAATCAATATCCCTTCTATGACAAGGAACAGTCGAAATCCTTGGTATATATACCAGGTTTCAAGGACGAATAAAAGATATCTCTCAAATCAATCAATCCCAGCGATTACAAAGCCTCCCCGGAGCAAACCTTCAACCTCGTTGAAACCCGGTGACCACCCGCCAGTCCTAGTCTCTCCAAGAGCCGACTGTCAGCATCACCAGATCAACCCGGCGACCGTACTTCCAGTCCCAGTCTCCCCAGGAGTCGACTGCGAGCGCAACCGCCACTGTTACTACCAGCGAAGCAAGGGTAACGCCCTCGCAACCCAGCGAAGCTAAAGTCACGCTTTAGCGCAACCCGTGCTTTCTCCAAACTTCCCAGTGATTGCTCTGCTTAGTCTACAATACTAAGTATCGATTCGGGGACGCGAAGAGATCACACCCAAAGTCCTTATCCGTAAGGCAGAAAGTCCTTTTCCGGAAGGCTAGAGAAGAACCTTGTGGCGAGGTTGGTGCTCTCCTCGTCTACAACGCTTGAAGAAGAAGTCAGGTCAAGGGACTACCCCGACGACTGCACCCCACGGTGCTGGCACGCCTACGCACACGCTCAAAAGAGACAGTTTGCAAGCCAACTGGTTTTTGCGCCAAACATTTTGGCACGCCCAGTGGGACCTACTAAGTGTCTCTTCGTGAACGTTAGCCATTGGGAAGTCAAGCGAAAACCCTTACCAAAAGGGCTACGCTAACTGCTCAAAACATAAGACCTCCAGTTACAAACCGCATCCTCGCGCGGATTGTCGTGGTGTTTCTGAAGAACAAGTGACTCAAAGATTCTCTATTCATTCCCGATCCTCCGATATGTCAACTGAACAGGGAGAGAATCACCCGACTGCTGCTGAGGGTCAAACTGTCACTACTAATCAGGCCAATGAGCCTGTCACTGCCACTGTCTCCAATACAGTGGAGAGTGAAGAAAGAGAGGCTTTCGTTGAGAAGCCTATTCCAGAGGGAGCGACCGCCGAGGTCGCATGCGCGATCATCCTGGAAAATATTGAAAATCATCGCAAGAAGATGGCTGCTGATCTTGAAAGGGAAAACGCAAAAACTGACCAGATCATACGCGAAATAAACCAGCGTCTTTCCCGACAAGCTGAGGAAACTAAGCATCTAATGTCACAAACTGAGAGTGCATTAAGGGCTCATGCTACAAGCATCGCAGATGCCCAGAGTCAGCAGCAGAAAAGAATCATTGAGGCTCTTGCGAACCATACCAAGCAGACAGCGTCAGATATGGCAGGTCTTCGCAAGGATGGAGCGACTCTTGCAACCGAGGTGGCCATGCAAAGGGCTGAGCTGAACCAAGCCAGAGAAGTGTTGAATAAAACATTAGGAGATTCTAACGCTATCCTTGGTTCCCTTGGCCAACCATCTGGTTCAGGCAAGTATGTACAGCCAAATCAGCGAGAGAAGGTTAGCAGCAATACCGCTACGCCTTCCGCAACCGTTGCTGCCACGCAATTGAGAGGTAAAGAACAAGCCCTGGTTATTGGCGGCAGCAAAGAAAAGGCCACTTTGTCAGGCGGACAAACCACCAGACAGAAGCAGCAGGCATCGAAAGGTGTTGAGACTTCGTCCGACTCTGCCGTGTTCGTTCAATACGGCAGCGATGGGGCAGAGAACGTATATCAAGAGCTGCCAGGAAGCTATTACGGGATCGACCAGGCTGGTAACCCGGTCAAGATAACAGCTCTGGCAAAAGAGATGCCTATGCCAGCAGTGACTCTTCAACAACCAGCTACAACCCGCATTGTACAGATAGGAGAAGGGGCAGCGGCTGTACACCAAGCAATACCTGTGCAGGTTGTTCGCTATGAGGTGGCGACACCTCCTCCTCCTCCTCCGGGTCCAGAATATGTGAGACGAGATGAGGTAGAGGAGATGATCAGACTGGCTAACCCTAGGGCCCAGATGGATGGGGTCTATGAGGGACCTTTCCCGCCGCATATAATGCTCGCGCCTTTCCCTAGAGGTTATAAAAATATCATATTTTCTACTTTTTCAGGGGAAGACAACGAGAATGCAATAACTCACTTGGCCAGGTTCAAGGTGCAATGCGGGCAGTACCAGAATGATGACATCCTCAAGTGCAGGATCTTTGGCACTTCTCTTTCAGGAGCTGCCTTTAGATGGTTTTCCAAACTCCGACCAGGAACAGTGGCAGATTGGCCCGCAATGGAAAAGCTCTTTCGAGAAACTTTTGGAGCCATTGAGCCTGAGGCGGATTTGGCTTCTCTCACTCAGATGGCCCAGCAACCTACTGAGTCTGCCGTGCATACCTTCAACGCTTCCATATTCAGAAGGCCAAACTTAACGTGATCCTGCCTGAGAAAGAGTTGATCAAGTTGGCGATCAAGGGACTGGAGCCTCGCCAGCGAAAGAAGCAACATGGCAGCATGATCCAATCAATGGGAGAGCTTATCACAGAAGTGGGCAGCTTTGAACATCTTCTTAGAGAAACTGATGCAAGAAAGAATGCGTCCAAAGGGACATATGTGCCAGGAAAGCATCGCACAGTTGCAGCCCTACACTACCAGCCAGCTACTTACGACCCTTATTACCATCATCATGAAGAAGAGCTGGTGTAGGAAGAAGATGAAGAAGAGGATAATGACATCGCTGCTTATGAGCTGACAGGGAGGAAGAATCCAGCCTTAAAACAATTGAAAATCTCCAAGGAACCTGTCAAGCTCAAATCAATGGCCTTCACTAAACCTGAATTCGCGACATATACATACGATGCCAATAAAGCGCATGAGATCCTAGATGAGATGATCGCCGCGAAGATGGTGAAGACCGACTTTGGACCTTTTCCGCGACCAGATCAACTGAAAGGGAAGAAATACTGCAAATTTCACAACCTGTGGAATCATAATACAGCTGACTGTGTGAAACTCAAAGACCAGATTTAGGTATGGCTTAATAATGGTAGTTTGCAGGTAGAAGCTCCAGTAACAGCCGCAGCGCTCGTTGACCTGAACCCTTTTCCTGACACTGGGATCAACATGGTCGACGTGAACTGGGCCAAGCAGAACCACAGGAAACCAACCATGGATTTGAATACAAAGGGGAAAGGAGACCAATTTGACAATGATGAGGCCCCTACAAAGAAGAAGGCTGAACCAGCAGGCCAAGCTTCATCCGTGGTCCTATGCTCGCGATGCAAAGAAGAATGTGGCATCCAAGTGTCACACGAAGAGGTCGAGCAGACATTTCGTTTTATTCTCTCTCCCGCCTATCAAGTAGGCTTCGCCATCGCGAAACTATCAACCTGCCAGCCCAAGAGAAAAGGAGAAAGTGGAGTCACCGCCGTCTCCAAAAGACTCCAATCTGTTCAAGAAGCTGAGAGCGGCCGCGGTTGATCGGAAACAAGAGGAGAAGGCTACGATCAAGCACAAAGACATTCTGACTAAGCCTTATATTCCACCTGCTTCAACCGCCACCATCAAGGAAGGTAAGTGGTACACCAGGGAGAAGGGGAAGGCAGTAGAGATAAGCCCTTCCAGGAAGAGAAAACTGCAGCGCCGGTTTGGAGAAGCCAAGCGCGCGTTGGAGGCTCTGGACCAAGGCCTGATCAAACCTTCGCAGTTGGTCAAATCACCTGAGCAGTATCAGAAAGAGATGGAGGCACTAGCTGCTAAACCATTATTGACTCTCCGCAGCTTCCAGAAGCAAGCGAGCTCAGCAACAGGGGCATCTAAGCCCAGTGTTTTTTGCAGGATCACCGACGAAAGGAGACCTCCACCAACTCGAAAGGGGAGTTCGCTGACTAGACGACCACCTGTCAGACGCAAGCTGTTTCGTGAAGACCCAGAGGCCAAATCCTCAGTTTTTTAGAGACTGGGGGGCAAGGACAGGACTACCGATACTTTACAGTGGAAACCTAAACAGGTCCCGAGTGTAGTAGTCATCCCTTCTGAGGTGAATGTAGCCAGGGAACCAAAGTCAAACTCTCCTAAGCAGGCTACCGGAATGCAGGAACATGAGCAATGTGAGGTAAGAGGTCTCACTGAAGAATCGTTGGTGGACCGGTTGGCTAAGCAGTTCAACACTGACACCCCTGTCAACGAACCCAAATTGAACCTGGATGAGGACATGGATGAGACAGTTATGACTGATATGTCCTGCAACATGGTATACGTACTGCCCGCGAGGTATGCACTACCAGTCGCCGCGCAGGATTGTGTAGAAGCTGAGGAAAGTAGTGCACAGCCCTTGCAGATTACGTCGGCGGTCACAGCACCTGTGGAAGAGGCTGTCTTTCTTGAAACAGAGGATGCCAACAGCAGAGAATTCTTCATGAGTTTCACCAGGCCAACACCCGCTATGGTCCAACACATGCGACCTTTATACGTCACAGCAAAAGTTGGCGGTACCAAGGTAAGCAAGATCATGGTTGATACCGGAGCTGCCGTGAACGTCATCACTACCAGGACCATGCACTTGCTTGGGATCAAGAAAGAGAAAATCCAGTCTACGTCCCTTACACTCAAGAACTTCGCGGGGACTGTAACAAAGACCTTAGGGTTACTTTTCTTGCGCATCAAGGTTGGCCCTGCAGAGGGAGTTTATGCTTTCTTTGTGACAGATTATTATGCAGCCTATAGCGCTATTCTGGGCAGAGATTGGATCCACCGGAGCTATTGTGTTCCGTCAACTCTCCATCAAGAACTCGTTATGTGGAACAGGGAGACAAATAAAGCTGAGGTGATCAAAGCGGACCCTCGTCCATTCCCAGTTTACGCGAATTACGTAGATGCCAGGTATTACTTGGAGCATATTACTCCATTGCAGGTGAGTGGCATTGATAACAAGGGCCGCCCCACAGGGGTGACGGCCTCTGACTTAGCACAGTGGGGGCTCACGCTCCCAAAAGAAGGCTTGGAAAGGCCTGGCCACGCTGTGCCCAAACCCTTGAACGATTAATGGATTACGACCTTCCGGAGGAAGGGATAGAGGCCCTCCACTCGTTGTATGAACGGCTATCGTCATACTTAGTGGAAAGAGAGGCCTATGATCGAATCGCGACCTTAGAAACCGTCAATGAAGAACTCTCTGATCAGGAACACGAAGACGAGGTCGAAATTCAGCTAGCTCCGGCAGCGCTGGACGATACACCCCCTAAGGTCAGAGACCCTACCGAAAAGGTTAATCTTGGAACAACAGATGAGCCTATGGAAGTGGCTATCAGCGCCTACTTAGAGCCTAGCGAAAAGCAGAGGCTTATTGAGCTATTACTGGAGTTCAAAGACTGCTTTGCAGAGAAATATGAAGATATGCCCGGCCTGTCACCGGACTTGGTTTGCCATCAGCTGCCAACACTCCCTGACAAGAGGCCTGTGAAGCAAGAGCCGCGAAGAATGAATTCAGAAACCCAAGTCCTCGTCAAGGAGGAAGTCGAGAAAATGCATAAATCAGGCATTATCAGGGTGGCCAAATACAATCAGTGGCTATCCAATATAGTACCTGTTCGCAAGAAAAACGGCAAGATGAGGGTCTGCGTGGATTATAGAGATCTTAATCTCGCTACACCTAAAGATGTTTACCCCATGCCGGTGGCGGATATGTTGGTAGACGCTGTAGCAGGACACGAATTGCTATCCTTTATGGATGGCACCGCATGGTATCACCAAATTCCAGTCATCGAGGAGGATCGACATAAAACCGCGTTCAGATGCCCTGGGTTCGCGGGCGTTTTCGAGTATGTGGTTATGCCTTTTGGGCTGAAGAATGCTGGGGCCACTTATCAGAGAGCCATGAACCTGATCTTCCACGATATCCTGGGAAAGATTTTAGAGGTTTAGATCGATGATGTAGTGGTGAAGTCCAAGAAGAAAAGGGATCACATCACAGATCTCAGGAAAGTCTTCGAGCGCATGCGCCAACATAAACTTAAGATGAATCCTGCCAAATGCGTGTTTGGAGTTCAAGCAGGAGATTTCCTGGGGTTCATTGTCCATCAAAGGGGAATTGAGGTCCCTGAAGATAAAGCAAACGCAGTCATCAACGCTTCCCCTCAGCGAACGAAGAAGGAGCTACAACGCCTACTGGGTAAAATCAACTTCCTGCGACGTTTTATTTCTAACTCTGCAGGTAAGATCCAGCCCTTTTCTCCACTGCTGAAGTTGCAAGGACAGAAAGAGTTTGTCTGGGAATCTCAACATCAAGAGGCTTTCGACAAAATCAAGGCCTATTTAGCGAGTCCACCAGTGTTTGTTCCCCCTCGAGCTGGTTTTCCATTGAAGCTATATATTTCAGCAGCTGAGGCTTCCATTGGTAGCCTACTCGCCCAAGATGATGACGGAGGTGTCGAGCATGCCATCTTCTACCTCAGTCGAACACTCACGGATTGCGAGACAAGGTACACTCCTATGGAAAAGCTATGTCTCACGCTGTACTTCTCCGCGTGCAAGTTGCGACACTACATGTTATCCTTTACTACATGCATCATCGCTCAAACTGACCTGGTCAAGTACATGTTGTCGCGACCTATTCTGAGAGGACGCATTGGCAAGTGGGTACTGGCTCTATCCGAATTCTCGCTACAATACGTTCCACAGAAGGCGGTGAAGGGACAAGCTATCGCAGACTTTCTGGCCCATCACCCTATGTTGGATATTCCCCTAGTGAAGAAATTAGAGATAGCTACCGCTACCGCAATTCGACGAGATTTGGCGCGCATTCCAGAGTACGCCATATGGCATCAAGCTACAATCTCCTTGCAACCTTGGGTATTATTTTTTGATGGTTCCAGAACCGAAACATTAGCAGGGGCAGGGATTGTACTGGAAAATCCAGCAGGTGATCGTTTCTCTTATTCTTTCCAATTGGAGTTCAAGTGCACAAATAACCAAGCCGAGTACGAAGCCCTTATCATTGGATTAGAAGTGTTATTGGAATTGGGAATGAGGGACGTTCAAGTACGCGGTGACTCTCTGCTCGTGATAAATCAGCTCCAAGAGAAGTACAGGTGTGTAAGCTGTTTGCTCATTCCATATTTGAATCGCGCCATTGAGCTTCTGGATCAGTTTGATGACGCGGATTTGGAATACATTCCTCGCGAGCGCAATTTTGCGGCCAATGAGCTTGCTCAATTGGCTACAGGCATCACATTGAAATATGGGGTTCGCGAGCGCATTCTGAAGGTCGAACGCCGCACGTTGCCTTCATGGCTGGCGCGGCTCGACCCGCCGGACGATTCGGTCGTCGCAGTCTTGGAGCCTATTGACGTCGATTGGCGAATTCCGTTGATCAATTACCTCAAGCAACCAGACCCTACAACAGACAGGAAGATACGTTTTCTTGCCTTAAACTATTTCCTCAGGGGTGACGAGTTGCGACGACGAGGGGAAGATGGCATAGACTTCCGATGTGTCTACGGCCGCGAAGCAAAGCGATTAATGCGAGAAACACATGCCGGAGTATGTGGCGCCCATCAAGCAGGCCCTAAGATGCGTTGGCTTATCCGCAGACATGGGTATTATTGGCCCAACATTTTGAAGGAATGTATCACGTTCGCGAAAGGATGTCAAGAGTGCCAGGCACATGGTCCAGTGCAACATGTTCCCAACATTCCCATGCAGCCTATTATCAAGCCTTGGCCTGCACGAGGCTGGGCATTGGACTTGGTTGGGATGATTCACCCTCATTCTTCTCTCCAACACAAGTTCATCATTGTGGCCACTAATTTCTTTACCAAATGGGTCGAAGCTGAGCCTTTGAAAGAGGCTTCCGGTGCCACTATTCGCCAATTTATTTTTCAGAACATCATCTGCAGGTTTGGTATCCCTGAAGTGCTTGTCTCAGACAGGGGGGCAGCGTTCATGGGCGGTGAGGTCGAGAAGCTTGTCAACGACCTGGGCATCCAGTTCGTCCACAGTACACCATATTATGCTCAGTCCAACGGTCAAGCAGAGGCCAGTAACAAGATTATTATCACCATTATAAAGAAGATGCTTGCTGAAAACCCTCGCCTGTGGCACAATACGTTGTATGAGACTCTGTGGGCTTATCGCACCTCCAAGAGGAACCCTACTGCTACAACACCATACGCACTAATGTTTGGTCATGACGCAGTTTTACCCTTAGAACTCAACGTGCAATCTTTGCGCGTCCAGGATCAGCATCACTTGATCGGCGAAGATTATGTCCAAGCGATGTGGCAAGAGCATGAAGACTTGAGCGAGCAGCGCTTAGCGGCTTTGGATAACTTAGTGATGGAAAAACAGCGCATTGCCCGCGCCTATGATAAGAGGACGCGTGGCCGAAGTTACAAGGAAGGTGACCTTGTTTGGAAAGCAGTTCTGCCCTTTGGCGAGAAGTTGACCGGTCGCGGTAAATGGACTCCACGATGGGAAGGACCCTTTGTTGTTCACCGCCTTCACCTCAAAGATTTGGACGGCGACATCCATCGCAATCCCATCAACGAGCGTTTCCTGAAGAAATATTACCCTAGTGTTTGGGAATATGAGGACCCTCCAGATCCTCCTTCTTCCCAGACTGGGGGGCAACCATAGTCTTCCTCGGCTCCCATTATCCCTTCATATTCAGGCCTTTCCTGTGGCCTTTGTTTCATGGATTTGCTTCGCCTACGAAAACTAGGGGGGCAATACTCTATACATTTATTATGTAATGGCCTATGCATGAGGCCTTATTTAACAGTTTGTTTCGAATTCCTTGACAACAAGTGTTGAGAATTATATGTAATGGCCTAAGCATGAGGCCTTATTTTATAACAGTTTTTTGAAATGAAACAATACTCAGAAACTCTTTCATTCATAAAGTGGCTTTGCGGCCAGAAGCATTACAAATCGAGATAATTACATTTATGGTTTACAAGGCCAAAAGTGGCTTAATAATCATAAGAGTTCCAGATCTGCTGAAAATTTCTGGATCTTGTGATCTTGTGGTGACAAGGTGGCTGAGCTTTGGTCATGGACACTCTCCCTCTCTTCACCCACATGCCTCCTCTGATGTGAGTTGCAGCTGCTCTCATTTGTACTGGAGGCAGAAGGAAGGAAATAATCCATCCCAAACCGT
This sequence comes from Rosa rugosa, assembly GCF_958449725.1. Classification (NCBI taxonomy): domain Eukaryota; kingdom Viridiplantae; phylum Streptophyta; class Magnoliopsida; order Rosales; family Rosaceae; genus Rosa; species Rosa rugosa. The sequence continues at coordinate 27,018,758 of NC_084820.1, read as the reverse complement.
CTAGTGGCTTATCGTCCGGGATGGAGGGGTTCTTCTAGGAGAAAGCGACTCACAACCACATCTACCTCCAGGGGAGTGACAGAAGTCTGACAGTCTGTTCCCGGAGGTAGGCTTCGGAAGAAGAACAGCCGGCCTCGAGTGGCCTTCCTCCCTTCTTCCGCCTGCTCCACGCGAGAAATCTGAGGAGAGGGATCCCTCAGAATCTGGTTCCGCCGCGTTAGGAGCGCCGCGTGTTCTTCAGCCCAATGGAAACCGGGGAATCCCATCCGGATTTCCAGAGACCAAAGACATGCGGATGGACCTGAGATTAGGCCATAAGACCTACCCAGGCATTGAGATTAAGCCATCAAACCTAAGGATTTGGGGTTGAGGCTGAGATCGTAAGGAGAAGATTTCAGAAACAAAAGGAAGCAAAGTAGGGTTTGTGAAACTATTACTGGGGAAGCCATATTTGCTTGAGTGTTTATTCTCCAAAGTACAGGTATTTATAGGACCAGCTTCAGTGGCCTTAACTGCGCAATGGGCAGTTGGAGGATTTTCAACGCCATCAATAAGAGTATCGTTGGAATTGAATGCAAAGATCTCGGAAATGAAGATAATTGAAAACGCGTGGGAAGCGGGGCAATTTTCAAGGAGGTAACCGCTTTGTTTCGAGATTATCTTTTCAAACAGTTTCAAAAGCAATAAAGGCAAGTTAAATGCTAAGCTGCCTGAAGGAAGGCAAGTTAAAGGCCTCGAGTGGCAAGTAATTTGAACATATATTTGGGCCAAGCAATGTGGGCTAAATATTTAAATTATTAATAATTATATTGTTCATACAAATATGGGCCTGATACTGGAATACTAGAGGCCCAAAAGTCTTCGGCCTGCATGGGTCAAGCGAAGAAAAAGCTCGTCCAGGCGAAAACTAGCATCCGCTGCGGCTTGTGCGGCTTGTTGGGCAGCTACTCGAGCTTGGGCTAGTTCTTGGGACAGCATCTCGAAGGCAGCAAGGGGTTGTTCTAATTGAGGCTCCGCATGGGCGAGCCTAGCAGTGACATCAGTCAACCGGGCCTGAAGAGCCTGAATCTGGGACCTCAGATGGTTCCTCTCGAGCGTCAGATCCCGGATAAGGTCAGCTTGGTCCCCCAAGAAATCACGCGCAGTGTCCGTTTGATGAGTAAGGGTCTGGTAGTGTGTTTCGGTCTGCCTGGCTTGAGCGCTCGCGACCGCCCTCTCATTGAGCCCTTGCGGGAGTTGCTGCAGCAGCTGGTCAACCTCTTGAAATTGATCTTCAGAGACAGCGCCCTCGCGGAGAAGCACTCTCAGATACTCCAAAACTCTCGTGGGCGCGCCAGGGATTAGAATATCAGGGCCCAATAGACGACGAAGACCTTCTCTGGCATCATCTACAACCCCAGGCGGGGTCACTTCAAGCACGCGAGCTAATCGTTCTAAGGTGGACGGAGTAGGTTGCTCAGCGATAGGGGCCTCAAGAGGCTCCGCGACAGGTATTGCTTCTGGCACTGGTTCAGGAAGTGCTCCTATTTCTTCGACTTCGATGACTTGGGGGGCATGAGGAACAGGTTCAGCAGGAACCTCATCCGCTATTTCTTCGACTACCGCTTCTACATTTGGACCCTAGAAAGAAACATCTTCAGAATAACCAAGTCAAGGGTAAAGATAAAACTTTTTGTTAAGAGAAGTACCTCTTCAGCTGGTAGCTCGCGGGAATCGGCTGTTGGTATTGGGGCAGTCTCACCAAAGGTTGGACCCGAGTCGGGCACTGCTGATTCCAGAAGGAGAATTGGTTGCTCGCGGGGAGTGTGGAGAAGCGGTAGCCTTTCTTCAAACTCAGGCGAGCTGTCATCTATGACTTGCGCCGAAACTACAACCAACTGCATGTTGCTTGCAGCATTGATTGCAGAGGGAGAGTCACCATTGGTTTCTTGGGCTGGCATGCCAGATACACCCTCGCCGGCAGCAGAGGAGCCTTCCCCAACTTGCCTCGAAAACCTACGACGAACCTGAAGCAGAGAAAACGTTATCATACATGGCAAACCAAAGTGTCAATGCTCACTTTAAAGAGGAATATTACCAGTCGATCAGCGATTGGTTCATCTGTTGCCCAAAGATCGGTCCGGAATTCAGCACGACTACGTTTGCGTGCTAAAGCAGCAGCAATCTATCAAACAAAGTCAAATTAGAATTTGAGAAGGCTGCCAAATTATACGTGCTAAGAAGGGAATCCTTACAGTTTGAGGATCATCATCATCAGAGGAAGAGTCCTCTACTTCAGGTTTGCTCAGCTTTGCTTTCTGTTTAGCGGCCGAGCCAGTGGCCGGAGGAACACCCGCGGCGCGATTGCTTGAAGGCGGTGCGCGCCCCTGCTGTGAACTTTGAGTTGAGAGTTTGAAGGTGAAAATGATCAAGGAAACAACGAATATGATAAAAAATTACCTCTGGAGGATGCTCGCGAATTACAATCCCAGCCTGAACCAAGCGTGGGGCTCGCGCGGGTCGCGGAGCCGGTTCAGGTGGTGGAGGTCTTTCTTCATTTTTATGGAAGCGAGCAAGTTCTTCAGTATCAGCATCGTAAGGATATCTCAGCTCTTCGAAGATGGCCGCGAAGAGTTCGTCATCTCTTTGCCTCCAGCAGTTAACAGAGACTTCCTTCCACCATTGATCATAATCTTCAGCGGTCCCATCCACGGGGACGATATTATCCGCCCAATCAGGGAGATCGACCAGTGCAAGCATGCTTTGTGCGGGCGGAGGTCCAGTTAAGGGGCCAATTCGGCGCCAAGAAGTGTTGTAATTCCAGGCATCATAGAGGGGAAATGGCACCAATTGGATAAGACCAAACTGGCGAGCAAAATGGTTGGGAGCATAAAGCTCTTAGGTGAGTTCGTCAACAGCGAGCCTAATGTCTGAACAAGAGATCGCGCGGCGAAAGGCCAAGCGCGCGCGATCGCTATAATCAGGTGCCCCAGGAAGAAACCCATTTTCAAGAGGAGCGGGGAATCTCCTATTAAGTACTAGATCGCAGTAGGGCATTTCGTGCAAGAGGTACAAGTATGAGAAACACCCAGAATATGGTGGAGAGATGTACCTCGCCTCGCGACAAAACCATTGACCAAGAAGGGCATCGGTTGGTGGTAGCAGAGGAATGTCGTCGCGGCGGAAGAATGGAAAGTAGGTTTGAATCCAGAAGTCAAGAATCCAAAAAGGGCCAGAAATGCTAGTCTCAAAAGGATGCATTGTGGCTTGGTATAAAGTGCGGTAGAGGGCACCCAACACTGGTTGTCCTAGCCCCACGTGGCGACCGTTGTAGAGGGCCATTGCTAGAAGAGTCCAAGCGCCAGTGGGCTTACATGCAGAAGTACAAAAAATGAACTTGCAGAGCCAATACTCCAGAAAAGCAATACCACCAGTCGCATTGCGCTCTTTGCGGTAATAAGCCAACCACCGCGGGTAGGAGCCGCTGTGAGTACTGCGACCAGTTTGGACCATGGTTGAGGTAAAGGTATCAGAATCGAATTGGCCATGCAGGTAGGGCTCGCCATCAATGGGCAATCTGGTAATGGTGAGGATATCCAACAATGTTATACTCATTTGGCCAAATCGAAAATCAAAGGTATTGGTAGCAGTGTGCCAAAAGCAAAGGAAGGCAGCGAGTGGGGAGCGATTTCCCTCGCGAGGAAGGCGAAAGCATAAATCGATAGTGTGGGTTATACCTGCCATATCCCAGCGAGCCAAATCTCGTGCTCTTACTTCACGGTACCAGGAAAGCTCATCTGGGCTAATTTTGGACGGCCAATGCCCTATTTTTGCCCGATGATTCTGCGCACCCCAACTGTTGAAATCTACAGGGGTCCTCCGGAGGACTTGAATGGGTCGACGAATGGGCAGGCTATAGAGGACGATGGCGTCATCGGGAATGGAATCTCGCGGTGTCGGACCCAGTCCGGCGTGATGATTTGAAAGCCTGAGAAGCAGAGGTCTCTGGACTGAGGTATGGGCGCGACAGCGGGCACCGATGTTGACTCCCCAGGTACGAGCGATGTTATCAGTGAGTTGTTCTTCCTGATCGATGATGACTTTCTTTGGGGGAGCCATTTCTGGGTTTCTGCAAAGTGGGTATGGAGCAAGAGTTTTTCTTGGTTTAAGAGACTGGAAGGGTTTCTGATGTGACAGGCCTAGAGTGGTTGCGGTATTTAAATAAAAGATTTTGTGAGGGAAACGATGCGACGAAAAGACGTTTTGCCAAGCGAATAGACGCAACCTTCATTAATTACATCGTTTCGATCATCAGACGTGTCGTTTTAGTCCCCTTCAATCAGTTACATTTTCTTGGGCCTGATATCGGGGCCTGGGGGGTAATGTTTGAGCCCAAAAGTAATTTTGGCAAGATCCTTTAGTGGATTTAGCACAGTGGGCCAATACCTGCGGCCCAAAAATAAGCCTACTCAGGTTTGGGTTACAGCTTCACTCATTCCGTGATCCATGAGGAAAACGAAACCTTATTGGAGTCGGGTAGCGGGGATTGAATAGGAAACTTCAATCAATATCCCTTCTGTGACAAGGAACAGTCGAAATCCTTGGTATATATACCAGGTTTCAAGGACGAATAAAAGATATCTCTCAAATCAATCAATCCCAGCGATTACAAAGCCTCCCCGGAGCAAACCTTCAACCTCGTTGAAACCCGGTGACCACCCGCCAGTCCTAGTCTCTCCAAGAGCCGACTGTCAGCATCACCAGATCAACCCGGCGACCGTACTTCCAGTCCCAGTCTCCCTAGGAGCCAACTGCGAGCGCAACCGCCACTGTTACTACCAGCGAAGCAAGGGTAACGCCCTCGCAACCCAGCGAAACTAAAGTCACGCTTTAGCGCAACCCGTGCTTTCTCCAAACTTCCCAGTGATTGCTCTGCTTAGTCTATAATACTAAGTATCGATTCGGTGACGCCAAGAGATCACACCCAAAGTCCTTATCCGTAAGGCAGAAAGTCCTTTTCCGGAAGGCTAGAGAAGAACCTTGTGGCGAGGTTGGTGCTCTCCTCGTCTACAACGCTTGAAGAAGAAGTCAGGTCAAGGGACTACCCCGACGACTGCACCCCACGGTGCTGGCACGCCTGCGCACACGCTCAAAAGAGACAGTTTGCAAGCCAACTGGTTTTTGCGCCAAACAAGATCCAATCTGCATTAATGCACAACTCAGATGAAAGCTTTTAGCATCGAACCAACCAGATTTGATTTCTCGGGTTCTAGAAACGTCCGATGTCAATAGCAACGATTTATAGAGGATGAATGTGTCATGACCTAATTGCAACTAGAATTACAATGTAAAATAAAATAGACTATATGAAGCAGATAGAGTTGGAGGATTAGAAAAATCTCCACCCGACTTTAAGGACATTCAAATTGGGGGTGAGGCTATTTGAACCTACAAATCAATCAGTTCACTAATTTCTGCACATTTTGATTCCAACCAAACTTGTAGGGAAAGAAAGAATAAAACTTTTTGTTTCCCATCCCTACCTCTAAACCATGAGGCCATGTTCTAGGTAAACCATGAGGCCATGTTCTAGGTACCTATGTGTTCTGAACCAAAACGGTGCATTTAATCAGTAGCTAAGGTCATGGCCTTTTTTATTATTATTATTTGAAAGAAAAAAAAGAAACGTTATGTTCAAATGTGAAAAGATCTAAACAAATTTCATTAAAAAACATAAAAACAAAAAATCTTTGAAGGACTACCTGAATCTGTGAGGATTCAAATGGAATCACCTTTAAATTTGTGCTCGCTATTTGGCCATACCCTATCTAGGATGATGGCTGTTTGATATTCGACAGCAGGCAAACATTAAAGGGAAAATTTCGCAAATAGTACACCAAGTAAAGGCCACTAATAATTCTTATACATAAAGTTCCAAACCAAACATTTCGGTACACGAAATCTGAAACTCGACCCACTATCAGTACACAACGTCAATTTTTGACACAAAAATGTCCATTATGCCCTCAGTTCTTTTTTTTTTTAATAATTTTTTTTCTGTTATTTTTTTTTTCCTTCGTTTTTATCTCTTTCTTCCTTCTTCCGGGCTAACTCCCTCGCTTCCAACGCCGCCTTCCTCACCTCCACGCTCACTCCCTCGCTTCCAACACCGCCCTTGCCCTCCAATTGAACGCCCATTCCTCCACCCGAGAACAGGTTCTGCTCTAAATTTAGTAGCTGGATTTTTGAATTTGATTGTGATTCTTGTGTACAACTCTGAATTGTTGCATATCTTGTTCAAAGTTTGGATCTTTCTTATCTGGGCGTGTTGCTTTTTATTTGAATTAGGAGGTTTCTCTATCTGGGTCTTTGATTTTGAAGCAGGAGTTAGATTTTCCCATTGTTTTTCTCTCTCTCTCACTTCTTCTCACTCTAAAAACTCTCACACTCTTTCTCTCTCTACGAGACAAATTGTGGTGTAGCTGTGGCTATTGCAAATTGTGTTAAAGTTCAGGGATTTTTCCTTGTTTTTGGTCCTGGTTGAGTTTCATGGTTGTAGGTTATCAGTGCCTTTTTATGTTTCCTTTGTTGATATAGTTCATGTTTATTTGTACTTGTGGATAGGTCCAGTTGAGAGAGGTGACATTGCAGGAGAAAAATGCTGCATATGAAAAGGCTATATCAAACTGTGAAAGTAAAATACAGGAGAAGATTGAGGAAGCGGAGTTACTTAGGAGGAAGTTAGAGGTGAGATTTATGGTCCTACAGCTTATATTTGTAACTCAGCCAATATTTAGTCATGTGAAAAGTTCCCATGATGCTTGGAACTGTGTATCTGATTAGTGTGCCTTCTTCTAGTGATTGTAATTTGTAATTTAGAAGTTTAGACTTGAAAAGAAATATGTCTTATAATGTTGAGGATATGCGTTGTAGTTAAGTTTTAAGTCAATTTGTTGAAATTGATGAATATTGTTATCAGGAATTAGAGGACACTGAAAAGAATTTGAGAGATGAGCTGGAAAATGCACCAACAGCATTGGATACCAGTCGATCTCGCGGATCAGATGAAGCTGTTGGCAACTCCAAAACATCAGTTGAAACTGGAGATGACATGGAATCATCAAAGAAAGCTATACTAGACAAGTTAGAGGAGAGGAAAAGAGAATTGGTTCATTGCTCTTTCTTTTGATCATAAAATTTTCTCACATCTTGTTCTTTTTTCAGAGTGCGTGTGCACCTGTGTTAACTTATTTTGGTGGCTGAGAAGTTAATAGAGGTGGGTGAGATCGGGCTCCTTCTCACATGAAAACAGAGGTGGGTTTCGTGGAGCCGGAAGAAGGAAGAAGAAAGAGATAAAAACGAAGGAAAAAAAAATAACAGAAAAAAAAAATTTAAAAAAAAAAAAAAGAACTGAGGGCATAATGGATATTTTGGTGTCACAAATTGACGTCGTGTACTGATAGTGGGTCGAGTTTCAGATTTCGTGTACCGAAATGTTTGGTTAGGAACTTTATGTATAAGAATTATTAGTGGCCTTTACTTGGTGTACTGTTTGTGAAATTTTCCCAACATTAGGGAAAAACTATATCAACTAAATGGTTTTTGGTGAAATAAATGGAAAAATAGAAAACATTCAACATATGTTGATGTCCTGCTTCTAGCAAGGTGGTTTGGAAAAGGGATTATAAGGTGTGGTAAGTTATAAGATGCTTTCATCACAAATAGATTGGTTTGAGCCTTGGAAACTGCAAGAGCCACAAGGTTATCCAACGTTAACGATGATAACGCCTTGAAGTTCAGATTCCTTAAAAACCAGGTCTACAAGAGGTCAATACAGAAGTTGCATCAACCATTGAAATTTAATGGGAAAAAAAAAAAAAAAAAACAAGAACAAGGAAGACATTGCAGATAATTTTGTTCACTAAGAAAACGTGTAAATTGTTTAAGGAAAAAGGAAATTAACAGAGAGAGAGAGAGGGTAATGTTGTAGAGAGAATGGAGATTCAAGTGTATTATTCATCTCCCAAAGGAGTGTATTTATAGGAGTACATTTGTAGTGTGAATGCTCAAAGAGAAAACCAATTTTGTGACATTCTTCTCTTGGTTGATTGAGGACTGCAGCTCCACATGGTGGCTGCAATGATCATAATTGCCATGCTTGTTGCCCTTTGGCATAAAGTATGTCACATAAGTCTCTATACCTACATTATACACTCAAGTACCATATTTATACACTCAAGTACCTATTACATGATATAGACAATTATACTATGACTCATACTATGACTCATACAACATGACTCATACAATATGACTCATATATACTACAACACTCCCCCTTGGATATTTCATGTCAATAGTATTGTCTAGGCCTTGCACTTCTAAGTTGCCTCGTTAAAAACCTTGCCAAGTAATAAAACCCTGTGGGAAAAAACAACCTTGGTCGAAGGAGAAAAAGAGTACAACGCGCGTTGAGTGTGGAGTATGTTTCTGGATACTCCTCTTTGTGCCGCTCAAAACTCGGCGGTGACACTTCATCTGTTGCCTCGTTAAAACCTTACTCGAGTGTAAAACCATGTGGGACAAAAACAAGCTCGAGGAGGAAAAAGAGTACAACACGTCCTTCACTCTTCGAGATCGATCATGTAGACATCATAACTCCCCCTGATGTCGATATCTCTCCCTGATTGCTTCAATCATGGGAGTTCGGATAACCTTTCCAATCCGATGCTTTTCACATGTTTCTCGAAGGTGGATTTATGTAACGACTTTTAGTGAATAAGTCCGCTACATTATCCTCTGATTGGATTTGATTCATTTCAATCTTTGAGGAAGTCTGTTGTTGCTGATTATGCTTGGTGTTGTCGCTTTTGATATAGCCTTGCTTCATTTGTTTCAAAAAAATGAGCAGCATTATCCTAAATTCTTGTAGGCTCATCTGTGGTAGACTTTCAAACCACAACTATTCGAACATGCGTAACCATGGATCCAATCCATATACATTCACGAACCACTTCGTGAAAAGCAATAATCTCTGCATCGTTCGAAGGTATAGCGACTAAGGTCTATTCTGTTGACTTCTAAGATATCGCGGTCTTTACCCATGGTGAACACTTAACCAGTTTTGGGAAGACCTTTGTATGGGTTATGAGATACTCAACATCAGCAAAACCTTCCAAAACACTTATGTTGTTTTGGGGTAGGGATAGAAAACGCAGGCCAGCGTTGGTGGCGTTTCTGTTTGTAGGGATAGAATAAGCCCATATCGATCATACATCTCAAGTATCTAAATATATCTTTTTCATCCATTCAAATGGTGTTGCGTTGGCGCAGAGCTTTAGCTAATAAATTTATGGTAAAATGAGATGTTCAGTCTTGTGTATTGAGCTAAGTATAATAATGTGCTTATTATACTTAAGTAAGGCACTACTGCCTCTAGCACATCTTCGTCATCATCCTTTGTACGAAGAGGATCTTTTTTTCAGGATCAAGACTATGGACGATCATGGAGGTGCTTGAAGGCTTGACCTTGTCAAAAATGCCTAAGCTTTTATTAGCACGATGCTCAAGTTCCAAACCGAGGTATAATCGTGTTCTCCAAAAAATCCTTCATCTCAAACTCGAATTTTAAGTGTTCAGCGGTTTCCCTTAGCTCTTTAAGGGCTTCTAATGAAGATCATGTCCAACATGAACCGCGATAGAATCCGAAACTTGTTTATGAAAACGCGAGGGCATATCCCTTCCCAATCAAGTAGTCACTTTAGTGAGCGTTTCAAACTTTATTGCAAACGTGCTCCGTGGTCTAGAGCCACTTGACTTGGGTAAATTGAGTTCATCATGAACTTTCATATATATTCCGTATCTAGATCCCCATAAAGATACGTAGCGACCACATTTATAAGCTGCATGTTCAGTTATTCGGGAACTACCAAACTGACAGGGTAGTGGAGTGCAAAGACATCCATTACAAGAGAATATGTCTCATCGTAGTCAATTCCAGGGCATTTTTGTGAGAAGCCTTGCGCCATAAGGCGAGATTGTCATCTCATTTTCTCAACAAGCTTTCTAACGAAGACCTATTAATCAATAGGTTTTATGTAAGGAGGTGTTGGCATTACTGGCTCAAAGACCTTCCTCTTCGTTTAGAGAATCCATCTTAACCTGGATCGCATCTTTCCATTTAGGCCAAATTTCTCTATGTTGGTATTCATGCTTCAACAGAGTGTGGTTCGATATCATCGTACTCAACAAACTCATGTGCAACAAAATGCGCAACTACAACATCAATTATGATGGAGTTTCTATCCCACGTCTCATGTACACTAGTGTAATTTTCATAGAGCTCTATATTCTCAGGAACAGGTTCTGACGTTTGAGGCTTCCCCCAACGATAACCATAATCCGGAAGATACTCATGAGACGGATGTTGAGTGTGATCCAAGGATTGGTTTGTGCCAAAGTATCCTTCGAATCCACTGGCCTCCCATGCATCTTAGCTGGAGCCATGGCCTGTAACGCCAGAGTGCCACTCTCTATGGCATTGGCGCCTTGCCTACCTCTGTGTAGGGTGGCGCTACGTCCTCTTGTAGGGACGTCCTTCCTTGCAGGCATATTTGCAGCAAATGTGTGTGTTCTCGTCACTTTAATAGGGATCAAGATGAGACATAGTGGGGACAGACCACGACAATTCCTGTCATTCCTGCTGAACATTCATGTTCTTATCTCCCCCTAACAACGGGGAGACTGTCTCATCCAAAGTGATATTTTAAGGAGATCGCCTTGCAAGGGCATTAAGTGGCGGACGATTTGTTGGAGTCTCAAATCCAACTGAGTTGCTCACTCGTTTTGAAGGACCTATCATAGTGTGTTATGGCGGCGCAATTGGCACATAAATGGCTCACTCGAATGTGCGTAAGTACAAAATACTTGTACTCAGCCACTAGCTGTAACGCAGAGATATATTGAGTGGCGGTAGGTCGGAGATGATTTAGCATAGTTGTATGCGATATTGCATCACCCCAAGTGGTTTATAAGGAGATTTGGTGCGCATCACCAATGTCCAAACTATCATCGTAGTTATTTCCACGAGACCATTTGGGGGTGTATATGGGAATGTGATATCCAACATCTCCCATTGCAATAACCATCGAAACTCTTCGATGTAAACTCTCTAGCATAGTCAAACCCGATTGACTGAATAGGATGATCCGGGGAGTGAGCCCGTTGTCATATGATATGTGCTAGGAGTATAGCATAAGCAGCTTTTACAGATGGACAATGGCACAACACGTGACTAGCGTGTTTGCGTGTCAACCAACAACATGAGATATTTAAACGTCCGCCAGTTGTTTGAATGGGTCCACAAATATCAATTTGGATTCTTTGCAAGAATGGTATTTAGTGTCCTTTGCATAGGATGGTCTCGATCCTACTTTTGCTAAAAAGCAAGCTTTGCAAAATGAATGATATCCGTGTGTTTTAATATATGGATCATCATATCATGACCTGGATGCTCCAACCGGTCGTGCCAAAGCTTATATGTGTCAAAATCCCATAAGTCATCTCTTTATGACATGGTTTGATTTAATGACTCGAATAGTGGTTGCATGCAACCCACTAGAGCGACACATAAGTTCCTCTAATACTCGTTTATGTCCGTAGTCATTAGAAGTGATGCAAAGGAACTCTTGTCCATTCTCACCATGTGTTTTCACATGAAAACCATTGGCTCTTTATATCTTTCAAATAATAAAGTTCGGATTTTAACACATGTCCATGACATTGAATAATAATGCGACACTTTATTAATAGCCAATGATTACATCAAAGTTTTCCAAAGTCTATTCCAAAATCAAACTTTAGACAAATTGTAGTCTCTCAATCCGTTTGGTAACTCCAATAAAATATGACCAGGTAAGTAGAGAGATGTTGGTGGAGCGAGACTCGCTTAAATATCCCGATCTCAATTACTTCCTAGACATCATATTTCATTGGGTGCGCCACTGAGAAAGAGTTAATACAATTGTCTTTTATTCACTAAGGCACATTTGCCGTTTTTGGAAAATAGAAAAGACTATTCTAATCAAAGTCTGCGGCATCCTTGTGCTCTTTATTTGCAGCTTGGAAGTCTTCAGTGGTGAGAGTGATATCTTCACCATCTTTATCTTCAGCAAGATTGATTTCTTGCTCTCTCAATTGCCTATACTCCTTGTAGCTTGCAGCTAGTTGGGTACTTGCATGGTATTGCTTGAACCAGTGCTCAATTGATCTACATCGATGACACATGTCATTGTGGTTAGCTCTCTTTATTTGAGGTGCAGGTTGTGCACGTTGTGGATATTCCCTAGGAGGGTTGCTGCTACTACCATATCTCATGGTGCGACCTCCATGGCTGGTGTTGCCATATCCACCTCTCCCACGTGTGGCGTTGCCATCCAGTGTGCCCGCTCTATAGTTGCGGTTTCCTTCCTTATTGGGGCGGTTATATGGACTCGTTCGTCCTCCATATCCCCTGTTATTAGGGTACCGCTCCTTGCACCATCTTTTGGGTGCAATATAATTCGCCTCATGAACGCTCTTGGTTTTGATGGGCCTTGAATTATAATTCTTTACGAGGATGTTGTCATGCTTTTCAGCTACCGACAAAACATTTATGAGCTCATTAAACCTCGTAAGTCGTCTAGCATTGAAGTCAGTGCGATGTTGCTTTGACAGTATAAATGCTGCGACAGGGAAGGTGGAGAGAGTCTTCTCAATTAGCTCTTCTTCTGTGAGAGGTTTTCCACAAAACCTCAACATGGCTTTGAGGCGAAGAGCTTCTGAATTGTATTCAGAAACAGACTTGAAGTCGGAGAAGCGTATATCATTCCACTGAATCTTCAAGTCAGGGAGGAGGGTATCTTGGATATTGCTAAAGCGCTCTTCTAGCGCTACCCATAGCTCTCTTGCATTCTTGATCGACATATACTCCAACCTGAGTGCTTTATCCATATGACGTCGCATCAAGATAACTGCTTGAGCATCCTTTGTGGGCATTCGTTGGAACATAAGTCCCTGGCGAAGTGCCTGGATTATGGGCAATATCTCCCTCGAAGTAAGGTGGTTCTCAACATCGGTTACCCAGCTATAGTAATCTGAGCCTGTTGAGTCAAGCATAGGAAAATCGAGTCCAGGTCCATTCGACATCCTGAGAATAAGAAAAGAAGATATATTAGTTTCGGAGTTAAACTTTCACGAAAACTAAAATAATAAGATTTCCGAGCTATGCTACCAAGAAATCAACTTCCAAGAATATTTAGATTAGACCGAAACAATGATGTTTATATGGTCATAAATCGATGCTTACGGACACTCTTAGTCCGAAGTCTTATGAACACTCTTAGTTCATTGATTACGAACGCTCTTAGTTCGTATAGCGTGAATCCCCATGATTCCGCTTTATATAGTCATACATTGATGCTTACGGACGCTCTTAGTCCGAAGTCTTATGAACACTCTTAGTTCATTGATTATGAACGCTCTTAGTTCGTATAGCGTGAATCCCCACGATTCCGCTTTCTAATTGCAAGTTCCCGAGAAAAAGAAACATAGGAAAAAGGTAAAACTCAAAAGCGGGAACTTTTAGTAAGAAATACCTCGAAATAGTCCTTGGCCTTTATGTACCCCACAGTCCGCAGTTTCCGGAAAATCGTTCGGAAAATGGTCGGAAAGTTGGCAGGAAAGTGGTCCGGAAAGTCGCCGGAAAAGTGCCGGGAAGTAGCCAGAAAAGTGCCGAAAAGTCGCTGGAAAAGTGCCGGAAAGTCGCAGGAAAAGTGCCCGGCAGGTGGCTCGGCAGCTGCTGTGCAGAACCAGGAAGCGGTTCAATTTTTCCGGTGGCCGGTTCAGGTGGTTTTCAGCCGGTTCTGGCTGTTCCAAGGCCGGTTCTGGGCTTTTTAGAACAAGGGCTTTGATATGTGGTAGGGTTTGGAGGTTTTTTTTTAGGTTTGGAAAAATGACTTCAATTGGATATAAACTTCCTCTACTCTTTGTCGATTTTCAATTCTAATTCTATAGCAACATCGTGCTGATAAGGTGTTTAAGGAAAACGGAAATTAACAGAAAGAGAGAGAGGGTAATGTTGCAGAGAGAATGGAGATTCAAGTGTATTATTCATCTCCCAAAAGAGTGTATTTATAGGAGTACATTTGTAGTGTGAATGCTCAAAGAGAAAACCAATTTTGTGACATTCTTCTCTTGGTTGATTGAGGGCTGCAGCTCCACATGGTGGCTGCAATGATCATAATTGCCATGCTTGTTGCCCTTTGGCATAAAGTATGTCACATAAGTCTCTATACCTACATTATACACTCAAGTACCATATTTATATACTCAAGTACCTATTACATGATATAGACATTTATACCATGACTCATACTATGACTCATACAACATGACTCATACAATATGACTCATATATACTACAACATAAATTACTTTTTCTTGAACTGAGTAAGATGCATAGTGTAGTAAGGTATTATAAAATCTATCTAACACCGGTACACAAGCTAAAGGAATAAAATTAGAATATCATGAAGAATGAATTATGAAGACAATAATATTTGAGACAGTTAAAATGTAATCATATTATTAACCGATTACGTTTAGGCATAATTGTCTTTTATAAAGAAATAACTATTTGTAGTAAACGGGGAACAGAATACAAATTTTGAAGCATCTAAACCATCAGTGGGGAAACTATTCTAAGTATGACTTGGTTAGATGCTAACATCAAGCTTCACAAGTTCAAATCCAATTCAAAGATCATATTTACATCTCTCACTCTATGCGCTGCACTTTGAAGCTTTATCCAGAATGTCAAAAACACTTTGTAGAGCCATCTCCTCTACAATAACAACCTTGTCTCTTGATTTAGAGCCACATCCAATAGAAACCTGCCTTCTTTTTACACCTAAAACCTGTAATTTGAGAAGAATATATGAAGTTTTCACATGTGACAGCATGACTAGACCAAATAAAGAACCAAATATTTTATTGAAAATTTACTAGAAAACTATATTATGATGCAATCATGATAATAAACATCAGACTCTAGAAATTTTAAGCCTCATTCTGTACCACCCATTACAGAAATTATTGATATTCTCTTGATAAGAAACAGATATGAATGTCTCATCAAACTTTCTTCAATATCTGTTTTGTCTTTATAGGGGAAAATATAAAGTTATGCATGTATTTGTGTAAGTCTGTGTATTGTGTGTGTGTGTGTGTGTGTGTGGGATCTAGTATGTATTTTTAAGCAAAACCATACTTTACGTCGCTTAAACTTACAAATGGTTTCTAGCTAATTTTGGAGGAGTAATACTCAATGACCTGGGAAGTGAACTCTATTCTTAGGAACAAAGAGAAAACCATCTACATTGTTGCCATTCTTAGTCACACTAAACATGATCTTAAGGGGACTTGACTACAATCAACATTCTGAAACATAATGAAAGACAAGAGCTTCCATCCACCCATGTGCCTTTGCAAAATCGCATCCAAGGAGTTTATTTCACCATTCAAAAGACCACTTAGCCCACTTACATCTATTGCTAGTTCAATGCTTATCCCCTTTGCACGTATCAAATCACTTTCCCAACAAAGCTTGCTTACAGGTACTAGAGCTTTCCGACTAAAAACCACTTTTCTTGAATAGGAGAACAATTACTCTTCAAACTTGGGAAGTAATATTTCACTATTTCTTAACCAAGCCCTTTGCCCGTTTCCACCATAAACTTAGCCTGCATATCTTTATCTATAAAACCTATCCTTAAACTAAGGGTCATGAGCATCCTATTGCACTGCATATGTGTCAACAAGTACACAACCTCCCTATTAGCCATCATTATTCCTCTAAACATGTAACGATAATTTTGAAGCCTCTGGATTGTGCTGAGATTTATAATTACAAGAAGTCAAAACAAACTCATACTTTCGCTTAAGCTTTCATCACAAAAGGACCAGCATTCTGGTAGTGCATTTCAATCCTACCACTCTCCCCGTCTCAGTTGCTAAATATCAATATAAAATACAAATGGCACATACAACAGATATGTATAGAGATCAAATTCAGGAGATCTGAAACTATCAGAAAGTAACACAATTCTTGAAAACAAAACTCTTGACAAGATGCACTTCAAATGACAAGCAATATATAAAAGTTCTCAACTAAGTTTCCACCTCTCTTAACCCTTGCCACTCATTACAAACTACAAAGATACGACACAAGCACCCCATGGTATATTGACGTGCTTACAAGGAATAAAGGCTCCCAGTAAAACCCATGATTAAAGGACACAGAATCTAGAGAAGATCATAACTTACAGCTACTTTCGTCCAAGAATATAACACATCAACTAACATTCCTTATTGCCTATGGACAGTCTTTCCAATTCATACGTAATAAGATATATTTAACATGAATTTGATAGTTTACTACAGCTTTACCATTTGAGTGGTGTGTGTCTAATACTAAGGCTACCAAACCAAGTTCAACAAGTGTAGAATATGAGATAATAGTCCAGGTGAAATGTGGACACCAGAACAAAATTAGGTATTCAACGAATTTTTACAAGCCGATCGCACAATGTCTAAGGTATCAACATGCCTGAGAACCAGGCCATTAGTTGATGTATTACCAGGGAAAATTTACTAAACCGATGGTTTAACTTACTAAATCGATGTAATAACTGTTATACCAAGCAAAATTATTTCTCCAAAATTATTTGGGGCCGTGATGAATATGATGGTGTATCTACAATTATCCCACTGAGTTTTGACTGATTCAATTATCAAAGTGCAACACTTCAGATATTTTGCATTGCTGCATTTACACAATCCTCCCTGAATTGTTATTCATTCTACTTCGATTCCGAGTAACGGTGTGTGGCCATATACACTCATAGACATCAAAGCAGCAACAACAACAACAACACAGTGAGGAGTTCTAAACACCTAATATATGTTCACATAAACTTCGAATTAGAAATTACCCTCATCCAAGTGTTCAGTTAATTTCAAGTGCTTACATCCCACATTGGAACCCTAATAAGTCAGTATTTTTAATGGAGGAACAAAACCAACATGAATCAAATTCGCTTGCAAAAGATGGGTGAACTTGAAAATTTGAATCAGAGGAAAGCAATACTGACCACTTCACGCGCCGCCGAACTGCGGTCGCCGATAAGCGCTGATGACGCGTCGGACAGTTGCCTGCGTTTTCCCGGTAAAGATTGTCTGTCTGTCACTCCCTTTCTGTCCAGATTTTCCAGTTGGTCTCTGTTTTGACTTTTGATCAACATTTTACAGTTTTATGGCCATGATTGACAACAAAAATAATAACAACGGCCAGGATTCATGCTGACTGGGCCGAGAAGGCATGCTCCGAGCAGGGGTGGCTAAATAGTAAGAACTGTAAATTAATCCGTTCGTTTCGAGCCTTCTTTAATTTTTTTTTTTCTTGATGGAAAAACCACAATATTAGTCAAAGTAATATGATGTCACACTCTTTTTAGAGCAAGACAATAAGATATATCTTTCAAGTAACTTTGACTGCTCTCTAACACAAATTAATCAGTAACTTTATCAAACGTGTCATAATAGATAAACCCAAACTGAACCAACAAAAAGAAGAAAAATGTAATTGGGTAGGATATGATGACCATTTTAGTTCCTATTATTGCTTACCGTGGCTTCAAGAAGTTGTGCATAGAATGGTTATAAACGTATAATTTAGACTTGCCCTATGCTCAAGGTTGAAGCGCAACTCCTACTAGAACTAAAGAATGTTTGAATTATAATTTCTAGATAGGAAGAGAAAATTGCTTCGTTGGTGATGCATGTAAGTACCGGAAATAAAGAGATGTTTGGGAAGTGAAACAGAGAGTAGAGCTAGAGAGTACGTAGAGATTAAAATGTGAGTTTGTGCATGTGCATGGTTCAAAATTTTAGATAGATGTCAGAACGTACAATCCAGAGTCTTCAAAACCATTGTTACACATTGGTGCAACGGGATGCACATGGGGGTTAGTTTAAGGCTAGGTTTGATGAATAAAGATAAACCCGCCGGACACGGCAGTTAAGTGAATTAACAAATCATCAATTCATTTGTTCCTATATAATTGTATTCTCACAGTATTAACAAATCATCAATACAATATTGTCTTTCATACCAAATTTAATAGTGTGGACCTTGGAAGATTGTTGACTTGGCTAACCATTAGGGCACCTGTGTGCTTATTAGGGCAAAATGGAGGAGATAGTTAAGAATCAATGTATAATTATTTCTTGGGAATACAAAGTCTTTGATGACAGGTCCACTCGGTTTGGTGCATCCTTTGAATGTAAACTGTATGCAAATGATGTGAAATTCCGGGTATGCATGGTATCATTAATTTGTTTTGAAAATCTAATGCAGTCCTGTCAATTCAAGGAATGAAAATAAAATTGGAAAATTTAACAGAGGAAGAAAAGTCTAGAGTACAATCTTCGTCAAGGCAAGACAAAGTGGTCTGAATTCACTTTCAACTGCACTGGAAATTTCATTCTCTGCGTAATGTAGACGTCTGTTCATGTTTTAAGAAATAATGGAATGTTGACTTGGCTAACACAACTTGCAATTTGGGAGGACCTTGGAGGCTAGACTATTAAAAATTTGGAATACTTTGACTTGGTTTACTTCCAATCAATCTTATATCTTATATAAAAGCAAAAGAAAGGAGAAAAAAATCAAAAAACATTGCATGGCTTTTCTTGTAGGCTGTCTTCTTGCCTTTGCAGTTATCCTGAATGCTGAAGCAAAAGCGGTGCCATCTAATATAAGCACTGACTCTTCTTTAACACCCACTTCCAACCCCTCGTGGTTGTCAAGCTCCGGTCTGTATGCCTTCGGCTTTTATGAGCAAGGAAATGGCTATGCTGTGGGGATAGTGCTTGCTGGAGTTCCTGAAAAGACTGTAGTCTGGACTGCAAACCGCGATGACCCCTTGGTCTCCAACAATGCCACCTTGCTCTTTACATCTGGCGGGCTTTCGTTGCAATCGACTCAAGGGGAAACACCTGTGACGACCACTACTCAGTCTGCTTTCTCTGCTTCAATGCTTGACTCGGGTAACTTTGTACTATACAACTCCGATCAGGAAATAGTATGGCAAAGTTTTGACTATCCAACTGATACCATTTTGCCAAAACAGCGTTTGAAAGCAGGGGCAGAGCTGTACTCTGCTAAATCCAAAACTAATAGCTCAAAAGGCATTTTCCGTCTCAGTATGCAGACTGATGGAAACCTTGTTCAGTACCCGGTAGCTACTCTGGATGCTTACTATGCATCTAACACGCCAGGAAGTGGAGACAATGTGACACTAAACTTGGATGTTGATGGCCATCTCTACTTACTCAACAACACTGGTTTCACTATACAAAATATTACGAATGGAGCTACTGATGAAGGCAAATCTTATCTTCTGAGACTTGATGTAGATGGAATTCTTCGCTTGTATTCGTATATTTTGAAGCACAATGGCAACTGGTCAGTTGAGTGGTTATCTACAAGAGATAAGTGTGACCCTTTAGGTCTATGCGGATTTAATAGTTATTGTGTCTTAATGGATATGGAAGCTGAATGCAAATGCCTTCCAGGATTTGAGCCTATCACCCCTGGGGATCAGACTTCAGGCTGTGGGAGGAATATGGTTGCAGATGTTTGTAAGTCAGAGAATGAAAACTTCACATACATAATGGAAGAACAGCCCGACACAAGATGGAATGATGTTGCATACATGACTTGGTCATCATCAGACAAAGAAGAATGCAACAAGGCCTGCTTGGAGGATTGCAACTGTGAAGCCGCACTTTTCGCAGATGGAAGCTGCAAAAAGCAGAGGCTTCCTTTGAGTCATGGAAGAAGAAGGTATGACACTTCAAACTCAGTTTTCATCAAGGTTGGTAAATCTAAACCTCCAGCTACAGATAATATCCATTCAAAGGGAAACAAGAAAGAAGGTGGAGTTGCAGTCCTTATTGTTGGGGTTTCATTTACTGCTTTTGGGTCCATTTTGTTGCTGATCTCTGTAATTATGTTTTGGAAACATAATGTTTGGGCTTATAAAAGAATGAATAAGCTCAATGGTGATGTTGAATGGAATGAGGATGTGGCTCCACAACCATATGCTTATGAACAACTAGAGAAGATGACTGATAATTTCAAGGAGGAGGTCGGTAGAGGAGCTTCTGCAATAGTTTATAAAGGGGTGATGTTGAGTAGTCAAAAGCTAGTTGCTGTGAAGAAACTAGAGAAAGTTGCAGCTGAAGGAGCAAAAGAATTCCAGACTGAGATGAAAGTTATTGGCAGAACCCATCACCGGAGTTTAGTACGTTTGCTTGGGTATTGCCATGATGGACCAAAGAAGCTTTTGGTGTATGAGTACATGAGCAATGGTTCACTTGCAGATATTCTCTTCACACCTGAGAGGAAACCTCATTGGGAAGAAAGAATGGGAATTGCTCGAAACATAGCACGAGGGTTTCTTTATCTGCATGAAGAGTGTGATACACAGATCATCCACTGTGACATAAAGCCTCAAAACATATTGATGGATGAGTACATGTGCCCCAAAATCTCTGACTTTGGTTTGGCAAAGCTGCTTCAGCCAGAGCAGACCAGAACCACTACCGGCATTAGAGGGACTAAAGGGTATGTTGCGCCTGAGTGGCATAGGAAAATGCCTATAACAGTTAAAGCAGATGTTTATAGCTTTGGAATTGTGCTGTTGGAGATTGTGTGCTGTCGAAGGAATGTGGACTGGAGTGTTCCCGAGGAGGAAGCTATCTTGGATGAATTGGTCTACCATTACTTTGAGAGTGGTGAGCTCAGTAAATTGCTTGGGGATGAAGAGATAAACAGAAGGCAATTTGAAAGGGTGATTAAAGTGGGACTTTGGTGCATCCAGGATGAGCCATCGCTTCGTCCTTCAATGAAGAAGGTTCTGCTTATGTTGGAAGGGACTGTAGACATCCCAACCCCTCCGAATCCAAGTTCTTTTCTCAATACCATCTAAATTGTGTTTGAACCTCAAGTACTGATCTAATCAAGAAACCAATTGAGCCTCGCCTGTTGCATAATGATTTCACTCATGCTTCACTGACAGTATGTAATCATCTTGTATTCATGATGTTTTTGTTGTTCCATTTCCATTGTAACACAACTCTCATTTGCGAAATTGTAAGTTTATAAAAATGTGACTTCCTTTTCTTTCTTTCTATGCTGCAGTTGTCTACTTTTCTTTGATCATTGTAAGACCTGCTTTTGTGTATAATCCCAAAGTGTCTGCAATTATTTCCATACCAATCTTGTATGCATCAAAATATCTTCAACCCATTCCATAGATATCTGCAGATCACAAATTTGCAGCTGCATTTGGTTCAACATGCAACGCACACAAACTAGAATGTTTTGGTCTGAAAATGGAGATTCATCTGAGGCATTGCTAGATTGTTTCCATAGGAGAGATGAAGTTAGCTAAGCCATGCCAAGTCAACATTCCGATATGGAACCTATACACAAGTCAAGACTCCGTAGAAGTTGAAAATGCTGCACTTGAAAGTGATGGAAGTGAAAATCACTTTGTCTTGCCTTGACAGAGATGGTCCAGACTTTTGTTCCTCTGTTAAAGTTTAGAATACAATTTTGGATTCAAAGGACAAACCAGACCGAGTGGACTTGTCATCATAGACTTTGCATTCAAGTAATAATGTGTCAAGTCTTTTGCCCCAAGCATACGGTGCACAGCCTAATCTTATGCAGAACACTAAGCATACAGTGTTCCAAGTACAGATCTGGAAAAGGCGGTACTCTCTCTCTCTCTCTCTCTCTCTCTCTCTGCTAATTATGGTTGATTTGGATCAACTCTCTCCCCCATCCTCTTGTTTCCTTTTCTGTACATAGTTATATACTACATACGCCCACCATCACCTTCTCTGTAGGAAAGATCCAAAACCCAATTCAATTCAAAGTGTAAGTCTAGATATTCAATAGGCTAAACCAACCCAACTTGATTGATGCTTCAATATATTTGAGTAAATACACAGCAGACCAATGAAAATGAAGAATCTGGAAAAAAAAAAAAAAAAAAAAGAAGGGAGAAGGAAGAACAATAGAGAGGAATTTCTTTGGGTTTGGTTTGCAACCACATTAAATATTCGATCATTAACAAACCAAGAACAATTGGGAGAGCAATGAAAGACTTGCAAACTCTCGCTCGACATCGCGGATTTTAGAGTAATTTTCTTCTATATATTTCCTCAATTGATGCTGTTCTTCCTTCCTCGATCACTTTCTCAGTGTAGGTAATGACGGAGGCCTCCCGAGCAAGGCCGTCGGGTCCGATCTATGGCAGCAAAGACTGATTCGTATTCGAAGCCATTTCCGAATTTGCCCCAATTATGGGTTTCATTCTTTTGGCAATAGTCTGGAGAAGATGATGGGAGAGTTGGGAGAAAGAAGACAACGAAGAGAGCTTGAGGAAGAAGAAGAAATTGAGTGAAGGGACGAGAATACCCCTCAAAGTTTGTCACCTAGCAAACGCCGTAACGGCAAACAGTGTTTTAGGTGCTAATGTTGAGTCGGTGTCCGAACTTCAGGTACCAAAGTATTATTTTTTTTTGTCAGATACTAAAGTTACTAATGTATCTATAGTCAGGTACCGTTTGCATTTTTTTCCCTATACTATATGCATATTATATTTACTACAGATTCCTTAATTATATGAATGCTAGAGTTACAAAGTAGCTCATAGTTTAAAAGCTTTTCTATGAAGAAGTTTACAGAGTAGCAATATACAAATCATGATGACACAAGGACATACAGAGAACAAAGTACGCAAAGAATTCCTCGTATCCATAAATAAGTTTTATCACATCGATCAAGGCAAAGCTCAGACAACTTGAGAATCTAGATGGTACTGAGAAATGAATTTGGACTAGGAGGAACTGGGATTTCTACAGTCCCTTCCAACATAAGCAGAACCTTCTTCATAGAAGGACGGAGCGACGGCTCATCCTGGATGCACCAAAGTCCCACTTTAACCACCCTTTCCAATTGCTTTCTGTCTATGTTTTCATCCCCGACCAATTTTCTGAGCTCACCACTCTCAAAATTATGATAGACCAATTCATCCAAGATAGCTTCATCATGAGGAAGACTCCAGTCCACATTTCTACGACAGCATAAAATCTCCAACAGCACAATTCCAAAGCTGTAAACATCTGCTTTAACTGTTACAGGCATTTTCCTATGCCACTCAGGCGCAACATATCCTTTAGTCCCTCTAATGCCGGTAGTGGTTCTAGTCTGCTCTGGCTGAAGCAGCTTGGCCAATCCGAAGTCAGAGATTTTTGGGCACATGTACTCATCCATCAGTATGTTTTGAGGTTTTATGTCGCAGTGAATGATCTGTGTATCACACTCCTCATGGAGATAAAGAAACCCTCGTGCTATGTTGCATGCAATTCCCATTCTTTCTTCCCAGTAAGGTTTCCTCTCATGTGTGAAAAGTATATCTGCAAGTGAACCATTGCTCATGTACTCGTACACCAAAAGCTTCTTTGGTCCATCAAGACAGTACCCAAGTAAACGGACTAAATTCCGGTGATGGGTTCTGCCAATAATTCTCATTTCAGTCTGAAATTCTTTGTCACCTTCAGCTGCAAATTTCTCAAGTCTCTTGACAGCAACTAGCTTTTGGCTATTTCCAATCACCCCTTTGTAGACAGTTCCTGAGGCTCCTCTACCAACCTCTTCATTGAAATTATTAGTCATCTTTTCTAGCTCTTCATAAGCATATGGTCGCGGAGCTACATCCTCATTCCACTCAGCATCACCATTGAATTCATTCATTCTTTTATATGCCCAGACATTGTGTTTCCATAATACAATTACAGAAATCATCAACAAAATGGACCCCAAAGCAGTAAATGACACGCCAATAATCAAGAATACAATTCTACCATTTTTCCTGCTTCCTTTTGGAACAACTGCGTCTGGAGCTGGAGCTGCAGGAGACATGACAACCTCCTTGAGGAAAACTATGTTCGAAGTACCCGAAACTGTTCTTCCATATCTCAAAGGAAGCCTCTGTTTTTTACAGCTTGCACCTTCAAGAACTGCAGCCTGACAGTTCAAATCCTCCAAACAGGCCTGTTTGCAATCTTCTGTACCTGAAGATGACAGAACCATATATGGCACATCCTCCCATGTTGTGCTGCCCAGTTCTTGCATGGTGTAGTTGCAATTCCAATTCTTCGATCTGCAAACATCTCCAACGGAAGAATTTCTCTCACAACCTGAAGTCTGATTTCCCGGGTTGACAGATTCGAATCCAGGAAGACATCTACAGCCCATTATTTCACAGTAACTATTAAATCCGCATATACCTTTAGGGACACATCTATCCGTTGAAGATGACCATTCAGGGGACCAATTTCCTTTCTGTTCAAGATCATACGAATACAGACGAAAAATCCCATCCGCATCAATTCTCATAAGATAAGAATTTCCTCGAGTGGGAAGACCTCCATCGGTGAGATTCATTAAATTTCCACCAGTATCATTGAGCAAGTAGAGACGGCCATCAACACCTAAATTTAGTGACACATTTGATCCTTCTCCATCTGTGCCAGATGCATAGTACGCATATTGAACACCACCATCTGGTCCAGTGTCAACAGGGTACTGGACAAGGTTTCCATCACCTTGCATAGCGAGACGGAAAATACCTGATGAGTGATCAGTTTCTGATTTAGCAGACACAAGTTCCTTCCCTGCTAGCAGTGGTTGAGTGGGCAACAAGGTATCAGTTGGGTACTGGAAGCTTTGCCATACTATTGCCCGACTCGCATTGTACAGCACAAAATTACCCGTATCAAGCATCGAAGCAGAAGAAATAGGCATTGGAGACTCAACCACCAAACTTCGCCCTTCTGTCGACTGCAAGGCAATCCCATCACTTGTGAAGAACAAGGTGGCATTGTTTGAGACTAGTCCACCATCTCGATCTGCAGTCCACACCACAGTCTTTTCGGGGACTCCAGCAACAACTATCCCCACAGCAAAGCCATTGCCTTGCTTGTAAAAGCCAAAGGCATACATACCGGAACGAGACAACCATGAGGAGTTGGTAGTGGGTGTTAAAGCAGAGCCCCTGCTTATATTAGACTGCAGTTGTTGTGCTTCAGCATAATTGAAGAACGCAGAGGCAAGAAGATAACAAACTATAAAAGCCATATCTCAATGAGACTTCTCTACCTTTTGTTCCTCTTCTTTTTTCTTAAAACAGTCTACAAAATTGGTTGTACTATGAAGTTTTTATTCTAAAATTGCTTTAATATAAGTTCTAGTGGTAGTAATGAACCTGTAGGAACTCGTTCTCTCTGTAGGAATGACTTGCTTTAGCCAAGTCAAGTCCCCCTTAGAAAATGTCAAGGTTCCAAGGTCCTCATAAATGAGCGTCTTTTGCAAGTTGTGTCAATATAGTCTGAAACTTCTTAAAGACTTCGAACCTAAAGACAAGGCAAAGACTAAAGGAAACTTCCAATGAACTTGAAAGTGATGGGGCAGTATTTTCTCATGCCTTGACTGGGATAACATTGACTTTTCTTGCTCTGCTAGTCACTAAATTATGGTTCTGGTCCGCAATTCTGACAGGACTAACGTTATCTAAAAATAACTAGCAACCTTCACGCTGTAGGTGCAATTACAGCTCACCTAAGGAAAAGATGATCAGGTATGTCGTAAAAACATTTATTAACAGACTGATCATGTGAACTTTGGCTGCTACTTTACTCACCCCACTGGAAGTTTCATGCAAAAACCTCAGCTAAGCCATAAAAAAATTAAAGAACATAGGGCTGGGCACGGGCCGGGTCCGACTTAATTTTCACTGGGCCCGGACCCAGCCCATTTCTTACGGTTCGGGCCCAAAGCCCGTTTTGCCACAATCAGGGACCGGCCCGTTTCATTTCGGGCCGGGCTTCCGGGCCCAAATGCCTGTATTTTTACCTTTGCTTATGCCTATATATATATCCGTATCTAGTTTGCTATATATCCAGATTTCATTTATATCAACCTGTTGAAGATTTGAATCAAAACACAATATCAAGATCCAAAGTTCAAGCTGCAAATTCGAATATCCAGAACACATAATATCCAAATTCAAATACTCATCAAGAACAATTGAAGCTACAATTCAAATACGAAGTGTCCAATTCAAATACAAATATACAATGAAATAGAAAGTCCTAATTCAGATACAGCAATTTAGTAGCCATTTTTCCAGTCTTCTATCCAGCAGGAATGCAGCCATCCATCAATTGGCTTCCACAGTTTTCCCTACAAT
This sequence comes from Rosa rugosa, assembly GCF_958449725.1. Classification (NCBI taxonomy): domain Eukaryota; kingdom Viridiplantae; phylum Streptophyta; class Magnoliopsida; order Rosales; family Rosaceae; genus Rosa; species Rosa rugosa. Next base: position 26,992,353 of record NC_084820.1, on the reverse strand, counting down.
AGCCATCATAAATAGATTTAGATAACAAAGAAGTTAAAGAACCATTCAAGCTGCAACTTTACTCAACTAGCACTACACATAGAACCTACTTCAATAACAAAGAACCATTCAAGAGCCAAAAGTTTACTCAACTAGGAGTACACAGAGAACCTACTTCAATACCAATATTCAAGATTATCAACAACTCAATATACAAAAATACCGGAAACTGCAGATCTCTTAATATAGAAACAAATACCAGAAACTGCAACTCAAGATAATCAACCATTGAAGCATATTTGCAGTCACTAATCGACATCATTTTCTCAGCAAACACTCAAAATACAAAAACCAGTTAACTAAACAAAATACAAAAGGCAATGAACTGAACAAAAACCCAAATCCCAGTTTAGCTACAAACCAAATAAGCACAAAAAGAGATCAAATTTATCAATAAAGTGAGGAACCCATGAAGCTAAAACGAGATGGTAGACCTGAAGAACAACGGGCTCCTATTTTGGTGTCTCGGCCTCACAGCTATGGCGGAGGAGAGGGAGAAACTGAGAGACGGAGGCGGCCTCTGGTGCGATGTGAACTCTCTCCGGTGAAGACGAAGACGAAGTGTCGAAGACGGTGCTAACTTAGACGAAGATCGGAAGATGAACTCGGTCGGCAATGGAATAAAGAGAGCAGTCTCGGGCTCTCGGGCTTGCAGCTCTGCAAGTGAAGTGGAGAGAGAGAGAGAGCAGCCCTGGGCGTCTCAGCGGCGGGGATCTCGGCGTCTCAGCGGAGGAGAAGGAGGCGGACTCTCGTTGGTATTAGGTTCAGATCTACACGAAGAAAATTAGAAATGAAGGGATTAGGTTTAGGTATTTGAGTGAAGAGTGCAATCCTGTGTGTATGATCTTATGATAAAGATTTTGAGGCTTATATGAGGACCAATACTACATGAACATCTGTCCTCTTTACTCTATGACGGGCCTGACGGGCTTTGACAGCTTTGAAAGACAAGGCCCGGCCCGAACCTTTTGTTTGAAGGTCAAGGCCCGGGCCCGAACCGTTTGGTTAAAAAAAAATTGGGCCCGGCCCGTTCGGGTCGGGCTTTGACGGGCCGGTCCAGGTTTGAGGGTTTTCGGGCTTAAATGCCCAGCCCTAAAAGAACAAAGAGGCAACCAACAATGAAACCATATACTAGATCAAGACGAAAAATCCAAGTCACCACCACTGCTATCCCAATTACCTTCCACCTAGGGTGGGGGTTTGGGATTGGGAAGAGGAGACCATTACCTACGAGGGAGGGAAAATGAGGGCGTCTTGATCTAGTATATGCCAGTATACACTCATCCACCACTTGTAGCATGCACCTCATCATCCTGCTAATGGCTTTAGGGATGGCAAAAACCATTAGGATGTCCTCATTTTATGAATTTGAGTTGGTGACTACACAAGCAAGCAACTTGCCTAGGAAATGTAAATTTGAGTTGGTGGATCCAAGGATTAAAATATATGTATCTACATATCTATCTGTTTTAGGAAAAAGGAGAACAGCAGAGAGAATTGAGAGAATGAGTTGTGCTTTCATTGATAATAAGGGCCTTTTTATATAGAGGATTACAAGCAAAAAATATCAATTTTATAAGGAAATTGAATCGCACAATGATTAGGATATCTCCATAGATATAGTTAAGACTAACCCTATTACAACTCAGACAAGTAATCAGAGTTTGTGCCCGACACACAAACTAGGTGTCCTTAAACACTCCCCCTTGTGTCGCCCAAACGTGGTGCTACTCTCGTTGCCTCGTCAAAAACCTTGTTGAGTAACAAAAACCCAGTGGGACCAAAATAACCTCGGTCGAAGGAGAAAAATAGTACAACACACCCTTCACATTTTGAGACCAAACATGTAGACATCTCCCCCTAATGTCTGCATCTCCCCCTGATGACTACGATCATGGGAGCTCGGATAACTTCTGCAAAAAATGCTACCAACATGTTTCTTGAAAGTGGAACTTAGGCAATGACTTAGTGAACAAGTTTGTCATACTATTCTCATATCGAACCTAGTTCAGTTTGATCTTGAGGAGAGTTTGTTGTTGCTGATTATATTTGGTGTTGTCGCCTTTGATGTAGCCTTGCTTCATTTATTCAATGCAAACGGCATTATCCTCATAAATGCTCGTAGGCTCATCTGTGGTAGACTTCAAACCACAATTGCTTCGAACATGCGTAGTTATGGATCCAATCCATATACATTCACGAATTACTTCGTGAATAGCAATAATCTCTACATGGTTCGAAGATATAGCGACTAGGGTCTGTTCTGTAGACCTCCAAGATATCATGGTCTTACCCATACTGAACACTTAACAGTTTGGGAACAACCTTTGTGTGGGTCAGAGAGGTACCCAGAATCAGCAAAACCTTCCAAATCACCAATGTCGTTTTGGGATGGGGATATAGGATGCAGGCCAGTGTTGGCGGCGTTCCTGGTGTGTGATGGGTCTGAATCCATCATCTCTATGTAGGGATAGAACAAGCTCATATCAATCGTACATCTCAAGTGTCGAGACATATAGTTTACACCAATCCAATGGCGTCGCTTTGGCGCAGAGCTATGTCTAGCTAACAAGTTCACAGCAAATGAGATGTCTGGTCTTGTGCATTGAGCTAAGTACAATAATGCGCCTATTGTACTTATGTAGGGCACTTTTGCCTCTAGCACATCTTCGTCATCATCCTTCAGACGAAGAGGATCTTTTTTAGGATCAAGACTACGAACGATCATGGGTGTCTTTGAAGGCTTGACCTTGTCAAAATGCCTAAGCATCCATCAACATGGTGATCAAGTTCTAAACCGAGACAAAATCGTGTTCTCCTAAGATCCTTCATCTCAAACTTGGATTTCAAATGTTCAGCGGTTTCCCTTAACTCCCTTTCAAATGTCACCAACATGAACCGCGATAGAATCTAGAACTTGTCATAGAAACATGCGGGCATTTACATATCCCTTTCCAATGAAGTAGTCACTTAGTGAGCGTTTCAACCTCATTGCAAACGCGCTCCGTGGTCTAGAGCCACTTGACTTGAGTAAATGAAGTTCACCAGGAACCTTTATATATATTCCATATTTAGATCCCCATAAAGATACGTAGTGACCACATTCATAAGCTGCATGTTTAGTTATTCGGAAACTAGCAAACTGACAAGGTAGTAAAGTGCAATAACATCCATTACAGGAGAATATGTCTCCTCGTAATTGATTCCAGGGCGTTTTGTGAGAATCCTTGATCCATAAGGCGAGATTACCATCTCTTTTTCTCATCACGTTTTCTAACGAAGACACATTAGTTAATAGATTTTATGTTAGGAGGTGTCAGCATCATTGGCTCGAAAAATCTTCCTATTCGTTAGAGAATCCAACTTAATCTGGATCGTATCTTTCCATTTAGGCCAATTTTCTCTACATTGGAATTCATTCATCAACGGAGCGTGGTTCGATATCATCGGACTCAACGAATTCATGCGCAATGAAATGCACGAATACATCATCAATCGTGATGGAGTTTTTATCCCACGTCTCATGTACACTAGTATAATTTTTAGAGAGCTCTATATTCTCAGGAATAGGTTCTGGCATTGAGGCATCCCCCAATGATAACCTTAATCCGGAACATTCTCATGAGATTAATTTTGAGTGTCGATTATCAAAAGATTGAAAGTATCTTTCGAACCCACGGGCCTCCTACACATCCTAGCTGGGGTCATGGCCTGTAACGCCAGAGTGCCACTCTCTATGGCGTTGGTGCCATGCCTACCTCCATGTAGGGTGGCACTTCGTTCTCTTGTAGGGACGTCCATCCTTGTAGGCATATTTGCAGCAGATATGTGTGATCTCGTCACTTTAGAGGGGATCAAGATGAGACATAATGGGGACAGACCACGACAATTTCTATTGTTCCTGTTGAACATCCGTGTTCTTATCTCCCCCTAACGACAGGAAGACTGTCTCATCAAAGTGACAATCCACAAATCTAGCGGTAAAGAGATTGCCTAGCAAGGGTATTAAGTAGCAGACGATTGTTGGAGTCTCAACTCCAACGTATTTGCCCATTCGTCTAGGAGGACCCATCATGGTGTGATGTGACGACACAATTGTCACATAAATGGCGCACTCAAATATGCGTAAGTACAAGATACTTGTACCTAGTCACTAGCTATAACGCATAGATAGATTACGTGGCAGTGGGTCGTAAATGAATTAGCATAGCTGCATGCAATATTGCATCGTAAATGATATAGGGAGATTGGTGTGCATTACCAATGTCTAGGCTACCATCGTAGTCATTTCCGCGAGACCATTTGGGTGTGTACATGAGAATATGATGTCCAAAATCAGTCCCAGTAATATGCAATAATCATCGAAAGTCTTCGATGTAAACTCTTTAGCATTGTCAAGTCCAATTGACTGAATGGGATGATCCGGGGAGTGAGCCTGTCACCATATGATTTGTGCTAGGAGTGTAGTATAAGCAGCATTACAAGTGGACAATGGTACAACATGTGACCAGCGTGTTTGTGTGTCAACCAACAAAATGAAATATTTAAACGTCCGCAAGTTGGTTGAAACGGTCCACAGAATCCTCTCGAATTCTGTAAAAACAGAATGAGTATTTTCGTATCCTTTGCGTAGGAAGGTCTCAGTCCTAATTTCCATAAGGAATAGGCTTTGTAGAAAGAGCGAGAGGCCTTAGAAGCAACCAATGAGGATTTTGGTTGTGCCTAAGCGTTTGAAAAAGCTGTCATAAGCAAAATTGGTGATTACATAACCGTCCATGGCGTCATGGCCGTGGGAAACATCATCCATGGCGTCATGACCATAGAAGACGCCTACCATGGCGTCATTAGAGTGGACATGGGCGACCCTAGGCCTGCGGTGGACGGCGTCAGCGCCAGAGGCAATGGCGGCGGCGGTCACACTTAGTCCAGGAATCAACCTTTGATTCTTGCTTCGTTTCGCTCGAAGAAATGGATGTTCGTGTGAAGTCTTTAATAGACGGATCATCATATCATGACTAGGATCACCTATCCTATCGTGACAAAGCCAATATATGTCTAAATCCAACAGATATTCTCTTATCACTATTGGATTTAATAGCTCAAATAGTGGTGACATAAAATCCACTAGAGAGACACATAGGTTTCTCTAAGATACGCCTTTATTCGCAATCATTAGAGGAAATGAAAAGAAACCTTTTTCCTTTCTCTACATGCGTTTTCGCATGGAATTCGTTGGTTAGAATAGCTCAATAGTTTTCGATTTTCCCTAGGTGCGTAGAGAGTTTCTGTGATAGTAATCAATGTGTCATTTGGCAAGCGGAATTTGGGCTATTCCATGTCCTTCAACTAATCCTAATGACCCAGCCATCGTAGTCACAAAGTAATATGCTCAGAATTGCAAATGGAGTCATAATGAAAAGGACTCGAAATTTTATTCATAAGCCAACGGAGTACATCATTGTTTATTAACCATTAAGAGAATCTAATCCAAATATTAGCTAATGCAAAACAATGGTAGTCATTTGACTTCTTTCGGTAACTCCAAAATAAATGTGACCAGGTCAGTAGAGAGATGTCGGTGGAGCAAAGCTCGCTTAAGTACCACTAATCTCAAAACCTTCCTATACATCACACTTACTTTGGATGAGCCTAGTTTGAAAAAAAATTAAATCATTGGCATTTACAACAAAATATATGGCAATTGCCTATTACATCTCTTGGAAAAATAAAGACTTAAACAGAATTGGCGATCTATAGATCCCAGCCAGATTTTAAGTCTTCAACCCTTCACTCTAGATCACCTTCTGGATCTTCTTGTTTCACATAGTGAGCTTCTCTTGCTTCACAATATGCTTTGTAGGCGGTATAATATCTTCACGAGCTCTATAAATGTGTGTCCAATGATCAGATGCTCCACATCGAGAATATACATCTCTGTGCTCATGCTCCCTTGATTGAGGCGTTTTGAAAGCGTCATTAGGATGGCTCTTAGTGTTGGTGGCGTCACCAACATGGCCAAAGGCGTTGCCTCCCTCTCTCTTCCCACATTGACCTCTTCGGTTCCGTGTCCGCCTATTTTGGCGGTTACCTTCCTCATTAGAGAGAGAATATGGACCAGAACGTCCAGAAATGTCCCTAGATTTAAGGTTTCGCTCTTGGCGCCCTCTCTTAGGGGCGCGACTATAATTGGTCTCCGGAATAAACTCTATTCCCACGGGTCTCGAATTATAGTTCTTCACAAGGATGTTGTCATGCTTTTCAGCGACATTCATGGCTCCAATGAGCTCATGAAATCTTGTGATCCGTCCTGTAGTAACATCGATTCGATAGTTCTTAGCAACCATCAAAGCAAAGACGGGCAAGGTGGAGAGAGTCCTCTCAATCAACATCACATCTGTGATCTTTTTACCACAGAATTCCATTAAGGATTTAATGCGAAGTGCTTCCGAGTTGTAATCAATAACTATCTTGAAATCACAAAAGCGGAGATTATGCCATCTCACTTCTAGGTTAGGAAGCAGGGAGTCACGGACGTTGCCAAAGCATTCTTCGAGTGAGACCCACAACCTTCTGGGGTCTTCTTTATTCATATACTCGTACTGGAGCGAATCATCCATATGACGAGTAATTAGGATGATGACTTTCGCCTTATTTGCCTCCAAGGCTACTCCATTTGCTTCCAAAGCTTGAGTTTGCTCAACAGTTGGCACATCCTGGCTAGGCTAAAAAATTGTATCCAGGATTCCTTGGGCCTTGAGATACTGGCGAACATCATGAACCCACTTGTGATATCCAGAGCCAGTTGTTCCTACTGGAGCAAAGTTCAGTTTGTTCAGGTTACTCATCCTGAAAATATGTCGCCGAAAAAGTTGGCTGGAATATGGTCTGAAAACGTTCGCCAGAGGTCTGTCTAGTTGCTGCTCGCTAGCCGGAACTTGGCCGGAATTGGCCGAAACTGCCCTAAATAGCTTCTGTTTGGTTTTTCTGCTTGCGGTTTAGTGACTAAGGCAGCCGTTTCAGTCACTTTTAGACCAATTCTTGAGGCTCTGCTTCCGATTCCTGAATCCTAGCGTCGAGGCGCCGGTGGTGGCTAAGTTTGGTAGCTGTAGGTGGTCTGGAAGGCAGCGAACTGGAGGAAGATTTGCTGCGGACGGTTTGGAGCTTCTGGTGACCGGTTGGGTAGGTTTCAGGCCGGTTCTAGTGGTTCTGCCGCCAGTTTTGGACTCCTGGGGTCGAGGGCTTCAAGGTGTGTAGCAGAGGCAGAAAGGGTTTCAAGGTTTTGTATTCGGATTTAGGTTTTGGCTATTTGTTTCAGGGTTAGAGTTTCGTGCTGATAACGTGTTTTAGGAAAAAGGTATGCAGAGAGAACATCATAGAGAATTGAGAGAATGAGTTGTGGTTTCATTGATAATAGAGGCCTCTTTATATAAAGGATTACAAGCAAAGAATATCAGTCTTACAAGGAAACTGAATCGTACAATGATTAGGATATCTCCGTAGATTCGGTAAGACTAACCCTATTACAACTCAGACAAGTAATCATAGTTTGAGCAAGACACACAAACTAGTGTGTCCTTAAACACTATCGGAATTTTAAAAAAGAGAGATATCGATAATATCGGGGATATCTGGAAAAATATATATTTTTTGAAAGAGTCAATTTATTGAAATTACATATATTTAACATATGAATGTCAACTTCATCTACATCAGAAAAGAGACTCTAAGTGGTTGAAAAGTCGCTCGCTGGTTTACAAAAATATAATAATCAGACTAAGACATATGATCCATATAGTACAAATTGCTTCATCATGAATTCTCCTCACCCAGATTCGTCTTTAGGGAATTTCTCCTCACATGGATTCCACTTCTCACTCGAATTTCTCTCGAAGGGAATACTCCTCACCCAGATTCGCTTTGAGAAGATCTCTCCTCACTCATATTCGCCTTGAGAAGATCTCTCCTCACACAGATCTGCATTTAGAGAATTACTTCTCACCCAAGATCGCCTTGAGGGTATTTCTCCTAACCTAGATTTGCCTTGAGGAGATCTCTCTTCATACAGATTTGCATTTAGATAATTACTTATCACCTAGAATCGCCTTCTCCTCACCCAAATTCTCCTTGAGAGGATTTCACTTCACCCAAATCTGCCTTCAGAGGTTTCACTTCAAGGTATTTTTTCCAAACAGGGTAATATGCCTCTTTATTAGGACACATCCTGACTAGAAACCGTTGTTAAAATTTTACACCTTGATATAATCTCCATATTCCATAATGTATGTTTATCTGTGAATAACAAAGTTTTTTTTTTTTCTATTTTTTTTTTCATCAGATTTTACAAATATTTCTTCATTTTATCGGAGATATATCCCAAATATCTAATATATCGAAGATTTTTGACGATATCAGAAATATTTCGCAGAAGCGGTGGAAAATAAGATATTTTCCCCTATAATATATTAGTCCCTCCAAAAAAAAAGATATCGGGGGATATATCAGAAATATCGTAGATATTTCAATCCTTGGGTGACCAAGAAGCTCAATGAATCTATTGCAGAGATTACGTTGAGCCTAGGAGTTGTGAGAGTTCCTCGCTCCAAAGTTCAGAATGTCTAAATAGAAGACAACTCCAATGGAGCACATCTATCACTTCTAGCAAAGAGGCCCTGGAAGCTGATGGTAATGCAACAATGGTTCAAGTCTTGTTGAATGGAAAAATCTGAATAATTTGACCATCATAGATTGTTGGTCTGGATCCAAGTTTTTCAGCTTAAAAATACTTTAGGCTGAAGATGAACAAATCTAAAAGGGGTGAACACGTTATGACAGATCCAAAATGCATTAATGCACAACTCAGATGAAAGCTTTTAACATCGAACCAACCAGATTTGATTTCTCAGGTTCTAAAAACATCCGAAGTCAACAGCAACGATTTATAGAAAATGAATGTGTCAAGACCTAATTGCAACCAGAATTAGATGTAAAATAAAATAGACTAGACGAAGCAGATAGAGTTGGAGGATTAGAAAAATCTCCACCCAACTTCAAGGACATTCAAATTGGGGGCGAGGCTATTTGAACCTACAAATCAATTAGTTCACTAATTTCTGCACATTTTCATTCCAACCAAACTTGTAGGGAAAGAAAGAATAAAACTTTTTGTTTCTCATCCCTACCTCTAAACCATGAGGCCATGTTAGAGGCACCTATCTAATGTGCAGTCACCCATGTGTTCTGAAATCTGAACCACAACGGTGCATTTAATCAGTAGCCAAGGTCATGGCCTTATTATTTTTTTCTTTTAATTTGAAAGAAAATAAGAAATGGTATGTTCAAATGTGCAAAGATCAAAACTGATCAAAACTAATTTCATTACAAAAAAAGAAAAGAAAAAATCTTTAAAGGACTACCTGAATCACCTTTGAATTTGTGCTGGCTATTTGAAATAGCCAACCCCATCTAGGATGAATGGCTGTTTGATTTTCGACAGCAAGCAAACATTAAAACTATATCAACTAAATGGTTTTTGGTGAAGTAAAATGGAAAAATAGAAAACATTCAACATATGTTGATGTCCTGCTCCTAGCAAGGTTTGGAAAAGGGATTAATGTGTGGTAAATAACTTACCAAGATGCTTTCATCAAAAATAGATTGATTTGAGCCTTGGAGAGTGCAAGAGCCACAAGGTTATCCAACTTTAACGATGATAACGCCTTGAAGTTCAGATTCCTTAAAAAGCAGGTCTACAAGAGGTCAAGAAAGAAGTTGCACCCACCAATGAAATTTTTTTTTGGGGGGGGGGGGGGGGGGGGGAGAACAAGGAAGACATTGCAGATAATGTGTACATACTTTTGTTCACCAAGAAAACGTGTAAAATACTTTTTCTTCAAATGAGTAAGATGCATAGTGTAGTAAGGTATTATAAAATCTATCTAACACCGGTACACAAGATAAAGAAACAAAATTAGAATATCATGAAGAAGGAATTATGAAGACAATAATATTTGAGACAGTTAAAATGTATGTAATCATAGTATTGACCGATTAAGTTTAGGCATAATTTTCTTTTATAAAGAAGTAACTATTTGTAGTAAACGGGGAACAGAATACAAATTTTGAAGCATCTAAACCATAAGGAGGGAAACTTTTCTATAAATACAGATAGAACTGGACAAATCAAGTATGACTTGGTTAGGTCCTAATATCAAGCCTCACAAGCTCACACCCAATTCAAATATCATATTTACATCTCTCACCCTATGCGCTGCACTTTGAAGCTCTATCCGGAATGTCAAAAACACTTTGTAGACTCATCTCCTCTACAATAACAACCTTGTCTCTTGATTTAGAGCCACATCCAATAGAAACCTGCCTTCTTGTTACACCTAAAACCTGTAATTTGAGAAGAATACATGAACTTTTCACATGTGACAGCGCGACTAGATCAAATACAGAACCAAACATTTTATAGAAAACTTACTAGAAAACTATATTATGATACAATCATGATAATAAACATCAGACCCTTGAAATTTTAGGCCTCAGTCTGTACCACCTATTACAGAAATTATTGATCTTCTCTTGATAAGATAAGAAACATATATGAATGTCTCATCAAACTTTCTTCAATATCTGTTCTGTCTTGGGTTCTGTCTTTATGGGGGAAAATATTAAGTTATGCATGTATTTTTGTAAGTCTGTGTGTCGTGTGTGTGTGTGTGTGGGATCTAGTACGTATTTTCAAGCAAAACCATACTTAAGTCACTTAAACTTACAAATGGTTTCTAGCTAATTTTGGAGGAGTAGTACTCAATGACCTGGGAAGGGATTTCAACTTTATTCTTAGGAACAACGAGAAACCCATCTACATTGTTGCCATTCCTAGTCACACTTAACATGATCTTAAGGGGACTTGACTAAATCAACATTCTGAAACATAATGAAAGACAAGAGCTTCCATCCACCCATGTGCCTTTGCAAAATCGCATCCAAGGAGTTTGTTTCACAATTCAAAAGATCACTTAGCCCACTTAGATCTATTGTTAGTTCAATACTATCCCCTTTGCATGCATCAAATCACTTTCCCAACAAAGCTTGCTTACAGGTACTAGAGCTTTCGGACTAAAAACCACTTTTCTTGAATAGGAGAACAAGTACCCTTCAAACTTGGGAAGTAATATTTCACTATTTCTTAACCAAGCCCCAGCGTATCTTTATCTATAAAACCTATCCTTAAACTAACCTCATGAGCATCCTATTGCACTGCATAGGTGTCAACAAGTACACAACCTCCCTACTAGTCATCATTATTCCTGTAAATATGTAACGATAATTTTGAAGTCTCTGGATTGTGCTGAGATTTATAATTACAAGAAGTCAAAACAAACTCGTACTTTCGCTTAAGCTTTCAGCACAAAAGGACCAGCATTCTGGTAGCACATTTCAATCCTACCACTCTCCCTGTCTCAGTTGCTAAAGATCACTATAAAGTACAAATGGCGCATACAACAGATATGTATAGAGATCAAATTCAGGAGATCTGAAACTATCAGAAACTAACACAATTCCTAAAAACGAAACTCTTGACAAGATGCACTTCAAATGACAAGCAATATATAAAAATTCTCAACTAAGTTTCCACCTCTCTTAACCCTTGCCACTCGTTACAAACTACAAAGATACGACACAAGCCCGCCATGGTATGTTAACGTGCGTACAAGGAATAAAGGCTCCCAGTAAAACCAATGATTAAAGGACACATAATCCAGAGAAGATCATAACTTACAGCTACTTTCGTCCAAGAATATAAATATAACACATCAACTAACATTCCTTATTGCCTATGGACAGTCTTTCCAATTCATAGGCAATAAGATATATTTAACATGAATTTGATAGTTTACTACTGCTTTACCATTTGAGTGGTGCATATCTAATACTAAGGCTACCAAACCAAGTTCAACAAGTGTAGAATATGAGATAATAGTCCAGGGGAAATGTGGACACCAGAGCAAATTTAGGTATTCAACGACTCTTACAAGGCTATCGCATGATGTCTAAAGTATCAACATACCTGAAAACCAGGCCATAGTTGATGTATTACCCGGGAAAATTTACTAAACCGATGGTTTAACTTACTAAATCGATATAACAACTGTTATATTAAGCAAAATTACTTGTTCAAATGCTCTTAACTTATTTGGGGCAGTGATGAATATGATGTTGTATCTACAATTATCCCAGAGTTTCGATTAATTCAACTATCATAGTGCAACAATTAAGAGACCTTGAAAATGTTATTCATTCCGTTTTGATTCTGAGTAACGGTGTGTGACCATATACGCTCATAGACATCAGAGCAACAACAACAACAACACAGTGAGGAGTTGTAAACACCTATAATATGTTCACATACACTTGAATTAGAAATTACCCTGTAATTGTGAAAGGGTAACAACAACAACAACAACAAGTGTTCAATTAATTTCAAGTGCTCACATCCCACATTGGAACCCTAATAAGTCAGTATTTTAATGGAGGAACAAAACCAACATGAATCAAATTCATTTGCAACAGATAGGTGAACTTGAAAATTTGAATCAGAGGAAAGCAATACTGACCAGTTCACGCGCCGCCGAAATGCGGTGGCCGATAAGCGCTGATGAGGAGTCGGAAAGTTGCCTGCGTTTTTCCGGTGAAGATTGTCCGTCACTTCCTTTCTTTCCAGATTTTCCAGTTGGTCTCTGTTTTGATCCACATTTTACAGTTTTACAGTAACTGAGAAATGCGTTTTTACGGCCATGATTGACAACAAAAATAATAACAACGGCTGGGATTCACACTGACTGGGCCGAGAAGGCATGCTCCGAGCAGGGGTGACTCATACTTCCTTTTTAAGTCAAGAAAAATTCTTGCGTACGTCAGTCATACCAAACACGTGGTACCCCTGCCAATCACACTTTAGAAAGTTTTTGCCTTATTCCAAAACTACCCCTGATTTTTAAAAGTGCAATACCCAAAATACCCCCCTGCTGGGCACTGATTGGACAGTCGCACCGCCATGTGCCCTACGCAAGACTTTCTCTTAAGTCAATCCTAATTTCTTCTTCGAAACATAAAAATAAAATAAATTAAATTATTCAATCATACTGTAAGCTGATCGGTTCGTTTCAAGTTTTTTTTTTTTCTCCTTTTTGTTTCTTTATGGAAAAATCACAATATATTTTTACACTGGAGACACGTGATGTCACACTCTTTTTAGGACACGACAATAAGAGACATCTTTCAAGTAACTTTGACTGCTCTCTAATATGTTTTAGAAAGCAATCTCTGTGTCGAAGCGAACGGAGTCTGAATCGATAGAGACAGTGAAGAGCCTGAATCGATCTCTGAGAAGCTCACTCACTGAGTCAGAGCGAACGAAGGAGAAGACTCTAGCTTTTGGTTTATAATTTCTTTGGACTAAATTCCAACTGTTCATTAACTACAATAACCTTATATATGTGGAGTATGAAGGACTGAAGCACTCATGCATGTACCACATGAATCTCCACAACTTTGTTTTTCTGAGAGATCCATGGAAGCCCGGGTTCTTAGAAGCAGAGAACAAAGGTGGAGACTGAATAAAGAAAAAAAAATGCATAGAATTAAGTGGCATAAGTCTCCAATTTATAAGTAGGAGATCGTGAGTTCGACTCACAATAGACTAGTTGTTGTATATGAGTTGTTTATTTGATAAAAATAAATAAATAAATAAATAAATAATTAAATAACATTAATGTGAGAAAGAAATTTCTAAAATTTTGTTAATTGACACGGAAATTTTTGAGCCATTAGATTATATGGAGGTCGGAGATTTTACGAAATTCACGAACTTCATGACTTACTCATTTTAGAGGAGCCTGATCCATTTGTTTCCAGCTCTTCTAAAGTGAGGAGGGTGTGAATTTACTTCAATTTCATAAACTTTGGATTCTCTATCTAATTTAAAGGTTGTGACAATTGACATATCACTCTTCCACAAATTTTGGTCTTTCATCTAACTCAAATTAACTTGTCGTTAACTCTAGAAAAAAAAAAAAAAGATATTTCTTGTCAGTGTTTTTCCTATGCGTCAAGTTCCTATGCGTCGTTAACTCTAGGAAAACGAAATAAACTAAACTCAATAACCAGAAACAATCATGTTAGAGTTGTCGAATTTGTTGGTCGTCTCTGAAAAATAAGAAAAACATAAATCCATCCCATGGCTTTGCACTCTTTGCCAAATTCTCTTGGCACTAGTTCTTTAAAGATTTTCAAACAAAATCATTCAATTTTAAGACCAACCCTCCTCTTAAATTGTCTGGAGTCAAATATTCTTTTCTTGAAAAACAATCCGTTTGTTCCTATATAATTGTATTCTCACAGTATAAACAAATCATCAATACAATATTATCTTTCATACCAAATTTAATAGTGTGGACCTTGGAAGATTGTTGACTTGGCTAACCATTAGGGCACCCGTTGCTTGTTAGGGCAAAATTGAGGAGATAGTTAAGAGTCAATGTATAATTATTTGGGTAAAAGTTATAAATGATCCCTGTGATTTGGGGTGATACTCAATATTAACCTTGTTGTTTCAAAATGTTTATTCTTACTATTGTGATTTGCAAAATTGATCAAAGTTGGTCTAAAAACTAATTTTGACAAAAACTTTCCCATGTCCAATTCACATGTAAGGATAAGTTTGTCATCTCAAAAAAAAAAAAAAAACAAAATAAATTAAAAATTTTATAGGAAAAGAAATTTAAAATAAATAAAAATCAGAATTCCACAACCTTCTATTTTTTTAATTTCATTTTTCAAATGCTATTTCATTTAATTTCTTTTGCTACTTTAAATTGAAATGACAAATTTATCCTTGCACATGAGAGATTTTTGTCAAAAATAGAATTTGGACCAATATTAATTTGTTTCGCGAACCACAGGGATAAAATTAAATATTTTTAAACCACAAGATTAATTTTGAGCATCACTCCAAACTACAAGGATTATTTATAACTTTTACCCTAATTATTTCTTGAGAATGCATAGTCTTTGATGACAGGTCCGCTTGGTTTGGTGCATCCTTTGAATGTAAACTGTATGCAAATGATGTGAAATTCCGGGTATGGTATCATTAATTTGTTTTGAAAATCTAATGCATTCCGGTCAATTCAAGGAATGAAAATAGAATTGGAAAATTTAACAGAGGAAGAAAAGTCTAGGGTACAATCTTCGTCAAGGCAAGACAAAGTGGTTTGAATAATTCACTTTCAACTGCACTGGAATTTTCATTCTCTGCGTAATGTAGACGTACGTCTGTTTATGTTTTAAGAAATAATGGAATGTTGACTTGGCTAACACAACTTGCAATTTGTGAGGACCTTTGAAGCTAGACTATTAAAAATTTGGAAGACTTTGACTTGGTTTACTTCCAATCAATCCTATATCTTATATAAAAGCAAAAGAAAGGAGAAAAAATCAAAAAACATAGAGTTACTATTCTTGCATGGCTTTTCTTGTAGGCTGTCTTCTTGCCTTTGCAGTTATCCTGAATGCTGAAGCAAAAGCGGGGCCATCTAATATAAGCACTGACTCTTCTTTAACACCCACTTCCAACCCCTCGTGGTTGTCAAGCTCCGGTCTGTATGCCTTCGGCTTTTATAAGCAAGGCAATGGCTATGCTGTCGGGATAGTACTGCTTGCTGGAATGCCTGAAAAGACTGTAGTCTGGACTGCAAAACGTGATCACCCCTTGGTCTCCAACAATGCCACCTTGCTCTTTACATCTGGCGGGCTTTCGTTGCAATCGACTCAAGGCGAAACATCTGTGGCGACTATTACTCAGACTGCTTTCTCTGCTTCAATGCTTGACTCGGGTAACTTTGTACTATACGACTCTGATCAGGAAATAGTATGGCAAAGTTTTGACTTTCCAACTGATACTATCTTGCCAAAACAGCGTTTGAGAGCAGGGGAATTGCTGTACTCTGCTAAATCCGAAAGTAATAGCTCAACCGGCATTTTCCGTCTCAGTATGCAAACTGATGGAAACCTTGTTCAGTTCCCGGTATCTGCCCCGGCAAGTACTCCGTATGAGTACTATACATCTAAGACACCAGGAAGTGGAGAGAATGTGACACTAAACCTGGATGTTGATGGCCATCTCTACTTACTCAACAACACTGGTTTTACTATACACAATTTTACGAATGGAGCTACTGATGAAGGCAAATCTTATCTTGTGAGACTCGATGTAGATGGAATTCTTCGCTTGTATTCATATAGTTTGAAGCAGAATGGAAACTGGTCAGTTGAGTGGTCATCTACAAGAGACAAGTGTGACCCTTTAGGTCTATGCGGATTTAATAGTTACTGTGTCACAAGAGATATGGAAGCTGATTGCAAATGCCTTCCAGGATTTGAGTCTATCACGCCAGGGGATCAGACTTCAGGCTGTGGGAGGAATATAGTTGCAGATATTTGCAAGTCAGAGAATGAAAACTTCACATACATCATGGAAGAACTGCCCAGCACAAGATGGCAAAATTTTGCATACATGACTTTGTCATTATCAGACAAAGAAGAGTGCAACAAGGCCTGCTTGGAGGATTGCAACTGTGAAGCCGCACTTTTCGCAGATGGAAGCTGCAAAAAGCAGAGGCTTCCTTTGACTTATGGAAGAAGAATGTTAGATATTCCAAACTCAGCTTTCATCAAAGTTGGTATTTCTAAACCTCCAGCTACAGATAATATTATCCATCCAAAGGGAAACAAGAAAGAAGGTCGAGTTGCAGTCCTTATTGTTGGAGTTTCATTTACTTCTTTTGGGTCCATTTTGTTGGTGATCTCTAGCTGTAATTGTGTTTTGGAAACATAATGTTTGGGCTTATAAAAGGATGAATAAGCTCAATGGTGATGTTGAATGGAATGAGGATGTGGCTCCGCGACCATATGCCTATGAACAGTTAGAGAAGATGACTGATAATTTCAAGGAGGAAGTTGGTAGAGGAGCTTCGGCAACAGTTTATAAAGGGGTAATGTTGAGTGGCCAAAAGCTAGTTGCTGTGAAGAAACTAGAGAAAGTTGCAGCTGACGGAGCAAAAGAATTCGAGACTGAGATGAAAGTTATTGGCAGATCACATCACCGGAGTTTAGTACGTTTGCTTGGGTATTGCCTTGATGGACCAAAGAAGCTTTTGGTTTATGAGTACATGAGCAATGGATCACTTGCAGATATACTCTTCACACCTGAGAGGAAACCTTATTGGGAAGAAAGAATGGGAATTGCTCGAAGGATCCGGCTCCTCTAAAGTGAGGAGTCTGTGAATTTACTTTAATTTCATAAAATCTTGACACTTCACCCGATCTAAGGGTCCGAATAGTTAACACCTCACTCTACCACCAATTTTTAGAATTTTAGTTTAAACACCAATAACTTACTATTAACTCCAAAAAAAAAAAAAAAGGATTTGACGTGATCTTATGCTTCAATTCTTTCTCTGTGCTGAAACATTGCATTTGCTCTTTCTGTGTGCTTCCATGGTTGAAGAAAAATCTATACAAAATTATTGATGTGCGAGTCTTAATGATATACACAATTATGAATTCATAATTATAGAAACAATTGAGGTAGGCAATGCAAAGTGCAGGTCACTGCAAACCAAGGATTTCACTTTAGCGAAAGGCTGTGATCAATATGGGGTTTCATAAATCTTGTTATTGATAGAGGTGGTTTGTTACAACTTTGAAAAATTAATTTGAGGGTTTAAAGTTTTCTTATTGGGATTTGAAACAGATGAAATTGCATGATTAAAGCTTTTCTTTCACTACCCATGGACATGTTTCCATGGAACCACAGAGAAGCAGCAAACGCAGGTGTAAAGAAAAGAATTTTTTTTCCCAAAAAATCTCGTAGAATCCCTAATTTTTTTCTTTTGTTAATTAATAATTTTTAGATAAAATTCCAAAAATTGATGGTTTAGTGAGGTGGCAATTGTTAGGATCCTTAGATCATGTGGAGTGTCAAGATTTTATGAAATTGAAGTAAATTCACAGAGTCCTCACTTTAGAGGAGCCGGATCCTTGCTCGAAACATAGCACGGGGTTTTCTTTATCTGCATGAAGGGTGTGATACACAGATCATCCACTGTGACATAAAGCCTCAAAACATACTGATGGATGAGTTCATGTGCCCCAAAATCTCTGACTTTGGTTTGGCAAAGTTGCTTCAGCAAGACCAGACTAGAACCACTACCGGCATTAGAGGGACTAAAGGGTACGTTGCACCTGAGTGGCATAGGAAAATGCCTATTACAGTTAAAGCAGATGTTTATAGCTTTGGAATTGTGCTATTGGAGATTGTGTGCTGTCGAAGGAATGTGGACTGGAGTGTTCCTGAGGAGGAAGCTATCTTGGATGAATTGGTCTACCATTACTTCGAGAGTGGTGAGCTCAGTAAATTGCTCGGGGATGAAGAGATAAACAGAAGGCAGTTTGAAAAGGTGATTAAAGTGGGACTTTGGTGCATCCAGGATGAGCCATCGCTTCGTCCTTCTATGAAGAAGGTTTTGCTTATGTTGGAAGGGACTGTGGACATCCCAATCCCTCCGAATCCAAGTTCTTTTCTCAATAATATCTAAATTGTGTTTGAGCCTCAAGCACTGATCTAATCAAGAAATAAATTGAGCCTCGCATGTTGCATAATGATTTCACTCATGCTTCACTGACTGTATGTAATGATTGTAATTATCTTGTATTCATGATGTATTTGCTGTTTCCGTTTCCATTGCAACACGACTATCATTTGCCAAATTTTAAGTTTATAAAAATGTGACTTCCTTTTCTTTCTTTCTTTGCTGCTATGGTCTACTTTTCTTTGTTCATTGTAAGACTGCTTTTGTGTATAATCCCAAAGTGCCTGCAATTATTTCTATACCAATCTTGTATGCATCCAAATATCTTAAACGCATTCCATAGATATCTGCAGATCACAAATTGCAGCTGCATTTGGTTCGACATGCAACGCACACAAACTAGAATGTTTCAGTCTGAAAATAGAGATTCATCTGGGGCATTGCTAGATTGTTTCCATAGGAGAGATGAAGTTAGCTAAGCCATACATGCCAAGTCAAGACTCTGTAGAAGTTTAAGGTTCTGCACTAGAAAGTGACGAAAGCGAAAATCACTTTGTCTAGCCTTGACAGAGATTGTCCAGACTTTTCTTCCTTTGTTAAATTTTAGAATACAAGTTTGGATTCAAAGGACAGACCAGACCGAGTGGACCTGTCACCATAGACTTTGCATTCAAGTAATAGTCGTGTTAAAGTCTTCTGCCTTATGCATACGGTGCACAGCCTAATCTTATGCGAAACACTAAGCATACAGTGCTCCAAATATATACTATATGCATATTACATTTACTACAGATTCCTTAATCATATGAATGCTAGAGTTACAAAGTAGCTCATACTTTAAAAAGCTTTTCTATGAAGAAGTTTAGAGAGGAGCAATATATAAATCATGACGACACAAGGACATACAGAAAACAAAGTTTGCAAAGAATTCCTCGTATCCATAAACAAGTTTTTATCACATCGATCAAATGCAAAGCTCAAACAACTTGAGAATCTAGATGGTACTGAGAAATGAATTTGGACCAGGAGGAACTGGGATTTCTACAGTCCCTTCCAACATAAGCAGAACCTTCTTCATAGAAGGACGGAGCGACGGCTCATCCTGGATGCACCAAAGTCCCACTTTAACCACCCTTTCCAATTGCCTTCTGTCTATGTTTTCATCCCCAACCAATTTCGTGAGCTCACCACTCTCAAAATAATGGTAGACTAATTCATCCAAGATAGCTTCATCATGAGGAAGACTCCAGTCCACATTCCTTCGACAGCATAAAATCTCCAACAGCACAATTCCAAAGCTGTAAACATCTGCTTTAACTGTTACAGGCATTTTCCTATGCCACTCAGGCGCAACATACCCTTTAGTCCCCCTAATGCCGGTAGTGGTTCTAGTCTGCTCTGGCTGAAGCGACTTGGCCAATCCGAAGTCAGAGATTTTTGGGCACATGTACTCATCCATCAGTATGTTTTGAGGTTTTATGTCGCAGTGAATGATCTGTGTATCACACTCTTCATGGAGATAAAGAAACCCTCGTGCTATGTTGCGTGCAATTCCCATTCTTTCTTCCCAATAAGGTCTCCTCTCAGGTGTGAAGAGTATATCCGCAAGTGAACCATTGCTCATGTACTCATACACCAAAAGCCTCTTTGGTCCATCAAGACAGTACCCAAGTAAACGGACTAAATTCCGGTGATGGGTTCTGCCAATAATTCTCATTTCAGTCTGAAATTCTTTGTCGCCTTCAGCTGCAACTTTCTCAAGTCTCTTGACAGCAACTAGCTTTTGGCTATTTTCAATCACCCCTTTGTAAACTGTTCCTGAGGTTCCTCTACCAACCTCTTCATGGAAATTATTAGTCATCTTTTCTAGCTCTTCGTAAGCATATGGTCGCGGAGCTACATCCTCATTCCACTCAGCATCACCATTGAGCTCATTCATTCTTTTATATGCCCAGACATTGTGTTTCCATAATACAATTACAGAAATCACCAACAGAATGGACCCCAGAGCAGTAAACGACACGCCAATAATCAAGAATGCAATTCTACCATTTTTCCTGCTTCCTTTTGGAACAACTGCATCCGGAGCTGGAGCTGCAGAAATCATGACAACCTTCTTCAGGAGAACTATGTTCGAAGTATCTGCTCTTCTTCCATATCTCAAAGGAAGCCTCTGCTTTCTGCAGCTTGAACCGTCAAAAACTGCAGCCTGACAGTTCAAATCCTCCAGACAGGCCTGTTTGCAATCTTCTTTACCTGGAGATGACAGAGCCATATATGGCTCATCCTCCCATGCGGTGCTGTCCAGTTCTTGCATGGTGTAGTTGCAATTCCAGTTCTTTGATTTGCAAACATCTCCAACAGAAGAATTTCTCTCACAACCTGAAGCCTGATCTCCCGGGTTGACATATTCGAATCCAGGAAGACATCTACACTCAATTGCTGCCCCCATTGTGACACAATAGCTATTAATTCCGCATATACCTTTAGGGTTACATCTATCCGTTGAAGATGACCATTCAGTGGACCAATTTCCTTTCTGTTTCAGATCATATGAATACAGACGAAAAATCCCATCTGCATCAATTCTCATAAGATAAGATTTTCCTCGAGTGGGAAGACCTCCATCGGCGAGATTCAATAAATTTCCACCAGTATCATTGAGCAAGTAGAGACGACCATCAACACCTAAATTAAGGGACACATTTGTTCCTGCTCTATCTGTGTTAGATGTATAGTACGCATATTGAACACCACCATCTGGTCCAGTGTCAACAGGGTACTGGACAAGGTTTCCATCACCTTGCATAGCGAGACGGAAAATGCCTGATGAGTGATTAGTTTCTGATTTAGCAGACAGAAGTTCCTTCCCTGCTAGCAGTGGTTGAGTGGGCAACAAGGTATCAGTTGGGTACTGGAAGCTTTGCCATACTATTGCCCGACTCGCATTGTACAGCACAAAATTACCCGAATCAAGCATCGAAGCAGAAGAAATAGGCATTGGAGACTCAACCACCAAACTTCGCCCGCCTTCTGTCGACTGCAAGGCAATCCCATCACTTGTGAAGAACAAGGTGGCATTGTCTGAGACTAGTCCACCATCTCGATCTGCAGTCCACACCACAGTCTTTTGGGGGACTGCAGCAACAACTATCCCCACAGCAAAGCCATTGCCTTGCTTGTAAAAGCCAAAGGCATACATACCGGAACGAGACAACCATGAGGAGTTGGTAGTGGGTGTTAAAGCAGATCCCCTGCTTATATTAGACTGCAGTTGTTGTGCTTCAGCATAATTGAAGAATGCAAAGGCAAGAAGATAACAAACTATAAAAGCCATATCTCAATGAGACTTCTCTACCTTTTTTCCCCTCCTTTTTTTTTTTTTTTCCTTAAAACAGTCCACAAAATTGGTTGTAGCCTGAAGTTCTTATTCTAAAGTTGCTTTAATGCTAGTAATGAACCTGTTACCTGTAGGTGCCCGTTCTCTCTGTAGGAATGACTTGCTTTAGCCAAGTCAAGTCCACTCTTCAGAAAATGTCAAGGTTCAAAGGTCCTCACAAATGAGCGTCTTTTGCAAGTTGTGTCACTATAGCCTGAAACTTCTTTAAGGACCTTGGAACCTAAAGACAAGGCAAAGTCTGAAACTTCCAATGAACTTGAAAAGTGATGAGGCTGTATTTTCTCATGCCTTGACTGGGATAATATTGACTTTTCTTGCTCTGCCTATCACTAAATTATGGTTCTCGTTCGCAATTACGACAGGATTAATAGATAATAACTAGCGACCTTCAGGCTGTAGGTGTAATTACTGCTCAGGAAAAGATGATGAGGTATGTCGTAAAAACATTTATTAACAGACTGATCATGTCAACTTTGGCTGCTATTTTACTCACTCCACTCAAGGTTTCATGTGAAAACCTCAGCTAAGCCATAAAGAAATTAAAGAGCAAAGAGGCAACCAACAATGACTCCATATTCTAGATCAAGATGAAAAATCCAAGTCACCACCACTGCTACCCCAATTACCTTCCACCTAAGGTGGGGGTTTGGGATGGGGACGAGGAGACCATCGAGAGAGGGGCTGTGTATTTCCGTTTGAAAAACGGGAAAATGAGGGCGCTAGAGATTTTTCGGGGTGGGGGACAATGCAACAATGGTTCAAGTCTTGTCGAATGGAAAAATCTGAATATTTTGACCATCATAGATTTGGTCGGGATCCAAGTTTTTCAGCTTAAAGTACTTTAAGCTGAAGACGAACAGATCTAAAAGAGGTGAACACGTTATGACAGATCCAATCTGCATTAATGCACAACTCAGATGAAAGCTTTTAACATCGAACCAACCAGATTTGATTTCTCAGGTTCTAGAAACGTCCGATGTCAACAGCAACGATTTATAGAGGATGAATGTGTCATGACCTAATTGCAACCAGAATTACAATGTAAAATAAAATAGACTAGATGAAGCAGATAGAGTTGGAGGATTAGAAAAATCTCCACCCAACTTTAAGGACATTCAAATTGGGGGTGAGGCTATTTGAACCTACAAATCAATCAGTTCACTAATTTCTGCACATTTTGATTCCAACCAAACTTGTAGGGAAGTCTTTTTGTTTCCCATCCCTACCTATGTGTTCTGAACCAAAACGGTGCATTTAATCAGTAGCTAAGGTCATGGCCTTTTTTTTTATTATTATTATTTGAAAGAAAAAAAGAAACGTTATGTTCAAATGTGAAAATATCTTTCATTAAAAAACAGAAAAACAAAAAATCTTTGAAGGACTACCTGAATCTGTGAGGATTCAAATGGAATCACCTTTAAATTTGTGCTCGCTATTTGAAATAGCCAACCCTATCTAGGATGATGGCTGTTTGATATTCGACAGCAGGCAAACATTAAAACTAGAGAAAATTTTACAAAGAGTACCCGAATTAAGGCCCATTCTAAATTTTAGTACCCGACTATTCAAAACTATCACATTGGTACCCGATGTTTGAAATCCGACCCAACAATCGTACACGCCGTTACTAACGGTGTTAAGTAGCACATTTTGAGGGATATTTTAGTCATTTCATGTCTTAATCCAATTTTTTTTTTTAATTAAAAAAATTTATGAGACCAATTTTTTTTTGTTTTTACATATGATGCAACTGGTCTCATAAATGGGGAGAAAATCAAGGAGAGAGAAACCAAGTTGCAATGAATAAAAAAAAAAAATGGATTAAGACATGAAGTGACTAAAATATCCCTCAAAATGTGCTACTTAACACCGTTACTAACGGCGTGTACGATTGTTGGGTCGGACTTTAAACATCAGGTACTAAAGTTTAGAATGGGCCTTAGTTCGGGTACTCTTTGTAAAATTTTCCCTTAAAACTATATCAACTAAATGGTTTTTGGTGAAGTAAAATGGAAAAATAGAAAACATTCAACATATGTTGATGTCCTGCTTCTAGCAAGATAGTTTGGAAAAGGGATTATAATGTGTGGTAAGTTAAGAGATGCTTTCATCACAAATAGATTGGTTTGAGCCTTGGAGCCTGCAAGAGCCACAAGGTTATCCAACTTTAACGATGATAACGCCTTGAAGTTCAGATTCCTTAAAAAGCAGGTCTACAAGAGGTCAATACAGAAGTTGCATCCACCATTGAAATTTAATGGAAAAAAAAAAAAAAAACAAGAACAAGAACAAGGAAGACATTGCAGATAATGTGTACATAATTCTGTTCACCAAGAAAACGTGTAAAATACTTTTTCTTGAACTGAGTAAGATGCATAGTGCAGTAAGGTATTATAAAATCTATCTAACACCGGTACACAAGATAAAGGAATAAAATTAGAATATCATGAAGAATGAATTATGAAGACAATAATATTTGAGACAGTTAACATGTAATTATATTATTAACCGATTAAGTTTAGGCATAATTTTCTTTTATAAAGAAGTAACTATTTGTAGTAAACAGGGAACAGAATACAAATTTTGAAGCATCTAAACCATCAGTGGGGAAACTTTTCTATAAACACAGATAGAACTGGACAAATCAAGTATGACTTGGTTAGGTGCTAACATCAAGCTTCACAAGTTCACACCCAATTCAAAGATCATATTTACATCTCTCACTCTATGAGCTGCACTTTGAAGCTTTATCCAGAATGTCAAAAACACTTTGTAGAGTCATCTCCTCTACAATAACAACCTTGTCTCTTGATTTAGAGCCACATCCAATAGAAAGCTGCCTTCTTTTTACACCTAAAACCTGTAATTCGAGAAGAATATATGAAGTTTTCACATGTGACAGCTTGACTAGACCAATTACAGAACCAAACATTTTATAGAAAATTTACTAGAAAAGTATAATATGATAATAAACATCAGACCCTTGAAATTTTAGGCCTCATTCTGTGCCACCCATTGCAGAAATTACTGATCTTCTCCTTAAAGAAACAGATATGAATGTCTCTTCAAACTTTCTTCAATATCTGTTCTGTCTTTATGGGGGAAAATATTAAGTTATGCATGTATTTGTGTAAATCTGTGTGTTGTGTGTGTGTGTGGGGGGGGATCTAGTACGTATTTTCAAGCAAAACCATACCTTAAGTCACTTAAACAAATGGTTTCTAGCTAATTTTGGACGAGTAGTACTCAGTGACCTGTGAAGGGATTTCAACTTTATTCTTAGGAACAAAGAGAAACCCATCTAAATTGTTGCCATTCTTAGTCACACTAAACATGATCTTAAGGGGACTCGACTACAATCAACATTCTGAAACATAATGAAAGACAAGAGCTTCCATCCACCCATGTGCCTTTGCAGAATCGCATCCAAGGAGTTTGTTTCACCATTCAAAACACCACTTATGCCACTTACATCTATTGCTAGTTCAATACTTATCCCCTTTGCATGCCTCAAATCACTTTCCCAACAAAGTTTGCTTACAGGTACTAGAGCTTTCCGACTAAAAACCACTTTTCTTGAATAGGAGAACAAGTACCCTTCAAACTTGGGAAGTAGTATTTCACTATTTCTTAACCAAGCCCTTTGCCAGTCTCCACCATAAACTTAACCTGCGTATCTTTATCTATAAAACCTATCCTTAAACTAACCTCATGAGCATCCTATTGCACTGCATACATGTCAACAAGTACACAACCTCCCTATTAGTCATCATTATTCCTGTAAATATGTAACCATACTTTTGAAGTCTCTGGATTGTGCTGAGATTTCTAATTACAAGAAGTCAAAACAAACTCATACTTTCGCTTAAGCTTTCATCACAAAAGGACCAGCATTCTGGCAGTGCATTTCAATCCCGCCACTCTCCCGTCTCAGTTGCTAAATATCACTAATAAAAACCAGATGTTCTTCTCCTCAAGTATTCACTAAGGAAACAATTTTCCTCTTCATGGAATAGAAACAAAGCTCAACTATATTTTTTCTCAAAGTAAGTTTCTTTTCAACTTTGAACACTCGGGAGCTTCGTCTAGAGCTTAACCATTCTAGGCACAATTTCTTGGAGCTATGCTAAGCCACACTACATCACATTTCCTTCATGTATGAATTACAAAGCCAATCATCTCTCTTACGATCTCCAAATAACCAAAATCCTTACCGAACTAATGTAGTCGAGTAGGGCGGCGTTAGCTTCGCCGTCCTTTGCAGGGGCGTCGATCTGGACACCCAACGCCTCATCACTGAAATCTTCATTCAAAAAGAAAAGCAAAGATTACAGGAATGCAGAGATGATGAAATTGAAGATTGAAAAAGGGAAAAGAGAGAGAGAGACCAGTGATGGAGGCGAGTTTGGAGCCAGGCTTGGCGTGGATGGTGATGGCGACGGAGGAGGGAGGTACGGAGCGAATACATGCCGGGAAATTGTTGGTAGCGGAGGACTGAGTCGACTCGGTGGCGGCGGCAGGTTTGGCCTTGGCCTTTCCCTTCTTCGCTGGAGCCATCTCCTCTTTCTTCTCCCCCGCCTCGCTCCTCGCCGCTTCGCACCTCACCGCTTCGAAGCTAAATTACGTATTACCCCCGTCGTGTAACTCTGATCGCGTCAAAGAAAGCATATGAGTCAAAAAAAAAAAAAAAAAAAATTATAGATATATATATCTACAGATCCTATCCAGAGCGAGGCCTCGCTCTGAAATTAAAGTGCGATGTTGGAGTTTAGAGTCACTTTTCGGTCTCATATCCACATCTCGACCGTTCAATTTTTAGGTACTAATATATAGATCATCTCTGCAAAATTTCAACCAAATTGATAATCTTTAAGGTATCTAACTCGCTTAAACCAATGGACGAACTGAATCTGTCCAACCTGAACCGTACTAGCTTTAAGGCAGTTATCAATGCCTTAACGACCATCAATTTGGCTGAAATTTTGCATAGATGATCTATACATTAGTACCTAAAAACTGAACGGTCGAGATGTGGATATGCAACCGAATAGTGACCCTAAACTCCAACCTCGCACTTTAATTTCAGAGCGAGGCCTCGCTCTTGATAGGATCTGTCTATATCTATACTATTATTAAGAGAAGAGGCTTTGTTAGCCAAAATAAAAATTTTTGACAAAAATGACCCTAAAACATTAAAATACTTTGAGAATTAATTAAATCACAAGGGCCATTATAACAATTGCAAATTATATTTTTATTAAAAAAAATAAACAAAATAAATCCCACAAATTCCACTTTTCTCTCCCACTAGCCTCTCTCTGCAATAACTGTTTTCATCCATTATTTTTTTTTCTTTTTTTTTTTCTGAAAAGAAAAATACATATACATGCAGAGCATGTGTAGAGAAATACTAGTTATTATTAAGAGAGAACCCACTTTGTCTAACAAAGTGGGTGTGAATTTACTTAAATATCCTTAGACTATAGGTTAATTTAAAATACTTTTTAATATATGAGAGGTGTTATCGTAAATAGTAAAATATAAATATAAATAAAAATTCAAAAAAAAAAAAAATTTAAGTAAAGTGCGATGTTGGAGTTTAGAGTCACTTTTCGGTCTCATATCCACATCTCGACCGTTCAATTTTTAGGTACTAATATATAGATCATCTCTGCAAAATTTCAACCAAATTGATAATCTTTAAGGTATCTAACTCGCTTAAACCAATGGACGAACTGAATCTGTCCAACCTGAACCGTACTAGCTTTAAGGCAGTTATCAATGCCTTAACGACCATCAATTTGGCTGAAATTTTGCATAGATGATCTATACATTAGTACCTAAAAACTGAACGGTCGAGATGTGGATATGCAACCGAATAGTGACCCTAAACTCCAACCTCGCACTTTAATTTCAGAGCGAGGCCTCGCTCTTGATAGGATCTGTCTATATCTATACTATTATTAAGAGAAGAGGCTTTGTTAGCCAAAATAAAAATTTTTGACAAAAATGACCCTAAAACATTAAAATACTTTGAGAATTAATTAAATCACAAGGGCCATTATAACAATTGCAAATTATATTTTTATTAAAAAAAATAAACAAAATAAATCCCACAAATTCCACTTTTCTCTCCCACTAGCCTCTCTCTGCAATAACTGTTTTCATCCATTATTTTTTTTTCTTTTTTTTTTTCTGAAAAGAAAAATACATATACATGCAGAGCATGTGTAGAGAAATACTAGTTATTATTAAGAGAGAACCCACTTTGTCTAACAAAGTGGGTGTGAATTTACTTAAATATCCTTAGACTATAGGTTAATTTAAAATACTTTTTAATATATGAGAGGTGTTATCGTAAATAGTAAAATATAAATATAAATAAAAATTCAAAAAAAAAAAAAATTTGATCTCACTTTCTACCGATATAACTTCCCACATCTTACCGTTATAACTTCCTACTTTTTTTTCCTCCAAAAAGTAAAAATAAGAATAAAAATAGATACATGTGTCAATAAAGACTAGTATATATATATAGAGCCTTTCTACTAAGGGATCCTTTTTTTTTTTTTGTCTTTTCTAAGGATAGAGCATTAGACCAACTTTTCGATCATATTTTTGCATTTCAACCGTTCAGTTTTTAGGTCCTAATGTGTAGATCACTTCTATAAATTTTCAGTCAAATTGATTATCGTTAAGGCATTCAAAATAGCGATTTAAGATTATAAGTATGAACGGTTCAAGTTTGATAGATTTGGTTCGTCCGTTGATTTAATCTAATTTGATACCTTAACGATCACCGATTTGATTGAAAATTTGCATAAATAATCTGCACATTAGGACCTAAAAGCTAAACGGTTGAGATGCAAAAATATAATCGAAAAGTTGGTCTAATGCCCTATCCCTAGAAAAACCAAAAGAATGAATCCCTTAATGGAAAGGCCCTATATATATATATATATATATATATATATATATATATATATATATATATATATGGAGAGGAATCTCTCCTAGAGCTTCTTATTTGCCTAAGCTTCCTAACCTTTTCACGAGAAAGTGACACGTGTACAGAATGAATCTAACGGATGATATGAGTTTTTCCTCCTACTTTATTATTTTATCTTGTCAATCCTTCCTCTGACCAAGTTCTACTCCTTCGTCTTCTTCAAGTTCAAACTCAAGACTTTCAACACCTCATCATCTTTCTCTCAAATCATGGTCATAGACTCATAGCAGAGCTTATTTTTATTTGTTCCCTTCCTTATTTATCTAAGTCTTGCCATTATTTTTCTTTGCTCTTCTTAATTGATGTTCATAATTTTTGTCTAATAGTCAGGAGGGGTTGTAAATAATTCATAGCCTACCCATCTCGAAAAATAGAGGATGATGGAATTGAAGCATAAGAAAGTTTATTCCGTGAAATCTTTGAACAGAAAACAATGATTTTTGACTGGTGGGTCATTTTGTTTTAGCTCTCATTTAGATTGAAATCTATCTGTCTTCATGTTTTTTTTTTAATCTTTTTTCTTTTCTTTAAATGGTGTTGTTGTTCATATCTGGGTTTTGTTCGATCTGCTACAAGATTTTTGTCTTAATCTTTGATTTCTTGGTTTTCTTCCTTCTACCCCTAACTCTCTTTCTTTGTTCATTAGAATCGAAGATAGTTGTTCTTCCTTATCATGGATTTTTTTTTTTCACAAACTAACACAACACATGAAGGAGAGACTCACCCTCCCATTTCCATATTAAACCAAAATCCAGATAACTCAATGACACAGATAAGATTTTTTCTATGCAATTTTGGGTTGTGAGAGTGAAGACCAGGAGGAAAAGAAGAGCATAAGAGAGAGAAGAGAAAGGAAAAGAATAACAGAAGAGAGAGAAAGAGAAGAAAGAAAGTGGCTGTGAAGGAAAAAGGAAGGGAAATAAAATTGAGAAATTGTAGACCATTAGATTTGAGAGATCCACATGTCTTTATCTGCTTCAAAGCTTAGGAAGCTCAGGTAAATAAAGAGCTTAGGAGAGGATCATCTCCCATATATATATATATATATAGCATGTGCCCACACTCTATGTGTGTGGGTGTTTTCTTTTTTAGTAAGGAAGTAGGTAGTTTCTTAACTAAAGCAGTTTTCTACAACAATAACTATAATTTATTTTATTTTAAGGAATTTAAACTTTTTTATTTTTTAAAATTGACATTATTGTCCATGTTGGTTATTTCAATTTCTAAAGTTTTTTAATATTAGAGGATTATATTCGTCAAATTTTTCAGTTTTGGAGAGTAAGCTCTCTTCTCTTAATAATAGTATATATATATATATATAGCGAGGCCTCGTTTTGAAATTAAAGTGCGCTTTTAGAGTTTAGGGTCACTTTTCGGTCACATATCCACATCTCGACCGTTCAATTTTTAAGTACTAATGTATAGATCATCTCTGCAAAATTTTAGCCAAATTGATAGTCATTAAGGTATCCAACTCTCTTAAACCAATGGACGAACTGAATCTGAAGATCATCAATTTGGCGGAAATTTTGCATAGATGATCTATACATTAGTACCTAAAAACTGAACGGTCGATGTGGATATAAGACCGAAAAGTGACCCTAAACTCTAACATAACACTTTAATTTCAGAGCAAGGCCTCGCTCTGGATAAATATTATATTGTTTAAGTAAATCTAGAATATGTGTCTGGCTCAAACTCTAGGTTACTTGCTCTAGTTGTAATAGGATTCGTATTAGAGATAATCTTGGAGAATCTGAATAGATATACAATCAATGTACGATTATGTTTCCACATACAACTTTATCTCTATGCTTGTAATCATCTATATAAGGAGGCCCCAATTATCTATGAAAGCACGACTCAATTCTCTCCCAATTTCAGTTTTCTTAAAACATGTTATCAGCACGAAGCCCTAACCCTGAAACCCTAATTCCGTAGCCCTCAAATCCTAGCAACCACCGTCGCACACCTTGAAGCCCCCAATCCCAAGAGCCCAGAACCGGCGGCGGAGTTATTGGAACTGGCCGGAAAAGTACCGAACCGGCCCCCAGAAGAGAAAAAGGATCCTTGCCCGGTTTGCGACCTTCCAAACTTCCATCTACCGTCAAATTTGGTCACAAACAGCGCCTTAACTCCAGAATCCGGGAACTAGAAACATAAGTCCCAAGATCGGCCGGAAAGCTATCGGATTGGACTGCAGAACCGCTGCACGTCCTTGAATCGCCGGGACTCCCAGATCGCTGCACCTGTCCTCAGTTCCGGCCAGCCCAGCACAAGGCAGAAAGAAAAGAAAAAGGAAGAAGGAGCGGCCCAAAAAAAAGAAAAGAGAGGGAGTGGGCAAAAAGAAAAGAGAAGCGGGCCTAGAAGAAGAAACGAAAGAGAACAAAAAAAAGATAGGAAGCCCACGTGCTAGCAAAAGACAAAGAAAAAAAAGAAGAAGGAAGGAAGCGGACCCACGTGCCAGAAAAGAAAAAAAAGAAGGGGAGGACGCGGCCCACTGCAAGAAGAAGAAGAAAAGAAAGAAAAAAGGGGCAGCTGCCCACATTGCCAAAAGAAGAGAAGAAAAAAAAAAAAAAAGGAAGCGGCCCACGGTCAAAGTCAAAGAAAAAAAGGTATTTTTTAAACGTTTTTGCTTCTGTTTTTCCATACTTTCAATTTCTTTTCTTTTTGTTGGGGACTTGCAATCTCCCTTCTTCTACCCCTCCTTTCTTCTTCATTGGGGTGACCAAAAGCCGAACTGTGGGGGTTTGTGCTCACTCCAAGCTTGGAGCTTATAGAGTCCTCCAAACTTAGAGTTTGTTGAGAAGTTATGATCGACCACAAACACATCATTGTTTCGATATAATCCAATACCTCTTGGAATCGAATTTCTTGGGAGCGACTACGCTCAAAATTCCTAATTTCTTAAAAGCGATTACGCTCGAAAATTCATAATGTCTTGGGAGCGATTACGCTCAAAAATTTTTATTGTTTTCGTGGTAGCATTTTTCGCTCCGAAACTAACCCTAATTTCTTGTTTTTTTCATGATGAGTAACCTGAATAAATTGAACTTTGCTCCACTGGAGACAACACGCGTAGGATACCACAAATGGGTACGAGATGTGCACCAGCATCTTAAACTGAAGGGATCATGGATACGATCCAAGAGCCAAGTCGAAACGTGCTTACTCATGCACAAGTTGCCGCTTTGGAAGCGAATAGAGCTACTATGGAGGCAAATCAAGCTAAAGCCATCATTCTCATGACAAGGCACATGAATGACGCGCTCCAGAATGAGTACCTCAATAAGAGGACCCTAGAAAGCTATGGGTAGAACTCGAGCAGCGTTTTGGCAACGTTCGTGACTCCCTGCTTCCTGATTTAGAAGTGAGATGACATAGCCTCCATTTCTGTGATTTCAAGTCTGTACTTAACTACAATTCGGATGCCATTCGTATCAAATTTTTGATAGAGTTCTGTGGAAAGAACATCATTGATACGATGTTGATCGAGAAGACTCTCTCTACCTTCCCCGCCTCTGCACTGATGATTTCTAAGAATTATTGAATTGATGTCAATCCAGGACGCATCACAATGTTTCATGAGCTTATTTGAGCCATGAATGTAGCTGAAAAGCATGACAACATCCTAGTGAAAAGCAAGTCTATTCCAGAGTCTAATTATAGTTGCGCCCCTAAGGGAGGGGGCCAGGAGCCAAACCTTAAAGCTAGGGATAATTCTGGACGTTCTGGTCCATATTCTCGCCCTAAAGAGGAAGGAAACCGCCAAGATAGGCTTGTACGGAACCGTGGAGGTCAACATGTGAAGAGAGAGGGAGGCAGATCCTCTGGTTATGGTAATGACGCCACCAAGAATAATAACAACCCTAAAGCACCTCGATCAAGGGAGTCTGACTATAATTGACAGGACCCGCTCCGGATTTCACCATGAAATCCGAGGTGACCCTGCGGGGCCCACCTTAGAAGAAATTCTATCAAAAAATTTGGCGGAACTTCCCCTAAAAATGGACTACCCAAAACCTGTACAATACACATTTACACTTCTAAACAAACCATCCTTAATCTCCTAGAGCCACCTTGCTCCCCAAATCACAACAATCTCCACAACACAACACAAAACTCAACCTAAAAGCATTAATCCCATAGGTTATCAGAGCAAATCTAATACAAAAAGTAAACAAGGAAAACGAAAATAAAAAGAATACGTGAAAGCTACGCTGTTGACTATGCCTCGACTCCATGTACGCCCAATCCCAACTAATCTAGCCAGCAACCTGGGCATTTGCAATCGAAGGGCCCAGGGGAAAGTAATTGAAAAACACGTTAGTGTGAGTGGACAAAAATAAATAATTGTAACAAAAAGAAATAAGGGAATAATTTATACTTTTCCACAATTTTTCTTTTGAAATAAAATTCTCGATGCGTGCAAGATATACAAAACTTATTTCTTAACTTTGAAAAAACATAAGAAAGAAGATAATCCAGCCCCGTTGGTTAAACAAGCAAATAAAATGGGGAAGACGAACATCACCATACTTCAATGGAGCCTCCCAGGTTCAGGTCGGGCCTCCCAGGCCCTATCCTTGACTTCGACCCACAAACACAAAGTAAGTGAAGAGGAACCTCGACTGCAACTCATGTGAGGAGGAGAACTAAAAATAAAATAACCCAAGTATGGTGGAAAAATAATATTCGAAAACAAGTAAATCCATAACGCTTCCCCAAAATCTCGCCAAAGCAAGCACGAGTACGATTCGCAACCGTACTCGGTAAATCTCGTGATAATTCTATAAAATCAACAACGTGTCCCACACGTCAAAATAATCTCAAATTAATAACAAATAGCAAGATCAATTTATAAATCATAATTTAGGATCAAAACCAAAACCCGAAACCATTGCCAAGGCATTCCCAACGCCAAAATTAAAAGTTGATAAATAACAAGAAATATAATTCCAACGAAGTCCCATTTCCCAAATCATAATCAAGATAAATCAATATCAATTTCCCAAAAGCAAATTATAATAATATGATAATTAATTAAACAAATAATTATTTCGGGAAAAACAATCGCATGCATCATTATTTAAAAACAAAAGTCCACTCACAATACTATTTTGGCGACCATGCGTACGGGTTTCTTTGTCGAGCGGTAGCTCGGTACGTCGCCCTGTACATAATTATTTGCAAATTAAATACGATTCTAAAATCAAATCCTCGTAAACTAACTTCTCCATTTCTTCTCAGATTCAACCTAAACTTCACTACTAATATCAATCCGTCGATTAGAGTAATCCTTAGCGGGAACAAGGGAAATCCGAAGGTCGGTTTCCCATAAATTGACATCTGAAACTCCAAACTTCAGAAATTCACAATCGGTAACAAACTTCTCCAATTTCCACCAAAAATACATTTACAAGTTCTACAACAAATATGTGATTTAAATGGCTAAAAAATAAGAAGTAAAATTCTGCCCTACGCGCCTCCACGCACCACCCACAATGGCCCACGAGTCGCCGGCCAACTCCGAACCAGATCACCAACATTATCAACTCAACATTTCAAACATCTTTCTCAACTACAACAAAGCCCAAAAATACCTTGAATTTCCAGAAATTGGAGCTTGATCGGAAATCTGCAAATTTGCACAGTAACTTCTTCAAATCGTTGATTCTCCTTTCACACTTCAAATTGAGTTATGAAACTTGGAGGGATTTACCAGTGGAGGATGGGCTTTCCAGAATGTCCAGAATCATCAAAGATGGTGGTCGGAATTGGGAGAAAGCGGCGGTTGAAGCCAACTGCTACAGTGATCGGATTTGGCTTCGATCTGCAGTTTTTCGGCCAAATCGCTGTGAACCACCACTATAGGCATGTACGGGAGGAAGAGGCGGTCCTAGAATGATCGGTGGCCGGAATCAGAAGAAATGCCGGAAAAAATAACCGGGGAGAGAGAGAGAGAGTTACCGAGTGGGTAGGTTTCCGGAAATGGAAAGTTACAGTAACTTTCCATTTATATAGAAACTTACCATGAACAGTAACTTGTAATTTCGTCCATAACTTTCGCATACGAACTCTGATTTTTACGTACCACATATGCTCGGACTCGGTTTAACGTTCTCTACGACTTTCATGAAGGAGATGTTCTCAAATTTTGACCCAAACAAAAAGTCAACTTTTAGGGCCACTAAAAGTATCGAAACAGAGTAAAAAGTGGCAGTAATTGTCGTTTACCGTTCAAATGACTAGTAAACCGATAAATTTAGGTTTGGGATGTAACAATAATGATGCTTCTCTTCGGTGAGGAGCGTCCGGACATTGGGCCAAAGCATGCAAAGTATTCCAGAATGTTGCAAACGCGTACAACATGTATCGTGAAGCAAGGGAAGCAAATTACATGGAGCAAGAAGATCAAGATGACGATCTCGCTCTGAGGGTTGAAGACTTCAAAAGCCAAGATCAAGAGACTGGCGATTTTGTTTAAGTCTTTTTATTTTTCAAGAGATATAGGCAATTGTCATATTATTTTAGTAAATGCCAATGGCTTAGTCTTTCTTCAAACTAGGCTCATCCAAAGTAAGTGTGATGTCTAGAAAGGTTTTGAGATTAGTAGTACTTAAGCGAGCCTCGCTCCACCGACATCTCTCTACTCACTTGATCACAATTGCTTTGGAGTTATCGAAAGAAGTTAGACGACTGCCATTGTTTTGCATTAGCTAGTTCATTTGGATTAGATTCTCTTAATGGTTAAGAAACAATGATGTACTCCATTGGCTTATGAATAAAATTTCGAGTTCTTTTCATTATGACTCCATTTTGATTATGAGCATATCACTTTTTGACTACGATGGCTGGGCCATTAGAATTAATTCAAGGATATGGAATGGCCCAAATTCCGTTTGCCACATGACACCTTGATTACAGTCATAGAAACTCTCTACGCTCCTAGGTAGAATCGAACTCTATTGAGCTATTTGAGCCAACAGATTCCATGCGGAAACTCATGTAGAGAACGGAAATGGGTTTCTTTGCAATACCTCTAATGATTGCGAACAAAGGCGCATCTTAGAGAAGTTTATGTGTCTCTCTGGTGGACTCTATGTCACTATTTGAGCTATTAAATCCATTAAAGTCGTGAGATAAGATCTCTTGGATTTAGACACATATTGGCTTTGTCACGACAGGATAGGTCATCCTAGTCATGATGATCCATCTACTAAAGACTTCACACGAACATCCATTCTTTCGAGCAAAACGAAGCATGAATCAAAAGTTGATTCCTAGACTAAGTGTGACCGCCGCTGCTGCCTCTGGCGCCGCCGTCGTCCACCACCAGCTTGGCGCTGGCACAATCCCTATCCATGATGCCATGGATAACATCCATCATGGTGATGGCGCCTTAAGTGATGCTGCAATCACCAACTTTGCTTCAAATAGCGTTTTAGACGCTCAGGCCCAACCACAATCCTCATTGGTTGCTTCTAAGGCCTATCAGTCGTTTTACAAAGCCTGTTCCTTAGTGAAATTAGGACTGAGACCGTTCTATGCAAATGATATAAACATACTCATTCTGTTCTTACATAGAATCCGTGAGGATTCTATGGACTAATTCAACCAACTTGCGGACGTTTAAATATTTCATGATGTTGGTTGACACGTAAACACGCTGGTCACGTGGTGTGCCATTGTCCACCTGTAAATGCTGCTTATACTACACTCCTAGTACATATCATATGATAATGGGCTCACTCCCCGGATGATCCTATTCAGTCAATTGGACGTGACAATGCTAGAAAGTTTACATCGAAGACTTTTAATAGTTATTGCAATGGGACTAATGTTGGACATCATATTCCCATATACAGACCCAAATGGTCTCGCATAAACGACTACGATGGTAGCTTGGAAATTGGTAATGCTCACCAATCTCCTTATATCCGCTTAGGGTGATGCAATATCGAGTGCAACTATGCTAATTCTCTACTACCCACCGCCACTCAATCTACCTCTACGTTACATCTAGTGACTGGGTACCAGTATCTAGTACTTACGCATATTTGAATGTGCCATTTATGTGCCAATTGAGCCGCCACAGCGCTCTATGATGGGTCCGTACAGACGAATGGGCAACTACGTTAGATTTGAGACTCCAACAATCGTCCCCCAATTAATGCCCTTGCTAGGCGATCTCCTTACCGCTAGATTAGCGGATTGTCACTTTGATGAGACAGTCTTCCCGTTGTTAGGGGGAGATAAGAACACGGATTTTCAGCAGGAATGACTGGAATTGTCATGGTTTATCCCCACTATGTCTCATCGCGATCCCCGCTAAAGTGACGAGATCACACATACCTGCAGCAAACATGCCTGTAAGGATGACATGACACCAACGCCATAGAGGGTGGCACTCTGGCGTTACAGGCCATGGCCCCAGCTAGGATGCGTGGGAGGCCCGTGGGTTCGAATGATACTTTGGCACAACTTAATCCTTTGATCATCGACACTTAAAATCTGTCTCATGAGAATCTTCCTGATTATGGTTATCGTTGGAGGACGCCTCAACGTTAGAACCTATTCCTAAGAATATAGAGCGCTTTAAAAATTATACTAGTGTACATGAGACGTGGGATAGAAACTCTATCATGATTGATGATGTATTCACTCATTTCATTGTGCATGAGTTTGTTGAGTCTCATGATATCGAACCACGCTCCGTTGATGAATGAATGCCAACATAGAGAGATTTGGCCTAAATGGAAAGATGCGATCCAGGTAAAGTTTGATTCTCTAATGAAGAGGAAGGTTTTCGAGCCAGTGATGTCAACACCTCCAAAACATAAAACCTGTTGACTAATGGGTCTTCGATAGAAAGCGTGATGAGAAAAAGAAATGGTAATCTCGCCTTATGGCGTAAGACTTCTTACAAAACGCCTTAGAATTGACTACGATGAGACATATTCTTTCGTAATAGATGTCTTTGCACTCCACTACCTTGTCAGTTTGGTAGTTTCTGAATAACTAAATGTGCAGCTTATAAATGTGGTCACTACGTATCTCTATAGGGATCTAAATACGGAATACACATGAAGGTTCATTAGGGGTGGGCATAAAACCGAAGACACCTTAAAAACCGGCCGAACCAGACCTGTTTTTCCGGTTCGGTGACCGAACAAAAGAAAAGAGTAGCAGAAATGAGGAAATCTGGACCGAAACCGAGTAAACCCGGTTCGGTACCGGTTTTCGTTGTCAGACCGGCTGGTTTAAAACCGAACCGGGCGATTTCTTAATATATATAAAAATAATTGTTTTTATGTGTTTTTAGTCTATCATTGGCCAAGAAACAGATTTCACGTGCACCTGATCACACCAAATCCTCACTTTTCTCTCTAACCCTACATACTACAAGATTGATTTCACTCATTCAAATCCTCTTTAACCCTTTGCACCTCTCTCTCTCTCTCTCTCTCTCTCTCTCTCTCTCTCTCTCTCTCTCTCTCTCTCTCTCTCTCTCTCTCTCATAGCAGCGTCGCACTATCCCCCTCTTACTGTCTCTCACCCTTGCAAGTAGTAGTGCTCCACGAAGCCATCGCGTCTGGATTTATCTCTACCGCACCTGATAATCACCACCAACGTCAGCCACATCAACACCAGATCTGAGGTACTTCTACTTAGGATTTGATTTTATTGATATCTGGTATTGCATATTTGCATGTGTGTTCAATGTGGGTTAATAATATATGATTCATGTTAAGGGTTTTTGATTTTTAAATTTATGTATTGCAGGATATGGAATCATAGATCTGGAGGGGTTGAGATGAAGTTGGAAGTTTTTTTTTTTTTTTTTTTCAATGCGATTTGGAAATTGAGAAGCTTTGTTTAATTTCTAACTTAATTTCGATTCTCAATTGTAATAATTTGCAACTAATTTCTATTTGGGTTTGTCTATTCTTGATCTGCAGTTGACCTAATGTTGTTTTAATTTCATTTTGATAGATCTAGAATTTTACTTTAGTGTTTTGAAAATTGAGTTGGTTTCTATGCGTTTATGTTTTTGTAGATACAAAGGTTTAGAAATTGATTCTTTGTTTGGAAATGGGTTCTTCGTTTGATTGTGATGAGAACAAATCTATAACATGGGGTTTGATATGTAATGGACTTCTTATGTTACTTGCTGATGCAAATTTTCGTGAAAATCCTTTGAAGCTTAGTGAATGTGTTGTGAAGATTAGTTGGTGATGAGGACTTTTGAAGATTAGTGAATGTCTTGTTTAATTACTGAATTAAGAAAAATGTGAATTATGAATGTTTGGGCTTAAAAATACATCTAAAACCAGAAATATGTAACACGAAACCAGAAAATGGGCCTTGAAAATGTCCCAAAATGAGAATTTTTGGGCCTTAAAAATAAACCGAAACCGAAGTTGGCCGACCTGAAATTTTGGCCCAGTCCTTTTTAATTCAGTGGTCGCTTTGGATTTGGGCCCAACCGACTACTTCGGGTTAGAAACGGTTTGGGTCTCAAACCGAATCGACTCATCATATTCCCAGCCCTAAGGTTCATGGTGAACTTCATTTACCCAAGTCAAGTGGCTCAAGACCATGGAGCGCGTTTGCAAAGAGGTTGAAACGCTCACTAAAGTGACTACTTGATTGGGAAGGGATAAGTGAATGCCCTCGCGTTTCTATGGCAAGTCCGGATTCTATCGCGGTTCATGTTGGAGACATGATCTTCATTGGAAGTTCTTAAAGAGTTAAGGGAAACCGTTGAACACTTGAATTCTGAGTTTGAGATGAAGGATCTTGGGAGAACACGATTATGTCTCGGTTTGGAACTTGAGCAACGTGTTGATAGATGCTTAGGCGTTTTGATAAGGTCAAGCCTTCAAGCACCCCCATGATCGTCCGTAGTCTTGATCCTGAAAATGTTCCTCTTCGTCAGAAGGATGATGACGAAGTTGTGCTAGAGGCAAAGGTGCCCTACTTGAGTACAATAGGGGCATTATTGTACTTAGCTCAATGCACAAGATCAGACATCTCATTTGCTGTGAACTTGTTAGCTAGGTATAGCTCTGCGCCAACATGACGTCATTGCATTGGTGTAAAAGATATCTTTCGATACTTGAGATGTACGATTGATATGGGCATGTTCTATGCCTATAGAGAGATGATGGATTTGGACCCATCACACACCAAAAACGCCGCCAACACTGGCCTACGTCCTTTATCCCCATCCCAAAACAACATTGGAGTTTTGGATGGTTTTGCTGATACTGGGTATCTCTCTGACCCACACAATGGTCGTCCCAAAACTGGTTATGTTAATGTCTAAGATTGGGCGGTAGCCTAATCTTGGTTAACGCGGGTCCGATGGGCTGACCGCTACTTGTGGTATTCTCGGAGCTTCCGCTATCTGTCAAATAAAATACAAAGTGGCGTCAGAAGGAGACCGTGCTGGGCGGTCTTCTCTTCTCTGATGCCTAAGTTAGTCAATGTATTTATGTTAACAGAATAACCGTAGGTAAGTAGTAAATGCGTAATTAATGAGGAGAGAGGAGTGAACCTTTTATAGGTGGGGAAGAGGTTGACCTCTTCCTTGTTTTTGATGTGGGACTGACATGCTTCAGTTCCCAGTTTGTAGAGCTTCTGATGATGTTTTGGCGCGGCGCGTCAGCGGTGATCTGGGGGTGAGCCGGGGCTCAGGCGGTAGCCTGCTTGGCTGTGTTTCCGTAGGTCACCCCGTTGGTGGTAGTTGGTACCGCTGGCGGTAGCATGAGCGTGGCTCATTATAGCTAATTATGCTTGGCAAATGCTCATGTAAGTACAAGTCCCCCAAGTCCCCAGTCAAGGAGGGCAATCTTGGTTGGGTTATTGCCTAGCGGTTCGAAGCGTTACTTCTGCTAGACTTGCGACAGTATAATTAGCGTCATTGCGGTTTTAATGGTGGATTTACTTAACGAACGCTTTATACCCTTTCGGGTGGGCCCCTGCTAGGCCCCCCAGGGAGTCCCCCACTCCCCTGCTAAGATGGGCCTCCGTTTGGCCGACATTGTTTGATGAGGGGGATCTGTACTGAACAGAGGGTGTTGGGTAGCGAGCCCAATCTTTGATACCCAAGTGTCGGGGGTCAACGTGCCTGATCAGGGCCGTCGAAGACTGTTGATATGTCCCCTTACTTGGCCCGGAGGGACGTAGCTCGACTGTAACGCCGCGTGGCGGCCGTTGTCAGAATGAGGCGTTGCCTCGGGAATCATCGTTGGCAGAAGTCCCTCCGCTGATAAAAAGTGGTAAGAAGCGTTGCGGGGACCTTCTGGCTTCAAGCTCGGCGAGCGGTGTTAAGCTCGGCGAGCGGTGTTACGCTCAGCGAAGGCTGTTGCAAGATGAAGTGAGACATTCCGCTAGCGGTGTTGCGCCTAGCGGATACTGTCACTTGCAAGATTTAAAGGGAGAAGTTCCGCTAGCGGTGTTGCGCTTAGCGGAGACTCTCGCTTGCCAGATGAAAAGGGAGAAGTTCTGCTAGTGGTGTTGCACTTAGCGGAGACTCTCGCTTGCAAGATGAAAAGGGAGAAGTCCCACTAGCGGTGTTGCGCTTAGCGGAGACTCGCTTGCAAGATGAAAATGGAGAAGTTCCGCTAGAGGTGTTGCGCTTAGCGGAGACTCACTTGCAAGATGAAAATGGAGAAGTTCCGCTAGTGGTGCGCTTAGCGGAGATTGTCTCGACGATTGGTATGTTTGCCCTTTTGACGGTTACTTCGGGTAGACACTTCGTCTGACATCTCCCTACACGTGGCCATCATGCATTGGGTTGGCGTGTGAGTGCACGTCGCCTCAGCACGCCCGTCTATTCGCCATTAATGCGAGTAATTATCGACTTTGTAACCGAGGTGATGCCTCTGTTAATCCGGAGAGGCAGTGCGATCGTGGGGAACGTGTATGGCAGTCGTGTGATGTCATTTTTCAGCTGACGGCCTAGATGTGTTTGATGTTGACATAAAAGATAGGGAAACTCAACAGGGTTTTGACATCTTCTAAACTTCAAACTGAACTCGTCGTCTTCAAGCTTTGTGCTCTGAGAGGTAGGGAGGACGTTCTGCAAATCGCGTGAGTGTTGCCATTTGTGGAGGGAGATTCGTCGAAGCAAAAACGAGCATCTCCAAGCGCACAAGGGTTCCCATATTCCAGGTTGGTAATCCGAGTCCCGTCCCTGTTTCATTGATTCTGGTTTCGGTCAGTTTCTAGTTTTGCTATTTGAAGTGATTTCTGCCCTTTCCCGGTGTATCTGAGGGTCTAGAATGATTTTTGAGGATGGGTTTAGGTGCTTGGCAGAGAGTTGAGGTTTACGAATTTGCTAGATGGTCGAATTTGGGTTTTGAGTGTATATGCATTGTGTTCTTGTTTTGGTGTTTTCTTGGTAACTGTTCTTGATGTTCTTGGATGAAAACTGCTGCCAAGTACTCCTTCAAGCTTTGGAACGCCTCCTCACAATCTGGGGTCCAGTCAATTACCTTCTTGTGGGTCCTCTTTAGACCCTTGAAGAATGGGAGACATCTGTCGGTGAGCCTGGAGATGAACCGAGAAAGGGTGGTCAGTTTGCCCTGTAGGCTCTGAACGTGCACCTTCCATTTCGGGGACTTCATGTTAAGGATGGCTTGCACCTTGTCAGGGTTAGCCTCTATGCCTCGTTTACTGACGATGTATCCCAAGAACTTGCTGGTGGTGACGCCAAAGAAACATTTTTTTTGGTTGAGGCGCATACCATAGGCCAAGAGAATGGCGAATATGATGGGGAGATTTGCC
The DNA here is from genome assembly GCF_958449725.1 of Rosa rugosa. NCBI lineage: Eukaryota > Viridiplantae > Streptophyta > Magnoliopsida > Rosales > Rosaceae > Rosa > Rosa rugosa. Next base: position 26,949,449 of record NC_084820.1, on the reverse strand, counting down.
ACGTGTCCACTAGCCCTGATGCTCTTGACTAGCATATCGTCCACGTAGACCTCTATTATTTTGCCAAGGTGTTCTGCGAATATGGCATTCATCAACCGCTGGTATGTTGCCCCAGCGTTCTTCAAACCGAAAGGCATGACATTGTAACAGTATAGGCCCTTGTCGGTTATGAAGGTAGTGCATTCCTGGTCACCGGGTTACATCTTGATTTGGTTGTATCCTGAGAAGGCATCCATCATACTGAGCAACTCATGTCCCGCTGTAGCGTCAACCAGTTGGTCGATGCGCGATAGCGGGAAGCTATCCTTGAGGCATGCCTTGTTGAGACCCTTGAAGTCTACACACATCCGCCACTTTCCGTTAGGTTTCTTAACCATGACCAAGTTGGAAATCCACTGAGGATAGTTGACTTGGCGGATTAACCCAATGCCCTAGAGCTTGGCGACTTCCTCCCCTATTGCACGATATTTCTCTTCATCGAAGGCCCTTCGCCGCTGCTTGACCGGATAGAAGGATGGTTTGATGCTCAACTTGTGCGTGATGATCTCAAGGGAGATGCCCGGCATATCACCGTAGGACCATACAAAGACGGCGACGTTGTCTCGTAGAAACTGAGTGAGTTCTGCCGCTTTCTCTGGGGCTAGCTGAGCGCCGATGCGGACCGTCCGCTCAGGGTGCTCGTCGAAGATGCTGATAACCCTCAAGGATGTTTCCGGGTTGACAGGCTCCTTTTTTACATATTTCTCCTCGTCATCCCTTGTAAAAGGGAGAATTTCCGCTAGCGGTGTTGCGCTGAGCGGAGACTTTCGCTTGCAAGAAGAAAATGGAGAAGTTCCGCTAGCGGTGTTGCGCTTAGCGGAGACTCTCGCTTGCAAGAAGAAAAGGAAGAATTTCCACTAGCGGTGTTGCGCTGAGCGGAGACTATCGCTTGCAAGAAGAAAAGGGAGAAGTTCCGCTAGCGGTGTTGCGCTTAGCGGAGACTCTCGCTTGCAAGAAGAAAAGGAAGAATTTCCACTAGCGGTGTTGCACTGAGTGGAGACTTTCGCTTGCAAGAAGAAAAGGGAGAAGTTCAGCTAGCGGTGTTGCGCTTAGCGGAGACTCTCGCTTGCAAGAAGAAAAGGAAGAATTTCCACTAGAGGTGTTGCGCTGAGCGGAGATTTTCGCTTGCAAGAAGAAAAGGGAGAAGTTCCGCTAGCGGTGTTGCGCTTAGCAGAGACTCTCGCTTGCAAGAAGAAATGGAGAATTTCCGCTAGCGGTGTTGCGCTGAGCGGAGACTTTCGCTTGCAAGAAGAAAAGGGAGAAGTTCCGCTAGCGGTGTTGCGCTTAGCGGAGACTCTCGCTTGCAAGAAGAAAAGGAAGAATTTCCGCTAGCGGTGTCGCGCTGAGCGGAGACTCTTGCTTGACGGTTTGTGCACCTTCTTTGTGGACGGTTACTTCGGATAGACGCTTCGTTTGACAACGCTCAACACGTGGCCATTGTGCATTAGGTTAACGTGTGGGATAACGTCTCCTCAGCACGCCCGCATCCTCGCCATTAATGCGAGTAATTATGGATTTTGTAACCGAGGCGACGCCTCGGTTAATCCGGAGAGTAAGTGTGATCGTGGGGCATGTGTACGGCTGTCGTGCGATGTCGTTTTGTAGCGGACAGCCTACATTTGTTTGATGTTGACATAAAAGGGAGGTAAACTGAGTGGTTCAACACTTTGCATCTTGAACCAATGTCGTCGTCTTCAAGCTTTGCTCTGAGATCCAAGAAGAAGATTCTGCGATTCCGTGAAGTTATCAATCCGTGGGGGACGAAAACCTCTTGAAGCGAAGACAAGCACCCTCGAGCACACCAGAGCTTCCATCTCTGAGGTTGGTAGCCTGACTCTCGTCCCTGTTTCATTGGATTTTTTGTTGTTTCTGTCAGTTTCTGGTTTTGTGGTTTCGAAGTGGTTTCTGCCATTTCCTGGTGTATATAAGGGTCTAGGATTGTGTTTGGGGGTGGGTTTTAGGTGTTTGACAGAGGGTTGGGGTTTTTCACCTTGCTAGATGGTCGAATCTGGGTTTTAGTGTGGATGCGTTTTGTTCTTGTTTTGGCATTTTCTGGGTTTTCTGGGAATGGGTGTTCTTGATGTTCTTGGCTGCAATCTGACATAGGCACAGTTTAGATCGTTGTTGAACTAACGTACCTGGGTTTTAGGGTTTGTGATGGCTAGCGTCGTAGAGATCTCGAGCAGTGAGGATTCTGGGTCTGACGTGTCGCTCAGCGTGGCGGATAGGATATTTATTGACTCGTTGCGTCCGTCTGCCCATACAGGAACCTCACTGTCCGAACTGCTAGATATTGAGCCGCTACAGACAATACCTTGGGAGGTAGCAATGGGTCGTGTCGGGCGTCCGGAGAGCTCTAGGGCGGGGGAGCAAGCTGCCGCCCGTAATAGGCGTGAAGAGCGGTTACGAGCAATAGCGCCGCTAGCGGTTCCGCTGGCGGGGGAGAGGATGGCGGGGAGGAGACTGAGTCAGCCTGGGTCCTCCGTGATGGTACCCCAGTGGATGAGGCGGGCGGGCCGATGACTATAGGCGCCGTGAATCGACTAAAGCGGGTGTTTCACCTCCCTGGGGTTGTGAAGTTGCGACCGCCGATAAAGGATGAGAGAGCATTGATTTTGCCAGCGGGGTATGCTGCCGTGCACGAGGCAATCTTCCGCCAGGGGGTGACATTTCCCCTACTGCCAAATCTCCAAATTTTGATTTGCGAGTTCGACCTCGCGTTTGGGCAAATTTTCCCCAACATGTGGCGGTTGCTAATGGCGATGAACTAACTCTGGCGTTTGTCAGGATGTGAAGGGCCAACCGTGGCGGAAGTTCTTCACTTCTACAAGCTTGTGTACGTGAGGCGCCAAGGTTGCAGCGGGCAAGTGAACTTGAGCCGCCGCCAAAGGGTGCCCAAGTTAGTCGAGAATCTGAAGGATTCCATGTCTCCTTGGCGGGGGACCTTCTGCATTGCGACCACGGGATGGGAATATGAAGCGGGGTCGAACGATGGGGTGCCGACATTTAAGATTAAGTCAGAGTTCCAACCTATCCAAGGTTGTGGCTAGCTTCCGCTGGTCGGAGTTGGTAATTTTGCTTATATGATATTTCTTTTCTTTTGTTTTAACCATTGCCTCATTTTTTTTTTGGTGTAACGGGTTTGCGTTTTAACCTGACGTGCGAGGAAGAGTGCCGCGTGGCCAGGATTAGAGGTTGTTGGCAGAATCGCAACCTGCTGGACCTTCGCTTGCTCACCGGGTGGGAGTTGTTGGTCGATCAGCAGTTGACGCGCGCCCTTGGTAAGTAGTCTACGCTGACCTGTGCCGTAGTTCCATTTGTTCCAAGCTAACCGTCGTTGTTCTTGCTTTAGATATACCGCCTGGTAACAAAGCGAGTCGGGACGCGTTTAAGAACGCCATGGACTGCACCGAGATCAATAATTTCCTGGAAAGTATGTACGCCGCCGGGCGGGCGGCGCAGCAATCCATCGTCGACCCCCAGACACTGGCAGTGAGCCAGTCGGAGGTTTCGACGGTGATGCCGATGCCCCATTACTCGCATATAACTCCCGCTGACTAGAGCGTGGAGTCTGTCGAGGGTGGCGAAGGGCAAAGGGCTGCTGGTGGGAGTAGAACCCCTGCTGCTCCTGTGCAGCCGAATGAGAAAGTGCCCGCCAATCGGCGTGGGCCCCAGAAGGAGAGGGTGGCGCCCTCGAAGGAACCAGCTACAATTGCGGGGTTGGAGCCGTAGTTGCCTCTCGGCTAGCCACTGTCGCCGCTGGTGCAACACGGGCTGTTCTGCAATGGAAACGGCGGCAGAATGATGCCGACGAAGAAGAAGAGGGCGACGATGCGGAGGTCATCTGCGTCCGCCAGCAAAAGAGGGCGAGACAGGCCCCGCCGAAGGTGACCGTGGCCGTCGCCGGGGAGGTTCATGCGAGTGGCCTAGATTCATTTGGTGCCTACGCCGAATTCCTGACGGATCCGGAGCGGGAGTTCCTTTTTCACCTCTGTAAGCGGTTGGGGTTTGGCGGGCTGGATAGGACTGTGTGCCAGACCGCTATCCAACAATCACCCTTCAGCTCCGCCTTCGGGCACCTGTCCGTTGGGCTGCATGAGATGTTCCTGGCTGCATCGAGCCAACCCCAGGTTGAGTGGCAGCTGAGGGAGGAGATTAAAGGTCTCCAGAGGGAGTTGGATGAGACCAAGGGTAAGCTGACGGATGTTGAGCGGCGCTTGACCGCGGCAGAGTGCGACGCCCTGGATGCCCGCGGCAAGCTGAATGTCGCCAACGAGCGGGACCTCGAGCGGAACGACCATGTGTCCCAACTGGAGCAAGACATAGCTCTGCTGAAGGATCAACTGGCAGCAAAGGTCAAGAAAATTGAGATCTTTCAGCGGGATTCCGCCGCCAAATCCGCGGAGGTGAAGCGGTTGGAGGGCGAGGTTGCCCAGCGGGAAGCGGAGAGGAGCCGCATGGAGTCCGCCGCCGTGGAGGCATTCAAGCAGTCTGCAGAGTACAAGCAGGCAATGATGGAGGCAGCGAAAGCTGGCGCCACCACCAACCTGGAACTGCTTAATCAGAAGGACGCCATTGACTGGGTCAAGGCGTCCTAGTCTGCTGGGCCGTCAGGGCAGAGGGAATCTCCCGCGAGCTGTGTGGTTCCCACCCAAGCTGAGGGTGTCCGCTCAGGAAGTGGCGAGAGCGATGATAGTCCGGCGGATGACGGTTTGCAGACTCCTCCCCCAACTCAATCAGAAGTCTCCCGTGCAAACTTCATGGCGGCTCACACCCACGCAGATGGCACCATGGTGACGCCAAGCCCTACTGCTCACGGGTCTGACCAAACAAGTCGCCTGGTCGATCGACAGTCGCCAGTGGATGGTTAAGTTGCCGTCGCGCCCATCAATCCCTGAAGATCAGTTCGAGCCCTTGTGGCCCGGCGCTTGTTCACTTCTTTTGTTTTTTGTAATGCCGCTAGGGCTTCTCTGCACCTTGACAATATTTTTGGGCGGGAAGTCCCGACCCTAGATAATGAAACGTAGTTTCTCTGAAATTTTCAAAGTGTGGGCTTGTTTATAATGATTGCATTGCTTGCATGTTGACATACCGCTAGAGTTTTGACTTAGGCTTTTGTCAATCAATCGAAACATTAAAGGAATTAAAATTGTTCCAAGTGCACGATGTAGAGGACGTGGTCCGCCGAATATTGTTGGCGTTGCCAGTTAATTCTTGTGCTAGGACTTGGTGACAATGGTTTGAATAATTCCTCGTTTCATTGATAGCTGACAGATCAGCGTTTACAAAAGCGGGATTGTACCCGTTGGGTAGCTTCCCTTAGCTAAACATAGAACAAAAATTTAGCTAAGTCAAGATGCTCTTGGGTAGCGGCATGACTATTTGTAATAATACTGAAGGTGTTCGGTATTCCAAGGGTGGGTCGTTGTGACACCATCCTTGTCCATTAAGTAGAAGGTGCCAGAGCTAACGACTTCCACAATTTTGTATGGTCCTTCCCAAGTTGGGCGGAGTGCCGTTGGCGGTGGAATGACTTCCTTCATTACCCAGTCCCCCAGTTGGAGGTTCCGGGTTTTGACTCTGGCGTTGTAGAAACGTGATACCAGTTGCTTGTTTTGCAAGTTGTGCAAATGGGCCTTGTGTCGTTTCTCCTCGATGAGGTCCTTGTCGAGGCTGATGACCTCGCCGTTGGTCTCGGGGCAGTAGCCCTCGACCCTAGCGGTAGGCTGGGTGACCTCAATGGGTAGGACGACCTCAGTACCGTACATCATACAGAATGGTGTTTCACCAGTGGCGGAAGTTGGGGTAGTCCTGATGGCCCACAGAACTTCCGGGAGTTTTTCCGCCCATAAACCCTTGGCGTCGTCGAGTTTCTTTTTCAGCAGCTTCTTGATTATCTTGTTTGCTACTTCGACTTGGCCGTTGCTTTGTGGGTGAGCGACAGATGCAAAGCTCATCTTGGTGCCCAGGTTAGCGGTGAAAGATATGAGTTCCTTGTTGTTGAACTGCGTGCCATTGTCTGTGATGATGGTATAGGGGACGCCGTAGCGACAATATATGTTCTTCAAGAGGAAGTGGGTTACCTTGGCGGTAGTTATTGCCGTCAGCGGTTCTGTCTCTATCCACTTGCTGTTGTAGTCTATGGCGACAATGTTGTACTTGAACTGACCTCTGGCAGTCGGAAATTTGCCGAGCAAGTCTAGGCCCCACATGGAGTGAATCCATGGACCAATGATGATTGACAAAGGTTCCGCCGGTGCGTGGGGGAGGTCAGCGTACTGTTGGCATTTGTGGCAAGACCTGGAAACCTTCCTGGCGTCGTCGCCGAGCGTGGGCCAGAAGTAGCCCTGTCGCATTGTGCAGTTGGCCAAAGATCTGGCGCCGGAGTGGTTTCCGCATTCTCCTGCGTGTATCATTTCCAGAACAGCCCTTCCTTTCTCTGAGGTAAGACACCGGAGGTTAGGGTGGGTGAATCCCTGGCGGTACAGCTTGCCATTCTGTATGTTGTAGCGGGTTGCTCTCCTCTTTAGCTGCCTTGCCTCGACCCTGTCGGTGGGCAGTGTTCCATTGCGCTTGTATTCGATGATTTCATCCATCCAGCTGGGATTGACCTCAATGTTGAAAATTTCCGCCAGGGTTTTTGTGATGCTTGGCTTGTCAAGGCATTCCACCCTTGTGTCCGCTGGACTTTGGTGAGGTTGGGCGGTTGCTAGTCTTGCCAGTGAATCAGCCTTGGCGTTCTTTTCCCTGGGGATCTGTGTGATGGTGTGAAATTTGAATTTTTTGAGAAGCGTCTTGACGTACCCCAAGTATGCCGCTAATTACTGGTCCTTGGCCTGGAAGCTGTCATTGACCTGGTTAACGACTAGTTGGGAGTCGCTGAATATGTTGACGCTATCAGCCCCTAAGTCGATGGCGAGAAGTAAGCCTGCAATGAGCGTTTCATACTCTGCCATGTTGTTTGAGGCTGTGAAATTGAATTTTAACGCGTATTCCACGTTTAGTCCCCTTGGTCCTGTTAAGATGACTCCGGCGCCACAGGCTTTGGAGCAATCTGAGCCGTCCACATGGAGGTTCCAGTCTGACTGTTGTGGGGCTGGTTCTTCAGCGGCTACCATTTCTGTGCTGGCCTCTGTCCCTGGGTTGGGTTCATCCTGACGCTCGGTGAGCTCAGCGATGAAATCTGCCACCGCCTGACCTTTCATGGCGGTCCTTGGCTTGTAGTCAATATCAAACTTGCTGAGCTCGATGGCCCACTTGCTAAGGCGCCCGAAGTGCTCAAGGTTCTGCATTACCTGCCTCAGCGGTTGATTTGTTAGGACATGAATTGTGTGGGCCTGGAAGTATTGGCAGAGGCGCCTAGCGGCAACAATGAGTACGAGGGCTAGTTGCTCCTCCAGGGGGTATATCTTGTCTCCGCCCCGTTCATGCCTCTGCCGGCATAGAACACTGGGAGTTCTTCCTGGCGCTCCAGCCAATGGCGCAGCTTACCGCCGACTGGGATACCGCTAGGTAAATGTACAGTACCTCGCCTTGTACAGGAATGGAGAGAAGTGGGACTGCCGCTAGGTATTCTTTCAAGCCCTGGAATGCCACCTCGCAGTCTGGGGTCCATTCAACTTCTTTTTTGTGGGTCCTCTTCAGAACTTTGAAAAATGGGAGGCATTTGTCAGTCAGTCTGGAGATGAACCGAGAGAGGGCGGTTAGCTTTCCCTGTAGACTCTGAACGTGCACCTTGTACTCTAGGGTTGTCATGTTAAGGATGGCCTGCACCTTGTCAGGGTTGGCCTCGATGCCTCGTTCGCTGACGATATAGCCCAGAAATTTGCTGGTGGTGACGCCAAAGAAGCATTTTTCTGGGTTGAAGCGCATTCCATAGGCCAAGAGAATTGCGAATATGATGCGGAGGTTTGCCACGTGTCCGCTGGCCTTGATGCTTTTGACTAACATGTCGTCCACGTAGACCTCAATTATTTTGCCGAGGTGCTCAGCGAACATGGCGTTCATCAACCGCTGATACGTTGCCCCAGCGTTCTTCAAACCGAAAGGCATGACATTTTAGCAGTATAGGCCCTTGTCGGTTGTGAAGGTGGTGCATTCTTGGTCGCCAAGGTGCATCTTGATCTAATTATAGCCGGAGAAGGCGTCCATCATGCAGAGTAGCTCGTGTCCAGCGGTTGCATCGACCAGTTGATCAATGCGGGGTAGCGGGAAACTATCCTTGGGACATGCCTTGTTGAGGCCTTTGAAGTCGACACACATCCGCCACTTGCCGCTAGGTTTCTTGACCATGACTAAGTTGGAAATCCACTGAGGATAATTGACTTGGCGGATGAATCCAATTCCCTGGAGCTTGGCGACTTCCTCCCCTATTGCACGATATCTCTCCTCGTCAAAGGCCCTTCGCCGCTGCTTGACCGGATAGAAGGATGGCTTTATGCTCAGCTTGTGCGTGATGATTTCAAGGGAGATACCAGGCATATCAGCGTAGGACCATGCAAAGACAACGACGTTGTCACGTAGAAACTGAGTGAGCTATGCCGCTATATCTGGGGCTAGCTGAGCGCCTATGCAGACTGTCCGCTCAGGATGGTCGTCAGAGATGCTGATAACCTTCAATGACGTCACGGGGTTGACAGGCTCCTTCTTTACATATTTCGCCTCGTCATCCCTAGGGTCCTCAAAGATATTTGGTGCTGGTGCATGGCTTCCTACCGTTAGGATCTCATGGCGGCGCGTTGACCGTGACACAGTTGTTGAATAACACTCTTGTGCCAATTGCTGACTTCCTTTCACACAGCCTGTCCCGTTGGGAGTAGGGAACTTCATGAGAAGCATGTACCCGGCTATGATGCACTTTAGTTTGTTGAGCGCTAGTCGACCGATGATGGCATTGTATGAGCTGAAGCAATCGACAACGATGAACTCTGTATGTATTTCCGCTGTGCATGGGCTTGTGTCAATGACCAGGCTCATGTAGTTAGAACCAAGCGGTTGTGTGACGTCGCCGGAGAAGTTGAGCAGCGACTCATGATCTTGGAGCAATTTTCTATTTCGCTGGAGCTGGTTGTAGCAACCATTGAAGATGACATTGACAGCGGAGCCGCTGTCAAAGAGGACCCTGACCATTTGTCGAGCATGGCGTCGATCAAGAATGGATCATCGTGGGGTAGCCGTACTCCGTACTCTTCTTCCTCCGAGAAGGTGATGGGTTCCCAACCAGATCGTGGGAGCTTAGCGGATCTCTCATAGCGAATGTTGCAAACTTCCTTAGGGTGGTTAGCACGTACGTAGTGCTTTTTTGCTCTATGAGACATGTTGGTGATTGGAGCGCCACCGTCGATGGTGTTGATGCGACGCATGGGCTCGATACTGGCGACCACAGGTGGCGGCTAATGTACCTTGAACTGCTCCAACTTACCATCGCGGTACAAAGTCTCAATTGCCGTTTTGAGAGCGTTGCAGTTGTTGGTGTTGTGACCGCTGTCCTCGTGGTACTTGCACCACTTGCCAGTGTTTCTTGGTTTTCCCACTCTTGGGTACTTTCTTGGGGGTGGCGGTGGGATCTGATCTTTGCACTGGTCGTATATGTCTTCATACGAGGCCGTGAGGACTGTGAACACTGCGTACCGTTGGGAGGACTCCGTCTGTTTGTTACGGTTGTCCTCCTGGGATGAGCGATTACCCTTGTGGTAATGCTAGTCCTTCTGCCGCTTACTCTGGTAGTTGCCATGTTGCCACTCTCTCTTCTTATCAGTTGGCGGCGTAGCAGGGGCTTTGTTAGCGGTCTCCTGATGGCTGGAGGAAGGCTGAGTGGCCTTTGCCGGTGTTGGCGGAGGCGGTGGGGTTTCTCCATATGTAATGAACTCTGCTTGTGCATGGATGACGGCCTCGCCCATGACGTAGTCATACGCAGCATTTGGATGGTTATAATTGAGATGATAGAGGAATGGTCCATTCAGGAGTCCTTGCTTGAAGGCTGCCAGCGCCATTGTTTTGTCAAGATCTCGGCACTGAGATGTCGCCACTCGCCACCTGGTGACGAATGACTTCAATGTTTCCTCTTCACCCTGTTTGATGGTGAACAACTGACTTGTGTTGTGGTGTCCGCCGGCCAATAGGATGAACCGAGAGAGGAAAGCATTTGATAGTGCGTGGAATGAGTCGATTGATCCTGGCGGACACTCAAAGAACCAACTCATTGCCTCGCTATCCAGCTTTTCGCTGAATAAGTGGCAGAAGGTGGCGTCATCGCCCTTGTTGTTGGTGACTTTTTTGAAGGTGTCCATATGGACAAAGGGGTCAGTCATGCCGCTGTAATGTGACATCTTTGATGTCTTCTCATGTGCCTGCCGGATGGCATGCAGAATCCTAGCAGTGAATGGTCCTGGCCTGGACGCAAAGAGTGGATTTGGAATTGGCGCTGGGGCGCCTGCCTCCGCCCGGATTAGCCTTTGCTCTAGTTGTTGCATCCTTTCTAGGATTAGGGTGGTTGTGTCGCCAGTGAGCCTCGCCTAGAGGTTTCGCTGTGTCGGCTCCCGCCTGGGGACAGGTATATTGCCCTCGGTTCTAGCCCTGATTGCCGAGCGGTTAGTGTGTGGTTGTGACTCCGCCTCCTGCTCCAACATTAGTCGGGGTAGGGGAGGTGGTCCCATTCCCAGTAGTTCTGGTGGGTTCAGCGGTACATGCATCTGTATGGTTGGAACGAGTACCAATCTGCCAGTGTTGGGTCGACTGTGTCTGGTGCTCCGCGATTGCTCGCTCTACACTAGGTTAGCGTTTGCTTCCAGCGCCTTCTTCAGCTCGTCAAATCTTGACATCAGCGTGGCCACCTGCTTTTGGGTCTCGGCCTTTTCTCTGCGCTCCTGCTCGCGCTCCTTGTTTGCCTTGTGGAGGTCCGCCAGTGCCAGCTCATACATAGCGGCAAGGTCCTGCACCGGTGGGCGACTGCCACTCGGCCGAGCCTCCGCTGTAGTTTGAGTTGGCGGGACCTGGGGAGTAATCTGGGGTTCCACGCTGGGGTTGACCGGTGTGTTGAATAGTGCCTGGTTAATGTTAATCGCTGGGTTAACGTTAGTCGTTGGGTTGGTGGGATGGGGGTTGGCGGATTGATCGGCCTGCTCCTCAGCGTTTGCCTCGCTACCGTTAGTCATGGTGGATGTTGTGGTGGGATGACCTTTTGTTCAAGGATTCCCACAGACGGCGCCAATGTTAATGTTTAAAGTTCAGCGGTAGCTAAACCTTGATTAACGCTGGTCCGATGGGCGGACTGCTACTTGCAATATGATCGGTACTCCTACTACCTATCAAGTGAAATACAAAGAGGCGTCAAAGGGAGACCGCGCTGAGCGGTCTTCTCTCCTCCGATGCCTAAGTTAGTCAATGTATTTATGTTGACAACGTAACAACAGGTAAGTAGTAAATGTGTAATTAATGAGGAGAGATGAGAGAACTTTTTATAGGTTGGGAAGAGGCTGACCTCTTCCTTGTTTTCGTGTGGGACTGATATGCTTCAGTTCCCAGTTTCTGGAGCTTCTGATGCTATCTTGGTGCAGCGCGTAACGGCGCGTCAACGGTGATCTGGGGGTGAGCCGGGGCTCAGGCGGTAGCCTGCTTGGCTGTGTTTCCGTAGGTCACACAGTTGGTGGTAGTTGGTACCGCTGACGGTAGCATGAGCGTGGCTCATTCTAGCTAATTATGCTTGGCAAATGCTCATGTAAGTACAGTGTGTGTCTATGAAACTATGAATGATTGGATGCAGATTTCTGTGAAATGTGTGTGTCTAACAAAAGTATGAATGCAGGTTTAAGGTTTCTGTTTTGTGCATGAATGCAAGTTTTTTTTTTTTGAAAAAAAAGTATGAATGATTGAATGCAGGTTTCCGTTTTCTATATGAATGCATGGTTTCTATTTTGAAAAAAAAAAAGTATGAATGCAGGTTTCTGTTTTGTGCATGAATGCAGGTTTCTGTTTTGAAAAAAAAAGTATGAATGATTGAATGCAGGTTTCTGTTTTGTGTATGAATGCATGGTTTCTATTTTGAATAAAGAAAAGTATGAATGCAGGGTTTTGTTTTGTGCTTGAATGCATGATTGAGGTCTTGTGAATGCAGGTTCAGTTACTAGTGTGTTGTGAAAGAATTGAAAAGTGTGTTCATATTTAATGCAGGTTGCTGTTTTGAAAAAAACAAAAAGTACGAATGATTGAATGCAGGTTTCTGTATTGTGTAACAATGCCTCTTTTATGATTGAAAAAAAAAAGTATGAATGCAAGTTTCTGTTTTGTGCATGAATGCATGATTGAGGTCTTGTGAATGCAGGTTCAGTTACTAGTGTGTTGTGAAAGAATTGAAAAGTGTGTTCATATTGAATGCAGGAAACTTAGATTGTTTGCTAGGAGGGTTGTTCATAATGAATATTGAATGCAGGAAACGAGGGTTATTCATAATGATATTGCATTATTGCTTGCGTCTTGATTTCAAGTCTGTGGAAATATTGAAGTTGGAGATCTGCTTGCTGCCTTGGAGATCTGCCTGCTGCCTTGCTGCATTCCAACTTCAAGATTCAAATCATGAATTTAACTTATTCGCTTAATGTCTTTTCTGTTTTTCATCTAGGCTTGCAAACTTTCAGTACTTTCACTACTTTGGAAGTTTGGATAATTGGATCTGTTGGTTAATTGTAACTTTGCAATTTGTTAAGTTTGAACTTTGATGTTTGAAATGGCTGTAACTTAAAAGTGAACAAATTTGTATTTCTAATGTCTTTGCACTTTGAAAGTTTTTATGCAGCCACTTATTTGTGTCATTTAGAAACGGTTCCAAGCAGCAAGAACAGGTTCTTAAGGAACCGAAAATAGGCAGGAACCGAACCGTTTAGAGTTGGTTCGGTTCGAAAACGGTTCCAACAAATTTGTTACCAAAACCGAACCGATTATGAGAGTTATGTTTGCTTCTCGGTTCCACACCTTTTGCACACGGATTGACCCAATCCCAGGCCTAACTTGCAATCGTGAGAGTCCTGGAGTCGCAGAGGTAGGAAGAGGTGAGGTGTTAAGGGAGAAAACGAAGGACAAAAGTGAAAGTTTGATGACAAAAATTACTATAGGAGGTCTGAATACTAAACATACTAATATGGGACAAAAATTACTATAGGAGGTCTGAATACTAAACATACTAATATGGGACAAAAATTACTAGAGGAGGTCTAAACACTCATAATGCAATCATATGAACACTTGAAGTTAGTTGAATGTCAACCCGTTAATAAAACAAATGCGGTATATATGTAGGTCATTAAAGAGTTTGAGGGGTGACTTTTAAACCCACCCGTTCATTAATCGTATTTTAGCGGCTTGACCCGCAAATAGCCCTTTTCTAAACAAAAGAATTCAACACCTCATATCGTGTATGAATTTCAAGTCATGTTAGACCTATAAATCAGAAAGAATTAACCTGCTGAAAAAAATAAACAAATATCATGGACAGTGGTGTGTCCATTATTTAACTGCAAATTATGATAAGTACTTACAAAGTATGGAACATTTTTTTTTTTTTTTGGTGATGGAAAGATTTTTATTCAAACAAGAACAATATTATAAACAAAAGACCCAAAACGGGCCAAAATAAAAACCAACAAACAACAACAAACAAAACCAAATAGCCCTACAATCTTCAGCCGCAGTGCAGATCTAACAGGAGAGAGATGACGTAGTGACGTCGCCGCCACCAGCCAAGCCCAAAGGTGACACAGAAACGTCACCAGATCTGCCGACGAAGACTTGGAGTCCAACCAAAACAATCCCGTGCAAGTACAGCAGCATAGAACCCATCGAAATATCTCCATAACCCAAATCTCTAAACCATACAAAACATCCTCAGAAACAAAGACAGTAACCAAAGCAGAAGAAAAAAAGAAAAAGAGATAAGGAGAAGGAGATTGATCCGCAGAGGGATCAAAGGGACAGACGGCCAAAGACCGTGCAGACCCTTGTTGCACTACCGTATTCAAAGGGTTTACGCGCAGGGACGGGAAAAACCCGTTAAAACAGACAATCCAAACAACGCCGACGACAGAGCTCCGATGGACCAAGGAGCAATCGGTGAAGTGGAGTCCGATGGGTGAGGAGGATGTGCATCTTAACCATGATGAATCAGAGATTTGAGACAAAGAGAGATGGGTATGCTGAAAATTAAAGATTAGGAATGGTTGGAAAAGGGAATCTGGGAAGGACAGGAAAGCAAAGACAAAAGGGAAAGCATACTTGCCACCACCGGGGCAGCAGGGAGCTACCACGAGAAGGGTAGGGATAAGCCTCGCGAAGAGGGAAAATATCTCCCCCAACTTTCAAGCCAAAGATCCAGATCAGAGAGATCTAGATCTAGCAAGAAAGGGGGGGGGGGAGGAGGGGGAAAGCTGGAAGCTGGGTTGGCTAGAGAGAAGCAGGAGTTTCTCTCACTAGAAAACGCGTTGGACAATAACTTAAAAAAAAGTATGGAACATTCAAGTCTTCAACTTAAACTTAAAAAAAAAATAAAAAATAAAAAAAATAAAATAAAAAATTAAATAACCCAGTCGACGTTGTTTGTGAGAGATAAAGAAGTGTTCTAATTCGTGAGAGGCAAGGAAGTGTTGTTCTAATTCTCTCCACATTAATAAATGCAATGGCATCTATTATCCGGCCGTACATTTAACTGTAAGAACTAAGACCTAGGTTTCCCATTTGGGGCATGCTGCATGCATCCCACGCTTTTCACTTTCTCCTTGTCTGGTGCTGCAAAATCTTGTAATGAAAAGGCTCCAATCTGGGTGCGTGCATTCAAACCCTCACCCACCTCACCCACTTTCCAATCCCATCGCTCCTTTTCAATTTCCTCCATTCCAAAACCAAAACCAAAACCAAAACCAAAAACCGCGTCAACCTTATCCTTCTCCTCCTCTCCTCGACACAAGTACATGCAAATCAATAAAATCAAAAGTAACAACCTCCCCCAGAACTAGTTCTCTCTATCTTTCTCTCTCATTGTGGGGCCCACAAAATAATGTCGTAGAAGATATCGAATGCTTGATGGTGATGTACACATTAATTGACTGAAGTCAACGTTGACCGGGTTGGATTGGAGGGCGTGGGGGACCAAGGGGGGATGTGATCAACACCGTCGTTCTGTCCTTTTTGGGTCATGCCGGATTTTGGAGTGTTCGCGTCGACAAAGATAGGTCGGCAGAGCCAAACCGAACTTCTCTACTCCTCCTATCGCTACAAGCCTAGAACCTGCAGTAGTGATGATGATGATGATGATCACCACAAAAAAAAACAGAGATGGAGGATGCCCACTAAATATTCTCTATAACAAAAGACCGTGTCAAACCTATCATACCGAACAAATTAGTCAACATCACTGTGAGGAGGTGGAGAGTTGGTTTTGAACGACAATAGAAGGTCCGGAAGCTTTTAGTTACTTTGCGAGTTTGTCAACCCAAGTGCGAGTCGCAAAGTAAATCTAGAACACTGCAACAACTTGTGTATCGGACACAACAGTCTCATTTCAAGTGTGTCTAACTGTCAATTAATTTATGCACCAAAAAAAAAAAACTGTCAATTAATTCATTTTTTAATCATGCGTAGCTGTTGGCGAGTTTGCGGATGTAATGACTCTTTCTTTCTTTTAGAACAAGGAGGCAGATAACTTCACCCAAGTGGTAGGGAGTCGGAAATTAGCTAGATTAGGATTAGTATTTGGTTTAATACAACTAATTATTGAGTAGGACCCTCGGAGAGCAAGAATGAAAGATAAATCATTCTCTTATCCTTCATACGTACTTATTTAAGACATGTCAAGATAGACTTGTATTTGACTTGTATTTGCAGACTATATTGAAGATATATAGAATATCTTTCCTCAAAAAAAAATTATATATAAATTTATGTTTTTCTTGTGTGAAAAAGTACATATAAATAAATGTATTTTTATTTTTTACAGCTAAACTACAACAAAATTTCAATTATACACACATGTATAACACACACTGCATTCCTTACACACTTAGAGGAGCCAGATCGCTACATAACTAATCTGCTTCCCACAAGATTTTCACAGCTACACATCAAAAATACGGCTGGCTCTTCATGTCGGCCCTTGTTCCTCAACACCGACTCATTAAATTCTGGTCGTCATGTTTTTTTGGTTCTCTGCAACTAAATCACAATTATTTTGCACGTTCACACTTCACACATCTCATCGACTCCCTTATGACATAATTAATTCCTATCCAATCCAATGTATCCTTATAATATCCCCATGGATTCTCTTTCCTTTCTTAGCTCAATGGTTACCTACCTCATCATCTCTCAATTCACACACAAGCGAATTTCCCCCAACCATTTCGATGCAACAAAAATAAGAAGAAGACTATATTTTAATTCGACGAATTGCTTCGTCCTGAATTAAGGTTCTGACAGCCCAGCAACAGGGACCGACCGATGTCAATTCAACGTACACTCCCATGGCGGCGTTAAACTAATCCCATCTATTCCACCACCTCCACAACTTGGTGTGTTGCATATATATTTCTACGCCGGTTCAAACCCAAACTTGTTGCAGCTACCTACTGGGGCCTGGTCGTGTTTCGACTACGTACGTAAATTAATAACCCTAGGTTGAAGTCTTAGTACTCCACCGTTTTTCGTTGTGAAATATATGTGTTTTCTAAAGGTGGCGAATCCGAGCAGAGACAGAGACGACGAGCGCGCCGCCGCGGCGGGGCAAGGAAATGAGACTGAGCAAACTCATGAACAGAGAGACCTTATCGAAGAGTGGCTGCTATTTGAGCCCCTGCTTTTTTCTCAGCAACAACGACGTGGTGGTGGTGGTGGTAGTGGTGTTGGTGGAATATTAGCTTCGTCGTCAATGCTGTTGCGATTGGATAGGGAGAGGGAGATGTCGGCAATGGTTTCGGCTCTGACGCAAGTGTTGACAGGAGAGGAGCAGACTAGGTTTGATGTGGTTAACGATTCGGATTCGCCGGCGGGGAATGGTTTGTGCGGTGGCGTTGGGAGTAAGAGAGGAAGAGAAGAGGAAGGAGGTGGTGGTGGACAGAATATGTCTGAGTCGGTTTCAAGTCTTTGCAGAACATTTGGTGATTTTCCACAACAGGGCTCACCTTCATCCTCCTCTGTTTTTCCAGGTTATTATTATTATTATTTTTTTTGGTGTCATTTTTTACTGGTAATTTTTCACGTAATTATCTAGTTCTAGTTGTTGATGGAAAGAAAAATCGTGCACGCATTCAATTGCTTCAAGATGAAGTTGGTACTTTGAATAGTCCAAATTTAGGAAGATGTTCTTCTCGTCTTGGCTCGCAAGATTGACGGAAAAATACATTAAAATTTTAAAACTAAATAGGCATGTATCGTAGAATTATCCAAATAAATATCCGTAGCTAAGAGTGTAATTCCTGACTAGTCTAAAGTTTTCTTTCAACGAAAATGACATAGTTGCATAAAGCTAGTGATCTACCATTGTATTTGAAACCTATATAGGATAAATTAAAGAAAAGAGGTTATAACATTTCTAAGCACGTTCTAACAACTGTTTTGACATTTGTTCTGATGAATTCCATAGAAAACTCGATCACAAGAACTCGAAGGACTACTAGCACTACCCCACCTATACAAACAGCATATGAATATAGTGCACCTCAATTATCAGAACAACCAATAAGGAGAAAATACAGAGGAGTGAGGCAGAGGCCATGGGGAAAATGGGCAGCTGAGATCAGAGACCCGTTCAAGGCTGCCAGAGTCTGGCTAGGCACATTCGACACAGCAGAAGCCGCAGCACAAGCCTACGACACGGCCGCCCTGCGCTTCCGAGGTAACAAGGCCAAACTCAACTTCCCGGAAAACGTCAGACTCCGATCACTACCATCATCAGCTGCAGAAAATCCAATGACGACCCAACCTACAGTTTCGGGTTCTTCGAATGCCCTCCTGTCTATTCCTACATCCACCGAACCTATTGTTCACTCCCAAGCATCTGCTTCATTCCAACAACAACGGCCTATGAGTCTTTATGATCAGATGGTTTTGTTATCTTCGTCTTCATCTCCATCAGCTACTTCTTCTACACTCGCCTCCTCTGTTTCCTCTGCTTCTTCTTCGCCGCCACCGCCTGCCTTTTCGTCACTTTTTAGTGCTCAGGCAACGTCACCGGTTCAGCTCAGACAAGCTACCGGTGATCAGAGTGGCGGAGCTGATTTTTCAGTGCAGCAGCAATGGTCAACGAGCTCCGGTCATTACAGTACTTCCTAGATTATCGATTTTATCATTTTTTTTTTTAGCTTCTTTCTTTTTTCCATTAAACTTGACATTTTTTTCTGTTGTGAAATCCGTTCTCGTTAGTTGCTGTATCATTTCCTTAGCTCGCCCTACTCATAAATAAAATTTTATTTTGTATTCTATCCCTAGTCAGGGGAATTCCGACACGATCCGATAACACGACTCGAAACCCACACGAAATAAAGCGGGTTGAACCCGCACGATTAAAAAGCGGGTCAGCTGTGGGTCAACCCGCGATGACCCATTTAATAAATGGGTCAGCCACGGGTCAACCTACCAACACGAAGTGAACCCATATAACCTGATTATGCTATACTTTTTTTTTGAAATTTTGGACATTAGGAGTATTTGATCATAGGATTAGACAATTTGAAATATTTTACTTTATTATTATTATATTTAATTATTTATAAATTGTATATAATTATTTATATTTTTCGTCTTGTGAAGTTTCTAGTGAATTTAATCAATTTATTCATTTTTTTAGTTAAATGGGTCGCATTGTTAACCCTTAAATGAGTCATTTTGTCTAACACGACACGACCTATTTATTAAATGGGTTAAGCGGGTTGGAAACGGGTAACCCATTTAATAAATAAGTTGGGTTTGAGTTTTAATTTTTGACACGATTATTAAATGGGTTGGGTTTGAGTTTGTATCTTGTGACACGACAAATACATTGACCCTACACAACTCATTGACAGCCCTACGTAGTCTTATTCATTTCCTTTTGACCAACTATTGGAAAATCTATACTAATTAAGGTTACTAGGTAGTTAGTTGTGTGCGGTGATCATCTAAAGATCTTTGACTTGGGGCTGCTGTCCCTTTAGGGACATATCCAATAAAAAATTTGACTTGGGGTTGCTAATTCAAGTTTGATATAGTTGTGGAAAAATTTTATAATATGTTGACATATGACATATATATTATTATCATTTTTATATTTTAATTATTTAATGGATAATTTATTTTACTCTAATGAGGATTTTATTTACCTATATATTGACGGTGAGTAGAATAAATTTGGGGCTAGGCTAACTCATGTATAAAACAATGTGATGCCATGTTTTTGATGAGTATGCATGTTTTGAATCCTTTAGCTACTTTACTTTAATACTTTCTTACATGTGTTTTTGGATTTGTCACCTAGAAGCATGTTGTAGGAATTAATGAAATCGGAAACTTAAGCTTGACAATCTTTTGTAACCGAGAAGCATGTGTAGCTAATAGGGTGGTGGTCTAGCTTATTCTTACGGGAAGAACTAGATTGCTTGGGTTCCTTACCTTAAAATTAATGCTTGGTACCATGAGTTTAAGAGTCGAGAGGCCTTAGGCTTTACGGCATCAAAGCCCTTTTATGTTTTAGCGAATGTAAATGGGACTAAGGTCGTGTGATCTAACTTTGCTGTAGCAACATGGTTAGGTTATATGATTAGTTGGTATCTTGGTTTCTCTAGCGAAAACCGAGGGGGAATTTATCAAAGCATGTTGTTATTAGAAAATGGGTTACATTATATGCATGAGGGAGACTAGATGCAAAAACATATGCTCCTATTTATCTCATTGATCAAAGTCTCTATTTTATTTTATTTTATTTTTATTAGCTTAGTTTATTTTTGTGCAACTTAGTTTACTTTATATAAATTAAAATCAACCAAACCGTTCACTACCACAATTGTAAATACCATCCTCATGATTTTTAGCTTCCAAAGGGCTAAGGTTGTGAATTTGTAAAGAGGTAGACTTTACATGCTTTTTCTAGGTTTCTTTTCACGGTGATCTAGTTAGGGTAGAGTTACTCAATCCCTTGGGTACGATACTCTCACTTTCCTTTTACTAAAACTTGACTTCTTATACTTGGGAGTAGGACACATCATACACAAATTTACACATATCTTTCTACTCAATGATGTCCCCAACAAGTTTTTGTCGTTCATTGATTTAATCGAGTTCGATGCCTTAAACTGAACAGTTAATATGTGAATATGTGATTGAAAAGTGATCAAAATATGGAAATACAGACCTCCTTAGATCAAACGTGAACAGTTCGTGTTCACAATTGTAAATTACAGTTTTGGATGCCTTAACGATCATCAATTTGGCTGAAAATGAAAATACAAGGATGAAACGTTTTTCTGGAAAACGGGGATTGCAAGCTATGGATTAATCCTTACTAGGCAGCAGAAACCAAAATTAATAAACATAACACCAGATTTTGGTCACGCAATGAAAACCTCAAATATGAGATTAAAAACACTGCGGGGCTCTTACTCTTGAGAACCCAAAATAAGAATTAACTTATGATGAAGGATATGTTCTTTACAAACTTGAATAGCACTAGCTCGGCTACAATGATTAGACAAAAACTAATCCAAAGTTTGTCTTCTGTCTCAAACTCCTTCTTCACTTGAACGATCACCAAATATCGCTCTTCTTTCTTCACAGCTCCTCCACTGATCTCAAGAGAAGTTATGCATATGAACCAATGATCAAAAACACTTAAAACATGGACCAAGTGTTTTGACTCCTGTGAAGACTCAATTACAAGCAAGCATGCAAGACACCTAACAATATTCTTGCGTTTCCAAGAGACCTTCTTCTGACCATGTATCTTTGTGTATATATGATTGACCAATGGCCAAGACTCAATAATCCAAGATTCTACCCTAATTAGACTTTTATTAGGAAAGAACTTTTACTCCAAGATATCCACCAAATCTTAAAAATAATCAATTATAAAATCTACAAATCCTAAAATGCCTAGGACTTAAAAACCATGATTTTATCAATCAGAAAGAAATCTTTTAAAAACGTAATTACATAAAACCCAAAACCTACTTTCCAAAATCAGACTCCAAAAAGAAACTGACTACTAACTCGGGGATTGCAACACACGTTGCAATCCCATGCATATGCAGATGCATTTACCTGTGATTCTCCGAGATCAGTAAAGGGACTTTGAGTTTTGTATGGAAATGCCAATACGACATGTACAAGAATTGTACCTACAAAAAATTTGCAAAACTGAATGGTTAAGATGTGAATATGTGATCGAAAAGTAGTCAAAATATTGAAATTCGTTCATTAGCTAAGGAACGGACCTCCTTAGCATAGAAGGCCTATATATATATATAATGCAAAACAGAAAGTATCAAACTAAAGCCAGATAATTTACAAAAGCTTTCTCACACCAGTAATAACTAATAAGACGTCACTTTTTTATGTATGGACAACGTCAAAAAGAGTCATTTTTACTTTTCAACAATTTTATCCGTGGTAGGACCCTGTTTGTAAAATCAATCAAAAACAGAATTTATTATTTGCTTTTTATAATGGCGCTTCAAAACCTTCAATCTTTGCCAAAAAAAAAAGACCTTCAATCTTTAAACGACACAAATTTCCATTTCCTAACCAACTAGAAAATAAACGGTTGGTTACACTAAGTAAACTGATCAAGTTGAAATGAAGCAAGTTCATTTTGCCAAAGACATGTTGAAATGCTTCTGTAGTAAAGTATGAGTTGAAATGATAGTTGAGAGCAACTCCAACAGCTTCTTCATATTTTGATTTTTATTTTATTTTAGGGAAAAATGAGTTTTTTTCGCTCCAACAGATTTTCTAAAACTATCCCTATTTTAAGGATAGTGAGGAAAGAGAAAACAAAATTTCCTAAATTTACAGCAATCTCCAAAATTTTGAGGAAGAATTATGAAGATTTTAGAGATTTTGCTGTAAAATAAGGAATCTGTTAGAATTGGAGAAGAAAAATTGCTTAAAGCTTTAACTTTTAATACATAAATTATAAGAAATCTGTTGGAGTTGCTTTGACAACCATAGATAACTAATTACAAGAGCCCTTCTAATGATGAGCACTAAAATGATGATTAGTTGACGACTTTTGTGTTAGACCTACTTTTTTATTACATTTCCGCAAATCAGCCATTAGATGTTTAGATATTTATGTGTAGATCATTTATGCAAATTTTCAACCAAATTGAAAATCGTTAAGACATTCATAATCGTGATTTATCAATTATGAACATGAACGGTTCATATTTGACAGATTTGATTCGTCCATTGATTTGATCTAATTTGATACCTTAACGATTAACAATTTAAAAGAAAATTTTCAGAAGTAATCTACTCATGGATACATAAACAACTAACGGTTAATTTGCCATAACATAATCGAAAAATAGATCTCTCAAACCGTTGATTAGAAAGTCCTCAACTAGTCCTCATTTTAGTGGTCCTCATTAAAATGACTTCTAACTAATTACAACACGCTATGAATATAACCAAATCAATTTTACGAGAAGAGAAAACTACAAGAAATCTTTTTGTTGCCTGCTGGCACACCAAAGGTATGTGCGAGTATACAATAAGGAATTTAGTTCTAATAAAACAAACAACATACATATACTTTACCAGCCCTCTTCCCTAATAGAGAAAACCCCAGTCTTCCAAAGATTGATTACTAGAATCCGATAACTCTTTAGTCCATGGAATAGAAACTGCGACAATGGTTTAAGAGCATCATTGGTCACGAAAAGACTGAAGACGTGCGACACAAGTCTTCTCACACCTTCAGAGCTGCCTTGTGAACCATTGTTTCTTTGTGTATTTGGTGGCAGCTCTTCTCAACAAGATCAAGCAACTTCTCCAAGTTTGTAGCCCACGAATTAAGAACGTTGTTACTATCTTTTGCAGTTTGGAAACAAATTATGCCTATTGGCCTGTCAATCTTGGCCACCAGCGCCTTGGACACAACCATTTCTGAAAGATGCTTCTCAGCATCCTGAATAGTAAAAAAACAAACTATTGGTAAAGCTAGACTGAAAATATATTAGCAGATTTCAAGTGTGCATGCCAAAAACTGTGATCGAATGCAAAAGTGCCAGCAAACGTCTCAGCATCCTGAATAGTAAAAAAACAAACTATTGGTAAAGCTAGACTGAAAATATATTAGCAGATTTCAAGTGTGCATGCCAAAAACTGTGATCGAATGCAAAAGTGCCAGCAAACAACGTACTAAGACCAATCACAAAACCTTAGAAACTTATATTCTTTTCCTGTACCAACCAAGTCTACCAAGGCCGTGGGCGATCTGTTACACCAGCACAATGGTATGATCGCAGTACAATAGGGATAATCATGGTAATGTTAACTCCAGATTGCTTCCCTCACTTCGTATAATTATTATAATTCTAATTTCTTTGATTTTTAAAAATAAAATTGAAGAAAGGGAGACGAGGATCTTTTTGCATTTATTAATTAAGTAATATAAAGTCTTATGCATCCATGTCAACTAAACTAGTCCAACCAGTGGCCAGAATCAGTTTAATTAATCACCTATAGGGTTATTACGATACTTTTCCTTCTCCCCACTCCTCCCCCCACTTTCCGTGTTCCTTTGGTTAACCAATTATTCTTTTAGCAACTTTGATAAAACCCCTTTTTTCATCCCAGGTAATTGAAACAGGTAGGAAAACTTATCCAGACACAATCACTTGGAATGCATGACAAGCAAAAAAGAATAATGTTATCTACAATAGGAATAAATACAAATTAGCGTCCACAAACCTGGATACTTAGACAGAGCAGCTCTGCAAGTCTCTTCAAGGTAACCCTCGAGTAATACTTTGAAACAACTAGAATATTCTGCAGAAGCATCACATGTCATAAAAGTAGTTGTGGACCAAACAGTGAAATAAAGGGCAGATAAGTAAACGTGTGATGTCTAGGGCAAACCTACATGTTCAATTATCCTCTGCTTTAGATCTTCAGCTGCTTTGTCACCCAAAGAGCCTCCAAGCATGTTCTTCTCATTCTCAAACTCATCCTTGAACTTATTCCAGAGTGTGGTCCATTGTATGACCTCCATAGTTACCACTTGTTTCAAAAGTAACCTAAAAGGGAATAACAAACGCAGGGCTCATATGTCATACTAAGAGCATGTATTAAAGATATGAGTCATAGAGTCATATGACCAAAAGAAGAGCTAGTGCCACAGATGCTAATGTTGAAAATACCTAAAATTTGGAACCTCTGAAAGATTCTTATCCTCCAGGGTGGAATTAAGAAGGCTTGACTGCATTGGATCGTATGGTGACAGAACCAAGTACCAACAGATTTTCCTCAATATCTACAATGAAGAAAATGTTATATTAGTTAAACAAATAAACACAAACAATGAGAGTCTCTCTAAAACTGGTCATTTGGTGTCACAGGCTTCACTAAAGTTTTGTTTACCCAAAATATAGCCTTTTTCAACACAAATTCTCAATGTGAAACAAAAATGTGTAAAGGATAATGCAAAAAGAAACAATGGGGTAATTTCAAAAAAGTAAAAAAAAAAAAGGCCACATTTCCCTGAACTCAGTTGTAATTATGCACCAAAGGATCCACTTCCCCACAAGCTTCCCATTATCCCACCCACATTTACCGATTCAGATAGTTTCTTTATAAAGAGCAATTTTGAATATGGATTTTATCCTTCTCCTATAACAATTTAATCGCTTCAATATACAAGCCAAGTTCCTAATAGGCGATAGAAATCATCAGAGAAAGACAAGTGTTCTCAGGTATTTTTTTTATGGCTCTCTTCTTTTGTAAATGCAGTCACCCCTATTATATTCCTTACTTAATGGGAAAGACGCTTTGCTTGAGGTTTTTGGTTTCTTGTGTTGGCAAAGAAGCCCTTACAAGAAGACTGATCAAAAAGATGCAATAGAGGATCAAGAGGCAGACAGAGTCACAAATGGAGATCTAGGTTTTCCATATGTTTAACTGAGATTATCTGCTATGTAATTTCCATACATTTGCTAACATAATTTTACTTTTAAGAGATTAGACTTAGAGCATGTGTGTAATATTTCACAAGCATGTCGAGAGGCTATAATAGTATAAATGAGATCTTTACCGGTATCCACTGAGCTGGATCCTCTTTAACAGAAGGGATCTCGTATATCGCCTTATAGCAACGGCAAATCTCAAGGTAATCATTGTTATGAGAATAATACCTGCCGACACAATAGTGAAGAAAACATGATTACAGTAAATAAAAACACCCAAAATATGAGGTATCATCAATCCAGATGATCTAAAGAGACCATACACCAAAAATAGCATTAACTTCAAACACCTGCAAACTATCAGATTTGACATTGAACTGGTTTTCATACACCATATGTTCAGTGATATCTATACATTTAGAGACTATTTAGGTAATCCAATGTGTTTGTGAAGTAATCCAACATATAATGTTGCCCAAGAAACTAATACATTTTGACTTTAAATAAATTTGAACATTTAGAGACTATTTAGGTAATTCAATGTGTTTGTGAAGTAATCCAACATATAATGTTGCCCAAGAAATTAATACATTTTGACTTTAAATAAATTTGAACATGTAGAGACTATTTAGGTAATCCAATGTGTTTGTGAAGTAGCATTGACTTCAAACACCTGCAAACTATCAGATTTGACATTGAACTGGTTTTCATACAAGATACACCATATGTTCAGTGATATTTATACATTTAGAGACTATTTAGGTAATCCAATGTGTTTGTGAAGTAATCCAACATATAGTCTTGCCCAAGAAACTAATACATTTTGACTCCAAATAAAATTGAACATTTAGAGACTATTTAACTTCTAGCATCTGGAACTCAAAACAAGAAACATGTGGAGTCATCATCTCATACCTAATTCTACAGAGATAAAATCATCAAACTATTACTGAACTACATATCACTTGGTAAATGTATTATTGACAATACCTAGTTCACAATAGCAAACATTTAGTCCTTTCAAACTGCTGTGGTTTGAATGGAGCTGGGACAGAAATAAATACAAGTTCACCCTAACCAATTTTTTTTTCAAGGGATCAGATTCTACGAATTCCATCTCATTTTCTGGAATGGTGCTTTTGGAAACCCATGGAATCCACAGTTCCCAGCCAGTGTTTGGAAATTATAAGATGGAAATGCTTCTTCAGAGCACCAATGAAGTTTAATTTTTGTTTTTGAAGCCTAAAGATAAGGCCCAAGGGATGGTCATCATTATGATTATATATAGAGTTAAAACAAGGAATGCATTGGGACTTGCCCTTTTGAAATACAAAACATCCATTGTGTCAATCTCATCGCCATTTTCAAGTATCAAAGCAGTTAAACAAACACTGCCTTAAAGGTATCAACACCCAAAATAACCAAATTTCAATAATGAGTAATTCCATTATAATCTATTTCATTCACACAGAACCATTTGTGAAGCTTTAGCAAACTGTAGGGAAAATATTGTAATAAGAAAAAGAGAATAAACACATTGAATAGGGATAAAAACAAATACTAACATACCGTATCATTAATTCATAGTAGATCCGCTTCAACTCCAAGAGCGATGGTACATCAGCAGGAGCTTCTTCAACAACATTATCACCTTCCTTGGGTTTTTTCTTTTCTTTTGAAGTATCAACATCAAACACCCTTGGACTAATCTTCCTCGACAGTATTTGAGCACGAACATAATCCTGACGGTCTTCGCACAAACGAACCTACAAAATCGAATCATTTACAAATGACTCGAATTTCTAACAAAAACAAAAATCTAAACAGCTGTGCTTTAAATTAATGAGTAAATCAAAAGGAAATTGGACCATACTTGTTCAAGAATGAATGCAATCTTCTCAGTTTTTGCCATAGCACCAAATGTTTCCACCTGCGAAGCTTAATGATTTAATATGACTGCTAAAATTATTTTCTTTTCTTTTTCTGGGGTGGGGGAATAAATTATGTATATCTGCACTGACCGCAGTTTCTTGCATCAAATCAGCAGCTTCAGCAATAAGCCCTTGCTCTTCCTTGATCTTTGCAAGTCTTTTGATTAACCGTGCTCTCTCAATTTCAACATATATCTAGAGAACAATAAAGCTCACATTACATAAAGTCAAGTTACATAATTACATATTACAAAACAAGAAACATCCCAGCACTTGTTTACCTTCCCGGCAGAAACATTATTTAGTGTTTTAATCAGCTCTATACGAGTTTCAAGATCAGGTGTCTGATCAATATATTGCATTGCTTGCTGGACCAATGCAGTTACAGCCTGTATAGAAACAAACCCGATCACAATAACAATTGTAGCACATAAACTTATAAACTTATTTTAATATACTATATTATCCATGAAAACTAGAAACATACAATCAGAACTATTAAGCTATACACCACACTATTATCAATACAGGATTATTAAGAATACTAGATAAGACGAGGCCACAGATAACTACATTCCAAATAGTCTTCGGATTTAATATGAAGTCTCTAACCACTAGATCAAAAACATGTATTTACACAATAATAAATACATATCCACAGAATATTCTTCTTTAAAGATAAGAAAGCCTAATGGGAGGAAACGCAATCACAAGTGTAGCTGCTCCTTCAAAAGGGACCACCAAATAATACTCTAACTGATATATCTATATATATGTATACATGTAAAGCAACTATCTATATATAACTTACAAGAGACGAATGCCTTTTCACTGAAAAAGAAATAGGAACAATATAAACTATTCGTAAACTGTAACTATACAAGATAATTAAAACAGACATGAAAACACCATAAGAAGTTAAAAAACTGAGTTTTCTACTTTTCTGAACAAAAATACTCAATGGCAAAAGCGCTGTACATTACTGATTATCAGAGACTCCAGACATTTTTGAGTGGCAAAATCTTGTGTCTACATTTCTCATTTATTTTTTGTTGATGACCTCACCTTGTTTGGTGAAACTACTTTTTGTAAGTTCAGAGTACTAAGCTATGAATTTTGTCTTCTTTTGGGCAACGAGTGAATTCTGACAACTGTAGATTGTATGTTCCTCATAAAACCAACAAAGACCTTGTTCATAAATAAGTGATGATTATGGCATTCTTAGTTGAGGAACATCTTGGTTTTTCCCTGACTGAGAGTCGAGTTAATAAAGCAACTTAAAGTGCTGTGGTTGACAAGATAAAAGCCAAGTGGTCATCTAGGAACAGTCAGCTTTTGAGTATGCCAGGTAAACTTACTCTAACTCAGACTGTCATTCTTCCATTCTCAATACTCCATGTCATCTGCCACACTTCCTATCGCGATTTGTGCCATTGAGAGATTAATTAGAATATGTTAAGTGGGATTCTCTTTCTCATAACCATACTTGCATGAGAAAGACTTCTAGCTAAGCAGTTTGGTGATCTTAGGATTAAGATATCTTATGTGAAGAATAAAGCTTATACTGAAAGGCCGGCTGAAGGAAACCCTTTTTTTTTTTTTTCCAAGCTGAAGGGATCCAAATCCAATCAGCGGGCCAATATGTTTCGTATCTAAAGGCTCTGGTTGTGATATGGATGCTTGATGCTTCTAGTCCTGCTTCTAGCACTTGAAAGGCATTGACTCCCTTTGGGATTGCTTCTAAAATGGGCTAAAGCGCTTTCAGACTAACAAAAGAGCTTTTGGCAGCGTTTGCCAAAAAAAGTTACAAGTACTATTTGAGTCATAGAAGCACTTGGCATGAGCTTCCTTAAAGAAGCACTTCAAGTACTTTTCTGAGTGCTAATCTGAAAATAGGATGCTGTTGGGTATTTGAATCTGAATTTAACTTCCCTGTTCTCCAACTGGTAGTCCGGGTGGATGGCAATGAGTCATCTTCTAGCAAGCCCCCTTGCAAGTAAGTTTTGATTAATTGGAAGCCTCCCCCCACTGGTTTTGTTTAAACAGAAGGTAGATGGATCCAGAATTGATAATTCTGGTTATACTGTAGCTGGAGGATTGCTTAAATATTGGGGATTGGATTCCTTGTTTCTGTTGATTTGGGAGCTGGTGAAGTACTTAAAGCTTGGCTGTTGGTTAGATTACAGGCTTAAGTTGGCTTAGGAGTGGGAATTTAAGTACCTGAAGGTTAGGGTACATTGGTACAACGATTGACTCTTCACTTGGGGTCAACCTCTTATTTGGGCATTGGAAGAACTCTACTTTCTAAATGTAGACTAACGCAAATGTTGGATTTGGTCATGCAGCATATTTAAAGGCTTCTGCAGATGGGCATGCCCGGGTCATTCCCTTGAACTGGGTATTCAAGGCATTACTACTCCCCCTATTTCCTTTCTACCGCTGTTCTAGTTGTTTGATGATCTTTTGGTCTTCCTAAACCTAGTGGTTTTGTGATAGTTGTTTGTTGGGCTCAATGCCCGGATGAAACCTAAAGAGACATTGTAACTAGCTAGGTACTAATACAACCTTAAACTTCACAAAACTAAACAGCATAGATGCCAAACAATCAAAGTTTTACTAAATAGGCACCTGCTTGAGCTGACCACGGCGTTTGGACAAGACCAGAATCTGGTCATTGAGGGTCTTCCAAGCACCTGCTTTAAAGCAAAGCTCAAGAATGTCAGTGACAGCCTTCTTGGTTCCCGCCACATCACCAGAGAGCCTCATTTGTTTCTCCACATTCAGCAATTTCTCTATTTGGGCATCTAAGTCACTTCCTCCTTCCTGAAAGTTCAAAAATTTCACAGAAACGATAACAACTCAGGATCAACAGCAACAAATTTTAAAACTTCCATTTTTCAGATCTGCAGAAAAAGGGGCTAACTGCCTCACCATTGTTCGAGATCAAGCGGTGAACGAAACCTTCGCAGATGCCTTCCAGGAGAAACTCTTACCTGAAACAAGTGAAGAGCATCGATTAGTGACTAATTACAACAAGCCAGTAGAGTATGATCCAATGAGAAGATCAAAAATTAAAACAAACAGTCAAACACATTGCATTATGATTATCTCCCTAGAAAACTGATAAAGTAGCCCTAATTTCTGAATAAAATAACAAATAATCAGCAAAAATTAAAGAAAAAAAAAACTAAAATATAACCGGCAAAACCCCAAGTATATAACAGTTTTAAGTGTGCTTGTAGTAACACAAGACTGAAGCAATTGTAAGCAATTCAGTTTGCTTTGAATTTTCCAAGAACCAGACTACCACAGAAAACCAAATCCAGTTCATGAAACTCTAATTCAAATCGCCGAAATTCTCTAGACCCGCTCAGCTCAAGTACACAAGTTGATTCTAGTTCTCCGAATTTTAGCAAATTGAATAGCTAATTTCATCTCAATTCGCCAAAAACAAGAATGAGAGATGAAGCATACCTCTAGTTCCGTAAAGTAAATACTTGAGCGAATTTCTATGCTGGTTTGAATCTGGGCTTTGATCGTTCTGCTGCTCGGTCCTGTTTTTTTTGGTTGTTGAGCACCGTTGTGTTCTGACGGGAGAGCCGGTGGTTTTGGTTTTGGTTTTTAAACCAAAACAACCCCTTGAACACGAAAGGTATTTTTTTTTTTTTTTTTTTTGGGTATTAAGTTGTTATTTTTTTTTTTTTTTTGGATAGTAAGTTGTTATTTTTTAAAGTACTTGAAATATTGAGTTTTTGTAAAAGCTGTTAGTCTCAACGATATGCGATTTTCGCCTGATACTTGAGGCATCCAAAGACATTAACCATAGATGCTTTGCATTCGCATTCATCCTGTATTTATGATGAAATTTACTTAACTTACTTATTATCCTTGAGAGAGAGTGGTTGTGATCCGAAATATTTGAGAAGCGACTTAACCGAAGATTGATACTCAAAAGCTTTAGGAGCAACTAGACCTGTAAATAGACCGGATTTTGATCCGGACCCGCTCCAGATCCGTGGCTATTGGACGGGTTTGGATCGAAAATTTTGATCCGTTGATCCGTTAATGATCCGAATCCGTTAACCCGTTTATTTAACGGATCAAATACGGATTTAGGTCGATCCGATCCGTTAATGATCCGGCCCGTTTTTGTAATAATAAAATATTATTTTTTATTAATATATTATTATTATTTAAAAATATAAAATATGAATAATTTCTAGTACAAATTTTTTGCAGAAATCTAAGGGACAGTCCATCACCCAAGATTCCAAGAAGTATTAAGAATTTTGATAATGTAATTCTACTTTTGGTGATAATTTTCATGTTGTTTTAATATGTTATTAATATCTTATGAGGTATCATGATATAAATTTAATATTACTATTTAAAATTTTAAAATATTTGAAATTATAAACGGGTCGGATTAGCGGATCGGGTATCCGTTAATCCGGCGGATACGGATTTGGATCGAGCTATCAATGATCCGCCGGGTTAACGGAGCGGGTTTGGATCGATTTTTTTTTAAGTAAACGGATTTGGATTTGGATTTAGGTCGATCCAATCCAAATCCGGTCCATTTAAAGGTCTAGGAGCAACTGAGAGCCTCAGATGTTGCGGAGACAACAAACTCACCGATCAGACTGACCTATGAGATATTTTGATTGCAATTATTTTTGAAGAAATAGTTCTATTTTTAAGGCAAATGTATTAAATTGTTTACACCAAAAAAAAAATGTATTAAATTGTAGAATGAGTTCAAATTTACGTAAGAGATCTTGGGTTGAAAATTTTATACTACCAATTTTACTTGCTGAGCTTGCGTACCAAATGGCCTAAATTTCTATGATTAAGGGTAGTCGGATCCAACCAATTTTTTTTTTTTAAAGACAAGTATCAATTTAAGAGGCATAATAGCTAATATAATACGACTGTATGAGACATAACATAAACATTCAACTGTACTACCATTCATGTAAGTGATGTGACCGTATCCATATAAACATGACATTTTGCCATGTAGGATAAAATATGAGAAAATTTATTTTTGATCCTTACAGTCATGAAAAAAGTTGCAATTAATTTTCTATTAACAAAATAAAAGAAAAATTATAGCTCGAACCTTTTGGAATTTGGATATGTAGTCGGACTCGGGTATGTCTCAACCTACCCTTTGGAATTTGGATATATTGGCCCAATGACAAACTGACTTTGGTGCAGCCCAAGTTCTCAAATAATCTAGACACTTCCATGAACCCATTCCTAGCCGTCCGATCCGGCAAAACCCTAAACCCCCGCTCCTCCTATAAATATACCCCATCTTTCACTTCCACCTCCAGATCTCATATATCCCTAGCCTTCTAATCCCGCAAAACCCTAAACCCACCCACCACCTCCTGAAGCTATCTCGTTCTAATCGTCTCAATGGGTTTGCCTCCTCATTCGTAATTCATCATATAGATTCGATAATTTCACAGAGGCAGTTTCATGCTTGCTTGTTGCTCTGTGTTTTTGGATTGTTTAGTGGTTTTGTGCAATTGAGTCTATGATGATAAATCCAAAGGCTTGTTTCTCATGAACATTCGCAGTGGCCGCCTAAGAGCTTTCGCCTTTCGCCGGGCTTGAGAGCTAATGCTGCTCTATCCTTCCTTGGATGTCTGAGACTACTCTTTCCCTTCACCATTTTTTTTGGTTTCTACATCTAATTGTTCAATTAGGGTTAGGGTTTAGGGGATTTGAATTGTTGGGGACTTTATGTCTGCTCCTCTAGCATTGATTTGGGTGCTTTAGGGATGAACAGGTCCCCAAATTAATCTTACTCCATCCTTTTTCACTTTGTCAGCTGTCTTTGTTTATGTGTGTTGCTGATCATTGTTGGATGGAATAGGTTAATTCTATAATGAGCTTTGATTGTGCATTTTGTTTTAGTAATTTTGAATTTTGCCACTAGGGTTTTTGAAGTTTGATTGAATTGCTATCGATGATGACAAATTCTAAGGCTTGTTTCTCAAGAACATTCGTAGTGGCCGCCTGAGAGCTTTCGCCTACGCCAGGCTTGAGAGCTAATGCTGCTTTTATCCTTCCTTGGATGTCTGAGATTGGTTTTATTCCACTTGTGCTGTTTCCAATTTTGAAGTTTGATCTTTGTTATTCCTAATTTCAGTCCTTTTTTAAAAAAAATATGTTTAGGTTTTCAATTTTCATTGGTAAATATTGTCTGTGAGATGGAAGTGATGACTATTTCCCCAGATGATCGAAGCTGAACAAACTGTGCTATTACATCTCTGTTACACAGAGATACCAAGCCAGGTGTATCTGATCCATCTAGTATATAATCTGTTTTGAAAATTTGAATTGCTGTCTTTTGATTGTTAGAACTGTATTTCTTTAGGTGCCACTTTGGGTTTTGATGGTTTAATTGAATTGCTATTGATGATGACAAATTCTAAGGCTTGTTTCTCAAGAACATTCGCAGTTGCCGCCTGAGAGCTTTCGCCTTCGCCAGGCTTGAGAGCTTATGCTGCTTTATCCTTCCTTGGATGTCTGAGATTGCTTTTCCTAATTCCCCTACATGCTTTGGTTTCAATTTTTTTTTTTAAAGTTCAATATTACAATACAGATGGAAGTGATGACTATTTCCCCAGATGATCGAAGCTGAACAAACTGAGCTATTTACATCTCTGTTTTACACAGAGATACCAAGCCAGGTGTTTCTGATCCATCTGCAATTGACAAGCTTTGTTTTCTAAAAACTTTAGAATTTCTGGTCTTAATAGTTTAATAGTTTTACCAATCATTCAGCAATGATGACAAACTCTAAGGCTTGTTTCTCAAAACATTCGCAGTGGCCGCCTAAGAGCTTTCGCCTTCGCCAGGCTTGAGAGTTTATGCTGCTTTTATCCTTCCTTGGATGTCTGATGCTGATTTTTTGAATATATATGCTTTTTTATGTATGTTAACGTTGTTGGAATATTTAAGTTTCATATCTTCTCTGGCTACGAAGTTGAGGGTGGCCATAAGAGTACCTATCAAGTGCCTTTTTTGATTGGGATTCAGAAGCAGCAAATGACAGAGCAACAGTTATTGTAATTGATCTTCACACTAGAACCTAGATGCTTGATTCATGTAATCCAGATTCCTGGCAGAAAATATTGTAATTTATCTCTTAAATGCAAATGCAATGGTTATCCAATTTGTCAATTTGAGATTATCTCTTTCATCTCCCACAACTGATCAATTTACTGTTACTTTCTGGTAATAAAAGACAAATAGGAAGGTAAAGACTCATTGTTACCAAATGTTCGGGAATTGTGATATTCTGGATGAAAAAAAACAAAACAACTCGGTTAGCTCAATGAAGACTAGAAATTTTTTTTGAAAAAAAAAGAAAAAAGAAGACTAAAAATTTTCTTTTTGAACCCAATTCAGGCTGAGAAAAGAAAACGTCATAGTGACAAAAAAGGGAAATAAGACCCTAGCAAACGGGGGTCTCAAATCTAGAGACCAATTGATGCAAAAACCTGACCTTACTCTACACCCTTTTGGCTCTAATTGTTGGCTGCCTTAATTTTTTTTTTTTTTTTTCCGCTAAAACAGAGTTCGCATATCTTTGGTAGCATCAATATGATCAAGATGTCAGAGGACCATGTCAGAGGTTCTCTATGTTCAAAGACTAAGCATGTTAGCTTCTGGTAAAAAATGTTTTTTGGCATTGAAAATTGATCTCTCCAAAGCCTACGATAGACTGAATTGGAACTTTATTGAATCTGTTCTGTATGAGGCGCATTTCCCTGATGAAATTGTCAGAGGCGCATTTCCCTGATGAAATTGTCAGACTAATAATGGATTGTGCGACTTCTACAAGTTTCCAGTTTTGTCTCAATGGTGAACTTTCCATCAAGTTCAAGGCTAGTAGGGGTATTAGGCAAGGTGATCCCTTGTCTCCCTACCTTTTTGTCCTTTGTATGGAAAAACTTTCACATCTTATGGCTGGGCAATGGAAACCTGTTCGTGCTTCTGGCTCTGGACCTTTTATCTCCCACCTATTTTTTACAGATGATCTGATCCTATTTGCTGAAGCCACTTGTGAACAAGCCAAGGTTCTAAAAAATTGTCTTGATCTGTTTTTTGAAATTTCTGGGCAAGAAGTTAGCTACAACAAATCTGTGCTTTTTTGCTCTCCCAACAAAAGCAAGACTCTAGCCAGTCATATTAGTCAAATTTGTGGCTCTGCTCTCACCAATAACCTGGGGAAGTATTTAGGAATGCCTTTAATTCACTCCAAAGTTGTTAAACGTACCTATGCTTCTATAATTGATAAAGTTCAATGCAGACTTGCAAGTTGGAAGAGTAAGCTGTTGAATCTTGCTGGTAGAGCAACCCTCATCAATTCAGTCACCTCCTCTATGCCTGTTTATGCCATGCAAACAATAAAAATTCCAGCCTCTGTGTGTGATTTTATTGAAAAGTTAAAACATAGATTTTCTATGGGGAGATTGTGATGGCAAGAAGAAAACTCATCTTGCGAATTGGGATTTGGTATGTTTTTTTTTTTTGAAATGGGGGATTTGGTATGTAGACCTAAGGAGTATGGTGGTTTAGGAATTAAAGGAATTAGACAAATGAATCAAGCCATGCTTGCTAAAGTGGGTTGGAGGATGTTTCGAGACGATCCAAGGCTATGGAGTCAAGTTCTCTTTCAAAAGTATGTTAAGAAGCTTCCTCTGTTTCACCCCCAGTATAGGTATCCCTCTGGCAGCTCAAGTACTTGGCGCAGTATTGTTCATGGAGTGTAGCTTTTAAAGAAAGGCTTAATTTGGAGAATTGGTGATGGTTGTTCTGTCAATTTTTGGAATGATACCTGGTTATCTATTGGTCCCCTAAGTCCATATGCCTCTAATGCTGCTACTATTAATAATGATTTGAAAATCAAGGATTGTTGGAGTGGTGATAGCTGGAATTTGGTATTCCTCAAATCCCAGTTGAGTGATGATATTGTTAATCAGATCGTTAAAGTGTCTCCAGGTTTTGTGGGTTGTGGTTCTGATAAAGTTATTTGGAATGGTACTAGCAATGGCCACTTTACTGTGAAATCAGCTTACTCTATCATCATCCAGGAGGAAAATCTTGCCAAGTTTCCTTAGTTTTTCTTGTGGAAATTGCCCGTCCCTCCTAAATTGAAGTATTTTTTGCGGCTCTTCTATCATGGTAAGCTTCTTACCAATGTTGAAAGAACTAAAAGAAAGATGACTACTGTTTCATCTTGCCCTGCTTGTCAAAGAGAATCTGAAACTTTACTCCACTTATTTCATGATTGTCCTGTGGCTCAAGCGGTTTGGAATGGTATTATATGCTTGGATACCATTGCTAGAACCAAGGATCTTGATTGGTCTGCTTGGATTTCTGCAAATGATTGTTATGGTGGATTAAAATGATGTTCAGTTTTTGTTTTCACTTGTTGATTTCTATGGAAATGGAGAAACAAATTGGTTTTTGATCCTGAATTCCATTTTCCATATAATCCTAGCAAATTGATCAGCTATCAAAGAATGGACCTCTGCTAATGTGACCAAGGCCAATTCTGAATTTCTGATGGTAGAATTAATATCAACATGGTGTGGAGTAAACCTCCAGTCAACTTTTACAAACTTAATGTTGATGGTGCCCGAAATCGGAATGGACAAATCGGAGCTGGTGGAGTTTTGAGGGATCACTATGGTAATTGGATTTCTGGATTCAGTGCTAATTTGGGGTGTGGATCTATTCTTAATGCTGAAATTTAGGGTCTTCTTCTTGGATTAAGATTGGCTCATAATCTTTCATGCCTATATCTGATGGTTGAAAGTGATTCTGAAGTTCTAGTTAACATGATCAAGCAGGGTGTGAATGATTTACATCCTTCTAAAACTCTTATTGATTGCTGCCAATTTTTGATTAGACAGTTTCCTCACTGTGAAGTTAGCCACTTAATCAGGTTGTTGATGTGCTTTCTAAATCTGGAGTGGATGTTGAGACTAGAGTGCATGTTATGGAGCAACCTCCTCCACAAGTTACTTCCTTCTTGTTGGATGACTTGTGTGAATATCCTAGATCTAGGACGGCAGTTCCTAGCGTGTAATTTTTCTTTTCTTTGTTGCTGAGTCGTTTGGTCCCCATTTATTCAAAAAAAAAAAAAAAAAAAAAAACTAAGCATGTTAGAGGATCATGCTAGAACGTTTTCTCTTCGCTGATCACCAATGGATTGAGATTTAACTTCAATCAATGTTGACGAGATTCGAACGCGGGTGAGTGGCCGGAGGCTTTTACAAGTCGAAAGTTTGGGGCTTTTGAGCTAAAAAAAAAGAAAAAAAACTATTGACTGTTTAAGGACAAGCAAAATTGACAGAGAGAGAGAGGGAATAGAGATTCAAGTGTGTGTTTCATTTCATTCAATAGGAGGTATTTATAGGGATACATTTGAAGTAAATAATGATACAACTTGATGGCATCTTCATTTGTAGCCTTCCATTGTGGCATCTCCATTTGCAGCTCCACATTGTGGTTTGTGATGATGATTGCCACACTTGTTCCCCATTGGCATAAAGCTTGACTCACAAGTCACTATACCTATGCTATTCACTCAAATACTTATCTTATACATGACATAGACATTTTATACAATGAACAATACAACATGTTTCATATATACTACAACACTCCCCCTTGGATATTTCATGTCGATAGTATTTGTCTAAGCCGTGCGCTTCGAAATTGCCTCGTTAAAAACCTTGCCAAGTAATAAAACCCTGTGGGAAAAAACAACCTTGGTCGAAGGAGAAAAAGAGTGCAACGCGCATTAAGTGTGGAGTATGTTTCTAGATACTCCCCCTGATTTATTCTCCCCCTGAAGATCATGGGAGTTCGGATAACCTTCTTAATCCGATGCTCTTCACATGCTTCTCGAAAGGGCTTTTTGGTAGCGACTTAGTAAATAAGTCCGCTACATTATCCTCTGATCGGATTTGATTTACTTCAATGTTTAGAAGTGTTTGCTATTGCTGATTGTAGAAGAATTTCGGTGATATATGTTTAGTATTGTCACCCTTGATGAAACCTAATTTCATTTGCTCAATACAAGCTGCATTATCTTCATAAATGCATGTAGGTTTATCTGTGGTAAACTTCAAACCACAAGTTCCTCGAATGTGTCTATTTATAGACCTTAGCCATATGCATTCACGCACAGCTTCATGTAGAGCAATAATCTCTGCATGATTTGAGGAAGTAGCGACAAGGGTCTGTTTTGTAGATCTCCAAGATATCGCCGTGCTTCCCATGGTAAAGACATAACCTGTTTGGGAGCGACCTTTATGGGGGTCAGAGAGATACCCCGCATCAGCAAATCCCATCAAAACATTATTTTTATTTTGATGGAGGGGAGGAGGAGAACGTCGGTCACCATTGATGGTGTCGCCGGCGTCTACATTACGGAAGGTGGCTTTTTGCCTCATGGGGTCTGATCTCATGCTTCCGTCTTTTCTTTTCTCTTTGTAGGGATAAAACAAGCCCATATCAATCGTACCCTTTAAGTATCGAAAGATTGTCTTTATGCCAATCCAATGGCGGCGTGTTGGCGCAGAACTATGTCGAGCTAACAAGTTCACTGCGAATGAGATATCCGGTCTTATGCATTGAGCTAAATACAATAATGCGCCTATCGCACTTAGATAGGGTACTTCAGCCTCTAATAATTCTTCGTCCTCATCCCTTGGACGAAACGGATCTTTTGTGGGCTCAAGACTTCGGCCGATCATGGGAGTACTTACAGGCTTTGCTTTATCTTCATTAAAGCGCCTTAGTAATTTTTGAGTATATGCTGACTGATGGATCATAATCCCATCACTACGGTGCTCGAGTTCTATTCCGAGGAAAAACCGTGTTTTCCCAAGATCTTTCATCTCAAACTCGGATTCCAAATATTTAGCAGTTTCTTTTAACTCATCTAGAGTTCCAATTAGGTTCATGTCATCGACATAAACTGCTACAATTGCAAATCCGGAACTTGTTCTTTTAATGAACACGCAAGGGCATATTTCATTGTTAACATATCCCTTTCCAATCAAGTAGTCACTTAGACGGTTATACCACATCCGTCCGGATTGTTTCAATCCATATAGTGAGCGTCTTAATTTTATTGAAAACGCGCTCCGTGGTTTAGAACCACTTGATTTTGGTAATTGAAGTCCATCAGGAACCTTCATATATATCTCTGAATCTAGATCCCCATAGAGATATGCTGTAACCACATCCATAAGCTGCATGTCAAGTTTTTCGGAAACTACCAAACTGACAAGGTAGCGGAACGTTATAACGTCCATTACGGGAGAGTATGTCTCCTCGTAGTCGATTCCAGGGCGTTGTGAGAAACCTTGTGCCACAAGGCGGGCTTTATATCTCATCACCTCATTTTTCTCATTACGCTTTCTAACAAAGACCCATTTATGGCCAACAGGCTTTATATTTGGTGGTGTCAGCATTATAGACCCAAATACCTGTCTCTTTGTTAGTGAATCCAATTCAGTCTGGATCGCATTTTTCCATTTAGGCCAATCCGCTCTTCGTTGACATTCTTCAACAGAGCGAGGCTCGATATCATCATATTCTATGATTCCTTTTGCAACATGATATGCAAACGCATCATCAATTGCCATAGAATTTCTATCCATCATCTCATGTACACTATTGTAATTTATGGAGATCAATCCTTGCAGGTATATTTGCAGCAGGTATGTGTGATCTCGTCACTTTAGCGATATCAGAAAACGCATCAGGCATCGATTCTGCTACGTTCTGAAGATCGAGAATTCTCTGCACTTCTTTTTCAGATTGTGCGGTTCGGGGATCAAGATGGGACAAAGTGGGGACAAACCACGACAATTCCTGTCCTTTTTGATGAACATTAGTGTTCATGTCTCCCCCTAAAGGCGGGAAGACTGTCTCATCAAAGTGACAATCCGCAAATCTAGCGGTAAATAGATCACTTGTCAAGGGTTCTATGTAGCGGATTATGGTTGGAGAGTCATAGCCAACATAAAGGCCTAATCGTCTTTGAGGACCCATTTTAGTGCGCTGTGGTGGCGCAATTGGCACATAGACTGCACACCCAAATATGCGTAAATGTGAGATATTAGGCTCATACCCAGTTACCATCTGGGACGCAGAAAAAGGTTGGGTGGCAGTGGGCCTTAGACGAATAAGCACAGCTGCGTGTAATATTGCATAGCCCCAAGCAGAAATAGGGAGATTGGTGCGCATAACCAATGCCCTAGCAATCATTTGAAGTCTTTTAATGGCAGCTTCTGCGAGACCATTTTGGGTATGTACATGAGGGACATGATGTTCAACCTCGATCCCAATGGACATGCAATAATCATCAAAAGTTTTTGATGTAAATTCCCCAGCATTGTCAAGACGAATTGACTTAATAGGATGATCAGGGTGGTGAGCCCTTAACTTAATGATTTGTGCTAGGAGTTTAGCAAATGCAGCATTTCTTGTGGATAAGAGCATGACATGTGACCAATGTGTCGATGCATCAACCAACACCATAAAATATCTAAATGGTCCGCAAGTTGGATGTATAGGTCCACAGATATCACCTTTTATTCTTTGCAAGAATGGTATATTTTCTTTAATGTCTTTTGCATAGGATGGTCTCGATCCTACTTTTGCTAAAGAGCAAGCTTTGCAAAACGAATGATATGCTTCAGAAGTAATTCTTTGAACCTTTCTTTGGTTCGTACTTCCTTTTGTTTTAAAGAATGGATGTCCGTGTGAAGTTTTTAATATACGGAGCATCATATCTCGACCTGGGTGTCCCAAACGGTCGTGCCAAAGTTTGTATGTGTCGAAATCCCATAAATTTTCATTCATGACATGGTTGGATTCAATGACTCTAATAGTGGTTGCGTACAATCCACTAGAGCGACACATGAGTTTCTCTAATACTCGTGTATTTCCGTAGTTATTAGAGGTGATGTAAAGGAACTCTTGTCCATTCTCACAATGTGTTTTCACATGAAAATCATTGGCTCTTATATCTTTAAAACTTAATAGGGTTCTTCCAGCCCTTGGAGCATATAAAGCTTCGGCGACATTAATATTTGTGCTATTTGGCAATAGAAATTGAGCTGGTCCACGACCATGAATCAATTGAGATGGTCCTGCCATCGTGGTCACTGAAGATTGACTAGGCGTCATCCATAAGAATAATTGCCTATGTCGTAATATAGTATGTGTGGTGCCACTATCAAGAAGGCATTTCAATTCTCCCGAAGACATACTGAAAAAATAAAGTTCGGAATATTAACACATGTCAATGACATTGATAATGC
Source organism: Rosa rugosa (assembly GCF_958449725.1). Lineage (NCBI taxonomy): Eukaryota > Viridiplantae > Streptophyta > Magnoliopsida > Rosales > Rosaceae > Rosa > Rosa rugosa. The sequence goes on along the minus strand of NC_084820.1, from coordinate 26,907,974 downwards.
GATACTTTATTAATAGGGAAAATAGTCAATGATTACATCAAAGTTTCCAAAGTTTATTCCAATATAAAATTAAACTTTATACAAATTGTAATTGCTCAATCCGTTTGGTAATTCCAATAAAATATGACCAGGTAAGTAGAGAGATGTTGGTGGAGCGAGGCTCGCTTAAATACCCCGATCTCAATTACTTGCCTAGACATCATACTTCATTGGGTACGCCACATGAGAAAGAGTCAATTCAATTGTTATTTGACTAAGGCACATTTGCCGTTTTATTGGAAAATAGAAAAGACTATTTTAATCAAAGTCTGCGGCATCCTCGTGCTTTTCATTTTCAGCTTTGAAGTCTTTTATGGTGAGAATAACATCTTCACCATCTTCTTCTTCAGCAAGGTGAGCTTCTTGCTCCCTCATTTCCCTGTACTCCTTGTAGCGTGCAGCTAGTTGAGTACTTGCTTGACATTGCTTAAACCAATGCTCGATTGATCCACACCTATGACACACGTCATTGTGGTTGACTTTCTTTATTTGAGGTGCACGTTGTGGATATTCCCTAGGCGGGTTGTTGCTGCTACTACCACGGCGTATTATGCGACCTCCACGGCCCACAGTGTTACGGCCCATGGTGTTGTTATATTCTCTTTTCCCACGTGTGGAATTGCCACCACGTGTACCCGCTCCAAAGTTGCGGTTTCCTTCCTTATTGGGGCGGTTGTATGGACCCATTCGTCCGTCATGTCCCCTGTTATTAGGGTATACATGCCCCTTATTAGTAGGGTACCGCTCCTTGCGCCCTTTCTTGGGTGCATTATAATTTGCCTCATGAACGCTTTTGGTTCCTACGGGCCTTGAATTATAATTCTTCACAAGGATATTGTCGTGCTTCTCAGACACCGACAAAATATTGATAAGCTCATTGAACTTCGTAAGTCGTCCAGCATTAAATTCAGTGCGATATTGCTTTGATAGTATAATTGCTGCGACGGGGAAGGTGGAGAGAGTCTTCTCAATTAGCTCTTCTTCTGTGAGAGGTTTTCCACAGAACTTCAGCATGGCTTTTAGTCGAAGAGCTTCTGAATTGTATTCAGCAACAGACTTGAAGTCGGAGAAGCGTATATTGTTCCATTGAACCTTCAAGTCAGGGAGGAGGGAATCTTGGATATTATCAAAGCGTTCTTCTAGCGCTACCCATAGGTCCCTTGCATCTTTGATGGACATATACTCTAATCTGAGTGCTCTGTCCATATGGCGTCGCATCAAGATAATTGCTTGTGCATGCTTTATGGGTGTTCGTTGGAACACAAGGCCCGCGTTTGGTGCCTGGATTATGGGCAATATCCCTTTTGATGTGAGATGGTTCTCAACGTCAGTTTTCCAACTATGGTAATCCGAACCAGTTGAGTCAAGGATTTGAAATTCGAGTCTAGGTTCATTCGACATCCTTGAAATATAAGAAGAAAAAGATGTATTAGTTTCGGAGTTTAAAACTTCCACGAAAAACTAAAACAATAAGATTTCCGAGCTATGCTACCAAGAAATCAATTTCCAAGAATATTTGGATTAGACCGAAACAATGATGTTTAATAGGGTCATAAGTCGATGCTTGCGGACGCTCTTAGTCCGAATATTATGAACACTCTTAGTTCATTGACTACGAACGCTCTTAGTTCGTTTAGCGTGAATTTCTATAATTCCGCTTTTTAATTGTAAGTTCCCAAAAAGAAAAAGGAGGAGAAAAATAAATAAAAACTCAAAAGCGGGAACTTTTAGTAAAGAATACCTTGAAATAGTGTTGTCGGAAATGACCGAAAAAGTTGCCCAAAAGTTGCCGGAAAAGTCACCGGAAAATGGCCGGAAAAGTCGCCGGAAAAGTTGTAGAAAAGTCGCCGGAAAAGTTGTCGAAAAGTCGCCGGAAAAGTGTCCGGAGAGTGGCCGGAAAAGTTGCCGGAGAAGTGGCCGGAGAGTTGCCGGAAAGTTACTCGACAGATCTGTCGACAGCTGCTCGGCAGATGGCTCGGCAGCTGCCGCGCAGGTCCTCGGCGGGTGCTCGGCAGCTGCTGCGCAGGTCCTCGGCAGGTGCTCGGCAGCTGCTGCGCAGGGGCTTCGGCAGGACTCGGCAGGTGCTGCGCAGGGGTCTCGGCAGGTCTCGGCAGCACTTCGGCAGGTCTCGGCAGCACTTCGGCAGGGGCTCGGCAGGACTCGGCAGGTCTCGGCAGCTGCTCGGCAGCACTTCGGCAGGACTCGACAGCGGTCCGGCAGCGGTTCAATTTTTCAGGTGGCCGGTTCAGGCGGTTTCCGGCCGGTTCTGGAGGTTCTAAAACCGGTTCTGGGCTTCTTGGATCAAGGGCTTTGATATGAGCTAGGGTTTGGAGGTTTTTTGTTGGTTTGGAAAAATGACTTCGATCGGATTTTGAACTCCTTTACTCTTTTCAATTTCGATTCTAATTCTAGAGCAATTTCGTGCTGATAACGTGTTTAAGGACAAGCAAAATTGACAGAGAGAGAGAGGGAATAGAGATTCAAGTGTGTGTTTCATTTCATTCAATAGGAGGTATTTATAGGGATACATTTGAAGTAAATAATGATACAACTTGATGGCATCTTCATTTGTAGCCTTCCATTGTGGCATCTCCATTTGCAGCTCCACATTGTGGTTTGTGATGATGATTGCCACACTTGTTCCCCATTGGCATAAAGCTTGACTCACAAGTCACTATACCTATGCTATTCACTCAAATACTTATCTTATACATGACATAGACATTTTATACAATGAACAATACAACATGTTTCATATATACTACAACATTGACTTCGTAAGGTTTGGTATAAAGCAGGGACTTTTTGACCTCCAGTTTGGCAATTTATACCCTGTTCACTCTGAGTGACTGAGTCTCTCGTGAATGGCTCTTTCTTCCGTTGGAAAATGGAGGAGAACCATAGCAGTCTCAGCAGCAATGGCTCCTCTTCCTCTATCACATACCCGAAGCTTCCGATCAGACGCCGCCTTAGAAGCTCTATCCAAAGCCTCCGACGAAAAAGTCCCCTACTTGCTTCTCTACAACTACCCTTCTTTCTCCGGCGCCTTCTCCGCTCTCTTCGCTCACCTCTTCCACTCTCGCCTTAACCTCCCTCTCCTCTCCCTCCCTTTCTCCTCCGTCGAACCCTTCAGGTCCCATCCAATCCAAGCCAATTCCTCTCTCTATCTTTCTCATCATCCAGAAATGCCCTTTCAACTCATTCTTATTTACTTTGCTTTTACAGGGTCGATGATTTGTGTACTCGAGGACTGGAGAGGTGCTACTTCCTTGATTTTCTTGGCCCCAAAGGATTTGCGGTCGAGTTTGCAAGGAGAGCTTCGTGCGAGTGAGTTTTCGGTATTGGGACTCTGTACTTATGGTTGTGATGATTGGAAATGATTGATGTTTCGAGTTCTAATTAGGGTAATTGCTTTTGATCATCGAAAATCTGTACTACCGGAGATGCCCTCGGATGAGGATTGCCCGGACAATCTCACATTTCGAGTGAATACTGAAAAGAGTAGCTCTAGTGCTGTGTATGATTACTTCTCTGCTAAGCTTGCTGATGTTGAATGTCATAATGTAAGTTGTAGTTTTGAGTGTTTCACTTGCAATTTAGGTGTAGGTCTCTGGGGATGTTAAGATAATGTTTCGATTTGGTTTTGTTTGAAATTAGGGAATGGATGCAAGTTTGTTACAAGTTGAGGACAGGGATCGTGTGGAGATGGTGCTTAAGTACATTGAGGATGGAGATCTCCGTCGCTGGAGCTTACCGGATATCAGGGCGTTTAATATTGGACTTAGTGAATGGCGCTCAAAGTTGAATTGCTTTACTAATCCATACATGTATGAACAGGTTTGGAATGTAATGCAGTCGGGATGGTTATTTTTGGTTTTTGAACACAAGTACACACACCCGTCCTCCTGAAATACCCATCACTTGCTTGCAGTTTTTCTCATTCAGTTCTGACTGTTGACTTGTTTAAAATCAATCTTGCTGCAGTTACTGGAGATAAGTGCTACGGATGTTATTGCTAAGGGAAAGTCATATATATCTGCTCGCCAAAAGGCTGCAAATAAGTTACTGGACAACGCTCTGAAAATAAGGTTGGGCAGAGGATTTTACGGGGAGTGTCTGGTAATTTTTTTTTGTCCTTTTCAAGTCATTTTTTTTTTCCTTTTTCTGCAGCTGCTACTTTCTTATGATTTTTGTACTCGATATTGGTATGCTAGGACAGTCTCTAGTGTTTGTCTGCTAGACATGCAATTATTTTGTGCCATTTATTTTAATGGGATTAAGAACTACTACTTTCTTCCTGAATCCATCACTCTTTTCTCTGGATGATCCTGTGAATATCTAAGCACATGTTTATTCATTGTAGGGAGTGAGAGCTGATGGGAATTCCGAGTTAAGTGATGAAATTGGCAAGCAACTTAGTGTAAAAAGTGCCGCTGCTGGCCTAAGGTAAATCAACTAAGAGAAAGTGCTCCTGTGTTTCCATTTTTGATATAAAATGATTTCTGCACATACATTTAGATGCCCATTAATACATTAAGTGTTGAATTGGTTTATGGATCTTCCATGGACTTGGAGTGTATGTGGTTATCGGGCCCCACACTATGCACTCTACTAGTTGACTGGATATCTCTAATCAGACGGCTCTAGAGCCATACAACTAGAATGATCTTTATGTTCGTTTCTTTGTTGTCAACGCTTGTAATAAGATATGTGTGGCGTTTCATTTAGGCTTTCATATAGTTCGACTTTTGTTGAGACAGTTTTGGAGGCCCTCAATATGTCAGAATTGATTCTACAAACATTTTCAAACAGCTCTGGAGCTCACTCCTTTTCTCATGCCAGGGTGATCTTTTAGTAGTTGTGTCATGCATTGTTCTTGATAACACTTACAGATAACCTTTAGCTTCTCTAATTCTTCTTTTGTTCTGGAATCAGCTTCTCTCATTCATTTCACTTAAATTTCTACATTTTGAAGTTATTACCCAGACAGAATTTGCCTTTGGTTAGGAAACAATGGTACTGGCAGAGAAACTTTCATGTATCACTGTGTCATTAACAGACTTTTGGTTTAGTAACTTTTGAGATGAAATGCAAGCACGTTAATTTTCATTCTTGAAACTTGTTCAAATCATATTGGTTATTGACCCAAAGAAATTAATTGCATTTTAATATAGTCATTTACGAGTAAAAACTGATAGCTTAACATGTAATGTAGGTTTTCCATGCATACATTTTGGGTAATTGGATTTTAGAGTTCCATTTGAAATGTTTCTTGGCCTCTTATATGCTATTGCCTGTAAGCTTGATTGCTCTTTATTTGCTATCAATTACCACTTATAGTTTACAACTCATCAAATTTTAAGATACCATGTAGGTTTTATGGAATATTGTCATTGTCTGTCAAGTGAATTCCTTGTCTTCTATTTCTTGACTTCCAACTGTTCTTAATAAAAGTATGTTTCTAATTTAAAAAAATGAACAGAACAAAGAGAAGTCATGTCAATAATCAAATACATTGTATTTAATGTTTTGTGGTTTTTTTAATAAATTGTGGCTTTGTTCTCATATACCTATCCTTCTTTTGAAATGACTCCATCCAAACGGACCTAATAGTAACTCCATTCTTAATGCAAGGCCTATAGGAGCTGTTATATTCATGCAACGAAGAAACCTCAAAATGTGCTTAAGGAGTACTGATACTGCTACTGATACCTGTGAAGTTGCAAAGGTGTGACTTCAGTGTCAGTGTGATCACATATTGTCTATGGTTTTGTTTTGTTTCAATAAATATAAGGGTATTTGACTATTTGTTGTTGTTGCTGTTTATCATATCTAACAATGGAACTTCTAACTTATTATGTGAAGGCATATGGAGGAGGGGGCACCCCAAGTTCGAGTTCCTTTATTATAAGGATGGATGAGTACAATCATTGGGTTTCAGGAAACTCAAGATGAACATGTCAAGGTGTGAACCAGTATCATAGTGTGAATTCCCCAAGTTGTTGAATTACCTGATCTTCTTAGTTTCTCATTGATTCTATTACTGCTATAAATTCCTGGGTCATTTTTCACACGGGCAATTTCATATATACCTGCACCCACTTTTGAGTTATTCTCTTTTGGAGAAGAAACTGATACAGTATTAGTGAAGCCAAATCCAATAGAGCACGCATCTCTTTCCAAGTGAAAACAGTACCATCAAGGAAATATACAGTTCCAAGATAACATCACTTTAGCACCTATCTGTAGCTTTCTGATTTAACAATAATTTTGATAGAATCAATGTCTAAACTCTACAGGAACTGACACCATAGAGCTTTTACACACCCATCTGCTATTATGTGATAAAAGTCCTATTCACTCCATCCGAAAAACCCAAGAAATGCCAATTTCCTCATCCACCTTTTCATCTTCTTATTTCTTCCCGGACCCTTAAATACGTACATATAAACTGATAACACCCGCTTGGAATGGTAGCACCCTCTTCCCTGCCTTGAAAACGATACACCCTTGGGGATTAATATGAAATAATGGCCTTCGTTTTTCAACTGTCACAAGTACTTTCCCATGAGCCGCCAACCAAGTAAGCACTTGAACCTAGGACGAATGCTCTCAAATTACAACACACCAAACAGGAAAAATTCCAGTAGATATGTCTTTTCACACACTTGGACTGGAACCTTTAACATGGGTCTAGCATTCTATTCATTGTAGTCCATATTTGCTCCAAAGAGTATTTCCATAATCACTTGCAAGCACGGTCTTTTGAACCAAGTCATCCACTCCTAGACCCCTTCTGCTATTTTATCAAGTTTTCTTTCTTTCCTGCCTCTCTACCCTCCGAAATCCGACTCTTTCTCACACAAACAAAAATTTGATTCATAAAACATCTCCATCACTAGAATAGCAGTCTGTTTTGGTTAAATCTAGTGAGTATAATGGGTAAATACTTTAATTTCAATGTTTCAAGTGGTTGTCAATAACAAGGTGTGGGACATGGTGAGTGGCTCGTCAGAATATGGGTTGGATCATAAATATCAAACTGTGGAAAATGAGATTGGTTGCATATCATTCAAGTACCACGAGTTGAGGTTATATATGAGGGCTCTGAGTGAATAGGTTGCCCATTGGTAGGAGACTGCGGGTCTTAGAATTCTTTTCAAGTGCTCAGTTCTCATTGATAGTTAACAAAAGAATTTAACCGTAGGTAATTTGATAAAAGGATTTAGATATATCATACTGGTTATGCATTTATAGTAGTCAGGGAATCATCTTAATCTTAGGACACAAAAAAGCCTCCTCTTCTCTGTTCGATACATTTAATATTCTTATACTTGTTGTTTTTGTTCTGTGCTTGTCAAAAAGAGAATGAAGTCCCATTCACTCCCACACAATTGCTTTGACTATACTGCAGGAATTGTAATTTGATGCTGTTGGTGGCATATATGGACTGGAAGAAGGCTGCTACTGTACCTCCCAAGGAAGAACCTCTTCATTGCACCTTAGTCTCCAAGGGTTCCAAATGTCTTGCCAAACCCAAGATCACAGATGCATCAGGGCCGACTTGGTCACCTGGGCTGTCTTGGAACTATATGACGAGGTTTATTCAAGCATGAATGGAGTTCAGCAGCCAATATGCTTCCACAAGATTGATGGTACCAGCAAGAAGAGTTGTTTATGAAAATCTAGACAGATCTTGTGCTAATGCTAGCTGGATTAATCTCTTTCCTGATATGGTAATAGAAAATCTACCTATTATCGGTTCAGATCATGGACCTATCACCTATCTGTGTTTCTCTTAGAGCAAGGCTAACAGTGCTCGTCTTTCAAGTTTGAAGCTAGGGCTTCAAAACCTTTTGTTATTGAAACCTGGCAAGAGTTGATGACAATGACCCTACTAAGAATGTTGTCGGTAGTTAGTTTCACTTTTTACAGTTTATTTCTCTATATGCAGCTACTCTAGCTAGGTTGTGGCAACGGACATTGAATAGGTTGCTTATTTTGATTGGATTCGCTAAGAGGACTATTCTTTCTCGGTCATTTTCTTGATTTGGAACTGTTGTGTCTACAGGTTTGATTTGGACTATTCGCTAACCTCTTTTAATAAAAGACGACGAAGCTTATTAGTTGACTTATAGGTTTGATAGCTTAGAATTAAATTAAAGTGGACCCCTGTGCTTATGACGGCTTGGACTCTACACCTTGTTGGGAAGGATAAGTAGGCTGTTTTGGCCGAAGAAACAGATATCTGAACTTTCTTAGATCAGATCAGATTCAGAGTACGTGAGTGGTGTAGCCTCAATTAATATTTTGAGTATTCTGTCGTTTCTCACTTTGGGGAATTTCGGCTTGCTTATAAGGAATGATGGGGACTTCAACACTAGTTTGCGCTCCGATAATGGCGGAAACGGTTCGCAAGATGGTGAGTGATATGGGCAAGGCAACAGCCCTTGGTGCTGATCTAGTGGAGATTAGATTGGATTATTTGAAGGTCTTCAATAGCAATGAAGATCTTAAGACCCTAATTAAAGAATCCCCTTTGCCAACTCTTTTCACTTATAGGTAAATTTACCAAGAATTTCTTACCTGATACAGCTTGTTTTCCCATCTGATATTTTGTTTTTCTAGACCAAAGTGGCAAGGTGGTCAGTATGATGGTGATGAAAAACATCGACTGGATGCTCTTCGATTAGCGATGGAGCTTGGAGCTGATTACGTTGATGTCGAGTTTCAGGTTCTGGCGTTCTGCTCCCTTATGCATATGTAACTTTGAAAAGTTATCTATGAACATTATCTCATCAATGAACTGTAGACAGAACTCTAGAGAAGCATGTTAAATACAATTTTTAAGCACCTAAAATTTAAACAAACTACCCTTGCATTGGTACTAGGATGTTAATTAGAAAACTCATTTATATTCTGTTCTGTTTAAACTTTGACACTAGGATTGTAGATCATGAATTACCTTTTACTAATGCTATTACCTGTGACGAAGGTTGCTCATGAATTCATCGACTCCATATATGGAAAGAAGCCTGACAAGTTTAAAGCTATTGTTTCTTCTCACAACTATCAAGATACTCCATCTGTCGAGGATCTCAGAGATCTTGTTGCTAGAATGCAAGCCACTGGAGCTGACATAGTCAGCATCACAACCACTGCCTTGGATATTACTGACGTAGCACGCATTTTTCAGATAACTGTGCATTCTCAAGTAAGCGGCATAGGTGGTGTGAAATTGCATTGTACTTTTAAGCTTTGTTCATAGTTTCTTTCCATGCTGAGCTGAATTGTAATCTATGGTTTTGTAGTTATCCTCTTACATTGCTGGTATATAGGAATTGAAGTTGATGGGTTCCATGCTAAGTTCCACTTTTCATGATTTAAGATTTATACATGAATTTCAGGTCCCAGTAATAGGACTTGCAATGGGTGAGAGGGGCTTGATTTCTCGGATACTCTGCGCAAAATTTGGTGGTTACCTTACTTCTGGTACACTCGATTCAGGAATTGTTTCAGTTCCTGGAGAACCTGCCATCAAGGATATATTACATGTATACAACTTCAGACTGATAAGACCTGGTACAAAACTGTTTGGTGTTATTGGAAAGCCTATCAGCCACAGCAAATCTCCTCTTCTCTACAATGAAGGATTCAAGTCAGTAGGTTTCGATGGAGTTTATCTACATCTTTTGGTAGATGACATTGCAAATTTTCTCCGTACTTACTCATCAACTGACTTTTCTGGATTCAGGTTCACATTTGTACCAAGTTAATATATCCTTAGTATAGACTTGAAACAGAAATATCTTTATGCAAGTGTTTCTTGCTGTTTTTATCTCAATTAAGATAACAGTTTGTAGTCTTTGTTTAATTCCACCACAGCGTTGGAATTCCTCACAAGGAAGCTGCAGTTAAGTGCTGTGATGAGGTTGATCCAGTTGCCAAGGTAGTGAACAAATCATTTATATTTCAATGTGACGTCCTTCGTTGGTGTACTTCGCTGACCTTTGCTCTTGATTGATCAAACTATTCAGTCAATAGGAGCTGTTAACTGCATTGTAAGGAGGCCAACTGATGGGAAGTTATTTGGCTTAAATACTGACTATTTTGGGTCTATTTCTGCTATCGAGGATGGACTTCGAGGTTTCTAATTTGTTGTACTAGCTAAGTTATATCTTCTTTCTTTATTGTGGCAAGAGCCGGGCTTTCTCTTCCTAAGGTGATCCCCCCCCCCCCCCCCCCCCTCTCATGTTTTTACAGGTTCACATGATAGAGGCAATACCACTGGTTCACCTTTAGCTGGTAGGTTGTTTGTTGTCATGGGTGCCGGAGGTGCTGGAAAGGCGCTTGCTTATGGTGCAAAGCAGAAGGGAGCTAGAATTGTTATTATTGCCGACCGCGAATATGGTACATTTCTATCTTTCTTTCTTTTGTTCTAGTTAGCTCATGAATTATTTGTTTTTTCTGTTATGCACATATGGTATACGTTGTCATCTGCAATGTTTTGCTTCATCCGTAGTTGATGCATTGATAGAAATTCTGAAAACTACGCCAGATAATTTATAGGACCACTCTTTCTTTGAAATACATGAGCATATATACACTTTGAACATGTAACTTTTTGTTATCTTTGAGTCGATTAGTATATATAAACTCGCTATGCATGGTATGATATTTGATATTTGAACCTTTGCACACCCTGATAACTGCAGTTTTTCCTATATCTTACTTTCACACTTTCATTGTTCATTGTTAATAAAATCACCATGATTTCTTAGTTCCTAGCATTTATATCTTCTTTTTCTTCAAGATCGAGCCAGAAAACTTGCAGACGAAGTTGGAGGAGATGCTTTGTCTTTTGCTGAATTAGAAAATTTCCACCCAGAGGACGGCACGGTTCTTGCAAATGCAACACCTGTCGGAATGCAACCGAATATTGATGAGACACCTATTCCTAAGGTTTGCTAGCTAGTTGCTACTCTCCGATTCCATTACATTATCAACAATCAGTAGAGCTTGATATAATATTTATCATCGTATATGAATATGTGCCTATAATTAGTATGAACTTCTTGATGAGCTCACTGAGCCATAACCTTAACAAAACCAACTCATTTACGTTTTGAAAAGGATTGGAATAGCTTTTGGTCTCAAGTGATGATGGTTTGTGAGAGTTGAACGTGGAAACTCTAGCTACCAAACCAAGTTACACAATCTTCCATTTATGTTCCCTGTTTGAAAAACTTCATCAAATGCTAATTGATTCATCAAACTTGTAGTCACTTCTAAAGGCAAGAGCTTTTTTTTTTTTTTTTTTCATAGCATGCTCTGAGATCATATTCGTTGGTGTTTGATGCCGTTTACAACCCCAAAATGACTAGACTTTTGAGCGAAGCTGCGGAGTCCGGTGTCACAGTTGTTAGTGGGGTTGAGATGCTCATTGGACAGGCATATGAACAGTTTGAGAGGTTCACCGGATTGCCTGGTAAGACTATTTGTATCAGTTAAAGAAAGAACTCGCATTCTATTCAACAACATATGGTATACCTACTAGGATCTCTTATTTGTTTTTTTTTTTTAATTGTCAATGCAATGCAGCACCAAAGGAACTGTTTAGGAAAGTTATGGAAAATTGCCTTTGAGGTTTGCTTGCTTCTGCTGTGTGCTGGTCCCTCTCATCATGTCTTTGATGGAGTCATTGAGGCCAGCAGATCGGCACTGTTTGTGATGATTCCCTTGCATGGGGTGTTTCTGAGCAATAAGCAGGGTTGCTTTTATTATTTGTTAATGAGTTTTCCTCGCTCCATCGAGGCTCAGTTGAGAAATAATGTAGAAGATTTGTGATGATTCCCTTGCATGGGGTGTTTCTGAGCAATAAGGGTTCTGTCACCTCAATCTGGTGTCTGTAACATTGCTTTTATTATTTGTTAACGAGTTTTCCTCGCTCCATCGAGGTTCAGTTGAGAAATAATGTAGACAATTTGTGTGATTCGTGCCTTGGATCACTCTTCACTTGAGAATATTGACAAATTTATTTGAAGGTACTGTTTGAGCAAGTCTGTGTACATCATGCTTAAAATTTTAAAACCTCTTTCTTCGGGCATAAAGTACTTATCAGTCCTTATGCTAATGTGTTCACGGTTGCTAATATGCTATGACAAGATTAACCGAATCATTACAAGATGTTGTCCGGAAAATACATGTACGTATGTCTTTCGAATTATAATTTTATCAACAGAGATGACCAGATAGAAGTTCAGGTGCTAAAGTGATAACAGACCAAATGGTATTGCAAAATTGAGAAATCTTAAATTGACTAAAACAATTCGAAAGTAGATTGCTACATAAACAGATCAATCGAGAATACACATTACCGCCATTTCATGAATCCTGGAACTAGTTTTATGACAGCAAATGGCTGTTATTTTACACCCCTGTGCATTGTAGAACTGGTAGGGATGCTCTGATATCAGCTTCGTATCATATAGCTCTTGAACAAGTCAAACTAGAGTTGTTCCATTGCCTTTTATGCAGATGTTCTGGGTGAGTGAAGAAAACTATCCCTGCTCCACATTGAATATGAAAAGGCTAGCTGTCTGGTTAACATTAGCAAAGATAGGAGGAAGGCAGGAAGCATACATTTCTCTATGCTTTAGTAAACATCAATCAGGTGTGGGCATTCATCAGTTTACATTAATGGGTCATTATTCAATTTGCTTCTATCTTGTAACTATTGCACAGAAAGGAGGATACATGGAGACAGCTCTTAACATACAATTTCCTCCAGCAAAACATCACTCCACCTTTATTGTGTTGCAATAAAAATGCCACCTTCTATGTACACAATACAACACTATAACTTCTGCCAGGAAGCTTTCATTTCTAGTTTTCCCTTGAAAGACTTTCTAAGCTGCAGCAATGTTCCTGCATCCTTACATTGCCTCAAATAGAACCCGATGCTCTAGTAGTTCAGATAAAACACTTCTCAGTTTATCAACTGAAACAGGTTTTAGTATAACTCCGTCCATACCAACCCTCATGCAGCTCTCCTTTGTCATCTTGTTAATGTTTCCAGTAAGTGCAACTAATACTGGTCGTTCATGACGTTTTGTAAACTTTTCATGAATCTGGACAGCTAGTTCATACCCATCTATGCCGGGCATGCACACATCCATGAACACCACCTTGTGCTCCTGTGAAATAACTTGCAAGAACTCATCAGTTGAGCTTACGGTTGTTACCAGTGGCGGACGCAGAAACTTTTGGCTATGGGGGCGGAAAAAAAATGAACAACCACACAACCAAATTTTGATGAATACAAAAATGGAAATTATTCTATGTACCGACGGTGCAAATGACTCAACACTTATAAGATGATCTCAACCTTTGATATTTATAATTAGTATTTTTATTAATAACCTAAGAGTATATGTATAGCAAGCTCATGGCAGTGGTTTCCAATAACAAGAATTTGAGATATTTTCTTAAAATACTGACTTCCTCTTTTACCCTTATTTCTTCTCGATAACACCACACCACCATGTGCAAATCTGCAAATCTGATTAATCCTTTCTGCCTCTACGTACTACCCGTCAAGGCATCAACCCAGAAACTCTCGTCTACGGTCTATCTCTCATCTCTCTCTCTCTCTCTCTGCAAACCATTTCTCCCTTTATTTTTGTCAATCAAAAAATACAACTGGCCATCTAAGAAACTTTTACAGTAGCTTCCAAATCGAACAACAAATTTATATTCCCCTAGAATTTCTCTAGTTTCTCTTTCTTTTTCTATTTTTGGAAGGAAACTTTCCATAGAAGCTCAAATTAACCCAGAACCAACTAATCCGATCGCATGAGGGAATATAAAGTCTAAACTCTAAACTTCCTCTTAATTTTGGAATTGATTCTATCTTTTTCTAGATTTTTTCAAGATGCATTTTGCAGAATCGTTGAAAGAGAAGCCACTGGGAGCATTGCTCTCAATAAAATATGAAGCCAGTTCAAAAAAAATGAAAAGCCACTGGGGGCAGTTGCCCCCACTCGTCCCTACGTGCGTCCGTCCCTGGTTGTTACATCACATCCCAGGTGCTCAAGGAGTCCCTTTGTCACTGATCTGCTGACTCTGCGTAGTTGATGGAGAAAAGAAGATTATACAACCATCAGTAACCATATATTTGTTTGTATTTCTTATATCTTGAATACATCAAAACTTGTTCATATCCAAGTTGAAAATGGTCTCAAAGGACATGGAAAGTAAGAAGAGTACAAACTTTGATCATTAAGAAAAAATTCCTCTTCCACATAAATTAACTGCTGCACTGCTACTTTGCTTTTCTTCCAATAAGAACAACTTCAACTAAGAGAATAAATAGACATACTTGGGGTGGTTTTTATATCATTATATGCACCCATGAAACTACTACTCAACACACCCAGCGCCTTGAGAAAAAAAGTAAACTATTTAACTTCCACATTCTACTTACTTTTTCTTTAACTATGGAAAAATATGAAGTTAAAAAGGAAAACTGGCTGATCCAGCAAGTGTCTCCAACCATGGCCAAATCAAGCACACCACAACAAGTTCTTGCTACATATATTTTTTTTCATTTTATTTTCTATAATATATGTGTATATATGTACTGAAATTGTTGACTTAATTTATCATCATTTTATATTTACTCTCTTACATGAGAATGAGAAGTTCCATCTTATCAGTACAATGGATTGATGATTTGCATGTTGTCGTGTAAATACAATTTTTGTTTATGTATCTGCAGAAGATGTATAGTACGTGGTTAAGCTTTCAACTTTGTTTTAGACATATATGGTCACTTAAATACGTGTTAGAGGTATAATATTTAAGTGAGTCGTATATGTGTTTGTTATGCAATATATGATACACATCATATGAAAAATTTCTAGTGATATATAAATAAAAAGTTACCTCTTTATGAGGTGAAATAATTATACCTCTATACGAGGTTAAACATTCTAGTTTGTATATTATTTCTTTATGTTTATTCCTTACAAAGAAAAACTGACTGAACTGCATCCATTATCATCCATGACAATGGACCTTAATTTAAAAATCCTCTAGTTAATGAGTAAGAAAGGTGGCTGTTACTGACCCATTATCATCCATGACAAGAACTTTCAACCCTGGAAAGTTTGTTTGACCATGAGTTGCTTGCATCTTAGGCAGAAAAGGCAGCTTAGACTCATTTGATCGCTCCGGATAGCCGAGCTTCACATTGAAATTGGCAGTGCATCCCTTGCATAACAAACACATATATGACTCACTTAAATATTAAAAAAAAAAAAGGATTGTACATGCATATCTAAAAACTGCAAACACCATAAACCAATAAAGACAATGTTACATCCCGAATCCTAAATTTACCGGTTTACTAGTCATTTGGGCAGTTTTATGCAATAAATTTGCTTTTGTTATTAATTTATGGAATAAGGATGTCTTTGGTAATCTTTTCAAAAAGATTAAAGATCTACAAGACAATATAATTCAACAACAATTGATGCCTATCCCTTCTGTTGTTTATTTGCAGCAAAGTAATAGTGATCTTAAATCATGAACTCAAAAACTTGTACCATGAGGAGGAAATTTTATGAGCACAAAATGCTAGAGCAAACTAGCTCTCTTGGAGACAAAAATACCAAGTTTTTCCAGACACAAGCCACAACTAGGAAGAAAAGGAATTTTATTTTCAAATTTTGGACAATCTAGATCACCATACCTGAAATGTTGTGCAATCACTTTGTCAGTGACTTGTCGAAAAGATTTACTTCGGACAACAATCCTAGCTTAGCAAACTTTTTTTTTTTTTGATCAAATAAGAACTTCATTAATAATGAACTGCTTACAACGAGTTTTTGGCGACATCTCTGACTCAGAAATGGCCACTAGACTTCCCACTGGAAACCTATATACTGACTCTAAACTTGCACTACAACTGTATGACAAAGACAACAAGCGCAGGAGCAGTAAAGCCTTGACATCTCACCTCTCGTCCAGCCAGTAAGAACTCTAAAACTAGACAACTCACTTGTGTCGACACTAACTCACCAACCAGAGTCCTCCTGACCAGCTTTTGATCGACCAAGCCAACACTCGTTGTGACCTAAACTCGACCAAAAGGATTGTCGGACATTCAAACCTGGGACTAAAACACCAACACCATCACCTCCCTATTGTCAACACCATCCATCCACCACTGCTCCAAAACGCCAACTCCTCCAACCCAATCCCAGACAGGAAGGACCCACTAGAAGGCCAAGGATGATTGTCTATGCCAGACTTTTCGCCACCGCTGCTGACCCAACTCCAGAACAGGAACGACCCCCAAGACTGCGAAAAGAAAATTGTCTCTGCCACACCTTTAGTAGCGACATATTACCAACAATAAAATAAAACCAAACCCTAAACTAACAAACAAACCAAAAAACAAACCCTAAATTAAAACTGGAACAAAAAACTAGAGAGCCCAGTCTTGGCCCAAAAAGATGGACCAAACCCGAGCTTTGACCCAGGAGAGAGGACGACCCCAAGAAGCCTGCCATGCCTCGCATCCCCGCCCCAACCTCCGTCGCCAGACCACCGCACCACACCGCATTCGCAGGACCGCCGACTTGAACCCACTGCCTTTCCAGACAAACCATGAATAATCACCGCCCCAAGCAGACGAACCCAATCCCAGGTCGGATCCAAGGGTTCCAACCCAGAACGGATTGATCCGATTGGCAGAAAGCTGTACCTCCAAGCCATGCCACCACTGACCAACCTCCGAACGGTACGACAACATGCCACCACAAGCATGTCACCGTCAGACCTCCGATCCCCCAACACCGAACTAGTCCGCCGCTGAAACCATCGAATGGTGAAACCAAGCCTGAGAACTACTGTGATCTCCTCCTTCCCCATTACAGCAACTGCTACCTCGACCCACACTCAGTCAACTAAAGCCCGTCCGACGACGGCGCCAGGGCTCGCCGCCGGACAGGGATGGAACGCGAGAGAGAGAGAGAGAGTTTTTAGGGTTAGGTCTAGAATCAATCCTAAACTATAGCTTAGCAAACTTTATCAGTGAATATCACCTCCCTGCCTTTTATTTTTTTTATCGAGAAAATGAATTTCATTAATAGTTTGTGGACAATACATCCAAGGGCTAAAGTGGCCTCATTAAAAACCCTGCTCGATCTAAACAAGTAAAAAAGAGTACCACACCCCTAACATCAACTAGACAAATCATCTAGTACTACATCGTTGAGCCAAGGAGGCCCTGCTTCTTTCCAAAATTAAATTACTTCACTATGTGACACCTCCTTAGCAAACTCTAGCTACATGATCAAACAAATCAATGAAACTAGCTTACTACCAAACCTTGCGCACCTCAGCTGAAATGCTATGCTTCCAAACCTGTCTTGCAGCTCCACACTTACGTAAACAATGAACTATGCTTTCCTTCCTCCTCTTTTTTTTTTTTTTTTGGAGATATGATATTCACACAACCTTTTGTGTGTTAATTAACACAAAAGGGTGTGTGAATATAACCTCTTCCCATCTTTCTTTCTTTCTTCCTGGGTGATAGATTCATCAATTGCCGTCAGTGACAAAATCCTGCAGAATCCACAATTGAAGTTGAAGTTGTTCAAGAAGACTTGTCACATTTTCTGTAATTCCATTGAAGTGGTCGTATTCCAGCTAGACGATTGTAAAGTGCCCCGAGTGTTTTGTTCAAAGCAATAAATTGTTGGTGTATTCTAACTTTAGCTCATCGGTCCACACAGCGACCTCGGGGCAGTTGCGGAGGAGATTCACCCCGTCCTTTATCGCCATTCTGAAATCCCTTACTTCGTCAACCGGTATATAAACCCCGTCGATTGATGGGGAGCATTTTCACGTGAGCTTCCTACGTCTGGAAAGAGATGAAGACACAAAAAAGCCTCTCTTTTTTTTTTTTTTTGAATAAGGGATTAGGCGATATTAGTTCCTCAGAGGCAAACGATGTAGGGAACAAGTCCCACCCTCAATCCCGAAGGAGAGGGGTTTGCCACACTCTGGGAACCCACCGCCCGTCCCCCTATTCTCTGTTAGATTCATATAATATTCTTATCTTGTTCTTTCTGTTCTGCGCTTGTCAAAAAGAGAATGAAGTCACATTCATTCCCACACAATTACAGTCTTACTTTGACCATACTGCAGGAATTGTAATCCAATGTTACTTGGCAT
Organism: Rosa rugosa; assembly: GCF_958449725.1. Classification (NCBI taxonomy): domain Eukaryota; kingdom Viridiplantae; phylum Streptophyta; class Magnoliopsida; order Rosales; family Rosaceae; genus Rosa; species Rosa rugosa. The sequence continues at coordinate 26,889,689 of NC_084820.1, read as the reverse complement.
ATATGGACTGGAAGAAGGCAGCTTTACAAATAATGGTCCTACTGTACCTCCCAAGGAAGAACCTCTTCATTGCACCTTAGCTTCCAAGGGTTCCAAATGTCTCGTCAAACCCGAGATCACTGATGCATCAGGGTAGACTCGGTCACCTGGGGCATGTGTGATGATCATTCAAGCGTGGATGGAGTTAATATGCTTCCACAAGGTTGATGGTAGCAGCAAGAAGAGTTGTTCCATCGACTTAGGCATGCATACATTGCAAGAAAATGTGCCCGAGGGATCGCATGTATTAAAATATAGTCTGAAATTTTTTAAGAAATCAACTGGAATATGTCGAGAGTAGATTATATCCACTTTTATGTTGCAATGGATCGAAGATGACTATTGATTTGACATGTGTATGCGAAACGAAGAGTTGGTAGAAGTAAGTAACCATACTTCTATGGTTATTTTTTTATTCACCAGGGCTCTGGTGTCCGCTTTTAATTTTTTTATATCCAGGTTCAATACCATTTTATTATTTTAGTTTAAATTTATTTATATTTAGCACACATGAGTAAAAGCTTAACCAAGCAAACTAAACTAAATCTACGATGGTCCAAAACCTAGCCACCCGGCTTGGGTTCTCTCTCATGGCGGCCAACATTAGCCTCCCCTCTAAGAGCAAGTCCACCCGTGGGTCACCAGGTCACCTACTATTCATTACTTTTTATGTGTATTTTCACTCTCTAGGTCACAGACACAGTGTATTTCGTGCCCTGGGTCACTTTCTAAGTCACCCTGGTGGCCTGCAAGCTGATCTGGTGACCCAGGTCTTATTGGAAACTGTGCCCGTGACCCAGAGAGTCGAAATAAACACTAAAAAGTAGTGAATATATAGTAGGTGACCTGGTGACCTAACGGGTGAACTTGCTCTAAATGGAGGTTTTCTCTCCACGTTTTGTAGGCTGCCTTCAGCCTTCTTGCGCTGATGTTTTCGGCGAACACCCAACTAAGCCAATCTCCCCGTCGGATTAGATCAATCCATTGATCAAGAACTCTTAGATTCTCAAGGCTTAAGTCTCTGATTTGCTTCTTATGCAATCTCCTGTGACCTCCCGGTTTAGAGGAGGATGGCTAGATTCTTGGATCTCCACCAATGTAAGGCAGAGGGGATGCCTTAAATTGGTTCTGGTTGGGTGGCGGCTATCATGGCACACGCCTGCAAAAACCAGCGAGGTGGTGTTGGACGTTGAACGACGTGGTTCTTCTCTGCCGGAACAAAGGCTTGGGTGCCCAGAAGTTGGGTGTCCAAAGCAGGTGGAGGGCCAAGCTTTTCGAGCTTTGGAAGGAGTCTGACATGTAGGTTTGTAGGCCTGAGCTGGCTAGGTTGGGGGCGACTGGGGTTGCAGTCGTCTTAATGGATCAGCACAGCTGGCTGGCTGGAGGCATAACATCGAGGTGGTGTGGCGACCGAAAGGTCAAAGGAGCTTTTGGTTTGGCTGCAAGGAGAAACCTTAATTGGGTTTGGACTGACTTACGCCTTATTGGGTGGACTAAGGCAACAAAAATTGGATTTTGAAGTTGGGCTTTCCACTCTAATTGGGCTCTCATTGAGTTAGTTTCTGCTGCTGCACTGTGGACTACTTTGGGGCCCATGCACTATGTCTTGGTGGTACCAGCGAATCTTTTGGAGTAGTATTAAAGGAGAATTAAAGCTATTTTTTAATAAGTGAGCACTGAATGTTCAATGAATGGACCTATCTCTATGTAACTATGTATTCTTATTTTGTCTGTATATGGTAGCGGAAGGGTATATAATGACTATTCTGGCTTGATGCTAGCACAAGTTCCTCTGGGTTTGATAATGCTTGAGAATGTTTTTCTGGATGCGTTACAATATGATTGTAATCAACTCCATTATGTTTTAACATATGAAGTTATTTACTTGATTAAAAAAAGTAAAAGCTTAATTTAAGCTCTTCAATTGACCCAAACAAAAAAACTCAAGTATTCTTTAGCTTTATATAGTAGGAAGTGGTTCAACCCAATATAAAATAAAAATAAATAAATAAAAAGTAGAAGGTGATAATGCAATCTTGAGTTTTGAAAATTTAACTAAAATTCAAAGGCATAATTGTCAATTTGCTACCCTAAGTTTTTTTTTTTTTTTTTTTCATGATATGTCTAACATGTGAAATACAATCCAAAAATCTCATGCGACCAGCTACAATCCAATATTGGTGGTCTTGTTCTCTGTTTTTTTTTTTTTTTTGAATAAAATCATGTCGATATATTAATATTACTCAGGCCAGAAAAGACCATTTACATATTCTCCCTCTACCATATTTAGGCAGATAAAGAGTTTGTGGGAAAACAACAGCAATACATAGATTAAGTCCGATCATTTGACGTACACATGCTCACTTATTCAAAGAAAGCCTATAAACTATATATGTTACCAATGACCAGTAAATAGGCAGTGTTCTAATGGAAATAAAAAAACTAAATTTTCTCCTTGCTCTTAACACTAGGGCTTGGAGGTTTGCTAGGGCAGATGACACTCAACACATCTTCAGTATTCACTTTCTTACTCTTGGAGGGGTTCTTGTTTTTCGACCCTAGAGGTCTTCCTTTCTTCTTCTTGATCGGCTGCATGTCTTCTTTTTGGATAGGTCCTTCCTTAGGAATCAAGATTCCTCCTGGAGCCTCAATCAGGCCAAGAGACTTGGCAGAGAATTTGGTGTGGAATTCCGGCACCTTTAGCTTCTTTTGGAGCATAGATGGGCTTGTAGCCTGGCTACTTCCTCCAAAAAGAATTTTAAGCTTTTTAGGGGATGTGAATGGTGAGGATGAACGTCCTCTCTTGACCGCAACTTGGTCTGTTTCAGTAGGAGGTAAAGCTAGCACAGTATTTGCCTCTTCAGACCTTACATCTTCATTCCTAATGACAATTGGACGTCGAGGTTTGTGTGCAAAGGGAGCACCAAATAGATTCCGAGCAATAGTTGGCAGTATGGGGGCCTGAACTCCATAGAACAGAAAGGTCCTATTTTGAAAGCGAAGATCAGAGAGGCCTGGAAAGTGAGACGCTAGAGATGTCCCAATTGCAACCTGTGCTTCAGTGTAGCCCCAAGAGGGCACTCATCCTGTTCATGAATAATCAGATTACAGTCCCTGCACTTTCCATGCAAATTCTCAAAGAAATATGTTATTTCCTTCATCACACCAGGGATCAGTTTCAGCGTACGTTTCAGAAAGAAGTGTTGGGATATAGCATGTGCTACATGAACCCTAATTAGGCCTTTGTGATCAAATAGCTTCTGATCAAAATCCAGATACTTGCCTACAATCGAAGCCACATTCATAATAGTTTTCCTATTCTCTAGGGCAGGCGGAATTCTTGAAATCTTTACCCAGAAGAAGAAATGATTCATGGATATCTCCAGCGGATCCGCAAGGCCATCGTATTGTTGCAGCAGTACATGAGATCAGCTAAAGTACCATGGTTCTCCCCTAATAACTTTGTTTCGATCTCTCTTCAGGTCAAAGGTGAAAACAAACCTGCCCTGCATGCTGGCTTGCACTTTGAAGCCTCTATCAAGGACCCAAATTCGCCAGAAGTGGCAATGAAGGTCCACAGCTTCATGTTTCTTCTTCGTCAAAGGCTTGGCTATAAGAAAGGCTTTAGTGTTGGATCTGTTGCCTCCATCATTTAGGTGAGAGATGTCGACAACGTCAGAGCTCGCAAGAGCAAGCGAAGCTGCAAAGCTTTTCATAACATCCTCGATGGATGACTTGCTTGTAGTGAGGAAGGTTGAGATGCCGTGAAGAGAAGGCTAGGGTTTTTGGGAGCGGCTACAGGGAGTGGCTAGGGTTTTTTTTGTTTATAATTGACTAATGTTGTTTGTTGTGTGGTCTTGTTCTCTGTGATATGTCTATAATGTGAAATACAGTTAGAGGTTACACATGAGCTTGCTTTCTGAGAGAAAGATCCAATTCAGACTACTGGATCCAAAGTTCAACAAATCCACAGTCACAAACTATCGTCCCCAATTTTTATCACAAACATCAACTTGTGTTTCCCAGGAAGAAGGGAAATAACAAAGCAATCCTTGCAGAAATTGACCATGTATGCTGATCATGATTATTTCTCTATGTCATTCTTGTTTGTATGGTAACCATCTTTAGTGGCAGTAGCACCTACGCAGGAACCATTAAAGATGAAATACACATTTAAAGATGAAATACACATTTAAAGATGCAATACCTTTTCTCTAAAACCAAATGGCATACCCTCAAAACTACAAAACCAACCACCAATATTCGTATATATATAACTAGAACAACATGAAGATGTGTTTAAATTAGTTGGCAGTAGCACCTACGCGTGAACCATTAAAGATGAAATACACATTTAAAGATGCAATACCTTTTCTCTAAAACCAAATGGCATACCTCAAAACTACAAAACCAACCACCAATATTCGTATATATATATAACTAGAAAAACATGAAGATGTGTTTAAATTAGTTGGCAGGATACAATTGAAAGCCTGCAGTTGGAGAAGACAATTTTTTTTTTTTTTTTCAAGCATTCGGCGTTTGTTATTTTGCTCTTCATTTTTTTTTTGAAGGAAGAAGTCAAACTTTATTCAATAGGAGAACTCAAGAATTACAAAGTTGTAAATCTCAAACATCTGAAAGAAAAATAGGAGGAGTTCCACTCCATTTACAAACTTAAACATTCCTAAAAGCATGTTTCTCTGCCCTTTTTCTTTTTTCTTTCTTTTGGCGTTTGTTGTTCTCCTGCTATTCTTCTACCTCTTTTTCTTTTGACCGTGTATAGTTTTGGTAAGAGCAGTTTTTCCCATATTTTGATTTTGTTTTTTCGTTTTATAAAGAAAATTTTAATCTATTATAATTTTTTTGATTGAAAATGTGCAATACCATGTCATTTTCCACATCACTTGGTATTGTGTTTTGATATCACTTAAACAACAAATTCAGACAATTGAACATTTTAAATCTAACGGCTCACAAAACGTGTAAAAAATTGTGTAAAATATGGTGTCCCAGGATATCAAAACACATACTTACATTGTTTTTTTAAAATACTTATGTACTCTGTATTTTTTAAATGGGCTCATTAAATTTTCTATATTTTTAAACTCAAAAGTATTATACATGTATTTGTACACGATCTTTACGTTTTTTTTTTCTTTTCTTTTTTATCACAAAAAAATATTACAATGAAAACAAAAAACCTCTAACTAATCCCCTTCCCAGCCTCAGTTCCTCCAACCTTGCCGCTTCTTTCTCCCTTGGATCCCACCCAAGAAATCGCGGACGAACTGGAACAGACGCTTTGGAAATCAACTATATATATCAATGCCATGAGATTGAGCATTTTCACTATGAAGTGATGTCGAATGTCAAGTGGCCTTCCAGATACATAATTTATGAAGCCATGAAAAATATGCTAGTATCAGGAACATTGAGAGAGTTTGGAGACCGTGCCTCATCCTTTTTGGCAGCTCATGCACTGACCGGATCATAGTTTGATTTTATTCTACGGCCAGTGAAATGCATTGATTACAAGGGACACTTCTATTTGGTGTTCCCGAAGGTTTTCACCCCCTTCCTTATTAGCTCAAAACCTTCAACTTGCACCCAAAGACTCTGCTCACTCTCTTCTGCTTTTCATCTGTAGTGTAAAGAGCTTTGATAATCTTATAAGTGCTATATATATTACCGAAGAAAACCAAGTCTTTTTTTGTGATAAGCTAGGTCACACCCGTTTTGATCAAAATTTGGTTCTTGGAAAAAATTGCTCAAGACATGGTTGCTTGCTTGAATTCCTTTACTAGCTCGGATTCTACAGCTATCATCAAGCAGTTTAAATGGTTTTTGTTGTTCGTAAATGATTATTACAGTCTCTGCTTGCTGATGGGCGTTTTGATCACAGAGTATAATACAGGCATTTTTATCAAACTATTTGGTTCTTGGAAAAAATTGCTCAAGAGACATGGTTGCTTGCTTGAATTCGTTTACTGGCTTGGGTTCTACAGCTATCCTCAAGAAATTTAAAGGGTTTTTGTCGTTCGTAAATGGTGATTATAATTTTCGGCTTGCTGATGGGCGTTTTGATAAGAAAGTATAATATAGATATTTGTTATGTATCATCTCATTTTTTGGAATGAGGACATTCCCGTGAGATTCCTTGGCAATCTCGGTAGGTTAGGAGCCGAATCGAAACACCTCTTAGACTGTATGGGTTTGAATTTGACTTTCACTAAACGTATCTACCGTTCTAAAATCTCAGACTGGCATAATTTGGTGAGTAATGCTTCAAATGCTCCGATGTTTAGAAGTGTGGTTCAGTTCTCTTTTTATCGGAGACGCGATCTTCCACTCTACTATGTAAATGTCATGAAGCATCAATAGCAAGACGCCAAGAATGCCTTGCCAGAGCTAAAGAAGAAGGATGTGGTGATTCAGTTGTGTAGTATACTGGAAAGTTTAGTGGAAATCTTGTTCAAAGCATATGCAGAAGCTGTGTTCATCAGTGAATATAAGCACTCTACATTGACTCCCTTTTTTTTTTCTCTTATTTTACACATTATTGAACAAAAATGAATATTTTAAAATTAAGTAATTAAATAATTAAAAATATTTTGCCTAACTTTTGAATGAGGTATTTGATCAAATGTCCGAATAATATACATATGTATTATTAATGTACTATTTATGTCCAGTATTTTAGTAACTATGGATATCAATAATGTTCATCCGGTCAGTTACTGATCAGGAAAATTATGCTCAACCACCCTAGGATCCAACGATCGGATTGACAAAAATAATATCCTGAAAACCCAAAGCTTTGGAAATTCCGAGCATTCCTCAAATGTCCACCAATAGTATAAAATTCATATCCACAAGTTCGTAACGCTATGTTTTACCTAACTCACCAAAGTAGAAGACCTAAAATGGATGGACACGTCCACACACGCCGCCGACTCCAACCTTGAGTTGGGTCATAGCACCAGTTCCAAATGAATCACAACAACTTTCATAACTAAAAAAAAAGTCCAATTTTAAGTGTAGAAGTCGAAATTCATCTTGAAAGTTTCGAAAATCCAAAATCTTCTATTTGTCGATTCTATTTCCTCCAATCAAGTCAAACTATTAAGTGGTGGGTATAAAGATGATCAACAAGGTGAGAGCTTCAAAAGCTAGGTGATAGCGTCGCCGTAGATGACTGAAAAACGATTATCGGACCGGGTCTCTCTGTTCGACAGCGCGATTAGTTTTCTTGTCTCTAGCCTCACGGCCGGATAGCTCGAACCATGTCCATGGATTTGTAGAGCAGGAGGAGGTGCTTCGAACAGCACTAGCGGCGTGGCCTGGGGCAGCCGGATGGGCAAGAAACTATCGAACTTTCATTCAGGTCGTAGCACGGGTCAGGTCAAATTAAACTCAAGTCGTGTCAAGAGGATTTGGGAATTAGGGTTTGATTGAAATGGAAGCTTCCCAAAATGAAAAGTTGAGAATGCTATATATTTTAGTAGATTTCTTGAAATAGTAACTTCAACTTTTCAGATCGTAACTTCTTGAATTTTTCATGTTACGTACGTGTCCACAGATTTGGTTTAACGTGCCCTACAGCTTTCATGTATGAAGTTTCTTTGAAAAGTGAATCAAAGAAAAAGTCAAACTTGCAGCCCCTAAACCTAAAAGTTTGAAATGAAAGTAAAAAGTAAAAATTTTAATCGTTTACTGTCTAAATAACCGGTAAGCAGGTAATTTTGGGTACAGGGCGTAACACATTAGTCATATGGAAAGAATCATAAAAAGTCTGTCAATTCCTCCATTTCTATTTGAACCAACAAATCCAAACAAACAAGTTACACCACTTGATACCATTTTGAATCAGTAAAGAACAATCCGGTTAAGCACAAATCCATCCCATTCAGTCGGGAGGGATCAAAGAGAGACAGAGGATTACATTTGTGTATATTTCATACAGATGAGCGTTAAGCACCCAAAACTAAACAATTCAAATGACCATAAAGTAATCCTGGTTACCGAAAAAGAGTCTTGAGTTATCATAAAAATGAATTCTAAAACCATATGTACATCACTTCATAATCAATGTTCTTGAGGAGAGAGTTACAAAATAGTATTATAGGCTTACAAATTGAAATACAATCTGAAAGAGAAAATTCATTTACTGAGATGTGGCTGGTATTCACAAACCATTTTTTCTCATATTGTTGCTTAACAAATAGAGAATTCGATCTAGTATATACCAGATAACAGATGGCACCAATGAGAATAAATTACATGTAGGACTATCATTCATAACCAGAACAAGCCAGACTCTATTGAAAAAAGGTCGAGAATTATGTTGATCATCGTCCAGACACCGATAAGAGATGGGGTCTACTGATAGGGGACTTTAATTGTCGTTAGGCTCAACAAAAGTTGAATCTATGGCGTTAATTGTTGTTCCATCTATTTATTGACTGGGTGTAGCTTGCCTTTTGAGTCGCTTCATTTGTGAGCCTTTGATTTTTTTTTATTTATTCTTTAATATGGAGTCGATATCATATATATCATCCTCCTAATGAGTTTTGGATTAATCATTGGGTACAACTTTCATTGTTTCATGATACAAGACATCTGTTAGTAACTAATAGATTTCTTGATACGCAGTCCCACGAAGAGAAAGCTCGGAAAACAGCCTATAATATACTCCTCAACATAAGATCTAGCTTGAGAGACTCATCATGTCTCGGTTCAGACGGACCTTATCAGAGACTAATTGACATGGTAACTGGTGAGTGCTTCAGTTATCTCACTTGAAATATTGGATGAGACTATTTATCTACTCTGCTCATGTGGACGAAAATTATCAATACTTGCAAAACTGTACTACATCTTGGAAAAAGGCCATATAGTAATGTAAAGTAGATAGTATCAAGTCTTAGATGCAATTAGTCTTTTGTTGCAATCCGCTTCTCCTCTGCTTTATGGTTATTGAGTGCCTGTGTTTAAATAATGGGCTACATTTCCAGTGCATCACCTTACATAAAAGAGTGGAGCAGTTCTATCCAAAAAAAAAAAAGAGTGGAGCAGTGTCTGTGCTGTCGTGCTGGTGTATAAAGCTACTGATATTTGCCTTTTAATACCTGAGCCTGTTCCTTCTCTTTTATCTTTGCTGCAAGGCAAAGCTCTCAAAGTCATCAAAGTGAAATCATAATTTTAGTGCCAATTACAATATGTCTGCTGGCTGGATTTAGGGTGGGTGTCCTAATCTTGTTGCTTCTGTTTTAAGCATGGATTATCTTCATTTGTTCTGCTAGAGTTTCTTTATGAGACTTGATGAATATTGGACTCTATTTTTCTATCCTTTGCTACTACTATATAGAATCATCAGATATCTATTACCAAAAGAATGAGGGGAGTCCAAATTGTCCTTGAAGTTGAAAGGCAAAGGTATAATCCAAACATAAATCTAAAAGCACAATACCATTCCATATCCTACAGAATTATGCACATACAGAATCAAGTTTCGTGTTCTTCTCTGTACGTACCAAAATAAGGTGCCATTGGTACACAAACATCCCAACTAGTCTAAACCGCATAGAAAATTACTAGCTAATGTCTCCAGAGTGGAAAATAACTCAAATACTACATTTTCCTAATAGAAACCTTCATCACTGCAACCTTATTAATTTGTCTTTGAAATCAGCTCAAAATCACAGAAATCTCCCTTTTCCACCACGTTGTCCTTCACAAAATGTACCCAACCTGGACTGAACATTCTCCTTTTATGGTTATGGATCCAGTTCACTTCCCAGGCAATGTCAGGTCTCCAACTTGAAGCAGGACTTCCATTGGCTTGTGAATGTCGTTCTTCATGAAGTTGCTTGGTGTGTGCTGCAAAAGTTAGATACAAATGGTACATTAATCTAATCTGATACCAAAAATTTATTCCGGGACAATAATTCAATTCTCAATTAATGAAACTTTAAAGAGTAATGCCAATGCCTCTTCTTTTGTTTGCAAAGTAAAATCAATCCAAGAATACTTATGAGTGGTAATCACAAGCACTGCTATACTTGATCAGAAAAACAAGTTTGATATATGCATCAATTTGTTGGGTTCATGTTCCATACTATTGGTCCCTTGGTCACATAATTGGCAAATCTTGACATTGAAGCAAGGATTTCTGGAACGGCTTATATATGGTGATTGGATTACAACCTCTCCTTAACAATTGTTTTCCACAATCCAATTCCCCTGCATACATTAAGAAAGTGAGTGCCGATTTCTTAGAAGGTCCGCCTCAAGTTTGTCAGTTGATAAAGAAACTTACAAGGACACTCAATTTCAGACTCCAAGCTCATTTCATTGTTTCGAGGTTCAGAGTCAGAGTCTTGTTTTTTCGTTTAATAAAGAAAATTTTAGGGTCCTTGACCCAAAGCACCAAAATGATCCAAAATGATCTCACTTACCCCAACAACAGATTTTTGTTTCCACTAACCCAATTTAAACTAAAGTGACTATTCTGCCCTTAACTTTATTAAACAACTACTATCGTGCCACTCAACATCTCTCTCTCTCTCTCCCTCTCCCTCTGCAAAATCACGACCTCTTCTTCTCTCTCTCTCTCTCTCGCCGTCCCTGTTAGCTCCGGCGACGTTTATGGACTGCAGTTTCCTAGATCGAGCTGCCTTCTTCTCAGACTCGGGTCTCAAACCCGAACGAAGCCATATCTGGAATCCTCAGCATACTTGTCCAGTTTCCGCTTCGGCGACAAATGCGCCGCCGCGGCCATCGGAGGCTTGTCTTCTATTCCTCTTCTTCGCTCGATTTCGCTGTCGCTGCCGACGAAGGCTTCTCCTCGCTCGATTAGATGTTGCAGTGAGCGTTGGGTCACTTTGATCTGAACAAGCGGCGCCTTGAGATAAAGCAGCTCAGGTAAATTGCTCCAGCGATGTGCTCGAGTATGTTGACTTCACCGATCTGTCCAATAACTCATTGAATGGGTTCAGTATTTGATTGGAGTTGCCACTGTGATTTGAAGGTTTTGTTGAATGGGTTTAATTTTACGACGAAGAAGAAGTTAGGTTCCGGTCTGCAACCGTGGAAGAAGCCGGTCTGCAACCGTGGAAGAAGGGAGAAGAAGAAGATTGGGTCCGTCCCTGTTAGCTCCGCTCGAAGCTACCTCTCTCGTCGAAGCTTCGGTCGGACCACCGACAAGTAACGGGACAGAAGGAAAGAAAATAAATTTTGAATGTCTATTGGGGGGCAATAGACGTCTATTGGGGGGCAATATATGTTTTGAATTGATGTAGTTACCTCATTTTTTTCTTTAATCAAAGTTTTATTTGTCTAATCTTAGAAAGATTAGTTCCCATTCCGGCTACCGAAAGTTCTATTAGGGGGCAATAGACGTCTATTGGGGGGTAATAGACCTCTTTTGGAGGGCAATAGAGGTTTTCAGAGAAATTCGGTGGGCGGTGGCCGGTGACCGGAATCCGGCGAAAGTTGGCCGGAATCCGGCGGCCAGTGACCGGCTCCGGCGAAGTCTCCTATAGTTTCTCTCTCTTCCATTTTCTCTCTCTCTCTCTAAGTAACAAATGGGTGAGGGGTAAAATGGTATTAAAAAAAAATTAAAAACAAAAAAAAAATCTTAATGGGGTATTAGGGAAGACTCCCTTAGAGTGTATTGGGTAAGAGGGAATTAAAAAAACTTAATGGGGTTAGAGGGAAAAAAATACCTAGAAATGGGGTAAATGGACAAAAACCCAAAATTTTAATCTATTATAATTTTTTTGATTGAAAATGTGTAATGCCATGTCATTTTTTCACATCACTTAGTATTGTGTTTTGATATCATTCAAACTACAAATTCAGATCATTGAACGTTTTTAAATCTAACGGCTCACAAGATATGTACAATTGTGTAAAATATGGTGTCCCAGGATCTACACCAATAAAATACATACTTACATCGTTTCTTTAAAATACTTCTGTATTTTGTATTTTTTAAATGGACTCATTAAATTTTCTATATTTTTAAAGTCAAAAGTATTATACACGTATTGTACACGATCTTTAAGTTTTTTGTTTTTGTTTTTTTTAATGACAGAAAAATATTACAATGAAAACGAAAAACCTCTAACTAATTAATCCCCTTCCCAACCTCACTTCCTCCAACCTTGCCGCTTCTTTCTCCCATGGATCCCACCTAAGAAATTGCAGATGAACTGAAACAGACGCGTGAGATGCTTGGAAATCAACCATATCAATTCCATGAGATTGAGCATTTTCCCTATGAAGTGATGTCGAATGTCAAGTGGCCTTCCAGACATATAATTTATGAAGTCATGGAAAATATGGTAGTATCGGAAACATTAAAAGAGTTTGGAGACCGTGCCTCAACCCTTTCAGCAGCTCATGAACCAACCAGATCATAATTTGATTTCATTCTACGGCCAGTGAAATGCATTGATTATGAGGGACACTTCTATTTGGTGTTACCGAAGGTTTTCACCCCCCTTGCTTATCAGCTCAAAACCTACAAGTCGCACCCTAAGACTCTGCTCACTCTCTTATGCTTTTCATCCACAGTGTAAAGAGCTTTGATAATCTTATCAGCGTTATATATATTACCGAAGAAAACCAAGTCTTTTTTTGTGATAAGCCAGGTCACACCTGTTTTGATCAAACTATTTGGTTTTTAGAAAAAATTGCTCAATACATGGTTGCTTGCTTGAATTCCTTATAGGCTTGGATTCTATAGCTATCATCAAACATTTTAGAGGGTTTTTGTTGTTCATAAATGATGATTACAGTTTCTGGGTTGCTGATGGGCATTTTGATCACAGAGTATAATACAGGCGTTTTGATCAAACTATTTGTTTTTTGGAAAAAAATTGCTCAAGACATGGTTGCTTGCTTTAATTCCTTTACTAGCTCGGATTCGATAGCTATCATCAATTATTTTAAAGGGTTTTTGTCATTTGTAAATTGTGATTATAGTTTCTGGCTTGCTGATGGGCGTTTTGATCACAGAGTATAATATAGATGTTTGTTTTGTATCATCCTATTTTCTGGAATGAGGACATTACTATGAGATTCCTTGGCAACCTTGGTAGGTTAGAAGTCGAATCGAAACAGTTCTTAGACTATGGGTTCAAATTTGGCTTTTGTTAGGCATATCTACCGTTCTAAAATCTCAGACTCGCATAATTTGGTGAGTAACGCTTCAAATGCTCCAATGTTTAGAAGTTTAGTTCAATTCTCTTTTTACCGGAGAGGCGATCTTCCACTCTACTTTCTAAATGTCATGAAGCATCATTGGCAACACGCCAAGAATGTTACATCTCCCTTGCCAGAGCTGAAGAAGAAGGATGTGGTGATTCAGTTGTGTACCGTACTGAAAGTTTTAGTGGAAATCTTGTTCAAAGCATATGCAAAAGCTATGTTTACTGACCAAGAAAATTATGTTGAGTTGAGTTGTTTTGTTTTCCATCTTTGAATTTCCAATTGTGGAGAGAATATTATTAAGTTGAGTTGTTTTGTTTTCCACCTTTGAATTTGCATCCAAAGGTAATTGAACATATTTTCTTTGGTTAGTAACTGACCGAGTGAACACCACTGAAATGTTCTCCAGGTCAGTTACTGACCAAGAAAATTATGCTCAACCATCCTAGGATATAAATCCAATGGTGGACAGAATTATTATTAACTTTTTTTTAAATAAAAAAAGAATTATTATTAACTTGAGATATTAAGTTAAGGTGATTGAACATATTTTCTTTCGTTAGTAACTGACCGTGTGAACATCACAAAGTACTGACCAAGAAAATTATGCTCAACTAATTTGAGTCACTTTCGTGGGATGCTCTCAACATCATGCTCTCTTTGTCATGGATGACTCGGTTTTTTCGCCTCTGTTTCGGAATATTGTTGTCATCGGGCCTTACTCTCAGATGTTGCATTTGTGTATATTGCATATAGATGAGGCTTGAGCTACCAAAAGTAAACAATTTTAAATGACTAGCTATAAAAGTGATCCGAGTTATTAAAAAACAATCTTGAGTTATCATAAAAATGAATCCCAAAACCATATGTACAACATTGAGATACAATCCAAAAGAGAAAATTCATTTATTGAGATATTGCTGGTATTCATAAACCATTTTTTTTCATTTTGCTGCTTAACAAACAGAGAATACGATCTAGTACATCAGATAACACATATATGGCACCAATGAGAATAAATTACATGTAGCACTATCATTCACGACCAAAAGAAGCCGGACCCCATTGAAAAAAGGCCAAGAAATATGTCGGTCATCGTCTAGACACCGATAAGAGATGAGGTCTAGTGAAAGGGCCTTCAGTTGGCGTTAGAAAACATGATATGTTTCATTGTTCTTTTCTTCAATGTCACGCCAACAAGCATACCGAGGCTCGTGGCCAGTCTGATGCTCTACTAAGGCCTGAGAGGAAAGCTCTTAGAACAAACTGAGCAGACGCAATGACGTCGCTCATTTCGCTAGTTGCTGTTTGAACTTTCTGCAGACCCCAAATTTGGTTCTTCTCAACCAAATTTCAGGCAATAACGACAAGAAATTTTGATGTTAGATAAATTATAAGATAACAGTACTCGAAACTTAATAGAATCTAGAATAACAACTCTAGCTCTTTCTTCTCACCCACCCAAACATGAATCAATTGGAAGTTGAATATGAGGTTAATTTGGTCTGTGGTTTAAGATTTATTTGGTTAGAACTTGTTTTCTTTTCTATTTTTATTTTTTCTCCATTTAGAGTTATTTACAACAAATTTAGAGCTCAAATTGCACAAAGCACAAATAAAATTATCGGATTAAAAAGGGAAAAAATAGATGATTAATTTTTTTCCCAACACATGAAATGAACTCACACGAAACAAAACTAGTGATATATACATATGCGGGTGAGAAACAAAAACTTGAAAATTTGAAAAAGTATTTGGGTATGAAATATATACCTTTGGCAAATCGTTGATTCGATGATTATTTAGGAACATATCAAGCTCTTCATTAGCACTATCTTCATGTTCTTCATGTCCTTCAAATGTCTTAGAAGGTTCCACCATGTATTTTGTGTATGAAAATAAAAGTCAAGGACAATTGAGGAGATTTGTTAATGCACATAAAAGTCATTTACAATGCTGCCCCTTATATAGATGGATCGACGCTTCTGGAAAGGCGTTAAAAACAATGAGCTTGAAGAAAAGAAATGAATAGAAAACTATTTTTTGGTATGCCCAATAAGTAAGATTTTATCGTAATATTGGTAAGAGCGAGAATAAAAACAATTGGTTTTTAATGTGTGACTTAACATCTTGAAAACGTTCCAGATTTTCATGAAACTGTTTTTGTCCTCAAACTCAACATCTGAAGATATTTCAGATTTTCATGAAACCGCTTTTGTCGTCAAACTCAACATTTGAAAATGTTTTAGATTTTGATGAAACCGTTTTTGTCATCAAACTCAACATTAATAAATGTTTCAGATTTTCATGAAACCGTTTTTGTTGTGATACTCAACATTCTGAAAATGTTCCGGATTTTCATAAAACAGTTTTTTGTTTATAAATACAGTGTAACTTAATTGAAATTATGAAACATATTCTTTTTCTTGTCATAAAACTTAGTATTTACTAGAGAACTATTTCATACCCTAAACAATATTAAGTAATAAAAACCCTCAAGGGTCTTAACATCAGCCGAAACCCTAAGGCCGCGTTCGCCGTCTGGTGCAAAATTGGTCTCGTCCGGCGGCGCCTGGGCGTCGGGGGTGGTCTCCGGCCTCACCGCCGTCTTGGAGTGCTACCGGACAGGAGATCGATAGCTACTGCGCTTGGGACTCTGTCGGAGAAGGTTGTTTCTCGGTTTTGTCAATTTTGGTTTGGCTCGGCTAGAGGCGGAGGTGGTGGGTTGTGTCGTTACAGGATGGTTGTCAATCCCCGTGGAGGTTTTCGTGGACCGACGGCGCCGATTTGGGTTTTTGTCGATCAATGGCGGTGAGGGGCTGTGAGGAACTAGATCGGGAACTGTGTTTGTTTGGTGGTGATGTAGGTCGATGATGTACTCGAGACGGTTGGATCGCTGCCATGGTGGTGTAATCGTGACGAGGCGGGTTGGCAGCAGGGATCAGACCAAACTTGGCCGGAAAGTGACGCACGACGAAGGTTGGGAGCAGATGGTGGACTGGGCCCAAGCTAGGTTGATGGGCCGTGTGGATCTTCTTGGCTGACTACCCTATTGGGCTTCTGGTTGTTGGGCTCAGGTTTCTACCCTAGTCCAATAGCTTGTAATTTGGGCTAGGGTTTAGGCTCTTGGCCCAAACCTATGTTATTAGCTTTTTGTCTAATTACAATAAGTTTCTTGTATTAGGAACCTAACGAGTGTAGTTTGCTTGTCTATTCGCTATGTTTTTTCATAGCTTATAGGCTCGCTTTTAAGTGAGCGATAAGTTCAAATATAGTTGGTCTATCCTATGTACCACTGTGGCTCCTCCACGAATCCTTGTTCTGGCCATTGTTATGTGTCAGCGGGTGGGTATGTAATGGCCTTCTTGGCATGCGCTATTATCAATGGAATTACCATTACTTCAAAAAAAAGTAATAAAAACCCTCAATGATATATTTTTAGCTTTGGTATGACACAACCCTGTTGAAATTCCAAATAAGAGAACATATGTTTTTTTTTTTTTGGTTAAGAATAGGATGTCAAGCCTTTTATAGAACCAATAGTAGGTAAAAAATAAATATGACTTACCCACAAGGACCGTGCCAATATTAAGCCATGCAAGGATACCCTAAAGAAACCTAAATGAAATTACCATAGTAATATACCAAAAAACCAAACCAAGACAATGTTAGGGCAAAGAAGGGAAAGGTGCCCTAGCTTATTCACTGAAACCTAGGACGTCCCTACGCAGAGGGGGTTTCCCCATATTCCACAGTAACAAGACCCACAGAGGTGTTGTGAAATCCCACATCGCCCAGGGGAGAGGAGGTGATGTGCCTTATATATGCAAACTCACCTCTCCATGGTAAGATGCATTTTGGGTAGGAACCCATGGACAAAACCATAAGGGCGAGGCTCAAAGCGAACATTGTGATAAAATGGTATCAGAGCCATTCCTTGGCTAGAAGTGTGCCGACAAGGGCGTTAGGTCCCTAAGGGGGGTGGATTGTGAGATCCCACATCGCCCGGGGAAGAGGAGGTGATGAGTCTTTTATGTGCAGACTCACCTCTCCATAGTAAGATGCGTTTTGGGTGGGAGCTCAAGAACTAAACCGTGAGGGCGGGGCCCAAAGCGGACAATATCTTGTTATGCAAACTAGGTTGTGACGGGTGTCTTCCTCCACCACAGCTTCAGCCATTACAGGATCACTGTGGTGACCCGAGAAGGGGGTCCCACAGCGCCGCGACTCCGAGCCAATGAGGAATCGACATGTCACGAATGGCATCTCGATAGCTCATCAACCCGAAACCGCAAGGCCTTTTGATTTTAGGTTGTTGGTTTACAAAACACTTTCTTGGACAAAAGTCACAAAACATTCTAGCAACTGAACAACATATTTTCGCAAGCGGAATTTAAAGTGAGCTAAAAGATTTGGGCTTACAATAGGAGCCCAATTTGGAAAATAACGAGTCACGAAGTAAAAACAAGTATGAGAGACGCGCCCCAGGGTTACGGGTCTCTCGAAATTTTGTAAAGGAGCGAATAGAAAACAAATAAACAAATAAATTAGTAAGAAAATAAATAACTAAGTTACTTCAAAATCCGCTAAGGGACCAAAACCTTCCTTTTGATAAAACTAAAGAGAAATGCGCCAAGCCGTGCCATGTGCCTCCCCTGTACGCTTCCCGACCACATGCTCGAAACCTACACACTATAGTAGGGGTGAGCTTTCGTCCTCGCATGCCCAATAGGGGCCGACCCAACCATGCTAGGTTTGAAAAATAATATACTTGAAAATATTTACTACATAATATTGTGCACGTTTATCGAAAATACTTTTAAAATAGGCAACCACAAACATTTGTTTTCTTTCATAAAACATATGCAGTATGCTTCACACACTTGGAGCTCCAAGATACTTACCTGCCGGCTAAAATAAAACAAATCAGTGACCGACCTGGTTCGTCCTGAATTCGAGAACCAGCCAACTACTCTGTAGTACTTCTGACTACAAGTAGCGAAAGTGTCCATTTCCTGGCCCTAAGTCTCCTATGACTGGTTCACTGTCTATACTCACTCTTTCTCGACAAACATAGGAGCACAGCCCCCTCAGGAGGTTCACGGTTATCGACACCGTGGAATCCCTAGGAATCTACGCGTCTAGGTCCCATTCACTTTCAGGTCACAAGTACAAACATACAAGGGTACAATATCTCAACATGCAAGTCTAGCCTCGGTTTTCGTAATTAGCAATTATCAGTTCTGAAAACACATGTATCACGAGGCATTGACTAATGAACAACCCAAAAATGTTCTTACAAGCAACATACTATCTTAGTATAGCATTCCACATATACTGAAAAGCCTCTAACAAGGAAGGGACAGCTCACCCTACCTGGATATGGAGTGCTCATCCACATTCGGGTTCGTTCCCGACTTCCGATCATTTGTCCAAATCCAAGTACACATGCTCGAGTCCTTTATAATAAAAAATCAAATCAATAAGTAACTTAACGTCATTATAACTCAACCAACCGAGCAACCAAAACATTTACTTAATTTCCTTAAAGTCCAACGAATTATCTTTTAACATAAAAATCTACTATCCATTCCCAAACAATCCAAATGATATTGCATTTGAACCATTTAGGATATGGTGATCATACTCCTTTCTATAATATAGTTCGGGTTAAATATTTAATTCCACTGTCTAGCATTCCCTTTCTTAAGCAACAAATATACTTACCATTCCCAAATAATCCAAATGATCATTGTTGCATTTGAATCATTCGGAATATGGTGATTATACTCGGCACTTTCACCTTCATTTGTTTAGCATTGTTACTTTAAGAAAACAAATCACGATTACCATTCCCGATAGATTACGATTTTGGGATATGGTAGCTTTAAAGTACTTCACTTGTAATTTACTTCATTTATCGAGATCGAATGTCCTAATTTCATTTAACTGCATAGAGCTCACCAAATTAACCATTCTTTGCCTACCTTGAATTTATGACAAAACCAAAATTACATCAATGTCATCTCCTTAATTAAACACAAACAGATCACAGCATCTTCGGTAATCACAAAGTTACCACAGATGCCATACCAAAGGTTTAAACCACCATATCACCATTTTTACTCTTTTCCCCTCATGAGGCAACAACAATTTTCTGCAATTTTTTTTTAACAACTTCACTTCCTAAAATAACTCCAACAAACCCATTTACAACAATCAGAAACCGAACACCATCAATTTCACAATTCAGAGTAACAGGCCCTTACCACTCTTCTTTTCCAGAACAGAAACCAATTCGTAGTAGCTGTATTCCCCAATCGACAACCGTTTTGGAACACCTAACGAGCATAACAAAAATCAACAATCCAGCTCTTAACCAAATTCATATCCAAACATGGAGTTCAGGACCCTTACCTTAATCCATTTTCAATGGAGATTGATCCAACAATTTCTTTTCTCCAGAACTTCAAATTCGCAAAATCCAAAGCTCAGGGTTCTCTAAAATCTCCCAAAACACAGATTCCAAATCCCTCACATTCCAAATCAGACAACACAAATTAGGGTTTCCGGTTTATATCAACCAAAAGGCTTAATCCAAGGAGAGGTGACGAAAATTACCCAATCAAGACTCTCTGAATGTCCAACGGCGGAGCTGTGGTTGTCCACGCGCCCGCGGTGACGCATGAGGCGCGTGTAGGAGTTCTAGCCGGAACTAGAGATCGAAACCATGGGGTTTTTGCGAACAAGAACACGCTGACTCCATCTATAGTGGTGGTTTGGCTCAATCGTGGCCGGAGATGGTAAACCTAGCTTTGTAGAAACCCAGATCGCCGGCGAAGGCTCGCTCGGCGTTCTCTAGCTTTGGGTCAGCGGCGAGGCTTTGGAGTGTTTCTAAAAAGCTTGCTCCGAGCTCGTTTGTGGCAGCGGTGGGTATAGAAAAGGTTCGGAGATCGGTAAGAGTCGAGGAACAGTGGCGCGCAGTTTTGGGGTGTCGAGTGTGGAGGCTGCCGGCGGTGCATGTCGGCGGTAAGGCTCAAGCTTGGGTTGGTTTTGGATGCTGGATCGATTGGTGGTGGCGGTTTTGCGAGGTGGTGACCGGAAGTTGGGTTTCCCGGCGATGGCAGAGAGAAGGAGAGTGGAAGAGAGAGGTCGGGGTCGATGCATGGAGTCGATCTCTCATGGGTTTAGGTCGGATTGAGGTGGTGCTTCGATTGGTGGTAGCGGTGATGTGAGGCGGTGGCCGGACAATGTGGTTCCGACGATGGCAGAGGGAGAGGACGAGAGAGTGAGGTTGGGGAGAGAGAGAGTGTGCGGCCGAGAGTGAGGGAGAAATGGTTTTTGGGGTGTTAGGGTTTCCAAGTATCCTATTTATACTCACGTACGAGAAATGTCAAATTTGCCCCTTCAACGAATTACACAATTCTCCTAGCTGATTGCTTTCGGTTTTGGGCTCGTGACGTTTCTTTTATTCGTCTTTCGTCGGAAAATTTCTAAGCTGTTTCTCAACTTCGTCATAGGCCTAAAACTTGATCTCGTAAAAACCCAAAATCCAAAACTTTGTTACAACTCAATTTATTGTCTTCGAAACTTTAACAAACGGTCGCCTCACTAAATTTCGATAACCTTCTAGGCCCAAATGGAAGAATCTCGGCCCAAACTTAAATTGTCAGCCCAATAGGTGGTCTCGATACCAAAATAATTTCCAAAATAAATTCCTTCACTTAAATTACCTTGCGGAAAAATCTTATTGGCGAAAAATTACCTTCAAAAATTAAACAAAATTTTCGGGGGCTCACAATCTTCATCCATTCTTGGCCCCCAGAGTCCTTCCTACTTTTTGTTTCTTTAGAGGTGACACCATAAGTCTGCCAGGATGATTTGGGATAGCCAGCTCCGTTTTAAACCCTAAATCCAAATGGGTAGTAATCCGAGTGTCTGCTTGATTGCTCGGGTGTTGTTGAATTACATTTTATTATCATCAGATTTCCTGCTTTTATAAATCTCAATGAAGGATCTTGAATGGTTAAATGATATTAATTTATGGGTAAAAGAAGATATCATTGTGCTAGGTAAAAGGATGCTTCCTTCTAAATTCAAGAAAGAAAATCTTACTTGAAAGACAATAACTATATTGTTGGCATCGAGACTTTGATGTTGGAAAAAATTGCTTGCTATAGTAAAGTTGACTGTAATGGATTGAGGCAATGGTACAGAATTTGAAATCCAAGTATGGTAATAATCATGGCATGAGGAATTCTTGAATTTAGGATTGAGCTTTACTAGCGCAATGAAGAAAATGAATTTGGTTGTTTGGAACGAAGATGAGAAAACAAATAGGAGAACTAGGTTTGACATTAATTAATACTTTGCGCCGCTAAAGAATTCAAAGCAAATATGAACTCCCAACTTTTGCTTATCCAATAAAGCTTAATTAAAAGCCTAGAGCCTCGAAAGTGCATTTCTTTTTCATCTTACAACGATAAAATATAGACCATCCTAACTACATCGACCTATGTTGGCGTTGGTTCGAACCATGTTGTGGCCCGTTGTCGGATAATGGTCATCTGTAGCCTCATTGGTGTTCTGGAGAGTTCACCTCCGTTTTTTATTTTTAGAGTTTAGAAGGTATGCTCAGATCAGATGATCTGACTTGAGTTAGAAGTATGTCTCTTGGCTTTTGTACTATATTGCATCTCTGCTTGTAACTTTCCTTCTACTAGAATGAAGTATGGATGATGAATTAAAAAAAAAAAAAAAAATCACATATTTATTTATTTATTTTTATCGGAAGATAACTTCATTCATAATGAAAAAATTACAATGAGTAGGGTACAAAGGAATGACAACCAGCTTTCAACAACAAAGGGATAGAAGCATCCTTGCCCACTTTAGACTTCAGATTGAAAGATTAAACTGACAGACTGATAGAGCCACTCTGGCCCCGACTCCAAATAAAGAAAAGGCTGACTTGATTTCAAGGCTTCTTTTGCAAGACGATTGGCAACTTTATTGCCATCACGTTTCACAAAGTGCCAATTACAAACATGAAATGTCTTAACTAAAGACTTTACTTCATCTAAAATATGACCCTCCGAACTAAGATCATCACTATCAACTTGGCAACTTGCAAAGCACTAATAATATTTAAGGCATCACCTTCTATTTCCAAGCTTCTGAAGCCTACATGAAGAGCGAATCGGCAACCATAAAGACGTGCTAAAGCTTCAAAGATCTTGGAGATAAGATCCCAAGCTGAGGGACTGCCATAGCACCTTTTAAGCTGCCCTTGTCGTCCCTAGACACCACACCTAGCCCCCACAGACCAGCTTTTGCATCTCCTGCTCCATCAAAATTCATCTTCAAGCAGCCCTGCCGTGGAGGTCTCCAGGTTACTGTATCAGTTAGTGCAGTAACTCCACTTGCAGGTCTGACAGTGCACTGCTCAAACTCCAATTGTCAGTCCCCTGCAGTATGTACCAGAGCTGCTGGTGCTAGAACACCTTCATTATGTCTAATTGTCTATGCAGGTTTCTATTTCTCACAACCACCAACATATATAAGTAAAAGATTCCAGTTCGGTACCCAATGCAATGGAACTTGCATGTGAGAATAAGTCAAAAACTGTAGGCTCCCTCCAAACTTTGCCCACCTCACTTAGAAAAGTGAGTCTCCATACTTTCTTAGCTTTTGGACACTCCCATAGCACATGAATTGCTGATTCAATTGGAGCTCCACACTGCCATTAAGAAACTTCAGTTGCCACCCTCCTTCTCATTAAGATATGTGCACAGGGAAGAAAAGCATTGATATATAGCTCTCCAACAAATTTTTTTAATTTTGTGTGGAACATTCAGGCCCCAGATTGTCCTCCAAAGCAAAGAACTCATATTACTACTAGAACTTGCAAAAACATTTTTTTCTTCTCCTGCAACTAGCCTGATTTAACATTAAAAACTCCATTTTTTGTGAAGTGCCACACTGTTTCTCCAATCCGCCAACGAATGTACCACCGACAAATCACCTGTTGTTTGTAATTTATTGTTTTATTAATAAAAAATTTCTTTTACCGCAAAATAAAAAAGGAAAAAAAAAACTGCATTCATCAGGCCAACCAATGAAAAAAGACAACGTATGTTCTAATTTAAAGTCTATGTCTCTAATACCCCTATTAAATATCCCAAAATTTCAAAAATACCCTTACGCTTAACACGTGTCGTGTTCTTATTGGGTGGCCTGAACAAAAATCATTAACAAGACCACCTCCTCCTTATTCTCCAAGATTTAGCCAAAACCCATTTTCACTACTCTCTCGAGTTTAGCGATCATCGGGTTCTTCTCAGCGGACAAGACAATAATAACAGACTTGTTCTATGATGACTCAATTGTATTTCTAAGTATGTTTAAGTATGAAACATGCTACCTCTTACATCATAATACACTAACTATGTTTGTTTCATAGGACTATTATACCCCACCTTAATTTCTATAATAGTCTAGGACTCCTCTAGCCTGGCTTATGCTATACTAATACCTGACCCATGTTTGGTATTGCCTAGGACTAAAGAGCAGAATAATCACAATAGTGATATCCCATGTTTGATAGTGTACTGGACTAAATTAATTTTGAATACCACAATATTTTTATTTTTGAGCAAAATATTATCTATTTATAAGCAATATTTCTAATGTAATAAAAGATCATTTTCATTGAACATTTTAACATACATTGACAGTTTGGTGACTCAACTTTACAAAATATAAAACTGACAGCAAAATGTTCATATCTCCGAAAGGCAAGGGCTCATGTTCTTCCTCTTCCCTTTGAACTGAAATGGTGAGACCTCTGTCTCTTCTTTTACACTTTAGTTATAGGGCAGTCTCTCTGAATGGTATCCCCATTAGAGCCAAAAGCATCTGAGCTTCTTAATCTGTTTTAGCAGTTGTTTTGATGCATAAAACCCAAGTCAATGAGCCGAACAAGGAATGCATACATCACCTGCAAAAATCAACAGTCTCAGATTGGCAGCAGTCTTGGATTTTCTTTTTTTCTCTATTTTTTTGGATACAAAATTACAATGTGGAGATAGATATAAAGAGAAGTAATTTGCAATGTAGATGAAGGAAGACTTTTCCTCAATTCAGCTACACAGTCTATTTTTGCACCTACATTAAGCACTCACTCCTCCCCAAAATTCGGGGTAGTTTTACATTAGTACTAAACATTAATAAATTATGGTCCTCATACATACCATTGAGAATACAGATCCTCACCTTACATTGTTGTTGGTCCGCAGCTATAGTGATAGAATTTCAGAGAACTGAGGACGCTTTGAGGGGGAGTTGTTCCAGCACTTGGTCATCAAGGATCTCAGCATTTGTGGACAGTCCTTTGGAATCTCAGGTCTGAGGCCACAGGCACCTATCCCAACTGCTGCTTGGACCAGTGAACATGCGGAGTAGGCTGCCTCACCAGTCACCATCTCCCAAATCTCCATCCCGAAACTATATACATTACTCATCCATGTCTCACTAACACATTTTGGATCACCAGCAATGCTCTGTGTAAAACCAAAGAGGTAAAAGAAAACAGTAAATACTTTAGTGGGATATACCATAGAAAAAGATGTGGCAAAGGTTTAGTGAAACAAACACTAAAAATTCAAATCAGAGGTGAGCTGTAATTTATAAGAAGGAAGAACAGCTCTTAACTTTCCTTATTATTAGAACAGTATTATGATATCGCAGAGCAAGTTGATCAATGGAGCTAAAGGGGGAAAGGTGGTCCTAACTCCTAAGTTATATAAACAAAGATATATTTACTTAATCAACCCGCACTTAAGATATTTGCATTTCATCATCAAGGGGAATTAGAGGTTGGAATCTAATGATTATCCAAAAGCTAATGAAAGTAGGATAAAATATGTGCTTCTAAGAGTACTTTTTCACTGTTCGTCTAGTGCCATAAATGGATTGGTCTACAAAGGACTATTACCCATATGTCCAAAGAGGGGATGCACTTTTTGCAAATTTCTTTTATTTTGTTTGCAGTCCTTTCTTTTTTTTGTTTTTTCCTTCTTCTTCCTTATCATAAATTCTAAATGTCTTCTCTTATTTCTTTAGATTTTCAAGGTTTCTACTTTATACCCGAAGTCCTGAACCCTAACATAACAAGCTGTGCTAAACCTTAAACAGATCAACATTTTTTTCCACAAATATTCAAAAAAAGGAAAAAAAAAAAAGTGGGACCTGAACAAACAAAAGAAATGCAGCTGGTCCTCTGGGGAATGTCCTCTTTGTTTTGGACTTCTGATGCTCTAAATGCTTGCAGGGACTTTTAGTTTATCAAGTTTTGCTCTTTGACTGAATTTCTCTGTTATGCTAGCCTGAGTCCAGCTCTTGAGGTTCTCGTACCTTTATATTGGCTATTAAGTGCTTTAAATATTATACTTGTTGCTGCTGTTTGATTTGCAGGCAGCAATTGAAAAGATTGAGAGTTGCACTGAGCAAGATTCCTGTGACTGTCAAAGACTTTTTCATCTAGAATCACTACCATGGTCGAATAGATTTTCACGGACTCTAAAGCAAATAAGTATTGCTCGCTGCCCAAAGGTGTGTCTACTGATGCTTTACTTCTTTTCATAACATATACGCAATTGATTCCAGCGAGGAGAGCACTCAGTTGAAGGAGGTGAGCAACCTGTCCGGTCAGGTGAAGTTCCTGCATGGGGAAAAAGGGAAGCTTGAGGGAGAGCGTGACACTCTAAACCATGAAAAGTGCTTACGTTTCTCCTCAAAAGAGAAAAGACAACTGTAATACCCGGTTGTTTTCTTTAATCAAAGTAAAAATATAATTATGGCATTGCTTTACTTTACATGATGGCAGCGCTTTACCTTTCATGATTTCAATGCTTTAACTTTCATGATTAAGCATAATTGATGTATTACGGCTTTTTGACCACGTCCTAGCTAGAGTGAAGCTCCGGTGCTTAAGCCCTAAGCACTTCATTTTCTCTCCAAAAAAAGAAAAAAAACATATTTTTTCTCTCTCTCTATCTTCCGAAGTCACCGAAACAGAGCAAATTTCTCCAGCCTTGTTCTCCCTTCATCGACCACCTCTAGACGTCGGACCACTCCCCTTGGCTTCGCCTTGGGCCGCTTTACCTGCTGGACGTCGTCATTCCCTCCGGCACAGCCTCAAGGTCCGGCAAACCAGCTCGATCCGGTTGCGCCCGAAACCGAACCAACTCATCCTCCTCGTGTTTCCGGCCACCAATTTCCCCCAAACTTCATCCTCGAGCTCGCCTCAACGTCCTGAAGCTCCCAGAAGTGGCCTTGCACGGCGGCGCTACTCGTGGTGGCGGCTGGAAGCCAGACCCGATCAAAATCGAAAACCGAAGCTTTCGATCGATATATCTCGCGCTACAGGACGTCGTTTTGAGTGTTTCTTGAACTGGTGAACTCAGAGTGAGGATCTGAACAACTTTCCAGAAGGTATCGAGGCCTGAAGTTGCAGTTTTTACGTCGAACTAGGAGCTCGCCGGTTTCTGGGTTTTTTCCGGCCAACCGACTGGTTTGAGGTAATTTCTATTCCTTCCGGTCATTTTCAGCTTACATGCTAGTTAGGAAAATCATTAGGCATGATGAGATGAAGAAGGGCAGCCCGGCCCCGACACCATTGGCGGTGGTCGGCGGCGGCTCTGCCACTAACTCCGGCGGCCATTTCCAGCCACCTCCGGGGGTCAAAAATATGGTTTCTATACATTTTTAGATTCTATATTTCAATACGATCTTGTCGATATATTATACGCAATTTTTGGATATCGTATGATTAAGTTATGAATTTTACGATTTCGATCGATTTCGATCGTTCGATTTGTGATATGTGAAGATCGGACCGTCCGATGGACTTGTAGTTTTGATATGTTGATCTTATGACTGTCCCAGTGGCTTTGTGTGGTCATGGGCGAAGATCCGACCGTTGGATCTTCGTATAATTGCTAAACAGTGATTAGGGAGGCGATTCGTGAGAATCCGTCCGTTGGATTTTCGTATAAATTAGCGGAGATGTTAGTAAGGACGATTCAGGAAGATCTGACCGTTGGATTGTCGTTTGATTTTGTTTTTGAGTTATTGGCTAAGTTAAGGTCATGTCTGATTAGGTGATCGACGGTTTGATTTGGCGGACGATTCGTGAAATTGTATTTTGAGCTGTTAAGAAGACGCAGCGGGAATTTAGAGGTGAGTAAACCTCACGTGGTTCATATTACGAACCGAATAAATTTAATTACCTTATTTTGTCGTAATTGCGTGAAAATATTTATGGAATAAATATTTGTTTTAAAATCATATGGACTTGATCAACTACGGTCCATGGGTAAGTAAAATGATTTTTACTATACAAATGAATTTCTCGGTTTTATTGCATGTGAACTATAGTTGGTATTAGTGGTCATTCCTGAGTGGGTGATTACGTATATATATATTTACGTGATTATATGTGGAATGGTGTGACATTGAAGGGTGTGGAATTTGGGATGATTAAATTACTATGAATTGAAATTTGACTTACCATATTTATATGTGATGATCATGATTGATGAATTCTTGTTAATATTCATGATTTACATTGGAGGATGTATAGAGTTGGAGAATGTAGGATTCTGAGGACGAGGTGTCCGAAGTTTGACGGTTATGGATAACCGGAGTGTTTGTGTACTGAGGACGGGGATGTCCAAAGTGCGACGGTTTATTATTAACCGAAGTTGTGTACTGAGGACGGGGATGTCCAAAGTGCGACGGTTTATTTTTAACCGAAGTATGTCGTATTACTTGCACCTAGGCCAAGGTGACTGGTAGCGATGTAGTTAGAGCTCTAACGTGCTGTTGGGATGGACCAAAGTGGTGTTATGTGGGTTGGGTTTTTGCAGGACCAGTGTGGTGTATTGTGATTTGAGGATTGTGAAAATGTTTTCCTTGTGGTTTTCCATGAGTGGTTTGATGTCTCTTTGCAGACGAAATACTGTTGAATTTTACTTGAACTGTAATTTAATAAATCAACAGTTCTTTCTTTTTACTCATACGGGCTGTCAAAAGCTTACCGGGTTTTGTGTTGTTGCAATCCCGGTACACTATTCAAACGGTGTAGCGGATAACCCTGCAGGTCAGGAGAACCAGGACGGTGATCGGGCTGCTTAGAGTAGTGTTATGTGAATTACAGCATTTTATTGTGAGGTTTGTTATGCTCATTTAGAGCTTTACAATTTTACTTTGTAAGAGTGAATTGTAATAATTAACTCGAGGTTTTCGAGTTTTTGTGTTGAGTGGCGAGTGGTGTGTTTGTTTCTGAGAAAAAAATTCAGAACGTTATTTGTATTAATTGTTTATTCATGTTTCGGATTTGAATTGGTTATTCAAAATTCGGGGCGTGACAACAACAACAAAGAGCCGAGTTTACTCGCTCAGCCATGAAAAGCGATAATACACAAATAAAAAGAAGGCCACGTAATCAAACTGAGTTGTTGGACACTTGATAGAAACATGGTTGCATCCCTCTCTATCCTGGAAAAGCTGAGGAATCCCATCCAAGGCTACTAGAGCTGGCCTCGGCACAAAACCGAGGCATTTTGTTCAAAACCATCTACTGAACCGACCTTTGTCTGTAATCGACTTTTGAAACCGTTACCGATCCGAAATGATTGGTATACCAATTAGTTGGTAACCAAGATTTCGATTTGACTTCAATTGGTTTTGAGTTTGAACCACAAGCAAATCCACCATGAAAGCCGGCGAGTTCGAGGTTGGATCTCCAGATATATTAACAGGTCTGGAGGAGAAGAAAGGAGATGAACAAAACAAAGGAAAAGAAACAAGAAACAGAAGAATCAGAGAAGGAACAATTGAGATTTTGGGCTACTGATATTTGCAACTTGAAATGAAAAATTAATAGTAAGAAACTTGTGGCTGGAAATCTGAAATGAAGAACAAAGAGAACGAGAAATACTTTCAGGTATTGCAGAACACGAGAAGGAAGATGACATAATGGTCAAGGAAAAACTGTTTTTAAACTAAATGTATGTAATTATACAGATATATATTATTTTTGTTTGCAATATACCAATACCAAGCAAATGGTCTGGTGGTTGGGGCTTTCATTTGTACATGTGTTGGGGTGGGTTCATGTCTCTCCAATCTCAATGTCTGGAATTTATTTTGAATTTTTCCATATCCGGTTTGGTTCGGTGAACCATGATCTGGGAATATTCAAAACCGCAGCCGGGTTCGGTTCGGTGAACATGATCTGGGAGAATTTAAAACCGCCGCCGAACCGAGGTGCATGAACCGATTTTGTTAAAGCGAACCGAAACGTCTGTTACTAATTTTCTTGGTCCGGATCAGTCCGGTTTCAGCTGGTTTCTGGCTAGTTCGGTTGGCATGGCACAAAATGCCAGCCCTAAAGGCGACATACATAGACGGACAACCATGAGTCCAAGACAACACTTGGAAGACAACTTGTGATAAATCTGGCTGTCCAACTGTCACCTGCAATGGTGTGTAAACACCAAATTAGTTCACATGAATTATTTTTCTCACATTTGGGATTGAAGGATTTGTGGTTAGGGTTGTACACCATAATACACATTGTATATGAAAGGCAACAGCATAACCAATTCAAGCATTTCATAGAATGGGGTAGGTGAGTCCATGAAGAATTACCTTGCTCTGCATTTATGGATAGTGCGTGGGCACCAACAACAACAGAATTGAAGCTTTTTTGATTGGCTTATAATTTTACATACCGTTTGGTTTCTCACACAAAATAAGAAACAACTTATACGCTAATTCCAGATCAAGAATTTGTGGCATGGCCAGAGATGTTACTATTTGTGGTTGATTTGTACATATCTGGAGGAATTTCTACAGTTTTCAACCAAGCGAAAATAATAGATGAAAAATTTTTGTTTACTTGTGTGTGTGTGTGTATATTTTTTCTCTCCCTTCACCTGCAAGAAGGTAAATAATATCTTAGCTAGCACTATGACTATCTGTCATAGGCATCAAGTTAATGATGATTGTGACAAAGGAGATAGGAATTATTTTTTTCTGAAAAAAATACCACATTGTTTATCATGGTGATTGAGATAGTTGCAGACTTCATGTCACAAATTGTTCTCCATGGTATCAACTGCAACAACAATCGACCACACAGCAAAATGATGATAACCAAGCTAGCCGAATTTGAACTCAACCTAATATTGAACTCGATTACTTCTTGTATATTTCAATCAATCTACATAAACAAAAATGAAATCGAAAACTGACCTAGAAACTGATTACAGAACTACAGTAAAGTCCCATCTGAGTGTTGAATAATCACACTAGCTACTTTGTGATGGTGATTTGTCGCTACGCTAATTGCAGACATATTAATGAAGACATAAATGCGAGGATATAGGTATTCATTTTTTATCGGCATTAAACTGGTTTTAATTATCTTGAATAGAGTCAACAGGCCCAAAAACTTCCATATGGAACGAGGGGATATAAAAGTTACTTAGAGCCCCACTTGCATATACTGAGCAAATTATAAAACATAAGCACAGACCATGCAAAAACCATAAAACAATTTCTTTCTTTTAGATAATACACAACCAAAACTTGCAAAAAAAAAAAAATAGAGAGAAGAAGAAAAGATAGTACACAACCAAAGCGAAAGGCAAACAGCAAATTGTAAAGAAGCTGATGTTTGTAGGCAACTAAGAGAATTGCTGCAGAGAATTGAAAAGTGATGGAGGCAATTAAGGTGCTTATAATCCTATCCTGTTGTGCTATTGAGCAAAAGGGTGTCACCACCGAAACAGACTCCATGAGATAAGAGTTCAGCATAGAAGTCTGGGGCACCGTGGTTTTTGTTGCTGTGGAGTAAGAATTTGGACCAATGAACTTGAGTCTGTTCGCGGGGCACCTCATGGGACCAAACCAGAGCCAATTTCAGTTCATCTCTCCGGACTTGCATCAGGGATGAGTGAAAAACACTTTCACCATCTTCTTTTAGGCCTAGGGTGGGAAGGATGATCCCATCATTTGGGAGGCCCTGAACTGGTTTGGAGAGCCATGTTTCGCTATGAATATCATAAATGTATACACCCGGAAGATAATCCCGGCACTGCATGCTGTTGCGCTCCAGAACTCCAAAGGAAACCAAATAATTGTTTTCCAGCACCACGCCGGAGGACCAATGGGAACACGGAGAATTCAGATTAAGGGTCTTCCAACAGTTAGATTTCAGATCGCCGCGGACTATACTACCGCCACCCCCGAATGAAGGGCAAAACAGGTAAACCTCGGTCTCAGTAACAGCAAGCACCTTTGCATCTGACGGATTAAATGGCAAGCAAAAATTTTGCCAGGTGGAGAAGTCATCCCAACGGAAGCGGCCCAGATGTTTTCCCACCGTGTACATCCAACCGTCCTTGGAAATCGCTCCCTCTTTCGCACCGGCGAAATATGCTTCGTCCAACATCGTGAATTGCCAAGTGGGGTCGCTCCGATTCAAGTCAATGTAGTGAAATCCGACGGCTTCACGCCTTCACTTCTGCTAAATAGTTCGGGATCAGATGTGTCGTAAGGTTGAAAATAGCCACCGATGAGGAATAAACTGGATTCAGCGACGGCGAGACTGTTAAACTGGAGTTCATAATCTAAATGGGGAAGATGCAATTGTCTGACTCTATCTGTTTCACTTTTACGGACCCAGCCCTCCAACTCATCTGCTGCTGTTTCTTCTTCACCACCTCTCTCCTCAATCACATACCACCGATTCCGAACCTGCTCATCCTCACGGACCATAAACTCTAGGTAGATCGGCCTATCCATCGAACAGTCAAACAATATGAAAAAGAGTACGTATGTGAGAGAATAATATTATTGCGCGTATGTTCTTCTCCCCAGGAGACTATATAATCATACAATCCTCTTACAATAAGGAAAACCAGATGCCAAACACACCCTATGGGTGTGGATAACTACGTGCAGTTATTTCACAAAATGTGGAGAAAACTGCTCCACCTTTTTTGTTTTTATTTTTATTTTTTTTGTGAAATTTCTTTATATTTTATTTTATTTTGTGAATTGACCTTTTTGTCTTTCTCAAATATTTCAGTTCAAAGGTTTTTAAATATTTGAGGGATAATTTGGTAAAATATTTCTATTTTGGTTGACAAGCTCTCTTCTTTTAATAATAGTATAGATTAGGAAAGTGATAAACCTAATTAAAGTAGAAATAGCATATGCAAGAATAACGTTAGTAATAAACCTAATTAAATTAGAATATATCAAACCCTAAACTGGAGGTAAATCGGCATATCCATATCCATTGCACTTGTTGGAGCAAACCCAAAATATTTTTTCCCTTTCCATACAGGAGTGCAAACCCTAGTACCTTATCTAACTATTTATAGGAGACCGAAATTGAACCTGAACCATTGATGATTATCACCGCTTAATCGAGGGACCATTGAAGATTATGACTGAGGGACCATTGAAGATTATCACCGGTTAACGTAGACCCTCGGTTAAGAGGTGATAGATAATGTGGTGATAACCTAGACCGTCATTTTGGAGAAGCAAGACAAGGTGATCACTGCCGCTAATGTGAGGATTCATGGTGTGGTGGCAGAACTGCCACTTATGGCAACCGGGTTTGAGCACCGGAGACTAGGGATGTGCAAGATTTTGATGAATGAGATTGAGAACTGGCTTAGGGACTCTGGGATTGAGAGGCTTGTTTTGCCTTTGGCGCAAAGTGCGCTGAAGACATGGACTAGTAGTTCGATTAGGTTTTTGACTATGACTGAGGATGAGAAAGCAGATCTCTTCCCATCAGTACTTATGATTGCATGGATTACCAGGACAGTGCTATGTGTTAGAAACAACTCTGGAAGAATAATGAGAACGGTGATAATGGTGAGTCTAGTGACGGCTCTACTTTAGTCTGAATGAAAGATTAAAATAGTTTCAGATTGAGGTCAAACAATATTTTGTTGGCCGGATGATGCCATTTTTTTTTTTGGCTGCTGTAAAGCAGCTCAAACGCTAGTCTCTTACTCTCTTTCTGAAGGTGGTGAAGATTCAGACTAATAATCCTGATTAATTACAGTGAGAGAGTGGTTAAACAAAAATTCTTACATACACGGCAGTACAGACCTTATACACAGTCGTCTACTGAAGACCTTCCGTTGGTTAAATTGCCGCTCAAACTTTAGGAGACTGCGGCTCTTGGTTTTGGGCTTTGGGAAAAGTTGAGGTCCTGCTTTAGGAAATTGCCTCGCGGCCCACGCTGGCGATCCGTGAGGTGTGAGTTTCAGCCAATGAGAAATGACATACTTCTAAGGCTTTACACCTTTAATATTAAATCATTATGTGATACTTATAAATGTGGTATGATTTACCAACACTATGTGGTACTAATCTCTTTGTAATCAGTATCACGTTATAACTCAATTTGATGAAGCTTGAAACTATCATACTCGGACACCAAACAAATGATATAAGGAATTCAATCGAGTATAAGAAATGCATACACCAATATTACTACTTACTAGTTACAATCTCAAAATATTATCAATGACCGTCCCTTCTGTTCTGGACTAAATATCATAAAAACCTCTAGCACTAAAAGAATAAATGAATCGTTTATTAGAAAAAAAAGAAGAAAAAGGATTGTACATGCATATCTAAAAACTGCAAACACCATTTAATGTTACATCCCGAATCCTAAATTTACCGATTTACTAGTCATTTGGGCAGTAAACGACAATTATTTTCACCTTTTACTTTGTTTGATATTTTCAGTAGCCCTAAAAATTGACTTTTTGTTTGGATCAGTTTTTGAGAAAATTTTCTTCATGAAAGTCATAAAGAACGTTAAACTGAGTCCGTAGACATATGGTACTTAAAAATCGGAGTTCGTATGTGAAAGTTATGGCCTAATATATGAAAGTTACTGTTCATGGTAACTTTTCTATATATAGGATTTTTACCTCCATTTCGGGAAACCTACTCCCCCCCCCCCCCCCCCCCCGCGACTTTCTCTCTCTTCCTCTCTCCCTCTCTCTCTTCGGGTTTCTGGTTTTTCAGGCATTTCTCCGCCATCCGACATCCAACTGGAGCGCCACTGGTGTATTTGAGTTTGTCTCCTCCTCCTCTACAAGTCCATAGTCGGAGTTCACGACGATTTGTCTCCTCCTCCTTTACTATTGCAGCTTGGAGGTCA
Organism: Rosa rugosa; assembly: GCF_958449725.1. NCBI lineage: Eukaryota > Viridiplantae > Streptophyta > Magnoliopsida > Rosales > Rosaceae > Rosa > Rosa rugosa. The sequence continues at coordinate 26,855,158 of NC_084820.1, read as the reverse complement.
ACGTTGTTTTCTTCCAGTTTCAGCCACCACAGGCGACCAAACTAGGTTGTTTGGAAGCGCCTTGAGCCACCCTTCATGCTCTTCAAATGTCTTGCAGCGAATTGAAGCGTGGAGGAAGAAATCACTGCTGGAATATTTGACTGTGCAAATCAGAGTTTTTAGTTGCTTGGTTTTCGGCCACTTCAAGGTATTTTCTGACTTTGTCATAGTTGAGAAACTTGTTGGAAATGTTGAGATGATGTTGTACAAGAAATTTGGTAGCCGGAGGTGGAGGTTGCGTATGGAGGCGCATGGGCAGGTTTTTGGCTTCGGTTTTTAGCTGGATAAGTTGCTTGTAACATGTAGAACTTGTAAATGTGATTTTGGTAGAAATGGGAGAAACTTGTTATCGATTGTGAATTTCTGAAGTTTAGAGTTTAGGATGTCGATTTATGGGAATCTGACCTTCGGATTTCCCTTGTTCCCCCGATGGAATACTTTAATCGACAGATTGATATTAGTGGTGAAGTTTGGGTTAAATCCGGAAAGAAATGGAGACGTTGGTTTACGTGGGGTTTTCGGGTTTCGTTTTAGAATCATAATTAATTGCCGATTTGTTGTTTACGGAATATAATTTTGTATAAGATGAGGTACCGACCCATCGCTCGACGAGGATCCTTACACTTGGCCATGTTAGCTGGATACTGTGAGTGGACCTTTGATTTAAATGATGCATGCAATTATTTTTCTGAATTATTGACTGATTCATTTATCGTTTCAATTATCGAGTATATAATTTGATCTCGGATTATAAATTGATTTAAGAAATGAATTGGTTTCGGATTATAATTTGGTTTATTGATTGGTTTTCCATCGTGATTTTTGGGTACGAGTTCGCGATGCTCGGACTTAGATTTATGATTTATGATGATTTTTGACGAGTTATTTTCTGATATGATTTTCAGAATTAAGTATATCTTTATTCGTCGATTTTGTGATTTCTGGAGGATTTCTGAAAAATTGATTTGTTTTTTTTTAATGGAATTATATCTATCTATCATTTCTGGTTTATTGGTTTATGGATTCTAGAATATCTTGGCGTGTGGGACACGTCATTGATTCATTTGTTTTCTTTTGAGATTTTCCAAGTACGGTTGGGAATTGTATTTCATTTGCAAGATATTGGGGAAGCCTTACTAATTTTTCGATTTTCACATGATTTTAATCCACCATACCTGGGTCGTCTTATTTATATTTTTCTAGCTAGCCTATTAGTACTCCTCCCCGCTTACTTTATGCTCACCCATACACTACTGTTATTTGACTAGCGGGGCTGGTTCGATTTTGTTTAACCAGCATTTAACCAGCAAGGCTGGTCATATTTTCTTGAGCATCAAAATTTCAGTCTTTTTACTTGGGTATTTGTGACTAGTAGGACTAGTCGGTTTTCTTGAGCTGAATATCATTTGAATTATTTTCTTTAATTGTTGCATGCATCGGGTTTTTGCATGTCTTTTCCGTTCTCAGTATGTGTTTCCGCATGGAATCCGTTGACTCTTATATCTTTAAAGCTCAATAAGGTTCGATTTGCCTTAGGAGCGTAGAGAGCTTCTGCAACTTTAATCAAGGTGCCATTAGGCAATAGGAATTGACCCATTCCATGTCCTTAAACTAAACCTGATGGCCCAGCCATCGTAGTCACAGAGGAATATATAGGCAACATCTCTAAGAATAATTGCCTATGGCGTAGAATGGTGTGCGTAGTCGCACTATCCGCAAGACATTGTAGTTCTCCAGAATCCATTCCTAAAAGAAAAGCTCGTAATTAAAAAGGAGTCATAAAGAAAAGAACTCAACTTTTATTAATAAGCCAACTGGTTTACATCATTGTAAAAACTAGCTAATGCAAAACAATGGTAGTCGTTTAACTTCTTTTGGTAATTCCAACGCAAATGTGACCAGGTGAGTAGAGAGATGTCGGTGGAGTAAGGCTCTCTTAAGTACCACTAATCTCAAAACCTTCCTAGACATCACATTTTTATTGAGTACGCCTACTTTGAAGAAAGATTAAACCATTGACATCTACTACAAAAATAATATGGCAATTGCCTACATCTCTTGGAAAATAAAAAGGACTTAATCAAAATCGCCAGTTTCTTGGCCCTTGAAGTCGTCCACCCTAAGAGCAACGTCATCTTCTTGATCTTCTTGCTCCATGTAGTTCGCCTCCCTTGCTTCACGATACGCCTTGTATACGTCTGCAACATTTTGGGATACTCTACATGCTTTGGCCCAATGTCCAGTTGATCCACATCGAAGACAAACATCATTATGGTCAGGCTCCCTTGATCGAGGCACCTTTGGGGCACGATTTGGACGACCATTGCCCTTGGTGGCGTCACCACCATGGTCGGAGGCTCCGCCTCTCTCTCTCTCTTCACACATTGACCTCCACGGTTCTGTGCACGCCTCTCTTGGCGGTTTTCTTCCTCTTTGGGGCTAGTATATGGACCAAAACGTCCAGAATTGTCCATTTTCTTAGGGTTTCACTCCTTGCGTCCTCCTTTAGGGGCGCGACTATAGTTAGACTCCGGAATAGACTTGGTTCCCACGGGTCTAGCATTATAGTTCTTCACAAAGGTATTGTCGTGCTTCTCAGCTACGTTCGTGGCACCAATTATAAGCTCATGAAACCTTGTGATACGTCTTGCATTCACATCAATCCGATAATTCTTAGAAATCATCAATGCAGAGACAGGGAAGGTAGAGAAAGTCTTCTCGATCAACATCGTATCAGTTATGATTTTGCCACAAAACTCCATCAAAGACTTGATACGAAGGGCTTCCAAGTTATAATCAAGTACAGACTTGAAATCACAGAAGCGGAGGCTATGCCATCTCAC